>NC_138771.1:407210634-407920634 GCF_965119305.1 Pelophylax lessonae | reverse complement strand
GGGTGTTTGGCCCATCACTAATTTCTACCACTGGATTCACAGTTGTATGTGAACAAGGGGGGTTCAGCCTGTACACATGAATAACAGGCTGAAAGCAGCCACATCTGTCCAAATACAATTGAACATAGAGCAATTACTTGTGTTAGGAACAGATGAATACCCCTGGGCCCAAACTGTCTGCATCCAAGGGTGATCATGCAGGCAGCCATGGACAGATGTTGCCCCTGTCAGACTCTCATTCCTTTGTATAGGCTGAACAACTTCAGCTGTTAGAATTCATCTGTGTTTCCAGGCTCAGAAATTGGTTGATTCTTGCCACATGAATCCACTATCTGGCATTAAAGAGTTATGCACTCTTACAATCAACATTGACTATTTTTAGGAAGGAAGGTACATAGAAAACATGGACTTTATCCACACCAGGTAATTAAAATACATACATTTTATTAAACACCATAAATTAATGAAAAAAATGTCATAAAAACATGAATTAAAATATATGATCAGATCAAAGGTTTCACAGGTGAATTATTATGGTAGAATTCTCATATATACATCATATTTTCAAATTTGTATGTTGGTTGTATTGCTAATTATTAGACATATACAACTCATTTCCGTCCGAATGTAAATTTGGATGAATTTTTGTTTATTCTGAGATTCGAATGCATCTGAATTTCCGAATGAAATAGTAACAAATTTAGTTGAAATTCATTTAATTTCATTTTGTTTATTCGTTTTCTAACAAATTACACATTTTTGGAGCAATTCTAGTTTGGATCAGTTGAAAAATGATCGACCAATTCAAATTCTGTGTGAAAAATAGCTGGTAGTTAAGGAGCGGGCTGGGAAGCCGTCCACCGCGTCCTTAGCAACTGGTGACTCATCAGCTGTCAGCGAGCTTTCCCTCTGAGAGCAGAAATGTAAACAGAATTTTTAAAAAACAGTGTGCCCCCCCCCCAAATTCATACTAGACCCTTATCTGAGTGTAACGGGGTTTTGAGGGCGCCCCCTAGTGTCTTTGGGGTCCCTAACCCTAGTTAACTCACTATGCCTGACAGGCGGATCCTGAGCCTCCGCTATCTGGGAGCTGGGGTACATGTCTGCGGCAGTGCCTCCACCCAGTGGGGCATCCGGGGTAGGGATGTGGGGTCCCACTGGGAACATACTTGGTGCAATGAGACTGACACAGCCTAACTGGAACTAACTTTATATAGTAAGTAGCAAATGAATCAACATACATGGGAAAATACAATAGAGTAACACGGATAACAATGCAATGTGGATTTTCCTCACCCACCCACTAGCACACCTGCGTCCCACCCCCTTATCTTCACCCTAATGGCCGTTGGTGCACATTGGAGAGTTGGGGCCCTTATAAGTCCTGCTCCGCAGGGTCACTGAAGCAGCCTGAGCTGTGCAATGTCCACTCTAGACCTCAGAGTCTTTACTGTGAGTGAGGAGACAGGTGCCCTGGGGTGATACAGGGAGAGGCTTGGCTTACCCTCACAATGCAATTAACCCGATCAGTCCACTGCAGTCTCCTCTCACTGGATTCACCAGACGTCTGGACTCAGTGCTTATCTTTGCCAGGGGTCCCTCTCTCAACTGGTGTGGTCTTGGGTGAAGTAAGTTCTCTCAGCAGGGTTCTATCTCTGTGCTGCAGTCTTTCACAGCTAGTCACATGTCCTTTCTCTGGCTGAGCATGTGGTAACTTCTAGAAGTCTTCCATGACCTCCTTCCTCAGAGCTGTGCAGGAAGTCCTCCTAGGACATTAATAGGTGATAAAACCTGAGCAGAAGGATAAGAAGTCATGCAGAGCTGGTGTCTATCTCTCTCAGTCTTTCCTCACACATCACTTCCTGGTCACACTGTGATGATGCCACAATCATGTGACTGAAAAGGCCAAGTCCTGTGTTCAATGCTCAATGTTTTATTAACTGCATACTGAGTCCATCTGCCATCTACTGGGCATTTCAGATAATACAGCCTGTGTAACTCTATTAGGGTTACATGAGCATGAAGTCTGAAAGGCCAGGAAAGGGGGGGGGGGGTAAGCGAGTGCCTCCCCCCCTCCTGAACCATACCCTCAAAATGCTGGAGGTGCTTTCCCAAAGCACCTTGTTCACTTGTTAATGGAGACAAGGGCCTCTTCCCCACAACCCTGGCCTTTGGTTGTTGGGGTATGTGGGTGGGGGGCTAATCAGAATCTGAAAGCCCCTTTAACAAGGGGGCCCCCAGATCTAGGCCCCCCTATGTAAATATGTTAGGGGTACATAGTACCCCTACCCATTCACCAAAAAAAGTGTAGAAAGTGAATAAAAACACAACAAAAGTTTTTGACAATTCCTTTATTAACTTCTTGCCATCTGCGCTATAGCCGAAGTACGGCTACAGTGCGGACTCAAATTTCCGGCAGGCCGTCTTTATACGGCCTCCCAGAGACAGTCTCCCGCGCGCTCCCGCGAGCGCGCCTCGGGGAAAATCTGTGTTGGCCGTGTCCCTTGGACACAGCCAATCACAGATCGTGGTAAATGGCCAATCACAGCAGCCATTTACCACGTGATCGGCCCATGCAATAAGAGATGATCTCATATGTAAACATATGAGATCATCTCTCATCGCCAGCGCTCCTTCCTCACACGGAGACTGCAGTGTGAGGAAGGAGGAGAGCCGATCAGCCGTCGGAGACACAGTGGAATGTAATCAGGGCACTGATCACCAGTGCCCTGATTACTACAGAGGTAAAAAAAAAAAACAATGTGCCCACCATCAGTGCCCACAGTGCCCTCCATCAGTGCCCCCCATCAGTGCCCACAATCAGTGCCCATAGTGCTGCCAGTCAGTGCCCATCAGTGCCTACTCATCTAGGCACTGATGAGCACTGACTGGCAGCACTGTGAGCACTGATGGTGCTGCCCATCAGTGCTCATTAGTGCCGCCCATCAGTGCTCATCAGTGCCACCCGTCAGTGTCCATCAGTGCCACCCGCCAGTGCCCATCAGTGCCACCTATCAGTGCCCATCAGTGCCGCCCGTCAGTGTCGCCTCTCAGTGCCCAGCAGTGCCACCTCTCAGTGCCCAGCAGTGCCACCTATCAGTGCTCATCAGTGCCGCTTATTAGTGCTCATCAGTGCCACCTATCAGTGCCGCCTATCAGTGCTCATCAGTGCGGCATATTAGTACCTCCTCATCAGTGCCACCTCATCAGTGCCCATAAGTGCCACCTCATCAGCGCACATCAGTGAAGGAGAAAAATGTATTTCTTTTCAAAATTTACTCGCAGAAAACAAGAAAAACTTTTTTTTTTTTCAAAATATTCTGTCTTTTTTCTTTTTTTTTGTAAAAAATAAAAAACCCTGAGATGATTAAATACCCCAAAAAGAAAGCTCTATTTGTGTGAAAAAAATGATAAAAATGTCATATGGGTACAGTGTAGCATGACCGCGCAATTCTCATTCAAAGCGTGAGAACACTGAAAGCTGAAAATTGGCCTGGATGGGAAGGGGGTGAAAGTGCCCGGTAGGCAAGTGGTTAAAAAGAAAAAAACATCCCCTGGTGTAGCTCTATAGTCAATCACGTCGGTGCACAGGAGAAAAGAAAAACCTCTGGTATCATCGAATGCTTCAGCAGTCTGCTTGCTCTGCTGTCCTACATTTCTTAAATAGCTAAGGGATGGAGTCACCCAATGGTGTCAGCAAGTGACCCCATCCCTTGTGATGTCACCGACCAAGGCATGCTGGGTCGGTGATGTCACAAGGGGGCAAGGTCACCAACTCATTCACATAGGGGGCTGGGATCTGGGGCCCCCTTGTTAAAGAAGTCTTCCAGATTTTTATAAGCCCCCCACCTGCAGACCCTCACAACTACCACCAAGGCTTGTGGGGGAGAGGCCCTTGTCCCCATCAACCTGGGGGCATGTGGCCTGGTATGATTCAGGAGGGGGGCTTGCTTGCCCCCCCCCCCTTTACTGGCCTGCCAGGCAGCATGCTCTGATAAGGGTCTGGTATGGATTCCGGGGGGGCCCCACACCATTTATTTTTATTTTGGCATTGGGTTGAAATTAGTTGGAAAGTTGATAGGCTAAATTAAACAAATTCCAAAATGAAGCAACAAAATTAAATTAGTAACATAACGAATCTATCCGAAACATAACTAATTTTTCCATTCTGCACTTGTCTACTAAGTATGCACATAATTGCCTTTGTATATTATATGTGCCTGCTTATGTTCATACAGTATATTTTTGTGTCCATGGTCCTGATTCTATCATAAACCTTGTGTATTTGAAATTATGTGTTTAGAAGCTGGATTAAGTGTGGATTATTAACAAGCTTTTCTATCTTCTTCTGCTTTGGGATGTGCTTAAAGTTGAGACAGCATAGTTATCTGCATTTTGAGGTGTCCCCTTGGTGAATGCGCGGCTGCAGGCGCCACAGCATCCGCCTTGCCTGCGGCTTGTTTTACTTCTCTGCAGTTGGCGGGCAAGTTGTGGCATGTAGAGGTGCAGCCACGGAGCACTTTCCCTTGGCTGTCCTCCCTGTGGTTTACTTTGTGCCTTTTGCTGGCACCACCCAAGGCTCGGTCTGGTTGTATGGCGCATACAGACTCATGACATCATCGCTGTCTGGGCCCTTAAATGGTATGTACACTCAAGTTGTTGGGGATTTTGGTAGCCTGTTTCTAGGCACAGCCCTCCCCCCCCCCCCCAAGCATGATCTTAAGAGTAACTTTACATTAATTGCTATGTGTTAAATTATACGTCATGGCTCCCTCTCCTCTTATCTTTAAAGGATGTCTATGATGTCGATATGTGAGATATAGAGATGGGCTGAACGACAGAAAATTCTAGCTCAAATTGCAAACCCCATTGAAGTCTATGAGAGCCAAACAGGAAAAATCAAAAGTGCCCATTTTGAAGGCTTATTTGCAAGTAATTAGACATAAAAGGGGTATGGGGGTGCGAGTACTGCCCTGGGGGACATGTATCAATGCAAAAATATTTTTTAAAAACAATAATTTTTTTTGGAGCTGTGATTTTAATCATGCTTAAAGTGCAACAATAAAACTGAAAAATAATTGTAATAAGTTATGAATTAATTAATTAAATAAAGCAAATAGATAAATGAGTGCTGCGCTGCTCTCGCATGAATGATTGTGCATAAACATCAACAACAAAAATCAATATTCCTGTGCTTAGTAAATAATGTTTTCTTTAGAAAATTATAAATAATATACCAATTGTCCATCAGTCCATTGTGATAAAGTGCTTTAGGGCTCTTTCACACGGGCGGTCCGATCAGATCCGCCTGTCAGTTTTTTAGGCGGATCTGATCGGATCCTCCATGCAGCTCTATGGGGCAGCGGGTGTCAGCGGAGGTCACCTCCGCTGACACCCGCTGCCATCCGCATCCGATCCTGTGCTGAAATCTGGACGGATGGAAACCCTATTTTTCCATCCGTTCAGTAATCGGATCGGAGGGGATCTGATGAGAGCGGACAAGCGGTCCGCTCTCCTCCGATCCCCCATAGAGGGCAGCGGGGGCTGAGACACCTCCCTCTCCGCTCTGCAAGCGGAGACGGAGCTGTCATCCGCCCGGCTCAGCGGGGATCGCGGATCGATCCCCGCTGAGCAACACGGATCCGCCTGCGGAGGCGGACCGTGTGAAAGAGCCCTTAATCAGACAAAAATTTGCAAAAAAAAAAAAAAACAATCCTTATTCCCAGGTGTTTGTAATCTATGGGGATTATGGGCGGTCCCATGCCGTTTTCTGTTTTTTTTTTAACCTGCTTTTATTTTTTATTCAGCTGTCTGCAGGGAAGCCCATTGACAGCTAAAGAGTCATCAGTTGTTTGGGACCCACTCCTTAACAACCAGCTTACACTGCGCCGGAAGCAGAATGCACAGTGTAGCGCGCAGTGCATTGCAGGGTATTTGGCAGGGCAAACACCCTGCAAATTAGAATGTTCAGTGAACGGTCAAACAGGCAAATGTTCAACCTGAACTCTTGCTTAGGCCAAACCGTTTGCCCAACACTAGTGAGATAGAAGCCTTCGGAGTGGTAATGGCTTTTCTTACAGAAAGTGGTTATCTCCCCCAGTTTTATGTGGCGGTCACAATTCAATTTATACAGCCTTAGTAGACAAATTGTTACTCACTCAGTATATTTAATGTGTTAAGTTGTTCCATACTTGTTAATACTTTTAAGTAGCAATCATGGAATATTTGATCGTAGTGATTGATTATTCTCTACAAGTTAAAGGTACATATTTGAAAGATCTTTTATTATAGATGATCAGTGGGTAGGTTTTCTTTTTCAAATTTTCCCCTTCCCTTTGAGCCCTTTTGGTTGATGAAAATACATATTTATATGCCAATACAGAATGTTATTGTTGTACTCTCTATGTGTGGATGAATGTATACTGTACATCCCAATATCCACTGGGATGCTCTTGGGGTATATTTTCTGTGCTGGCTTGATCTCTATACACAACCCAAACCTCTTTGATTATGGTACTACACATACTGCTCTAAAGTAAATAGAATTGTTGTGATTTATACATACTTATAGATTCTTATCACATATTCTTATTTACCCGGAATAATTACCTAAGAAAGCAAATTTTCACAAAACATGTTGAGCTTTAGCAGGCTTCTCTGACCTAAGCTAACTTCCACTGGACTATATCATTCTTCAACCAAAAAACTGCTGGTGTTGCATCATTCCCATGGGATTGGTCTGGGTCATTCAAGTATACTAGAAGCTTTGATCTGATCATATATTTTAAATCATGTTTTTATGAATGTTTTTTCATGAATTTAAAGTGTCTAATAAAATGATTTATTTTAAATACCTGGTGCCGATACCTTTGTTCCATTACCAATTAGGAAGTGGCACTTTCTACAGTTATTGCACACCCACAGTGCCACCCTTTGATGGTGTAGTTGTGTTATATTGTCCATTGACTATTTTTAATTCTTATGCTGCTAGCATTAGCAAAAAGATAGGAAAGTACATCATAATTACTTGTTTTAAGGTTTTTTTTTACATTTCTTCAGTTAATTTCAGGCAAATTATGTCATACATCCCAGGAGTCTTCAGGAGGGGAGTTGGGTTTCCTCAGCAAAGCATACCCTCCTGCCTGCATGTTTGAGCCAAGGACATTCCAGGATGTAAACGCTACATGAATCATCTGCACCTACTCAAGATGGCTGTGGCCAGGGGGTGTTTTTTAAAGTGACTTTGCAGAAAAATAAAGCACGGAGACATGGACGGATGGTTGAATTTGCTTTGAATATTAAAAAAATAAGTTAATAGTGCTTTTGGTTTGTGGTGCTCAGATTCAGTGTAGTTCCCTTTTAATTGCACATTTGAATGGGGCCTAGCTGTAATAAAATGCAATTTTAAAAATCTTAATTTGATTTGTAAAAAATATAAACTTTGCTTCGATTTGTAGCAGAAACAATATTTTTATGTCACAAAAAATGAAACAAGATAGTTGATAATACAGATGACAATTGATCAAAGAAAGAAGAGAGAGATAATATACTATTGCGAACAAATGACACTTCAAAAGTTTAATCTGTAATGCGTTGGTTCAAGATTTTGCTTCTGTAAGTTACTGAATATACAGTGGTGCATGTCTCCTGAATCCCAACAACATTATAATAGATAATTCCATCCAAAATCTTCCCATTCAGCCCCTGTATTCAGTTTTTACTTGTTTTGACCTTACTACTAAGATAGAGTTCTGTTGGCCCTCCTGAAAGCCTTTAAAATTTTAATTTTAAATTTTAAATAAATGGAGGTCTTCTTAATGTATTTAGTTGCATTTTAAACATTAGATTTTGTAAAGGTTTCCTTATAGGATACAGAGCTTGGGCACATGTTGAGAAATACCAAGATGGTGCCAAAACACTCGGCTGTGACTCATAGCGGGGAAACCTTTATCCTCCCTTAACCTTTTCTACTTCATGCTCTGCTTGAAGCAGATATTCTTATGAAGCTAAATCTGTTTGCCCATTCCTTTTAATGAAGAAAAAAGTACTCACAGTTACATAAAAGTATACATAACAATGAAAGTACAAATGAAAAAACAAATTAACTCACACCTTGAACAAACAAAATACATTTTCCCACAAAAAGAGCAACAGCACTCCACAAAATGAGTTTTGCTGCAGTTCAACTTAAAAATTATTTTATGCGTGGTATACATATCAAGAAAAAAAAAAAAAAAAACACTGTTCTGTGACTTCACATCTCTTACAAAATATGATTTTGTTCCAGTTTGCCTGTTACATCTCATATTTGTTGCCACATTATTAAAAAGAAAGTGTTCATTTGTTTTGTATTATAGGTTAGTCTGAGCAAACCAAAATACTAGTCACCCTGGATTTAGAATCCACCAAAAGCACGTTCAGAAGGCGTAGTGCTAAGTGACCTGAAAAAAACATACAGTAAACAAGAATGCTATCTACACAGGAGCTTCAATTGTTCATTGGTCATAGCTGCATATATAGACCTCAGTGAATAGAGGAATGTTTGCTTATTTCTGTACATAATTCCACCTAAGATGAGTCAACATTCTAAGTAAATTAAAGTTCTAAAGAGAAAGGCTTTCTTGCCACTATAAAGGACAACCTGAAGAACCATCACTTGAAGCAGAGAGGAAGACGTTATAATAATAATATTCATAGTCTAAACTGTATTGAAATGGAAACTTTTTTGTTTTAAATAGGTATGAGGGGTTTGAAACCCTGTCAGATTTGTATTGCTATCTGTGTCCTCATTGGAGAGATTTCCACTCTTTATTTGTCCTGGTAGCTACTTTAATCAAAACTAAAAGTGAGGGAAAAATCGAAAAATTTTGAGTTGTCACAAGAACAGAAAAATAGGCTACATTTTCCAGTGAGGACATTTGTTTCAGTGACAACTGTCTAGGACTGAATTTCCTTTATTTTGTATAGGTTTTCTCTTACATCCAGGTGTCTGTGCAGAACAGGAAATCTCCCTAAACAAATCAAATAGTGCCACGCTTCACCTTCAATGTATAAATCCTCCTATTGTATCATAAAACAATTATGATAAATTGAATAAAAACCATCATGATAAATTTGTGTGGTTACACTTAGCCTTTGTGGCTTAAAATAACATATCTAAAACAAGCATAAGTAAAAACATTACATATGAATTCATATGCATTTGTAACTTCAGTGTACAAATGTACTAAAAAAGTGTCCACATAAAATGAAATAGTATGTAAATTCATGTGTGACTCCTTGTTAAAGCCCACTACACTGTGCTCACAATAAAATTGGTGCTATGTGCACCCTCCAACGGACGTGCTCTCACCTTGAAATCTGACCACCCTTTTACATATGGTCAGGAAATGCTCTTTGTCCCATTCCAGAGGATTATACATGCTCCTCAGAGGGATGATCTCATTCATAAGGTTCCGACTTTCCTGCATCAAGCATTGGTATTCCTATTAATCCGGACTTAAAGAAAGAATCACTGGACATAGTGCTTTATCCTTATTTTAAATGTATTTCACATACAAAACTCTTACAGATTTACACTTATTATGTTATGGTGCTTTCAGCGTACCACACTGTATCTCACATGTAATAGATATTCTGTATGTGTTCGCTGAACAAAGATCCTTACACTGGTATAGTCACCACTTGATGTGCTCCGGAGAGCTTCATGGCATCACTAAAGCCTCTCCCCTATTGGTTATGCCACAGGGTCATGTGGCTTCCTCAGAGGGATTGTGATTGGATGGCACAGAACTAGTAGTCTAATTCATTTTTTCCTTTCTAGGGTGCCATTTTCCAACAGGTTTCCTACACATGCTAATCCATTGCGATAATTTACAGCCCATCTCTATGTGCATTTCTGTGAGTGATGAAAAATCTCCCTAATGAGACCGTAAAAGAAATATTCTTTTGGCTGGGGTATATTTCCACTTCAAATATAAACGTGATGACGTAAATAAATAAATGTATAAACAATCTGTATTCCCTCTATACCGTGTTAAACATATTTAAAAGTGCTGAGTGCTTTCAATCTTCAAAAAATATTAAAGGCAACCAATGAGGAAGTCACGTGATGTGACGTAACGCGTAGGAGGAGCCGCCAAACACTGGAAGTGACGTTAGAGATCGGAGCGAAGTCCTCCCGACGCTGATTTTAACAGTTTTATGCGCTGTAGCTACCTGCTAATTGTAAGTGCAATTGATCATTTTATGAATAAACCGATTTTAAATACTGCACCATGATGGCCTTTTATGTTTACCGAGCCTGAGGTCGAGATAGGAGGTGAAGACCCCACAAAGTATAAGCACCTTATAACGGACAGAACAGGATTACCCGGAAGCAGGAATAGGATATTGGAAAGAGTGAAAGCCCCTAATTATCACCCCGAAGGCTAACCTATATACACAGGCGTATTTTACACCTTATCAAGGTGAGAGTTTAGAGCACCTAGATGTGACACCTGGTGGAGGCAGCAAGTCACAGCACTTTTATCTGCACAGAAGCACGTTTTGGTTTTTAAAGTTGAAGAGATTGAGTTGAATTACACCATATTGTGGATGATATTTAATGGACACTAATGAACACTGCACCTTATTAATTTAATTTATATTGATTTAAGAGTGAAAGCACAAAGCACTTTATATTTTTTGGAGCAACTATTTGCACATTTTTTAATTGGAATACGTATTTATTGGTTGTCTTTAATATTTTTTGAAGATTGAAAGCACTCAGCACTTTTAAATATGTTTAACACGGTATAGAGGGAATACAGATTGTTTATGCATTTATTTATTTATGTCATCACGTTTATATTTGAAGTGGAAATATACCCCAGCCAAAAGAATATGTCATTTTAAAAAAATAACACTTTATTGAGTTTAATAATTTAAATATCTATCACATCATCTAATATTTTAACATCTCACTTCTGAAGCGCGCCACAAACCCACATTGTTTTAATCCTGTATCAACTGGTTCCTGGTACCAGTATCGTGGTGCAGCAATAAGAAGGAAACATACACTACCTCAGATAGCGCAGGAACCACCCATACACATAAGACCGTAAAAGAAAGTTTGAACTTTAACTTAAAACTTGAGGACAAGAACATTTAGGCTAAAAAAAAAGAGTGCTGTTTTCTTCCTTCTACATTAACTGTATACACTGTATCTGCTACAGCGAGGCTAACTATACATTGTTTTCACATATCCAGCTTTAGAAACGAGACTGCGATTTTCTATATGGAAATATCTCTTAAAGTTGAGTAGATCAGCAGTTTGCCTAATCCACTTTTGTAATCTGATCTACTACATTCTAAAACACCAATTCAGTCATATTAAAACTGCTGCGTTATTTAGATTTTTTTTTGTGCGAGTAAACTAATGAAAAATTATCATACAATTTATCTAACAAAAATACAAGAAGGCAGAGAAAAATAATGGGGGGGAGGGTAGTTTACATGTCCCCAGAAGATCATATTGTGTCACCCCTGTCCTGTGCCAGACTGGCTCTTCATTCACACATTTAAATATTAAAATGTTTAAAGTATTGTGAAGCATCCAGGTTTACAATGACTAGTTTTAATAGAGAACTACAATAGTAATAACTAGAATGTTAGATTATGAAAGATTCCCACAGTTATGAATAATCATAGTTAATGAGCACATTTATTTTCAAGGGTATCTAACTTTTACAAAGAATCATTTGTAACTGAACCCTTCCTAGTGAAATGACAACTGGTAAATATTTCAGGTTTATTCATAATTTACAATTTTACCAGATCACCTGGAAGAGTTGGCAGATACCTGTCAAAAATTCCTCCCCTGGGCTAAGGAGAAACTAGTCCATATGCCTGGCTCATTGGATTGACATTGGGAGGGAGAAAGGCCTACAAACTGCTGAGTAAATATTGTGTATATAAAACATTTCAGCTACCTCTATTTTTTTCTCCAGGGTCTCTGCTTTCAGAAAATACAGTACAGTAAAACCTTGGATTGCAAGCCTAATTCATTCCCGAAACGTGCTTGTAATCCAAAGCACCCATGTATCAAAGCAAATTTCCCCCTAAGAAAAAATGGAAACTCAGGTGATTAGTTCCACAACCATTCATTTATAAGTCCTTCAGTTTATAGTCCATAAAAAAAGATTATAGCAAAGTGACTTCAAGGCAACTTCGAGGCAACTTCAGAGAATGCCTGGGTAATGCCTGTAATGTCGGATCCAAATCACATCAATTAAGATGAGGATCCAACTTAGGGCTCATGCACAATGCAGCTCATAAAAAGCTGCGTTTACAGTAATTTAAGCTTGAAGAAGCTTGTGCTTTTTTGTGCTCTTGTGCATGCTTTTATTGAGCGTCTTCAAGCTCTTTTGAGCTCATTTGAGCTTTTTTGTGCATAAGTGTTTTTTTTTTACAAACCCACCCTTAAGTCTATAGGCACATGTTGGATAGAAGTCACCTTGAAGTGGTACAGGAAACTTTTCTAAAGTTGGAGCGACTTTAGTAGTACTAATTAAGACAGCTCTCATTGCCTAAAATGGGACTTGACCCTACTTGTATTGCAAGACCTCACTTATCAAGTTAAAATTTATTAAAAAATGTATCTTACCTTGTAAAACAATCGCAGATCAAGTTACTCACAATCCAAGGTTTTACTGTATATGATTTGAAGATTGAAAATAATCTCTAAGCCTAAAATGTGTTTCACCCATACTAAAGGTGTAATATGCTGCTAAGCACCTGCCTCCCACCCCCACCCCCAGCCCCCCCCCCCCTGCATGACAGTGTGTAAGGGTTCTTCTCCCCCATGGTAACTTTCACATTTGATATTAGATGGACTTGTAATTCTCAATGGAGCTTGAGTGCGGTAATCAGCGCACCTGTAGTCCATTGACACTTCCTCCAGCTTTCTAACTGAAAGAGGTACTGGCAACCAAAGTACAAATAGAGCGCTGGAGGAAGAGATTGCAGGGGCCTGAAATTGCACACATGCTCAGTAGATGCTTTACAGGCTCCTATAAAAAAATATATAAATGCACATTTGTGCTAGCAAAGATGTCTGCATTTATTATTTCTTTCATGAATGTGAACTTAGCCTTTAACATGTGTGCAAAAATGCCAAAACAGCTTCGCAACATAGGGGTTAAACCGTTTAGGTTAAAATAACAAAGACTGCGCACAGAAAACTGTGCTGATACCCCTTGTGGACTAAATATGACAGATCATATGGATATAAGTATAAAATGACAATTGTATTCAATAGAAAAAAGGTAAAAACATCAATATATATATATATATATATATATATATATATATATATATATATATATATATATATATATATATATATATATGTATATATATTATGTATTGATGTTTTTAGCATTTGTCTATTGAATAAAATTGTCATTTTATACTTATATCCATATGGTCTATCATATTTAGTCCACAAGGGGTATCAGCAGCACAGTTTTCTGTGCACAGTCTTTGTTATTTCAAATTTCAGAAGACAGGGCCTACCATATGCTGTACCTAATGTCCATACTGCACCTTCAACTCAAACATTTCCTTTAGGTTCAAATGTTCTTACCTGATGGCTAAATCAACACAGTTAGGCCTCACACTTACATAACTCTGTCCCCATGGCAGTGTCCAGCTACCCATGCACTAGGGAATACTGCAGTCATATCTGGTGATGTAAATCAACTGTAGCATACAGTCCTACCTCGACAGTTGGCAAGCAAAAGTCAACATTGATATAACATGTAGTGCTGACAAGTATCTGAAAAAAGTCAAACACTCCTTCCTGTACAGAGTCAATTTAAAAAAAAATGACAGTATTAGTTTGAGAAATAACCAATCCCTAATTGTAAGAATCATCTTATAAAATTACCACCATTCTATCAGCTGGCCAACACAGATCTTGGGTAAGGTTCAAATATTACTCTCTGCATTAAGTATATAAAAAAGGGATAGTATTAAAATACATAAGTATATAGGAAAAAGGATGAAAGGGGAAACATCTGAGTAATGGCTAAAGAATTACATAGTTACATAGTTAGTCAGGTTGAAAAAGACACAAGTCCATCTGGCCCAACCAATAAAAAAAAAAAAAACAGTAATGAAAACCCCAACCATACAATCCCATATACACAATTCTATACCCGCAGTTGATCCAAAGGAAGGTGAAAAAACTCTAGCAAAGCATGATCCAATTTGTTACAGCAGGGGAAAAAATTCCTTCCTGATACCCGAGAGGCAATCTGATATTCCCTGGATCAACTTTACCTATAAATATTAGTACCCACTTATATTATATACACCTAGGGAAGAATCCAGGCCTTTTTTAAAGCAATCTAGTGAGCTAGCCAGAACCATCTCTGGAGGGAGTCTATTCCACATTTTCACAGCTCTTACAGTGACGAAACCTTTCCGTATTTGGAGACGAAATCGGTTTTCCTCTAGACATAAAGAGTGCCCCCTTGTCCTCTGTGTTGACCTTAAAGTGAACAACTCAACACCAAGTTCACTATATGGACCCCTAATGTATTTATACATGTTGATCATATCCTCCCTTAATCTCCTCTTCTCAAGAGAGAATAAATTCAATTACTCTAATCTTTTCTCATAGCTGAGGTCCTCCATGCCTCTTATCAGTTTGGTTGCCCTTCTCTGCACTGTCTCCAGTGCCTGATATCCTTTTTAAGAACTGGTACCCAAAACTGAACTGCATAAAATTGAGAGGGAAATAACAAAAAGTTCAGGTTTAGCATGTACCTATATGAATCAGAAGTGTGCACTGACATAGAAAACCTGTCCTGTGTTGGAGTTAACTTAACCCTTATAGTGCAACAGTCTTGAGCTCAAAAATCAATTTGACTTATGTTGCAGGAACGGTCGGTAGCAATCATCCAGTCCTCAATATTGGTGTAATTGGCTCTATAAGCATGTATCTGAGTGCAGGTAGGTAAACAAAATGGCTTGCAACATCTTAAATGAATGAGCCACTTTCATAGGTTGTGTAATTGCAGATTTGTGGTTAGCAAATCATTTTTTGAATATCATATTAATTTTGTCCACGTAAAAAAAGTTCACAAGTGCATCAGAGTAAATAGATGACAAGTTAAATATTGCCTATCAACCAATGAAGGATTTCACATTTTTTACCTGAGTATGTTCCTGGTAAAATCAGTGCTAACAAGTAAAGGCCCGTACACACGTACCGATCGTCGGCATACAAACGCCGGTGGACGAAGGATCTGCCGATTGTACGCGTGTTAGTATGGTGCCTCCGACAGATGTCTGCGCACAATCCGCGGACAAAAGTCTTTCTTGCAAACATGAAAATTTTTGTATGCCGACACCAGAACGGACGATTGTTCGCCTGTCAGTACACAATTCTGCCGACACACAGCTACAAATCCCAACACGCATGATCAAACCAAATGAGTTCCCGGAAGAATTTTCTCTAGTAAACTCAACATTTTATTCAGAAAGAACTTTAGGCTCGCGGAAGTCCAAAAAATAGGTGAAATGCGGAGCACATGCTCATCTTGATAAATGTGAGAAGAAGGAAGATGCTGCTCATAATGCCATACTTTTCTAATAAAAAGGCATGTGTTCTGTTATGATGAAGATAATGTTTGTCTATTCTATCTGTTCTATCAAATTTTAGAATTAAATAATTTGAACTCTTCACCATTATTTTTGTATTTTCACACCAAAGATCTAACTATTGATATGACCCTTTATTCTTGTATGAATTAATGTCTAAAACATATTTTTCAGGTTATGCACAATATTAAACATGTTAACAAATTCAGATAGGCCATTTTTTATTTTCAATTTTCTTTATTTTTTGGATCTCAGCAAAAAAAAAACAAAGCAAACATCAATACTTTCCGTATAACTAAACATAAAAAAGGTCCATTTGGACAAAATTAAACTAGAAACTGGCAAACAGGGGTAAAATAAATAATAGGGGGTTACAAAAATTAAAGTTGCTGGTAACTGAAATCAGGTTGCCATGAGGGCAGGTTTGGATCCTGCTGGCCATATTGCCACTGGCCATGTGGCATTTGGCGAGGTGGTGGGTGTTGTGGAGGTGGAGGTGGAGGTGGAGGGCACGGGTGCTCCTGGCATGCATGGCTGTGCTCATTAAGTATGCCGTTTTCAGCCTTTTGCAGCACATCGAGGATGATTTTTCTGGCATACTGACACTGCCTGAGGTCCACCTTATCTAAAATTTTTGCCGTCATGTTGCCGAAGGACTCATTGGCCTCCGGTTTCCGACGTAGGGCTATGGTGGCCTCCTGGATAAACTCGTCGGTGATGTCATCCACGTGCTTCCTCTTTTGCCTCCGTTTGGCAGGAGGAGGTGGTGGTGGAAATAGTTCCACAGGCTCCTCAGGCTCCGCAGGCTCCCCAGGCTCCTGGCTGCAACCTGGCTCCTCCTCAGTGACACTTCCCTGTTGATGAAATGAACAATTGATTAGAATGTTATAGTGTATATAAAAAGTCATGTTTGTTATATTATTGTGAACAAATAGCAGACTTTACATACAGTGGCGTATCTAGGGTCTCCAGTGCCCTTGTTGAGGAGCTGTATTTGGCAACAACCCCCCCCCCCCAAGATCAATGTAAAACTGTAACCCACCCCCCAAAAAAAAAATTAAAGGGCATTAAAAGTTTCTAATTTGCCCCTTGTTTGCCCAGTGTAGAGCTCTCTAGTGGGCAATCATTGTCTCAGGTGTGAAAAAGAAAGAGAGGGTTGAGAGATAGAGAGAGGGAGAGAAAGAGGGGGTGTGAGAGAGAGAGGAGGGGGTTGCAGAGAGAGAGGGGCCTGAACTTGCAGAGGGCTTGATGTAGGGCATTGAGGGTGAAGCAGTGCAGGGAAACAGGAATAAGGAAGCCACCTGCCTTGCTGACCCAGAGTGAGAGACCAGAGACATGGAAGCAAGGATGGATGGATCATTTGCAGGAGCTGTTAGTTTTGTATTAAAAAAGGTTGAGCCAGAGGAATGCTGAGGCTACAGCAGTGTTTGTTAGGACCAGAGGTGTGCTGGGGATGCAGCAGTGTTTGTAAGACCAGAGGTGTGCTGGGGATGCAGTGAGAGGCAGTCTCAGTCTCCTGGTCTTTTGGCTCAGCTGCTCTCAATGTTTTACACCTGCATGAAGCTGCTCTCAATGTTTTACACCTGCATGAAGCAGCTCTCAATGTTTTACACCTGCATGAAGCTGCTCTCAATGTTTTACACCTGCATGAATCCGCCTGCAAACTGGGGGTTCTGGGGTGTGCAGGCTGAGTGGATTGTTAAAATAAACAATAAAACAATGCCAATGTTTTTGTGACCCACCCCCCTTGGCCTGCGCCCCTGGCGGTTGCCTGTCATGCCAACCCCTTGCTATGCCCGTTTACCTAAAGGGTCAATTATGGTTTAGCTTATAATTTTGTTACATGATTACATTTTAGCAGACAATATATTGTGAAATGCCATACCTGAGTAAAACTCTCCTCCAGGAAATCCTCATCCTGGCTTGGATCTACAGACACTGAGCCCTCTGCCGAAGTCGAAGGCAGCGTAGAAATTGACGGCCTGGATTCCATGGTGTCTGCCAGGAACCGCATGTTATCAAAGTACCACAGCCGTGGTACATATACATTCCGTGCCCCTGCTCCAGACTGGGTGGAATCTTCTATTTTTTTTAACTCCCGCCTGTAGGCAGTGCGAATACTGTTTATTTTTTTGCGGATATAATCAAAATTTGCCCCAGGACAGACGGGCTTGTAGAAGGCCACCAAATGTTCCATGGCCTGTTTTCTGAGTTTTCTATTTTTATAATCTGCGGACTGGACTTGCCACAAACAGGGCAGTTGCCTGAACTCATCAATAAAACTTATTAAAAAGTTGTGGGTGGTGAAATTGTCCACCATATTGCAGGACAGTATATGCCTGCAAGACACAAAACAACACAAAACATATTAAAAGAGCATGTATTTTGGCACATAATAAAGATATTCCTAATAAAAGCTGTATAGGGCCCAAAACACACACTTTCTATTAAAAGAGTCGTACCTTTGTTTGTGGGGAAAAGTCGTGATTCGCCGCTCGATCGTGCTCCAACTCTCGATATGTCCGCTAGCGAATCGTCGGCCGAACGATCTGGCGTCCTTTAAATACAGCGCAGGCGTCAACTCCTCCTCCAGTGGCGGGCTTGTGCAGGGGTGTGTACGTGCCGAAGATCAGGCCTACATGCGACACTCACACCTGAAGCAGTGGAAAAATCTTGTAATCAAGAATAATGTCTCAACAATCTGGGAGCTCAATTAGTGGGGGCCGAAGTGATTGGGCCACCAGAAAATCAAGGGCTACACCCATGTCAAAGCCAGAAATGGTGGAGATGGTCTCCATTTTAGAAAAAATGGATTATGATGGCAAGTTGGCAAATTACGAGCGGCCCAATGCCAGGAAAGATGGCATCATGGACAAGGTGGTGGCCTGTTTGGTCAAAAAATTCGGTGTCGAGCGATCGAAAGATCAGATTCGGAAACGGTGGTCTGACCTCAAACACCGTGAGCAGGATCAGCTTTCCCAAATCCATCGGATTTTGAAAAAAAGTAAGTTTTATTTTTTCTTTATTTTTTTAATCATGCAATCTGTTTTTTATAATTTGGTGTATGTTGTATTAACATGTCTAGATTATAATGTCTATGTAAAAAGTTAGATTACTCATTTTAGTTGTCATGTCGTGATTTGATCGATCTATTGTTGATGTTTTAGTATATGACATTAAAAGTCAGGAAGCCATAGTTAAAAATATATGTATTGTGTTGCAACGAACGTTCTTTCCTGCACGAATCTTCTCAGCAAACATTCCTATTAATCACAGATTATTATTCAAACCTTTAAATAGGAGAAAAACGTAAACTCCGTGCCAAACTATGGGAAAGGAGGAGGAGAGGTCTGGCAGCTCCATCGGCAGTTGCCGAACAAGATGAGGACATGGGCACAGAAGGTGGCACAGATTCCACTAAAGGTAATTGGTTCCTATGCACTGTCAAACATTAATGTACCATATTTTTCGTAGATAACCATGTACATGTCTTCATATTTGTTACTAAAAGAGCTATCAAGCAGGGCACCATGTCCTAACAAATGTACCTCTTGTGACTTTTATGATATGGCCAATGTTTTGTATTATGTAGATGAAGACATTATTCCGGAAATAATCCTGGTGGAGCCAACAAGTGATGAGACACCAGAGCAACAAGAAGGTTGGTAGTCACAGATTTTTGTGTAGTGGGATCATAGAAATATGTGTATTTGCAATGATTGTTTAACCTTATATTCTTGTATTCCCTTACAAATTTACATTGCAGATGTTGCATCATGCCAGGATGTGGCATCCCCAGCCAGGTCAGAAGCCCGATCTCCTGGCAACTTGCCAAGCAGCATGGAAGCCAGTTCCGAAACTGTGGAGGAACCAGGACCAAGTGTCCAAGAGCCAATTGTGTGCCCACGTAGGTTTTTGCAGAATGATTTTTATCAGTGTTATTTTTAGCCTCCAATTTACAACACTAGTTCCCTATGGGAGCCTCTTTATTTGAATGGAAGTCGCACCGTAAGTCGGATCAGGATGCTCTGACTTGCGGGGCCACTTGCGTTGTGAAGATTTTTGAGGGGGAACTACACCAAAAAATTGAACAACCCACCGTGGGTGTCCCCCCAAGTTCACAACCAGGCCTTTTGTGTGTGGTATTGAGTTTGAGGGTATGCCCACAACAAAAAGACAGCGTGGGTTACCCCCAAAACCCCTACCAGACCCTTATACAAGCATGCAGCTTGTCAGGCCAGGAAAGAGAACGAGCAAGCGGACCAAACACCCCCTGGAC
Organism: Pelophylax lessonae; assembly: GCF_965119305.1. NCBI lineage: Eukaryota > Metazoa > Chordata > Amphibia > Anura > Ranidae > Pelophylax > Pelophylax lessonae. The sequence continues at coordinate 407,900,704 of NC_138771.1, read as the reverse complement.
CACAGCAGGACACATGCCCTCAACATGGGGGGGTTTTGTTGCTTTGGGCCAGGGGGCCTCTGCACCGCACACCCAAAAGCACCTTACTCCCATGTAGAGGAGGACAAGAGCCTCATCCCCACAACCCTGTCTGGTGGTTTTGGGGGGTCATGCGGCCAGGGGGTTCCTAGGACTTTGGAAGCAACCTTTAACAAAGGGTGGCCCCCAGATCCCAGACCCCAATCCCTATGTGAATGGGTATGGGGTACATAGTACCCCTACACATTAACCACATAAATGGAAGTGTATGTGAATAACGACAGGAGACGTTTATGAAATGTTCTTAAAGATCTTCATCCGGTCTTCTCCACTCTGCTCTTTGGATCTTCTCCTCTCCACTCTTCTGCTGTCCAATCTTCTGCTCTTATGTTGTCTGCTCTTTTGCCCTAGGCTCTTCTTCTTCCTCCTGTCCTCCTCCGATGCTGTTGCCGTGCATTCTGCCCGTCTCTGGTCTCTGCATCTTAATATATATACATTACAACCATGCCCTCACAATGACGTCATCATGCGTTCACACCCCTAATGAATATATAGTAAGCTCAGGAGACCGGCAGAATCATCAGCAACAGCATCGGAGGAGGACAGGAGGAAGAAGAAGAGCCTAGGGCAAAAGAGCATAAGAACAGGGTAGGTATTAACTCGAGAGGAATTTAAGATTACCTGGACACCAAATGTTTCTCTATTATTATGACCTCATGTAGGTGATTCACATTGACTCATTTTTTTTTATTTTTTACAGACCATGTTTTACATAGTTGCACATTAGCCAAATTGACCCGTGAGGCTCTCCAATGCTGCGCAGACCTGGAACAAATAAAGGAGACTGCAACGGCATTACAAATCAAAATGCGCAATTTTGTGGACATGATTGGCAAATTTTAAGCCACAATTTTACTACGTTTTTAATGTTTGTATTGGGATGTTCCTGATGTTACAAATTTTTTATAATGTTTTATGGCATTTTAATTACACTCAGATGTTAAAGAGTGTACCCAAGTTTGGGAAAAGCACTTTACAACACCCTAACCCTAACCCTAACCCTAACCCTAACCCTAACCCTGTGAATGTTTGATACTAAAACGTTTTTACATTCAACAATGTGTGTTCAATTCTTTATTAGACTTTCGTTGGGGGGTCGAGGTCTAAAGCTGTGTAAAGAAGCACTAAATGTATGATGGCTGTCCTATTCCCATATTTACATGTTAATGAAAGCATTTTGGACACTGCCATATGCGATTTGCTGGAGGTGTCAATGAAATGTTAAAGATACCCCCAGTTTTAACGCATATCACAGTGCGATCTGACATTTCACACAGGATCGGATCACACAAGTTTGAACGATTGTGCGATCCTATCCTGATGCGGCTGAATAAATGCATCATGTGCGACTTTTGTGCGAGTGCAGTGCGAATTGAGCCATACAAACTGTATAGCTGATTTTCGCATGAACATCTGATCGCATGTAATAAAGGAGCAGTGCGCTACGATATTACATGCCATCAGATGTGCAGTGTGAATTGAGACATACACTTTGTATGGCTACATTCGCACTGAACACGCATACAAGTCGCACATGACCCTTTATTTCTGATGTATCTGGATTGGATCGCACAGTGCTTAACACTTGTGGAATACAATCCTGTGCAAAAAGTAAGTGGCGGGTCACCCTTATGCAATGCTGGAAGGCTGCAAAGTCGCAGACTTCCCGCATCGCATAAGTGTGACTCAACACTCAAGGTACTAGCAGTCCTAGGATTCAATATGGCATTGATATTGCCAGTAGCAATCAGTGTAGGGAGATCAGTGTAATCTATAGTGTATTGCTTGTTCGTTGCTCTAGTTCACTTTCCATTACCTATATATATAACACTTTGAGATGAACAATGATCAAGTTTCACATAACACTGACATATCCTAACATTGGTGGGCAGTGAGAAGGATGTCATAAATGAACACAACATAACAGGTGTAGGTACTTTGTTAATACCCTAATGTATTATATGAAATATATAGTATGGGCAACTTCTGGACAATGAACACCAATGTAAGGTGACATTAGATGAACCTTGGGTGTGACCTAGTTCTCAATGTGACAGGGTTTGTGTACATTTTGTGGGGTGCAGAAGGCCCTTGTATTTACACCACTGGCTAAAAAATAACACATGGCCATCATCACTTTGGATCAGCTGGTGAGAGACTACAGTCAAGAAACACACTGATGAATGTATTAACCCTTCCAAAGTCACACATATATAACACATGATTAACCCAAATAATTGTGTTTGGCATATGTGCCCAAATGATTATAATCCACAATACAGAATCATTGCAATTTTTGTTTAATGTGTTGAAAAATAATATATCTCTGACATTTATCTTGTGTGTCCAATCTTTAACAAGATTAATGGGTGTGTGACAGTGATTGCTGCCAGGACACAGCTCCTCTCCCCACGAAATAGTCCAGATATTCCTGGCGGATCTGACGGGCCCTGTGTGATGCCAATGCTGACCGTCCAACTTCCATTGACGGCAAGGACTCCACTTGGTTAGAAGGTTGGGCCTCTCCACTTGTACCTGGCATAGCAGGGTCAGTATCCAGTTGCTGCAATACATAATTTTGTGCATTCCTGCGTAGGAAGTTGTGCAAAATGCAGCAACACAAGACCACATTATCCACTTTGTACAGTGCCAGGTTTATGGACGTCAGGAATATCCGGAACCGGTTGGCCATTATCCCGAAGGCATTCTCCACAACTCTGCGAGCTCTGGACAACCGGTAGTTGTAAATCCTTTGGTCTGGGGTGAGGTTCCTCTGAGGGTAGGGCTTCATGAGATGCTCCCCAAGCGCAAAAGCCTCATCTGCGATAAACACAAAGCTCATACCCTCAACAGTTTGCTCCCTGGATGGCAGGTTCAGAGTGCCGTTCTTTAGACGACGAGCGAACTCCGTCTGATCAATATCTCCCCCATCCGAATTGCGGCCATTTTTGCCAATATCCAAAAAAATAAACTCATAGTTTGCATTAACTATGGCTAGCATGACTATACTAAAAAAACCTTTATAATTATAAAAAAATGTGCCGGAATTCGGAGGGGGGACAATGCGGACGTGCTTCCCATCAATAGCACCCCCACAATTGGGAAAATTCCACTTCTCCAGAAATTGATCAGAAATCTCCAGCCATTGCTCTGCGTTTGAAGGAAACTGTGGGGAAAAAATAAAAAAAATAAAATTAGTGCTTGAGCACATCACATTATTAATTACACACACAGTTGTCTGTTAAATGCTTATGCAACTTGCTAAAAAAATATACAACAGGAAGGCAAAGGTTTGGATATGGGGATGTAACATCTACATACATTTATTTTCAACCTCCTATTGTTCTTATATTGTAAAGGGCCATACACACTAGAAGATTCTCTGAAGACTTTTTCGTGCAGATTTACCTTTTCTATGTAGTGCAAGGGCCTACCAGATTGCATAGGATTTGAAAGTGTTTGTTGGACCTTATATTATTTGGTTTTGGTAAATCGGAAGGATAAATTGTTCTGACAATCTTCTAGTGTGTATGGCCCATTATACTCACCAGCTAGAGCTGAGATTTACAAACTACGGCCATCCAGCTGTTGCAGAACTACACATCCCATGAGGCCTTGTAATTCTCTGACATTCACAGACATGACTAGGCATGATGGAAATTGAAGTTCGTGAACAACTGGTGGGCCATAGTTTGAAGACCTCTGAACTTGAGCTTTGGTATATGCTGACTTTGAGATTTAGCATGTGGGTGGGGGATGGGTAAGTAAAACTGGGCATTTATACATCAATAAGGGCTTGTGGTCAGTGAAGGTTTTAACATCATTACATAAACATACAGAATCATAGGTGGGAATGGATGGACTGATGTATTTTAGATAAATCATTAACTAGGTACTAAAACATTGGCCAAGGAATAATTGTTTGAGGGAAAGCAATAAAATTAGATAAATTCGACATACTGTTAACAGGCAATGCGTTTAGGGACACATAGGAGAGAATGGTGGGGTGGTTAGTGGGTAATTTTACAAATGGTTAAAGATAATCTACATCTTTACTACTATGTGCATGCGGACAGAGGGTAGTTTACAAATAATGGCCTGTGTCAATTGCTGTACATCCAAAAACATCATAATTCAGGTGAAACTAGTAATACATGTAATGTAATGTAAAAAATCAAACATACCTTGATATAGTCCTTCTGCAAGACCTTGATGATGGCAGAGCAGGTCTCAGGGATGATGACTCCAAGTGCTTGGGGGGAGATGCCTGTGGTGAACTTCAGATCCTGCAGGCTTCTCCCTGTTGCAAGATACCTCAACGTCGCAATTAACCTTTGCTCAGGAGTAATTGCAAGCCGCATACAAGTATCCTGCTTCAGAATATAGGGGGACACCAGGGCAAGAAGACGGTAAAAGATGGGAACCGTCATCCTCAAATAATTCCTGAAGTCATCAGGATTATTTTCCTGGAGCTCCCTCAGCAAGGACATATGAGAAAATTGATCACGGTTAAGCAACCAATTTTTCGTCCAGGAGGTCCGCTTCTTCTTCCTATTGCTCGTACGTCGTCTCAGAGCCAAAACTCCAACACTAACGACAGCAACGGACGAATTCACGGTCGCCATAATAAATTCTCGAACGATGTCTCGGAAAATAGCGAAATGTCGTCAACCAAACAAATGCTACCGAAATCAGCGCGAGATGCCCAGAAGGGTCACGGCCAAACACTCACTTCCTCTTTTGTAGCGGCGAACGTGCGTGGAACGTAGTGACGTCATTTTCTGTCGGAAGACAAATGTCCTGGGCAAGTTTAGAGCACTTTTCAACAGACAAACAACAAACACACCAGCCGCGAACATTTGTAGGACGTTCCGTCGGCCGACGATCGGTACGTGTGTACGGGGCTTAAGTCTTGTATTTGGAGAATGTATTCCTTTAAGACCTGTGTAGTATATATACATTTTAGGACGTCATTATATTTATATGGTATATTATACAAATACACCATCTCCCTGCTCCCCCAACTCTTCAATTGAGCCTGCATTAATGTGAAACTGGCCAGAGTGGGCTTTGTACAGTTTAATAAAGTTGGATAAAAAAAACCTGACATCATCGGAGTTCAGTCATTCACTTTTGTTGAATCTTCACACAGATTCTAGATGACCTTCTATTCGGCATTTACCTGCTACACCAGTGACTCTGTATATGTTACAAGCATGAAGTGATGACATGTATTTGCCTTCTAAACATTTAATGGTATATTGATTTTAACAAAAAAGTCAATAATGCTTAATTTGAAGATTGGTTTCACCAGTATTAAATTGCAGTGTGGAAAGTTCAAAACTTTACAAAATGAAAACCTAGGACTGAAACCTGAGCAAGCTTATTGCTGCTTTCATTCATGTGCACATGATGCAGTACTACCTCAGCCCCTAATCTATTTCTTGCCTAATTATAGGAGATTGCAATCCTAAATTCTTTCTTTTGCCTAGCCTTCTCTGAGCATATAGCTGCCTGAAATGTTTGGTTTCATTTTGCAAACCAAGGTGCATTAAGAGGTAAAAAAAATATATAAATTCAGAATTGTTTTTACAGTTGTAAATATGTGCATGTGTTTTAATTATTCACAGTACCTTTTCCATCCACCCTGAGCTTTGGACTATATGAAATTTGTGGCATATACTGTGTTCATTACTCATACAGTGGGGATCGAAAGTTTGGGCACCCCAGGTAAAAATTTGTATTAATGTGCATAAAGAAGCCAAGGAAATATGGAAAAATCTCCAAAAGGCATCAAATTACAGATTAGACATTCTTATAATATGTCAACAAAAGTTAGATTTTATTTCCATCATTTACACTTTCAAAATAACAGAAACCAAAAAAATTGCGTCTGCAAAAGTTTGGGCACACTGCAGAGTTAATATCTTGTACTGCCCCCTTAGGCAAGTATCACAGCTTGTAAACGCTTTTTCTAGCCAGCCAATAGTCTTTCAATTCTTGTTTCAGGTATCTTTGCCCATTCTTCCTTACAAAAGTCTTCCAGTTCTTTGAGATTTCTGGGCTGTCTGTCACGCATTGCTCTTTTAAGGTCTATCCATAGATTTTCAATTATGTTGAGGTCAGGAGATTATGAAGGCCATGGCAAAACCTTCAGTTTACGCCTCTTGATGTAATCCCCCGTGGATTTCAAGGTGTCTTTGGGATCATTATCCATTTGTAGAAGCCATCCTCTCTTTAACTTCAGCTTTTTCACAGATGGCATCAAGTTACCATACAAAATTTGCTAAAATTTTATTGAATCCATTTTTCCTTCTACTCGTGAGATGTTCCCTGTGCCACTGGCTGCAATACAACCCCAAAGCATGATTGATCCACCCCCATGCTTAACAGTTGGACAGAGGCTCTTTTCATTCAATTCTGTGCCCCTTCTTCTCTAAATGTACCTTTGCTCATTCCAGCCAAAAAGTTCAATTTTAACCTCATCGGTCCACAGAACTTGTTTCCAAAATGCATCAGGCTTGTCTATATGTTCATTTGCAAAGTTCAAACGCTGATTTTTGTGGTGAGGATGTTGAAGAGGTTTTCTTCTGATGTCTCTTCCATGAAGACCATATTTGTACAAGTATCTTTTTATACTAGAATAGTGTACCACAACTCCAGTGTCTGCCAGATCTTTCTGGAGGGATCGTGCAGTCAAATGTGGGTTTTGAATTGTTTTTCTCACAATCTTGCGAGCTGTTCTGTCTGATATTTTTCATGGTCTTCCAGATCTTGCTTTAACTTCCACTGTTCCTGATGACTGCCATTTCTTAATTACATTCCGAACAGAGGATATTGACATCTGAAAACGCTTTGCTATCTTCTTATAGCTTTCTCCAGCTTTGTGAGTGTCAACTATTTTCAGCTTCAGTTTTCTAGACAACTGCTTAAAAGATCCCATGGTGCTGATTGTTGGGGCAAGGTCAGATGAGTCTGGGCATTTAAAACCTTTGAGATTGACATCGCCTGGTCTTCCCAGACAATGATTGAGAACAATCCATGACACTGGCAGGTCTCAGCCTTGCAAAGGGGGCAGTGCATGCTATAAATTCTGCAGGGTGCCCAAACTTTTGCAGACACCATTTTTTTGTTTTCTGTAATTTTGAAAGTGTCAATGATGGAAATAAAATCTAACTTTTGTTGACATATAAGAATGTCTAATCTGTAATTTGATGCCTTTTGGAGATTTTTCCATCTTTCCTTTCTTTATGCACATTAATACACATTTTTACCTGGGGTGCACAAACTTTCGATCCCCACTGTAAGTAGTTCAAAAGCTGATGTGCTTAGTGTAGGGACCAATAGGAGTCACATAATATTCATTATGCCAAGCTAATCAAGCTGCTATGATTCCAACAATTTGCACTTTTTTTACCCTAAAGTGGACCTTACTCTCATGGCACCAAACGCACGCAAATATGTGCCCTTTCAGGGGGTGGCTGCATATTTGCGGGCATTAGTGCAAAAAAGAGCTGCGCTTGCGATTGGTAGCTTTCTGATTGCGTGACAGCCAATCACAGTGGTCACATGACCATAAGCCCTGCCTCCTGGCATTCTAAACCCCTTTAAGGGCTGGAAGGCACTGCCTCCAAGGGGGTTAAGTGTCACTAAACCCACATTAAAAAAACTATCGATAAATGCTGTATTTGGTGTGGTCATACTTACTCAGTCGCTATAAGATTTGTTTTCTGTATTCTGCAAAAAACCTGGATGATCCTGTTGCCCTCTCTCTCCAACTTCTGTTAATGCCCCCAATTCAGTGAGTTTCTATGATGAGCATTTCCTCCCTATCACATTTGAGCAGCCAATGTGACTATAGAGTCACACAAGTGGGTGCATACACAGTGGTAAATGTCAGCCCACTCCCTCCCTCCTCCTCCATGCCCACTAATCAGTTAAACAAAATTGGGGTGGGATAATACATGTAAATTACTAGATGCCTCACCTCCCTCTTTTTCTAAGGCCTCATGCACATAGGGCGTTTTTACAGCTGCTTTTAGCAGCGTCAGACGTTTTTTTTTTGTTGCAACTTAACCACTTGCCGACTGCCTAACGCCGATCTACGTCGGCAGTCAGCCCCTCACAGGCAAAGTGACGTAGGGCTACGTCACTAGCTTGTGAGGGTCTAGGGAGGCGCGCTCCCGCTCCCGCGTGGTCACAGACCCCCCCGCGTGTGTGACCAGCGGACCCGATGTCCGCCGGTCACTCGGCGATCGGCGGGGGAGAGGGAGAATGTCAGGCAGCTTGTGTAAACAAGCCACCTGTCATTCTCCTCGCTGTAAAGACACTGATCACACGGATCTAGTATGTAGATCCGTTGATCAGTGTCCTTACAGCTCAAGCCACAGCCAATCACAGTAGAAAGCACGCCCCTAGGGATACACACAGCCCCTCCCTCCCAAATAAAGTTAACCCCTTCACTACCAGTGTATTTTTACAGTAACAGTGCATATGTATAGCACTGATTACTGTAGAAATGTCACTGGTAACCCCAAAAGTGTCACAAATGTCAGTCAAGGGTCCGATCTGTCCGCCCCAATGTCGCAGTACCGCAAAAAAAATCGCAGATCGCCATTACGCCATTACGCGTTAAAAAAAAAACAACAAAAATGACAAAAATCTTTCCCTTTGTTAGTAAACGCGATAACTTTTGCGCAAACCAATCAAAATACGCTTTTTGCGATTTTTTTTACCAAACATAGGTAGCATAAAACAAATTGGCTGAAAATTTTAAAAAATTTTGATTTTTACATTTTTTTGGGGGGGAATTTCATATAAAAAAATGTGAAAAATATTGCTATTTTTGCAAAATTGACGCTCTTTTTTTGTTTATAGCGCGTGATCAAAAAATCGCACAGGTGATCAAATACCATCAAAAGAAAGCTCTGTTTGTGGGAAAAAAGGACGCCAAATTTGTTTAGGTACAGCGTCGCACGACCGCGCAATTGTCCGTTAAAGTCACGCAGTGCCGAATCGCAAAATACCCCCTGGTCGGAATGGGGGTAAAATCTTCCGGGGCTTAAGTGGTTAAAAACGCCTTCCCATATTATTCTATGGACTCATGCACACACAGGCTTTTTGGGAACTGTAAGTGGCATAGGCCTTTTTAAGCTGTAAAAGAAAAACCCAGGGCCAGTGCGTTCTGGAACAGCAGCGTTAGGCTGTATAAAAAGCCTGATGCTGCTAAAGGCTGTTAAAGGCTTCTAAAAGAGGGTGACCAGATGTCCCAAGTTTCCAGGGACAGTCTCCGGATTGAGGGCACTGTCCCCGGTCCAAGGGCCCCCAGTTTTATCCCTGGATTCAGCGCCGGATTAATGTAGACAGGGCATCCCATGCTGGCTGAGAAACAGCCTGGTGGCTCAGATGCAGACGCCCCCTGCTGGACAATCTCACTGCTGCTCCTGCTGCTGTTCAGTGGAGGAGAGGCAGAGCCATAAATGTACTGTTTAGAGGGCTGAGAATGGGAGTTGAGAAGATGGGGGGCCTGTTTGTACACAGGTCAGAGCTGATGCAGCTGCATGGAGAGATGGAGAGTTTAGCTGTTGTGGTGGAAGGGCTAAGAGGTGGCTGCAGATATAATCTGTGAGAGAAGGGTGCAGAGGTGAGCTATGGATGGATGTTGGGGCAGAATTGTCCACTGTGCATAGCAAACCTTTGAACCCTGTACTCTATGCCTAACAACTTCTTGTATATTATGTAGCCTTGTGCCCAGTGCTCTGTTTATTATACAGTCCTGTGCCCAGTGCTCTGTGTATTATGTAGTCCTGCACCCAGAACTCTGTGTATTATGTAGTCCTGTACCAAGTGCTCTGTGTATTATGTAGTCCTGTACCCAGCGTTTTGTGTATTATGCAATCCTGTGCCCAGCGCTCTGTGTATCATGCAGTCCTGTGCCATTTACCAGTAAAAAAAAAAAAGTATGTCCCCCGGATTTCATTTTAAAAATCTGGTCACCTTATTCTAAAGGCTGCATACACCGTTAGGCCACCTCAGATGTTTTTAAGCTGTAGTAGTTGAATTTGAGGTTAGAAAATAGAAGAGGGCAGAGAAAGGCTGCCTAACACGAATTATGCTAAACGTGCATTAACACCAATACAAAACGCTTCTAAAAGCACGTTTTTACAGCTGCTTTTTCCTGGCGTCAGAACTGGCTTTGCAGCTCGTTTTTTCAAACGCCCTGTGTGAGTAAGGCCTAAAACAAAGGCTGAAGGGGTGTGACACAGCCTGTGACTGGCAGAAATCCACAGAAATCAGCTCACACCATGTTATTTCTATAAAATAATAAAGATTTGATTTTTCAGTTTATTCATATTATTTTTTTTTTTATTTTTTTTTTTTTTGAACTTTGACTATTAGCAGAGGACTAGAAGCTCCTTCTGATTATGCTTCCTGGCTGAGAAAGATAAAAAAAAAAAAAAGAAAGATCTGGGTCAAGGGACTTTATATCAATTAGGAGAAAGGTACTTTTTTATATTAAAATATTTACAATGACATCATCCGCATACAGAAATAGAAGGGTCAGTGTCAATTAATCAGTGTGTTTGGTATCACTTTGACTCAAAATGTAAAGATTTGCTGCATTATAGAAATGTTACTTTTGCATAAACAGTACCCTGAAAGATGTACCTTTAGTCTTCTGAAATATAGCACTTAAAGAGGTTGTAAACCCATAAAAGTTTTTTTTTTTTTTTTTGCTGTAACCTGAAAGAGAAACCCATAATGAGCTAGTATGCATCGCATACTAGCTCATTATGAAATACTTACCTAAGAACGAGCCCCCGCCGTGCTGCCCGCTCACCTGTATGACGGGCGACATGTCCAGTCGCCCGTCTTCCGGGATCGCGGCATCCGGCCATCTGATTGGCCAGAGCCGCAGTGACGTTACTCCCGCGCACGCGCGCGGGAGCCGACAGTCACGGCACGGGACTCTAAAGAAATGGCACGAGCGGCCGTTCCTTCAGAGCGCATGCGCCAGTGACGTCACTGGCTGCATGTAAGGTAAATATCTCCTAAACGGTACATGTTTAGGAGATATTTACAGTACCTATAGGTAAGCCTTATCATAGGCTTACCTATAGGTACAAGTGTCAGAGGAGGGTTTACTTCCTCTTTAAATAAAAAAATATTCAGCGCTGAACCAATCAATGTGCGAATGACGGACCAGCAGCTAGCACTCAAGGGCAATCCAAAACACCTTTGACAAATATATTAAACAATAGTGCAGCGCAATCCTATAAATATCACCAATATGGTATTGAAAACAAATTTTCCATAAATTCACAATATAAATGAAAATGAAAAGATAAAATAGTTCCAAAAGCAGAGTCAAATAATGTGGAGAAAGTCCTTTCTTGTGGATGATGGAGAAAGGAGAGCCCGAAATAGACTGGTGAACATTCAATACAATGTGCCTCCTTAGTGCTCAAGGATCCCACCACCAGGCATTCTCTGCCTCTCACCTTAATAAACCGACCCTGCAGGGTCAGAATGCTAAACCCATTAGCTCTCAGGGTACACAGCTTCCAAAGAAGTCGGTGTGAAAGCAACGCCAAATCAAAATCTTCTCAGCAAGATGTCATAACTTTTCTATAAAGCATCTCAGGAACACCTCCATATCATCACTTCCAACTTTTTAGTTAAGTTATGACATCTTGCTGAGAAGATTTTTATTTGGCGTTGCTTGCACACCGACTTCTCTGGAAGCTGTGTACCCTGAGACCTGATGAGTTTAGCATTCTGACCCTGCAGGGTCGGTTTATTAAGGTGAGAGGCAGAGAATGCCTGATGGTGGGATCCTTGAGCACTATGGAGGTACATTGTATTGAATGTTCACCAGTCTATTTCGGGCTCTCCTTTCTCCATCATCCACAACAAAGGACTTTCTCTCCTCCACATTATTTGACTCTGCTTTTGGGACTATTTTATCTTTTCATTTTCATTTACTGTATATTGTGAATTTATGGAAAATTTGTTTTCAATGCCATATTGGTGATATTTATAGGATTGCGCTGCACTATTGTTTAATATATTTCTGAAATATAGCGCTGCACTTCCTGGTGTGTGGGGATGCCTAGGCACTCCTGTGCAAATAGCATCATTGTCTGCACAGGAGTCATCTGCAGTATGACATCTAAGGCACTGCTGTCTCTGCTACTCTAAGGCTATTTGGGGTAAGATTTGGCGATGTTGCTTGCTGTACTTCTTCATAAGGGTTTGACAAGTAGCAAAGCCATGCCTTTACGAAGACGGTCACCTCCACATAGAGCAAAAAAAGGCATTATAAGTAGAGTTGAGTGAACACCTGGATGTCTGGGTTCGGCGGGTTCGGCCAAACTTGAAAAAAAAGTTCGGGTTCGTGACCCGAACTTAACCCGAACTTTACCCCGATCCCGAACCCCATTGAAGTCAATGGTGACCCAAACTTTTGAGCACTAAAATGGCTCTAAAAAAAACATGGAAAGGGCTAGAGGGCTGCAAATGGCAGCAAAATCTTCTTAAGAGCATGGCAAGTGCTCTGCAAACAAATTTGGATAGGGAAATAACTTAAAATAACAAAAAAAAACATACAAATAAAAAATAATCATCTTGATCTAGGAGGACGAGGCCCATATAGAGTAGGAGGTTGAGGTGGCGGTGGATGTGGCCCTGTAGGTGGAAGCAGCGGTGGAGGAGGACGAGGTAGCCAACACTGGTTTTTGTTTTTAATTCTAAATTTCTTTTTAAATTAGGGTACATCCCAAAAGAGTGAGAAAGATCAAAAATACAACAATGGCTGGGTAAGGCCGGTATACATGTCTATTCTGCACAAGGTACGGACAAGTCCTGTGGGATCCATGCCTGGTTCATTTTAATGAACGTGAGCTTGTCCACATAGGCTCTGGACAGGCGGCTGCGTTTGTCTGTGATAATGCCCCCAGCCGTGCTAAATACATGTTCAGATAATACACTGGCTGCAGGGCAGGCCAGCACCTCCAAGGCATAAAGGGCAAGCTCAGGACATGTGCCCAATTTGGAGACCCAGAAGTTGAAGGGGGCAGACCCATCATTCAGTACATCTAGGCGTGTGCACACATACTGCTCCACCATGTTGGTGAAATGCTGCCTCCTGGTAAGACGTTCCATATCAGATGGTGTTGCTGCTGCTTGGTGTGGCGTGCTGACAAAGCTTTTCCCTATTTCAGCCATGCTAACCCTGCCTTCTGAGGTGCTGGCGGTGCCCTGGCTGCCTTGGCGACCTCTTCCTCCTCCTCTGCCTTGGCCTTGTGCTTCCACTGTGCCCCCGCTGTCAGGTGGGAATGCCACCAGCAGCGCGTCTACCAGCATGCGCTTGTACTCGCACATCTTCCGATCACGCTCCAGTGAGGGAATTAAGGATGGTACGTTGTCCTTGTAATGGGGATCCAGCAGGGTGGCCACCCAGTAATCAGCACAAGTTACAATGTGGGAAACTCGGCGGTCATTGCAGAAACACTGCAGCATGTAATCGCACATGTGTGCCAGGCTGCCCAGAGGCAACGAAAAGCTGTCCTCTGTGGGAGGTGTATTGTCTGTGTCCTCTGTATCCCCCCAGCCAAGCACCAGTGATGGCCATGCGCTGGTCTGGGTGCCACCCTGCTGTGAACATGGTTCCATCTCCTCCTCCATCTCCTCATCTTCGTCATCCTCCAGAACTGTGCCCCTGCTGGACAATTGTGTACCTGGCAATTGTGGGTGCAGGAACCCACCCTCGGAGCCACTTGTGAATGACTGCCCTGAAAGCCTTGGAAATTATACCTCTTCCTCCTCCTCCTTATCCTGTCCCACATCCTCTGCCATCATCGCCCCAAGCGTTTTTTCAAGGAGGCATAGAAGTGGGATAGTTAAGCTGAGAACGGCGTCATCGGCACTGGCCATGTTGATGGAGTACTTGAAACAGCGCAACAAGGCACACAGGTCTCACATGGAGGCACAGTTATTGGTGGGGAAGTGGCGCTGTTCCGCAGAGCGACTCACGCGTGCGTGCTGCAGCTGAAACTCCACTATGGAGTGCTGCTGCTCGCACAGTCTTGCCAGCCTGTGCAAGGGCACGTCACACAAGAGGCGTTGAGCGGGAAGGCCGAAGTTACGCTGCAGCGCTGACAGGCGAGCACCAGCAGGGTGAGAACGCCGAAAGTGTGCACAGACGGCCTACACTTTCTGCAGCAGCTCTGACATATTGGGGTCATTTCTAAGGAACCTCTACACCACCAAATTCAGCACATGCTCCAGGCAAGGGATGTGTGTCAAACCGGCTAGGCCCAGAGCTGCTACGAGATTTCGTCCGTTATCGCACACCACCAGGACGGGCTTGAGGCTCACTGGCACCAACCACTCATCGGTCTGCTGTTCAATGCCCCTCCACAACTCCTGTGCGGTGTGGGGTTTTTCCCCCAAACAGGCAAGTTTTAAAACTGCCTGCTGTCGTGTACCCCTGGCTGTGCTGAAGTTGGTGGTGAAGGTGTTAGTGCACGGGGGGAGGGGCAGCAGCGCTATCCCACGGTACATAGTCTACAATGTAACTCAGGCAGGCTTGATGGAAAACCTTGAAAAGTTTATAAAAAATATATAGTGATGATTAAAACATAATAGAATGTGTTCCAAACCAGATCTGTGGCGTTGCTGGGGGTCACAGGATGACCGAGCCGCTGGGTGAGCTGGAACTGTGTAGATGATCACAACAGGGAACCAGGCAGGAGGGAGAAGGATCTTATGTGCCAAAAGCAGACCGGACCAGCCAGGAGGGTGGCGTGGCTTCCTCCCACCAGATAGTGTGGCTGCTCGCACCGAAGCAGTGTAGACGTGCCGCGAAGCTGCAACCCAGAGGTATCCACAGCGGAGGCCGCTACCCAGAAGTGACGTCAGCAAGCGTCGGGGCCCGGCCTGGAATGCATCAGGGTTGCTGTGATGACATGTTTCACACTGCTGTGCTTTGTCAAAGTCACGGGGGACTGTTGTGATCATCTACACAGTTCCGGCTCACCCAGCGGCTCGGTCATCCTGTGACCCCCAGCAACGCCACAGATCTGGTTTGGAACACATTCTATTATGTTTTAATCATCACTATATATTTTTTATAAACTTTTCAAGGTTTTCCATCAAGCCTGCCTGACTTACATTGTAGACTATGTACCGTGGGATAGTGCTGCTGCCCCTCTCCCTGTGCACTGACATGCTGAATCAGCATTAATTAGCAGCAGCGCCACACGGTAATTTAACCTCAGGCCCAGCCGCCACTGCATTTACCCAGTGTGCTGTTAGGGAGATATAACGTCCCTGACCGTGCTTACTGGTCCACGTATCCGTAGTTAGGTGGACCTTGCCACAGATGGCGTTGCGCAGTGCACACCTGATTTTGTCACCCACTTGGTTGTGCAGGGAAGGGATGGCTTGCCTGGAAAAGTAGTGGCAGCTGGGCACGACGTACTGTGGGACAGCCACCACCATAAAGCTTTTAAAACTCTGCGTCTCCACCAGATGGAACAGCAAGGCCAAGGATTTTGAAATGCTGGCATTCAGGGCCGGGGATCGCGGGTGGGTAGGGGGGTACTTCCTCTTCCGCTCCAGTTTTTGGGAGATAGAAAGCTGAACGCTTCCACGGGACATTGTGGAGATGGTTGTTGGTGACCCAGGTGGTGGTGTTGCTGGCAGATCCTTTGTTTGTGGGGTTGCAGGTGCCACTGTCACTACAGAGGTGGATGAAGAGGCTGAGACTGCAGCAGAAGAGGAAGCAGGAGGAGCCAGAGACCTTTCTTGGTTTTTGAGGTGTCTACTCCACTGCAGCTCGTGCTTTGCACTTAGATGCCTGGTCATGCAGGTTGTGCTCAGGTTGAGAAGGTTTATGCCTCGCTTCAGGCTCTGATTGCACAGCATGCAATCCACTCGTGTCCTTTCATCATCACATTGTCTGAAGAACTGCCACGCAAGGGAACTTCTTTGAGCTGGCTTTCGTGTGCTCGTTCCCTTGCTGCATTGGGCAGTAGCAGGAGTAGTGTCTAGAGCACGGCCGCTCTGCTATTGCACCCTGCTCCCTCTTCTGCTGTGCTGGTAGCTCTGTGCGACCACAGCCTTTTCCTCCAAACTACTCAGGTCACCTGCATGACGTTCATTCCATGGGGGGTCAAGGACCTCATCGTCCTCCACATCATCTTCCACCCAGTCTTTGCCCCTGCCCTCCTTGTCGGTCTCCACAATTCGGAATTCCGCAGCAGTTGGCACTTGTGTTTCGTCATCATCTGAGACGTGCTGCGATGGTCCTCCCATGTACTCATCTTGAGACATAAGTGGTTGGGCATCAGTGCACTCAATCTCTTCCACTTCTGGGGCAGGGCTAGGTGGATGGCCCTGGGAAACCATGCTAACAGAGTAATCAAAAAGAAGAAGAGACTGCTGATGATTTGGGGCTCACACTGCTTGGCTGATTTACAAGGGGGTGAGGAGAAAGATTGATGGACATCGGCTGCAGGTGCCAACTCTGACCTTTCAGCAGTAGACTGGGTGGGAGACAATGTGAAGGAACTGGAGGCACTGTCAGCAACCCAATCTACTATCACCTGTACTTATTCTGGCCTCAACATTTGTAGAGGCACATTAGGCCCTGCCAAATACTGCTGCAGGTTCTGTCGCCTACTCACACCTGAGGAAGGTTTTTCACTTGTGCGTGTAGCTGGCACCGATCGACCAAGTCCTCTCCTTGCAACAGGAGCTCCACCAGCAGCACCACGACCCAGGCCACGTCCCTTTTTTGACCTTCCCCCTTATATTTCTCTAATTTAGGATCTTCCCCTAAATGGGTGTTTATTGAATAGCGAAATAGAACAACAGTATCCAACGGGTGTATCTCACAGTAACATACGCAGACTAGGCCGCAATTTAATTTTTTTTCCCTAAATGGGTTTTTATTGAAAAGCCGAATAGAACAACAGTATCCAATGGGTGTATCTCACAGTAACATATGCAGACTAGGCCGCAATTTAATTTTTTTCCCCTAAATGGGGTTTTATTGAAAAGCCGAATAGAACAACAGTATCCAATGGGTGTATCTCACAGTAACATATGCAGACTAGGCCGCAATTTAATTTTTTTCCCCTAAATGGGTTTTTATTGAAAAGCGGAATAGAACAACAGTATCCAATGGGTGTATCTCACAGTAACGTATGAATTAAAAAATAGTATTTTTCCCTTTAATTGGTGATTTTTGAAGAGCAGATTAGAACAGCAGTGTCTAAATGCTGTATGTCAGTGTCACAGTAAAGTATGAATTAAAAAACAGAAAAATAATTGTCCCCTTAAATGGATGATTTTTGAAGAGCAGATTAGAACAGCAGTGTCTAAACGCTGTATGTCAGTGTCACAGTAAAGTATGAATGAAAAACTGAAAAATAATTGTCCCCTTAAATTGGTGCTTTTTGAATAGCAGATTAGAACAGCAGTGTCTAAACGCTGTATGTCAGTGTCACAGTAAAGTATGAATGAAAAACTGAAAAATAATTTCCCCCTTATATTGGTGCTTTTTGAATAGCAGATTAGAACAGCAGTGTTTAACCACTTTACCACCGGAGGATTTTGCTGTCTTACGTCCAGGCCACTTTTTGCGATTCGGTGCTGTGAAACTTTAACTGATAATTGCGCGGTCGCGCGACGCTGTACCCAAACAAAATTTACATCCTTTTTTTCCCACAAACAGAGCTTTTTTTTGGTGGTATTTGATCACCAGTGCGATTTTTACTTTTTGTGCTATAAACAAAAAAAGAGCGTTTATTTTGAAAAAATAACAATATTTTTAACATTTTTTTATATGAAATTCCCCCCCAAAAAAATGTAAAAATCTAATTTTTTTTAAATTTTTGGCCAATTTGTTTTCTGCTACCTATGTTTGGTAAAAAAAATCATGATAAGCGTATTTTGATTGGTTTGCGCAAAAGTTATTGCGTTAACTAACTAAGGGAAAGATTTCTGTCATTTTTGGTGTTTTTTTTAAAACGTGTAATGGCGGCGATCTGCAATTTTTTTTGCGAGACTGCAACATTGCGGCGGACAGATCGGACCCTTGACTGACATTTTTGACACTTTTGGGGGTACCAGTGACATTACTGCAGTAATCAGTGCTATATATATGCACTGTTACTGTAAAAATGACACTGGCAGGGAAGGGGTTAATTTTATTGGAGAGGGAGGGGTTAATGTATGCCTGGTGCTTACTAACGTGTGGGGGGGGAGGTGACTGAGTGACACAAGGACAGATCGGATGTTCAGCTATGCTGAACACTGCGATCTGTCCCTGTCTGTCACTTAGGAGATCCGCCCGCTCTGTTTACACAAGCGGGCGGATCTCCTCACTCGATTCCCCGACGATCGGGGAAGAGCGGCGGCGATTGCCGCCACTCCTCCCCTGGCCCGACTCCCGCTGTGACTGAAAACAGCGGGAGCGCGCCTCCAGCGGAGCGGGAGCGCCGCCTACAGGGGGAGGAGTCCAGCGACGTAGGTCTACGTCGCTGGACAGGAACGAACCACATTGCTGCAGTAGCAGCAATGTGAGCAGAGGTAAAGTGGTTAAACACTGTATGTCAGTGTCACAGTAAAGTATGAATGAAAAACATACAAAAATACAGTCCATGTTCACTCAACCCTAATGATAAGTCAATAATGAGGAATAATTAGCTGCAGAGAGACCACAGGCAATACTGGTGACTGGTCATTTGCTCTCTGCCTGCCTTTTTGGGTATAGCCTCTAGAGTTTTGTCTAACCATGTGTGTTTTATTAATTGTTGATACTGTAGTGGAATGCCATTCTTTGACAATGCAGACCTACTTTCTTCTTCTTCTTTAGACTGTCTCTGTATACCTCTAGTGTTGGTCTCAGGTTTCATGCATCATACTCCTGAGACTGGAAGAAATGCATAGTGGGAACTGTAGTCTCTTACAAGGATATTACTTCACTGCTGAATTGTTTAGGAACTGTTCTTCCCAGCAAGCCTTGGGCTCCGGAGAAGGATTGTGGGAGATGCTATAAAGGGATCTGCTGAACAGGCCCAAGGTCTCTTGCTTCCCAGGATCCATTGTGTGCACATCAGTCTGCTGAACAGAGTGAGAGAGATAGCAGACTGCGGCCTACTGCACACTGCCCATCTGCATACAGACTCAGCCCTGGCGGGACAGATGTTCATTGCTTCATCGCAGACATCCCTGCAGCATCGCTGATCAGGAGGAGTCGGGGGGGAATCGTTGAGACAGCAGAGTGCAGCCATCTCGGGGCTACATAGTGTGGAGGAGGACTGTTCTTCTATGACTCTGAACATCAGGATTTGGTGAGAGGGCAACTGACCGAAGTTCAGACACCAGTAACTACAGTTCTTTGATACACTGAACACAGACACTTCCCAGTTGGATCAGTTACAGGATCTTTTGCAAACCAGAATCAGCTGTTCTGACTTGCTTGTCACACATTGTGCCACATTGGGAATCCTATGTCCATGAGCTCCAACTGCCGGTGAAGATCTTAGCAAGGCCTTGCAAGTAGAACATTGCTATATTGTTGCTCTTAAAGGGGAAATGTTACTGGTATCTATATTACTTAATTTCTTTTTAGTACACAAGTAATATAGGCTGGCCCGGGGTTCCCTTTTAGCAAAAGTGTTTCTAATAGCAATTTGTAGCTTCCTGAGAGATTCATTCACCTACTGCTAGACACTTTGTATAGTCAATATATTTACTCATTATTCTAAATGCGTATTTGCTGTTCTTTAGTGTTATTTCAACTGAGCCCGGCTGTTTATCCAGGGCCAAGTTGAATAATACTTGTTCTGAGTCTATTTGTCAACTTCTCACGTACCTGACTGATGAGCCCGATAGTGCAGAGGAAGGCCTCCCTTACGTATCTGACTCGCGGCCCCTGGTAGAGCAGACAGGTGGCACGGGAGAGCAGAATGGTATGAGGGCCTGGCGGGTCAGCTGTTGGACGGGTAGCTCCAAGGTCCCAGATGCTTTAAGAGGAGACAACCAGCAGGTAGAAGGATCCCAACAGCAGGCAGGCAGAAGGACGGAACAACCGAGTCCACACTCACTCTGGGGGTTCACAGGCAAACGGATCAGTTCACAGGCCGGGTCAACAACAGGCGGGCAGCGTGGAATCCAAAGGAGCATGCAGGTACAAGGTCAGAGGGGAGCCGAGGTCAGGTGCAGGCAGAAAGCAAGGGAAGTCCAAAGTCAAGCCGGGTCGTACAGGAGATCAATCACAGAAGCAGCTAAACAGGAGCAGGGGTCACAGGAAGCTGCAGATCAGACAGCAAGGACATAATGCTGCTGCAGAGTTTAAATAGAGCAGCCTGTTGCCAATCACTGCAATTAGGCTGCAGACTCTACACTAAGTTAACCCCTTAGGTAGCAGACCCATGACATTGCCCCCCCCTAAAGGGCAGCCTCCGGATGCCCAATTGAGCCAACTTCTCGGCATGGGATCTCTTGAAGGATTGCATTAGTTCCTTAGCATGAATATTGCTTTCAGGCTCCCAAGAGTTATCTTCTGGTCCATACCCCTTCCATTTAATTAGGTACTGAACCTGATTGTACCTCCTTCTACAATCCAAGATTGTTTCCACCCCAAATTCCTCCTCCCCATTGACCATTACAGGCTCTGGTGGACCAGTATTTCGTTCAGGAAAAGGATTCGGAACCACAGGTTTCAACAGAGTCACATGGAAGACGGGGTGAACTTTAAGTGAATCGGGTAATTCCAGCTCATAGGCTACATCATTGATCTTCCTCTTAACAGGGAAGGGACCCAAAAACTTAGGGCCCAATTTTTTTGAGGGGCAAGCCATTTTCAAGTTTACTGTAGACAACCATACCTGGTTGCCAGGTTCCAGAATTAGTTCTCCTCGCTTCTTCCTGTCAAAGATCTTTTTATTATACTCCTGTGTCTTGGCCATAGTCTCTTGTAAAAGTTTGTTGTTTTCAGAGAAGAAATTCATCGTTTCAGAGACTGCAGGGATTGAGCATTCAGGTATAATACTAGGCAGGAAGGACGGGTGAAAGCCGTAATTAGCAAAAAACGGAGTTTGTTTGATGGCAGAATGAAAAGAGTTATTATAAGCAAACTCGGCAATGGGGAGTAAAGAGACCCAGTCATCTTGGGAGAAGGAAGAGAAGCAACGGAGGTACTGCTCCAGAGTCTGATTGGTTCTTTCTGTTTGTCCGTTCGTCTGAGGGTGGTATGCGGAGGAAAAAGCCAATTCAATCTCTAGAGAACCACACAGAGCTTTCCAGAACCTGGAGGTGAACTGGACACCCCGGTCGGACACGATGTTGGCTGGAACACCATGGAGCCTTACAATTTCTTTGACGAAAATTTTTGCAGTTTCCACAGCCGAGGGTGTACCTTTCATGGGCAAAAAATGGGCCATTTTGGACAGTCTGTCCACCACCACGAAGATGGTAGAAAAACCCTCTGCCGGGGGGAGTTCCACAATGAAGTCCATTGAGATCATTTTCCAGGTTCTCTCTGGAACGGGCAATGGCTTCAGTAAACCCCAGGCCTTTACCCTGCTGTTCTTGCTTCGGGAGCAAGTAGTACAAGACTCCACATAGCTCTTACAGTCGCCTACCACCTGAGGCCACCAGAACGTACGTTGTACCAGTTCGGCCGTCTTCAGGGCACCGAAGTGTCCGGCCAGCTTGTGGTCATGACAGAGCTCTAACACAGTCATTCTTAAGTCCTTAGGTACAACAATTTTACCTAAGGACCAATCTCAGCAGAAGCCTGTTTGAGTCGGGATAGGAGATTCTCCTGTAATACAAGAAAGTTTCCTGAGGGAAGGATGGTGTCTGGGAGTGTGGACCTTTCAGGGTCGTTGAACATATGTGAAAGTGCATCAGGTTTTGTATTCTTTGACCCTGGCCTGTACGTTATATGGAATGAGAATCTAGAGAAAAAAAGTGCCCACCTTGCCTGCCGAGGTTTTAATCTCTTAGCCGTTCTCAGATATTCTAGATTCTTGTGGTCTGTATAGATAAGAATGGGATGTGCTGCACCTTCAAGTAAGTAACGCCATTCTTCCAATGCGGCCTTGATGGCCAAAAGCTCGCGGTCTCCCACATCATAATTTCTTTCTGCTATTGATAATTTGTGGGAAAAGAAAGCAACCGGGTAAAGTAGGGCTTTAGCTCCTTGCCGTTGAGACAGCACAGCCCCCACTGCAACTTCCGAGGCATCAACTTCAAGAACAAACGGTAAGGCAGGGTCAGGGTGCTTCAAGATGGGTGCTGACGTGAACAGCTTCTTGAGGGCTTCAAAAGCAGATTGCGCTTTGGGAGACCAGAGGAATCGGGTTCCTTGCTTAGTTAGTCGGTAATGGGGGCGATAATAGCAGAGAACCCCCTAATAAACTTCCGGTAAAAGTTGGCAAACCCGATGAAGCGTTGAACCCCCTTTCTGTCCATAGGAGCTGGCCAATCTAAGATGGCGGTGACTTTCTGAGGGTCCATCTTAATGCCTTCAACAGAGATGATCAGACCTAAGAACTGGATACACTGAAGTTCAAAGTCGCACTTCTCCGGTTTGGCGTAGAGGCCATGTTGCCGTAGTCGGGTTAGCACATTTCGGACATGTCTACGGTGGTCATCAACAGAGGAGGAGAAAATCAGGATGTCATCCAGGTACACGATGACGTACAAGTCCACATAGTCACGGAAAATGTCATTGACAAAGTGCTGAAAGGTGGCCGGTGCATTGCATAACCCAAAAGGCATGACTAGGTACTCAAAGTGCCCGAATCGAGTACGAAATGCCGTTTTCCATTCGTCTCCTTCTCGAATACGGATTAGATTGTATGCTCCCCGCAGATCCAGTTTAGTGAAGATGACTGCAGCTCCCAGTCTTTGAAACAGTTCGGGCACAAGAGGCAGAGGATAACGGTTCTTTACAGTTATCTTGTTCAATTCTCTGTAGTCTATGCAGGGTCGCAGTGAATGGTCCTTCTTTTCAACAAAGAAGATGCCTGCACCAGCCGGAGAGGTAGATGGGCGAATAAACCCTTTTTTTAGGTTGTCATCAATATAGTCCTTTAGCGTGCCCAATTCAAGCTCAGTTAAAGGGTAAATCCTTCCGAAAGGGACCTCAGCCCCTGGTAACAGTTCAATAGGGCAGTCATAGGACCTATGAGGAGGGAGATTCTCTGCACCCTTCTTACTGAATACGTCCAGAAAATCGTGGTATGCCACTGGGATTGATTTTTGTAATTCAAGGTCTGAGTCAAGGCAGAGTAAGGCTGAGGGGTTGACTGAAGGTTCTTGCAGGCAATGTTGCTGGCAATAGCTTGAAGGAAATGTGATTTCTCCAGTGGCCCAGTTGATTTGGGGGTTATGGGCCTGTAGCCAGGGCATACCTAGGATGATGGGGAACAGAGGTGATGAAATGGCATCCAGGCGTAAAAACTCTTGGTGATGGGAAGCAATGATAGTAAGCAAAGGGACCGTCTCTTGTGTGACTGGACCGGATTTAATGACAGAGCCATCAGCAAGATGTACAGCTAGTCCCCAGGCCTTTGGCTGAAGTGGAATGAGGTGTTTGGCTGCAAACGTCAAGTCTATGAAGCAGCTGCAGGCTCCGGAATCAATTATGACGGATACCTGGATACTCCTTCCTGGGAGCTGTAACATAATGGGGAGAGTAAGATGAGAGGCTTGGTTAGGTGAAACAGGAACATGCACTGAGGAGATTGAAAGGCACTTACGCATCTTTGCAGGGCAGGACCTCACATAATGCCCGGGTTCCCCACAGTACATACAGAGGTTATTGATTCGTCTGCGCTGTCGTTCCTCCATGGTGAGAGAGGGACGAAGCAATCCCAACTGCATGGGTTCGGAGGTGTCCGGGCCCGGAGCAACTGGAGCAGAAGGAGTCTGGCTGGAGAAACTGGGAACTTTAGGTAGCATCCAAGTTGGCCGATATTGGCCTGAGGATCTTTCGGAGCGACGTTCCCTTAGACGTCGGTCAATCTGAATTGACAAGTTAATAAGTGCGTCCAGGGATTGGGGTATCCCAACTCGTGCCAGTTCATCTTTTAAAGGATCAGATAGTCCCATCCGAAATTGGTAACGAAGGGCCGCATCGTTCCAATTGGTATCAGAACTCCAACGCCTGAACTCGGCCACATAGTCTTCGGCGGCTCTGCGACCTTGTTGAAGTGCATGTATTGCGGCCTCAGCGGTCGCAGTCTGCTGGGGGTCCTCATAAAGTTGGGACATCGCTTCAAAGAAGGTGGTGAGGTTGCTTAGCGATTCGGCCTTTTGTTCCAGAAGGCGATGTGCCCAGGCTTGGGGTTCTCCGGTCAACAGGGAGATAACGAAGCCCACTTTGGTTGCTTCCAAAGAAAAGGTGCGGGGTTGCAGGGCAAAATAGAGTTCGCAAGCATTATGAAAGGCTCTGTATTTGCTACGTTCACCCGCAAATCTTTCGGGTGTGGGTACCCTTGGTTCTGGTGGTAACATCACTACCGCAGGTGCGGATGAGGTAGCACCTGTAGTGTTGGCGGGAGATGACAGAATTTGAACTCGTTCTTCCAGCCGAGTATATCCCTCTTGTAAATCCTTAACCACTTAAGCCCCGGAGGATTTGGCTGCTAAAGGACCAGGGTTTTTTTTGCGATTTTTTACTGCGTGACTTTAACGGACAATTGCGCGGTCGTGCGACTCTGTACCTAAACGAATTTGACGTCCTTTTTTTTCCCACAAACAGAGCTTTCTTTTGGTGGTATTTGATCACCTGTGCGACTTTTTGATCACGCGCTATAAACAAAAAAAGAGCGTAAATTTTGCAAAAATAACAATATTTTTCACATTTTTTTATATGAAATTCCCCCAAAAAAAATGTAAAAATCAAAATTTTTTAACATTTTTCGGCCAATTTGTTTTATGCTACCTATGTTTGGTAAAAAAAATCGCAAAAAGCGTATTTTGATTGGTTTGTGCAAAAGTTATCGCGTTTACTAACAAAGGGAAAGATTTTTGTCATTTTTGGTGTTTTTTTTTTAACGCGTAATGGCGGCGATCTGCGATTTTTTTTTCGGTACTGCGACATTGCGGCGGACAGATCGGACCCTTGACTGACATTTTGTACACTTTTGGGGGTACCAGTGACATTACTGCAGTAATCAGTGCTATATATATGCACTGTTACTGCAAAAATGACACTGGCAGGGAAGGGGTTAACTTTATTGGACAGGGAGGGGTTAAGTGTGTCCTAGGGGCGTGATTCTAACTGTGCAGGGACATTGCTATTGGTGTAAAAGCAAAGATCAACAGTTCTACATAGTAGAACGGTTAGATCTTCACTTTTACACAGGGAGAACTGACAGGCAGCTTGTTTACACAAGCCGCTCTGTCTTTCTCCCTTCACAGGAGCGATCGTAGTGTGACTGGCGGACATCGAGACCGCCGGTCACACGCACTGACTTGTCTGTGAATGAGCCGCGGCGGGCGCGCGCCTCGGCGGGCGCGCGCCCGCCCGCAATAGGCTCGCAAGTCAGTGACAGGCGAGTGACGTTTCGATACGTCACTCTGCCTGGCCGGGGCTGACCGCCGCAGTATATAGTCGTGCGGCGGTCGGCAACCGGTTAACAGCTTGTGTCAGACCCGCCAGATGTCGGCACAGTTCTTCCATGGGGGAGGTTCCTCGCTCGGGCTCAGACATGGCTGTCTGATACTGTCAACTTCTCACGTACCTGACTGATGAGCCCGATAGTGCAGAGGAAGGCCTCCCTTACGTATCTGACTCGCGGCCCCTGGTAGAGCAGACAGGTGGCACGGGAGAGCAGAATGGTATGAGGGCCTGGCGGGTCAGCTGTTGGACGGGTAGCTCCAAGGTCCCAGATGCTTTAAGAGGAGACAACCAGCAGGTAGAAGGATCCCAACAGCAGGCAGGCAGAAGGACGGAACATCCGAGTCCACACTCACTCTGGGGGTTCACAGGCAAACGGATCAGTTCACAGGCCGGGTCAACAACAGGCGGGCAGCGTGGAATCCAAAGGAGCATGCAGGTACAAGGTCAGAGGGGAGCCTAGGTCAGGTGCAGGCAGAAAGCAAGGGAAGTCCAAAGTCAAGCCGGGTCATACAGGAGATCAATCACAGAAGCAGGTAAACAGGAGCAGGGGTCACAGGAAGCTGCAGATCAGACAGCAAGGACATAATGCTGCTGCAGAGTTTAAATAGAGCAGCCTGTTGCCAATCACTGCAATTAGGCTGCAGACTCTACACTAAGTTAACCCCTTAGGTAGCAGACCCATGACACTATTCCTTGAGTAAAGTTGAACTAAAGAGTTAAAAATCTATTTGTGTCAGTGTGTCATTTAGAGGTATACATATTAGCACTGCAGGTGTGACAGTGGAGTTGAGTCTGTTCTTGGGGGTTGGGAAGCAAAGTGAGGTATCAACATTACTCATCCGGATCCTGCGGGGAAAGCGCTACAATACATTAAGTGAAACCAGTTACATGCATGAGAAATGTTATGCATGTTTGAAAACGAGTACTCTACTGGACAAACACTGTATGTATAATTTGATGATCTGCTATACTTGCAAGTATTTCAGTGTGTAGCTAAAAGGCTCTGTCATTTTCAACTGTTGCATGGTATGTGGCTATCAGTAATATTTAGCTACCATGACAGAAAATTGGACTATTTTCTGCTTTTGGAGTATGATTTATGTAATGTTGGGTGTCACCAAAATCTTGGTTATCCCATTTTTCTATAAATATCCTATAGTCATAGTATTTTTTGCTTAAAAGCAAACAGGTATAGCTTGCATTTATATATTCCTTTGTTGAATGCTGTTTTCCTTTTCACAGGATTTCATTTGCCATCGGGACAGTAATCTATGTTAAGCCAAGCTATGATATTTGATCTACGTTTCTCTTGACAATATGTAGGTAGGGACCTCCTTTTGGACCGACAGAAAACAGGTCAACCATGCCTGTTCACTACAAGCATCCACAATCCCTGGTGTTATTCATGAAAATCCCTGGCGTTATTCATGAATATATTACTGAGTTGGAAAAGGCAGCAGCTTGTCTGTTTGTGATCATAGTGAATATGTGACAGTCACAAAATCTTACTGTATTAACAATCATAGTATAATTGCAAATACATTTGTCTTACTCTCAAGCTTGGATCAGTCTGATTTACACTATTCCAAATTTTCCAAAAGGTGGCATTAGATAGTCAAATGAAAAACGTAGAATAAAAAAGAGGCACGTCATCATGGTGTTGCACTCTTGGTTTTCCTCCCACCGCCAAGTTCCCACCATAGCAATCTGCTTGCTATGAGGGCATTCTTGCGGGCTCACCCCCAAGCGGGCTCTGTGTGTCAATAGACCCTGCTCTCCTCTCACTGGCTGTAATTGACCTCAGCGGGAGCCAATGGCTGGGGGGGGCTCACAGAAGTGTTATTTTACCCTAATGCAGAGAATGTATTAAGATAAAAAAGAAACCTTCAGCCTTAACAAGCACTTTAACTACTTGACCTCCAGAAGGTTTACCCCCCTTACTGACCAGGTCATTTTTTGTGATACGGAACTGCGTTACCCAAATAAAATGTGTGTCCTTTTTTTCCCACAAATAGAGATTTTTTTGCGCTATAAACAAAAAAAGGACCCACAATTAAAAAAAAAAAAAAATTTACTTTCTGCTATAAAACAAATTAAATTAAAAAATTGAAAGAAATCTAATTTCTTCATCAGCTTAGTACAATATGTATTTTGCTACATGTTTTTGGTAAAAAAAAATCCAATGAGCGTATATTGATTGGTTTGCACAAAAGTTATAGCGTCTACAAACGTTGGGATCTTTTTAATCTCTTTTTTTTTTCTTTTTTGTTAATAGTAATGGCAGCGATCAGTGATATAGTGGAACTGTTATATTGCCATGGACAGTCAGACACTAACTGACATTTTTGACACTTTTTGGGGACCAGTGACACTAAAACAGTGATCAGTGCTAAAAATATGCACTGTCACTGTCCTCATGACATTGGGGTTAAACATCAAGGACGATCAAAGGGTTAATTGTGTTCCTAGCCTGTGTTTTAGTGTAGTGTGGGACGTGCTTTTTCTGGGGAAAGACATGGATCCATGTCCCTGTTTTGCAGGAACACAGGATCCATGCCTTCCCTACTGACAGAACGGTGATCTGCCATTCTGCCTCTGTGCTGGTTGATCGGCGGGTATCGGCAGACATCGAGCCTACAGTACCCACAGATCAGCTCCCGCTGTGTATAATCACAGCAAGAGCAGGCCAGCTCGCATGGGCACCCATACCCAGAAGTATCGGATCATGTACTAGATACATGATCCGGCATAGCAGTGCCACCTTGCCTCTGTATATGTACTGAAAGTTATACGGTCGGCAAATGGTTAAGTGAGTGTTCCAACAGAAGCACAGTGAGAAAAAACTCTAGTTAAATCTTTGAAATAAAGCCTCTGCCTCTATAGCTGAACCACTGGTTGCCCCTCTCAGAAATACATCCTTTTTCCTGAATCATTTCTTTATCTAAAAACTTTGAAATGAGCATTTGTTAAAAGAAGGGGCAACATATTTGAAAACCCACCACAAAACGGTTTCTCTGCTTTCACCCCCAAATTCCAAAACAAAAATGTACTTCAGTTCCAATTAATGTCTATATAGAAAGGTTCATTATTCCAATATAAATTTTAACTTTGCAATTTTGTGAAGAAAATGCTTTAAAAATGTTTCATCGTAAGAATCTGGTGTATAAGAAAATGTTCTTCAAGTTTTGTTCTTTTTTGCTGGTATTATAAGACATTTCAACAAGTGTAATTTCTACTTTAGAGATGATACAATATTACATTTAATAACATATATTTTTTTTTTAAAATGTCTTCATTATTAAAATTAAATTGTGGCATATAAAATATTTTCTGCACTAAACTGAAAAAAATTGAATGCTATCTGCAGTGGTCATGGAATAAAATATTGAAAAGAATGAAAGTGCTTGTGTTTCTAAATCTAAACACATTGTCCAACGTCACTGGTGAGCAGTGATTGCAAATAGATATGTTACTGACTGGGTGGGGTGCACCATTCTCAGACAGCTACACACAGCAGTGTCCTCCTCCCATGACAGTAACATTTCATCACCTCCCACCCACAGAAAAAACAAAGATCTTTTTCCATGTGTGACAGAACAATTTAAATGATGTTTCCGCAATCCAGCAGAGTCTACGTACTCTACTAGTTTTTTTTATACAGAGAAAAAAAAAGTTCCTAAATTTTTATGATTGAAAAAAGAATTCAAGTTTTTAAATTCTTTATAAAAATGCACATAAGTAGGTGGGATTACCTTGGTTTAAATTGTACCATGGGTGGTAAATATATTCTGCTTTAACGTGTAGTGCTGATATAAACTGTGTGCTTTGACTATTATAGGGTGATTTCTTACTCAGTGGTACAATAGATAATTGGAACTGTATAACAGCCATAAGTAATTTGTCTAGATTGTCAGACAGGAAGTGATGTAAAATTCACCAGGAAAGTTACAACTTCTGACAATGTTTTTAATGCTGCCTGTAACTTCTGGTTCATGTGATGACCAATCCCACGATTTTTGTATAGGTGTCACAGGTAGAGGAAATAAGGAAAAATCTCCTCAATTGGCATGCTGACAAAAACAATAACTCTTCCCCACTATGTCCACAACACAAAAATAAAAAGATTGGCTCGAGTTTGGTTTTAAAGAACCAACCGTGATCTGCATGACCTTTAACCGCTTCCATACAGAGCAGTTAGACACCCTTCCTGCCCAGACCAATTTTCAGCTTTCAGCACTCTCACACTTTGAATGACAATTGCTCAGTCATGCTACACTATAACCAAACAAAATTTTTATCATTTTTTTCACACAAATAGAGCTTTCTTTTGGTGGTATTTGATCACAACTGGGTTTTTTTTTTTCGTGATATATGCAAAAAAAGAGCAAAAATTTTGAAAAAAAAACACTTTTTTTTAGTTTCAATTATGAAATTTTGCAAAAAATAAATTTTTCTTCATACATTTGGGCCAAAATGTATACTGCTACATGTCTCTGGTAAAATTAACCCAAATTAGTGTATATTATTTAGTCTGTGTGAAAGTTATTGAGTCTAGAAGCTATGGTACCAATTACTGAAAATTGATCACACCAGATGTACTGACTGCCTATCTCCTTTCTTGAGGCCCTGAAATGTCAGGACAGTACAAATACCGACCAAATGACCCCTTTTTGTAAAGTAGACAGTCCAAGGTATTTAGTAAGAGGCATGGTGAGTTTTTTGAAGTTGTAATTTTTTCCCACAATTCTTGGGAAAATGAAGAAAAACTTTTTTTTTCTTTTTTTTCCCACAAAGTTGTCAATTTACAGTGGGTACGGAAAGTATTCAGACCCCCTTACATTTTTCACTCTTTGTTATATTGCAGCCATTTGCTAAAATCATTTAGGTTCATTCTTCTTCCTCATGAATGTACACATAGCTCCCCATACTGACAGAAAAACACAGAATTGTTGACATTGTTGCAGATTTATTAAAAAAGAAAAACTGAAATATCACATGGTCCTAAGTATTCAGACCCTTTGCTCAGTATTTAGTAGAAGCCCCCTTTTGATCTAATACAGCCAGGAGTCTTTTTGGGAAAGATGCAACAAGTCTTTCACACCTGGATTTGGGGATCCTCTGCCATTCCTCCTTGCAGATCCTCTCCAGTTCTGTCAGGTTGGATGGTAAACGTTGGTGGACAGCCATTTTTAGGTCTCTCCAGAGATGCTCAATTGGGTTTAAGTCAGGGCTCTGGCTGGGCCATTCAAGAACAGTCACTGAGTTGTTGTGAAGCCACTCCTTCGTTATTTTAGCTGTGTGCTTAGGGTCATTGTCTTGTTGGAAGGTAAACCTTCGGCCCAGTCTGAGGTCCAGAGCACTCTGGAGAAGGTTTTTGTCCAGGATATCCCTGTACTTGGCCGCATTCATCTTTCCCTCGATTGCAACCAGTCGTCCTTTCCCTGCAGGTGAAAAACACCCCCACAGCATGATGCTGCCACCACCATGCTTCACTGTTGGGACTGTATTGGACAGGTGATGAGCAGTGCCTGGTTTTCTCCACACATACCGCTTAGAATTAAGGCCAAAAAGTTCTATTTTGGTCTCATCAGACCAGAGAATGTTATTTCTCACCATCTTGGAGTCCTTCAGGTGTTTTTTTAGCAAACTCCATGCGGGCTTTCATGTGTCTTACACTGAGGAGAGGCTTCCGTCGGGCCACTCTGCCATAAAGCCCCGACTGGTGGAGGGCTGCAGTGATGGTTGACTTTCTACAACTTTCTCCCATCTCCTGACTGCATCTCTGGAGCTCAGCCACAGTGATCTTTGGGTTCTTCTTTACCTCTCTCACCAAGGCTCTTCTCCCCCGATAGCTCAGTTTGGCCAGACGGCCAGCTCTAGGAAGGGTTCTGGTCGTCCCAAACGTCTTCCATTTGAGGATTATGGAGGCCACTGTGCTCTTAGGAACCTTAAGTGCAGCCGAAATCTTTTTGTAACCTTGGCCAGATCTGTGCCTTGCCACAATTCTGTCTCTGAGCTCTTCAGGCAGTTCCTTTGACCTCATGATTCTCATTTGCTCTGACATGCATTGTGATCTGGAAGGTCTTATATAGACAGGTGTGTGGATTTCCTAATCAAGTCCAATCAGTATAATCAAACACAGCTGGACTCAAATGAAGGTGTAGAACCATCTCAAGGATGATCAGAAGAAATGGAAAGCACCTGAGTTAAATATATGAGTGTCACAGCAAAGGGTCTGAATACTTAGGACCATGTGATATTTCAGTTTTTCTTTTTTAATAAATCTGCAACAATGTCAACAATTCTGTGTTTTTCTGTCAGTATGGGGTGCTATGTGTACATTCACGAGGAAGAAGAATGAACTTAAATGATTTTAGCAAATGGCTGCAATATAACAAAGAGTGAAAAATTTAAGGGGGTCTGAATACTTTCCGTACCCACTGTATAAGCTATTTCTAACACATAGCATGTACACAGCAAAAATTACACCCAAAAATACATTCTGCTACTCCTTCCGAGTATGGCGATACCACATGTGTGAGACTTTTACACAGCCTGGCCACAAAAAGAGACTCCACGTCCAAGAAGCACATTCAGGCGTTCTAGGAGCATAAATACACATAAAACTTTCTTACTACCTATCACACTTTTCAAGGCCCTAGAGCACCAATACAATGGAAAAGTCCACAAAATGACCCCATTTTGGAAAGCAAACACTCCAACGTATATTCTATGAGGCATTATGGGTCGTTTGAACATATCATTTTTTTCCACAGGTTTTTGGAAAATGTGGGAAAAAAATGAAAACTTTTTTTTTTTACACAAAGTTGTCAATTTATAGGATATTCCTAACACATAGCATGTACACAGCAAAAATGACACCCCAAAATACATTCTGCCACTCCTCCTGAGTATGGCAATACCACATGTGTGAGACTTTTTCACAGCCTAGCCATATAGAGGGGCCGAACATCCAAGGAGCATCATCATGCATCCTAGCCACTTGCCTAGGCCTATTTTTGACATTTGGTGTTTACAAGCTAAAATCAGTTGTTTTGCTAGAAAACTGCTTAGAACCCCCAAACATTATATATTTTTTTTTAGCAGAGACCCTAGAGAATAAAATGGAGATTATTGCACTATTTGTTATCACACCGTATTTGCGTAGCGGTCTTCCAAACGCAGTTTTTTTATAAAAAATTCACTTTTTTTAATTAAAAAATAATAAACCAGTAAAGTTAGCCCAATTTTTTTCCATAATGTGAAAGATAATGTTACGCCGAGTAAATAGATACCCAACATGTCATGTTTCAAAATTGCGCACGCTCACGGAATGGTGACAAACTTTGGTACTTAAAAATCCCCATAGGCGACAATTTAAAAATTTCTACAGGTTGCCATCTTTGAGTTACAGAGGAGGTCTAGGGCTCAAATTATTCCCCTTGCTCTAACGATCGCGGCGATACCTCACATGTGTGGTTTGAACACCGTTTACATATGTGGGCGGGGTTTCTGTATGCATTCGCTTCTGCGCGCGAGCTAACGGGGACAGGGCGCTTTAATTTTTTTTTTTTTTTTTTTTTTTACTATTTATTTTATTTATTATTTTTTATTTTTACACCGTTTAAAAAAAAAAAAAAATTGATCATTTTTATTTCTATTAAAAGAAATGTAAATATTCCTCGTAATAGAAATAGGCACGACAGGACCTCTTTTTTGTGAGATCTGGGGTCAAAAAGTCCTCAGATCTCACAAGTACACTAAAAGATAGAAAAAAAAAAAATAATAATAATTATAATATAAAATGAAAAAAAAAAAAAAGGACCTTTAAACCGGTTGCTAGGCAACAACATTTTCCGTAGCTCCGGTCCTCCAAGACCATAGAGTCAAGTGAGGGCAAGCTTGCCCTCACTCGACATCCTGTCTGTGAGGATTCGGGACCGGATCGTTTTCCCCGCTGCCGGCGGGTCCGGTAAGCGAGGAAAAGGACCGGAACGCGTCGGGAGGGGGGGGGCGCCTCTTCCGCCATCCCGGAAGGGTGATCCCACGGCGAATCCGCTGCTGGGACCACCCTTATCGGAAAGCCAACCGTCCACCGTTTAAAAAAATACCAGGGTTATGGCAGCTATCTGCTACCATAACACCGGTATTTAGGTTTAAACGGACGACGTATATAAACCTTTTTGGACTTGGACATGGTGGCTGTATGAAGGGTGACAGGTACTCGGGTACTTTGTTGGGCAGGTGACAGGTACTCTGGTACTGATGAGCAGGTGGCAGGTACTCGGGTACTCCGATAGGCAGGTGACAGGTACTCGGGTACTCTGATGGGCAGGTGACAGGCAGGTGATAGGTACTGATGAGTAGTACTCACTGACTGATAGGTGATAGGTGATACTGTACTGATGGGTACTGATGATCAGTACTGATACGTGATAGGTACTGATGAGTACTGATGAGTAGTGATGGGTACTGATGAGCAGGCGGCAAGTACTTGGGTACTTCAGGCGTCAGGTACTCTGATGAGCAGGTGGAAGGTACTCGGGTACTCTGATGGGTAGGTGACAGGTACTCAGGTACTCTGATGACGGGTACTCCGTTGACAGGTACTCAAAGTACCCGAGTACCTGTCATCAGAGTACCCGAGTACCTGTCATCAGAGTACCCGAGTACCCGTCATCAGAGTACCCGAGTACCTGTCATCAGAGTACCCGAGTACCCGTCATCAGAGTACCCGAGTACCCATCATCAGAGTACCCGAGTACCTGTCATCAGAGTACCCGAGTACCCGTCATCAGAGTACCCGAGTACCTGTCATCAGAGTACCCGAGTACCTGTCAGAGTACCCGAGTACCCGTCATCAGAGTACCCGAGTACCCGTCATCAGAGTACTCGAGTACCTGTCATCAGAGTACCCGAGTACCTGTCATCAGAGTACCCGAGTACCCGTCATCAGAGTACCCGAGTACCTGTCATCAGAGTACCCGAGTACCCGTCATCAGAGTACCCGAGTACCCGTCAGAGTACCCGAGTACCTGTCATCAGAGTATCCATCATCAGAGTACCCGAGTACCTGTCATCAGAGTACCCGAATACCTGTCACCAGCCCATCAGAGTACCCGAGTACCTGTCATCTGAGTACCTGATGACAGGTACTCGGGTACTTTGATGGGCTAGTGACAGGTGCTCTTTATTGGGGGGGGGGCAATCAGTGTGGTTGGGGTGCACTGTAGTTGGTAACTAGCTGTTACCACACTCTCCTCCTCACACAGGATCAGTGTGTGAGGAGGAGAACACGGTGACAGCTAGTTACCGTGTTCTCTGTTGACATTTGTGACCGGCTGTGATTGGACACAGCCGGTCACGTGGTAAAGAGCCAATTTCATTGGCTCTTTACCTAGATCGGGGATCGACTCTGTCCGAGAGATGAGCCTCGTCCCCGATCGCTGCTCTGCGCGCCCCCGGGGGCGCGCATTGCAGAGAGAACGAGCGGCTCGTGCTGGAGCCGCTCATGTGATCGGCTGTGATTGACACAGCCGATCACGTGGTAAACAGCCAATTTCTATTGGCTGTTTACCTTGATCAGTGATGAGCTATGTCCGAGGGACGCCGGGGGCGCGCAGTAGCAGCTAGAACGGGCCGACGTCATATGACGGCGGCCCGGATCTAGACAACCACTTTGCCGACGTCATTTTACATGACTCGGTAAGGAAGTGGTTAAATGGTACTCTGAAACCATACTGAGGTGGGTTTCACACACAAATAACACCAGTTTAGAATGAGCAGTGCACTGGTCCAAACATAAGTATTGTTCATGTATGAAAAAACCTGGGACCATGCTTGCTAAGAGACCTAATTCCACAGGAAAGTCCTATAAACCGAAACAATTGATAACTCATGGTGGGAATCTTACATCTAATCCTACTAAGATTACTTCCTTTATTCATATTTGCTCATCGATCTGTATGGCAAAACTACCCCTTTTATCACAGAGAAAGCTGACCTTTTCTTTTGAGACATTATTAGTTACCGAGTTAGTCAGGCTGAAAAAAGTCCATCTAGCTCAACCAATAATTAAAAAAAAATGAAAAAAAAGATAAGACAGTCATGCAATACCATATACACAATCCTATACCCAAAGTTGATCCAGAGGAAGGCGAAAAACCCCACAGCTACAGCAGGGGAAAAAATTCCTTCCTGATCCCCTGAGAGGCAATCGGATATTCCTTGGATCAACTTTACCTATAAATATCAGTACCCAGTTATAATATTTCACTTAGGAAAGAATTCAGGCCTTTTTTAAAGCAATCTACTGAGCTGACAGAACCACCCCTGGAGGGAGTCTATTACACATTTTCACATCTCTTACGGTGAAAGAACCTTTTCTGTACTTGGAGAGGAAATTTCTTTTCCTCTTGGTGTAAAGAGTGCCCCCTTGTCCTCTGTGATGACCTTAAAGTGAATAACTCAACACCAATTTCCCTATATGGACCCCTTATATATTTATACATGTTGATCATATTCCCCCTTAATCTCCTCTTCTCAAGGGAGAATAAAATCAGTTCCTCTATTCTTTCCTCATAGCTGAGCTCCTCCTATCAGTTCCTCCTATCTCCGCTTATCAGTTTGGTTGCTCTTCTCTTCACCTTCTCCAGTTCTCTGATATCCTTTTTGAGAACTGGTGCCCAAAACTAAACTGCAAATTCCAGATGAGGTCTTACCAATAATAATAAATGATATACTGTATATATATATATATATGATAAACTAATAGAAAAATTATATTTCTCTCTCTGGAGTTCATGCTTCCCCTAATACAAGAAAGGACTCAGCAGCAGAAACAGCAATCTGTCGTTCATTTTGAATTTTTACGTTGTTAATTTCCTTTTTACATATTCTTTTATATTCTTTGTAACTATTAAACAATGATGGCGTTCTTTCATTTTTATATTTTTTAAAAGCACTTTTCTTATTATTTATAGCTTTTTAAAATTTGGCCGTGAGCCACATTGTTTTTTTTTTAGCCTTTTAAAACGTATTGCCCATTGGAATATACTTTGCAGTGAGTTCGCTTACAGTTTTTTTTAAGAATTCCCATTTCTGTTCTGTGTTCATCAATGCCAATATTTCCTCCCAGTCTAAGTCTTGAAGAGCAGCCCTCATCCTTGGAAAATTTGCTCTCTTAAAGTTCAGTGTTTTTGTATTTCCTGTATGCGTTTGTTGCTTACAGCTAACATTAAATTAAATCATATTATGGTCAGTTCTACCCAGATGTTCTTTATATGAATATTGGTAATAAGCTCTGCATGGTTTGAGATTACCAGGTCCAGAAGAACATAATTTCCAGTCGGGGCCTCAATAAACTGCACCATAAAATTTTCTTGTAATAGGTTTATACATTTTTGCCCTTTAACTGTTCCAGCCATTACTCCAGTTAATGTCTGGGTAGTTAAAATCCCCCATTATTATCACTGTCCCAGCCCTTGCAGCACTTTTATCTGTGCCAGGAGCTGAGCCTCTACCTCCTCATTAATACTGGGAGGTCTATAACAAGCTCCAATGATAATAATTGGGTTAAGCACACCCATGTACATTTCCACCTATACTGCTTCAGACTCATTACACTCTCCATCAACTAGGTCCTCTTTCACACTCCCTTTGAGATCACTTCTTTCATAGAGACAGACACCACCCCTCTGTTTTACCCTGCCTTTCCAAAAGAGAGCATAGCCAGGAATATTAATGTCATGTGAAGAATAAAGCCAAGATTCAGCACTATCAATTAAATCATAGTTCTCCTCATGCACCAGAGCTTCCAACTCACGGCAAACTTCTGGCATTGGTGAACAAACATTTTAATTCATTGTCACATTTTGCACACTTATTTTGCATATTTTATGTTTTAGTACAAACAGTACAATTTCCAATGGTTGTTTGTAACATGGGAACCTTCTTATCCTTTGCCATAGCTCTCCTCCCATCTTTCCCCATTCCACTCACCAATAGGGGCTGACCCCTGTCTCACCTGTCTGACCCATTATAATCTAATTTACCCTCCCCCTCAATCCTAGTTTAAATACTCCTCCGGCCTTCCCATAAATCTCTCCCTCAGCACAGCAGACCTCCTTCCATTTAGGTGCAAACCATCTTTAGCATATAGGCACCCCAATGAAATGTTAGCCCAGTGCTCAAAAAACCCAAATCCCTTTAGCCATGCTTTTAGCTCTCTGTTCTCCACCTGTCTTTCCTGTGTTGCACATAGCACAGACAATATTTCAGAGAATATCACCTTGGAGGTCCTTCACTTCAGCTTTCAGCCTAATTCAATAAACTGGTTCTTATGGAGCCTCCACCTTCCATATATTCTGCCATTGGTTCCAACGTGGACCAAGACAGCTGGGTCGTGTCCTCCCCTCCCAGTAATTTATCAACCCGGTCCACCACATGCTGAATCCTGGCATCAGGGAGACAGCAAACATTTCGGTTGAGGTGATCCCGGTGACAAATTATTCTATCAGTCCTTCTGATTATAGAATCCTCTATTACCACCAACTGTCTAGGCCAGTCATGTGAAGATTATGACTTCCCCACTATAGTGGTTGAGCATCAGTGCATTCAAGGTCTTCCTCTTCTGGGACAGGGCTAGGTGGATGGGCTGGGGAAACCCTGGCAACAGAGTCATCAAAAAGCATAAGACTTTCTTGCATGATTTGGGGCTCTGACTGCTTGGCTGATTTGCAAGGGGGTGAGGTGGAAGACTGATGTGCATAGGCTGCAGTTTTCTGCAGAGGACTGGGTCTTAGATACTGTGAAAGAACTGGAGGCACAGTCAGCAATTCAATCTACTATCGCGTGTACATGTTCTGGCTTCACCATCCGTAGAGCGGCATTTGGGCCTATCAAATAACGCTGCAGATTATTTCGCCTACTCGCACCAGAGGAAGGTGTTTGACTTGGAGCGATAGTTGGCGCTGAATGGCCATGTCCTCTACCAGCAACAGGAGCTCCACCAACACCACCACGACTATGCCCACGTCCCTTATCTGATGTTCTCCTCCTCATTTGCCTTCACCCACCAAGCTGAAAGATTGGTCTCTCTCCGGTGTCAATTTACCTGGCAGTAGTCGACAATTACGTTCGCTAAGGCAGTGCCCATGTCATAAAAATGCTCTGTGGACCCAGAATAATGTTTTTAGTGCCCAAAATACACTGATTCTTAATTTCTATGCAGAAATTTTTGGTACACTGTATGCACAAGTGGTTTGTGGAACAAGAACAAGTATTTTTGTAATAAAATAAAGAAAATTTGTATTTCACTTCTGTAAATTGAAATTAATTATTTATACGCCGGCTGCACAACTGTTTCATCGGCCTAAAACGCATCTTTTTTCAATAACACCCCAAAATGCAGCTTTTAACTGCTGTACATTAACAGTATATATGTTGTGGGAGATTAGCTCGGTGGCGGGTATGGATGACCCCTTTGGGGGGTGCGTTTATACAGGGAGATAGCTGAGAAGTGGTTGCAAACAACAGTTTGGTTTATTCTTGCAATTATGGCTCCATGCACACAGGGCGTCATAAAAACGTGCTCCAAAGCTGTTTACTTGACGCCGGGAAACAGCAGCTGTAAAAACGTGCTTTCAGTAGCTTTTTCCATTAGCGTTATTGCACGTTTGGCCACAGTAGCTGTTAGCAGCGTTTTTTCTGCCTCCATTCAAAATCAATGGTTCCCTATGGGAGCCTATTGATTTGAATGGAAGTCGCACCGCAGATCAGATCAGGATGATCCGACTTGCGGCGCGACTTGCGCTGTGAGAATCTTGAGGGGGAACTCCACGCCAAAATGGGGAAAAAAACGGCGTGGGGTTCCCCCCTAGGTTCCAAACCAGGCCCTTCGGGTCTGGTATGGAATTTGAGGGTAGCCCCATGCCGAAAAAACGGCGTGGGGTCCCCCCCAAAATCCATACCAGACCCTTATCCAAGCATGCAGCCCGGCATACCAGGAAAGGGGAGGGGACGAGCGAGCGGCCCCACCCCCCCTGGATCATACCAGGCCACACGCCCTCAACATGGGGGGGGTGTGGGTGCTTTGGGGCAGGGGGGGCTCTGCACCCCCCACCTCAAAGCACCTTGCCCCCATGTTGATGAGGACAAGGGCCTCATCCCCACAACCCTGGCCGGTGGTTGTGGGGGTCTGCGGGCAGGGGGCTCATCGGAATCTGGAAGCCCCCTTTAACAAGGGTGCCGAAGGGCCTGGTTTGGAACCTGGGGGGAACCCCACGCCGTTTTTTTCCCCATTTTGGCATGGAGTTCCCCCTCAAGATTCTCACAGCGCAAGTCGTCCTGTCATCCTGATCCGACTTGCGGTGCGACTTCCATTCAAATCAATAGGCTCCCATAGGGAAGCATTGATTTTGAATGGAAGAAAAAAAAAAACGTATAACATGGCTTAACGCACGTTAAGCAACGTTATTCAGCCTTTAGCAGCGTCAGACGTTTTTACAGCTTGACGCTGCAGCTCCAGAACGCACAGTTCCTGTGGTTTTTTTTGGAGCTGTAAAATGCCTATGCCACTTGGAGCTCCTAAAAGCTCTATGTGTGCATGAGGCCATAGAATAACATGGATGGGCGTTCTGAAGCTGCAAAAAAAAAAACGTCTGACGCTGCTAGCAGCAGCTCCAAAAACGTCCAGTGTGCATGAGACCTTACTTCACACAAGTGCAAGCGTCAAAAAATAAAAATAAAAAACAAAATAAATCCTTGCCACTGTGGGCGGCTACCTTCTCACATACAGGAACCTACCTACGGAGTCTGTCTCCAACCTACTGTTGGGCAAACTTTGCTGATCCTACAGCAGACACTCAATAGTCCATGTTTTTTCTTCACACAACAAATGTCCATTGATCATGTCCCTTTTCCTCTTCACATTGAACATGTCCCTTTGCTTTTCTCTTCACATAGAACACATTCCTTTGTTTGTCTCTTCACATAGCAAACAGTGCATTTATTTCTTTCCACATAGAAATAGTCCAAGACCTCACCTTGAGTAGTCTTCAATCTTAATTAATTTCCCCTTCACACAGGAAATGTCCATTGGTTTCTTTTCACATAGAAACGATCCAAGACCTCACCTTGAGTAGTCTTCACACTTGTTACCCTCCTCAGCGCACATCGCTTCAGGACGTCTTCCCCATGCTCACACAGCTTCAGGGGGCATCCCTTCTCCCATGCCCACACAGCATCGGGGAGGCACACATCTGACTGTCCTCCTCTCCCCACACGGTGTCAGGAGGCAGCAATCCTTAGACTTCCTTTGGACAAATTATAGAGGCCTTAACTTCCTCATTCCAAACAGCTGAAGGCCTTTCAACTTCCTTAAGCCGTCCTGGCTACCTTTTCAGCCGACACCCTATAGTAATTGGTGAATTTTCTAAACCAGGTGGAAATGTATCTCCTGTCTGTAACTACATCCACAGATTTACCTGACTTCCTGTCACATACCCCCCCCTCTTGTTTCAACCCTAGGGTTGGGACACAGTTTTCCAGGCACGCATGTGTCAGGCACTTCTCTTGACTCTCAATGATAAGCCTCCTAGTATCCTCAAGCTTCAGGGTGAAACTGTTTCTGTCATCTTCATTGACAGATTTCTCATAAATGTCAGACAACTTGTCCCTCATCTCATATACACATTCTTTAACTGCATTTTTGGCATTATTTTGCTCTTTCTCAAGTTTGTCCTGCATGACCGTCTGTCCTATCCACCATGGAGGACCGTGATCCATAGGCAACTCAATTGTGCTAGTCTTAAAGCGGAGTTCCGGGCACAGAAAAAAATTTTCAGTGAACATTCCCCCGGGACAGTCAGGGCTAGTACATTCCACAATGGCTAGCCTCTGATCTGTCCCGGTTCGCACTTACCTGCCAGAAGAAATACTCACTTATAAAATTTCTTCCACAGCGTTGCCATCTCTCTTGTGGGCAGCTGAAGCCGGCGCGATCCTCTTCTGTGTCTTCTTCCGCGTCCTCTTCTCCTAGAATGCGCCTGCACCGGCCCCTCTCGTCACTTCCGGTGCGGCGCCGCATTCCTCCACAGCTTCTGGGCATTGTCCAACTCAACCTGCAGTCGGTTTGCCTTCTCTGACAGCTTAGCACACAATCGGTCACCTTCTGACACCTTGACTTGCGATTCCTGCAGCTGTGCCTCTACTTTTTTTCTCTTGTGTTCAGAATCTCCTTTTCCCTGCATAAGAGCCTTCACCTCATTGGCTAGTTTCTGGGAATGAGAATGTAATTCTGCCACACAGGCTTCTTTCTTCTTTAACTGCTGCTGGACACGTTGGGCTTCATCTTTCCAACTTTCACAGTCCGTACACAATTCATCTACCACATTGCTCAAAGTGGTGAGCTCATACGTACTCAGTAATTTAGCCTCTCTCTCACTTTTCTCCTTGTAGCTGAGAGACAATGTCGTTTTCAGAGCGACATTCTGTTCCTGCACATCCTGCAGGTCTATTTTTGTAGCTTCCAAAGACTGAAGACTTTTTTCCCGCTGATTACGCAACTCCAACATATCACACATACTTTGCTTCTGCAAAGTCTGAATTTCAATTTCCTTTTCCATGTGGATGGTATCTTTCTCCATTATACTCTCTCTACGTTTTTGTAACTCGGAAAAAAGAAGAGCAGTGGATTCTTCCCACTGTATCACCTGAGCCTGCAAGTTTCTATGCTCCATCCTAAGCAACTCCAGGGCGTGTTCCTTTTCTTCCATTTTCCGTTGCAATTCATCCAGCTCAGCCCTGCACACATACTCGGTTTCCTCCAAACCAATGGCTTGCATTTGCTGCTGGCGTCTCTTTTTCCAGCCTGCCATGCTCTCTTGGTGAGCCTTTTGTTGAGCTGCAAAGCTCCGCTGAAAATCCGCATTTGCCTCAGTGTTGCTAGGAACAACAACTTCTCTTTTTAGCAGACTCCATTCAGGCATGGATGGGGCTCGTTCAGACGGTAAAATTCCCTCCATCCATAGAATCAGGTCTCTCATTTCAGCTATCTTTGCATCTTTCAGGCGTTTTGATCGCCCCATCTTCAATAACTCCACAATAAATTTTTCACAGTCCAGCAAAAAAATTTTGAGACCACTGTCTCTTTAAAACTAGTAATTTCTCTCTCTTGCAGGATCTCCTTTCCTTCAGACACAGTTTGTGCAATCTCATGCACCAGACA
This sequence comes from Pelophylax lessonae, assembly GCF_965119305.1. Classification (NCBI taxonomy): domain Eukaryota; kingdom Metazoa; phylum Chordata; class Amphibia; order Anura; family Ranidae; genus Pelophylax; species Pelophylax lessonae. The sequence goes on along the minus strand of NC_138771.1, from coordinate 407,857,745 downwards.
AAGTTCATCAAAAATTTTGAGACCACTGTCTCTTTAAAACAAGTAGTTTTCTCTCTTGCAGGATCTCCTCTCCTGCACACATAGATTGTGCAATCTCATGCACCAGACAAAGTTCATAGAACATATGCACTTCTTTGCAGGGATCTCTGCTTCTGCCCAATGCATACCTCCACCATATGTGGGAGATTAGCTCGGTGGCGGGTATGGATGACCCCTTTGGGGGGTGCGTTTACACAGGGAGATAGCCGAGAAGTGGTTGCAAACAACAGTTTGGTTTATTCTTGCAATTTACTTCACACAAGTGCAAGCGTCAAAACATCAAAATAAAAATAAAACACAAAATAAATCCTTGCCACTGTGGGCGGCTACCTTCTCACATACAGGAACCTACCTACGGAGTCTGTCTCCAACCTACTGTTGGGCAAACTTTGCTGATCCTACAGCAGACACTCAATAGTCCATGTTTTTTCTTCACACAACAAATGTCCATTGATCATGTCCCTTTTCCTCTTCACATTGAACATGTCCCTTTGCTTTTCTCTTCACATAGAACACATTCCTTTGTTTGTCTCTTCACATAGCAAACAGTGCATTTATTTCTTTCCACATAGAAATAGTCCAAGACCTCACCTTGAGTAGTCTTCAATCTTAATTAATTTCCCCTTCGCATAGGAAATGTCCATTGGTTTCTTTTCACATAGAAACGATCCAAGACCTCACCTTGAGTAGTCTTCACACTTGTTACCCTCCTCAGCGCACATCGCTTCAGGAGGTCTTCCCCATGCTCACACAGCTTCAGGGGGCATCCCTTCTCCCATGCCCACACAGCAACGGGAGGCACACATCTGGCTGTCCTCCTCTCCCCACACGGTGTCAGGAGGCAGCAATCCTTAGACTTCCTTTGGACAAATTATAGAGGCCTTAACTTTCTCATTCCGAACAGCTGAAGGCCTTTTAACTTCCTTAAGCCGTCCTGGCTACCTTTTCAGCCGACACCCTATAGTAATTGGTGAATTTTCTAAACCAGGTGGAAATGTATCTCCTGTCTGTGACTACATCCACAGATATACCTGACTTCCTGTCACAATGTATACTATGTATGGACACCAGATTTGAGGACCCAGAGCACAGATTTGGTCACCAAAATTCACAAATGCAGTAGTGAACTGCTATATATTGGAAATAATTATTTATACGCTGGATGCACAACTGTTTTTTTCGGCCTAAAACGCGTCTTTTGTCAATAACACCCCAAAATGCAGCTTTTAACTGCTGTACATTAACAGTATATATTTATGCTGTCAAATTGTGCGGTGTCAGCCACTGATCTGCCTGTGAACGCAAAGCTGAAAGGAGTGCAGGACCAGTGTGGCTCTTGGCTTCCAGGCAAAACAGACGCAGCACAGCATGGCAACATCTCACCTGGCATGTGGAATAGGTTCTGAGGATCGGTAGCAGCAGAAAAGAAGGAGTCAGCCGAGGAGGAGATGGAGGATGGAGTAGGAGGAGGAGAAGAAGAGGGAGGCCTGCATGCAATACGTGGCGGTAAAACCAAATATACACGGTTTCCACGGGTTACATGCTTGACGGCCGTCAGAAAGTTCACCCAGTGGGCAGTAAAAGTGATATACCTTCCCTGCCCGTGTTTGCTAGACCATGTGTCTGTGGTCAGATGTATCTTGGCACCGACACTGTGTGCCAGAGATACATTCACTTGCTGCTGAACATGGCCATACAGCTCTGGAATGCCCTTCTGTGAGAAATATTTCCTTCCTGGGACCTTCCATTGTGGTGTTCCAATGGCCACAAATATCCGAAAAGGCCTCTGAGTCCACCAGTTGATATTAGGGCTGCTGAATATAATCGCCGAATCGATGCATTGCGATGCGACCCTTCGCGATTCTGCATCCATTCGGGGTGACTGCAAAATCGATTACTTAATTACGGGGGCGGGGTCAGTACAGATTGTCATGGTGGCGCTGGCGCATGATGATAGTGGCGGTGGCGGCCGGGCCTCGCGGGAGAGGAGAGCGGAGCTATTAGTGCTCTGGCCCCAGGAAGGTTTGGGGCGGCCGTGGCCTTCCCAGCCGGAGATGTGACGGCGGAAGATGACAAGAATCGGGAGAGCGGCAGAGCCAGGTGAGGGGGCGGATAGGGGAAGCACACTGAGGGAGAGGATCTCATATGCTACTCGTTGTGTGGGTGGGCCGGGGATGCGGCCAGCTTTTGAGATATCACCCGCCTGAACCCCCTGCTGCCCGCTCACGCGCCTGCCTGCCTATCTGGCCACTCGCCTGCCTGTCTGCCCGTCCGGCCACCCGCCTGTCTGCCCGCCTGTCTGCCTGCCCGGCCACCCACCTGTCTGCCCGCCTGCCCGGCCACCCGCCGGCACTCGGAGAGAGCAGCCGACCAGGAGCATGTGATGTGTGTGAGCCTGCGAGGTAAGCTCAGCTTTTCCCTTATTGCCAGTGTGTTCCCTGATGCAGGTGGGGGATGGGGGAGTCAGTGTCAGTTCCCCGCATCCCCCACCTTGCACTGTCCGACTCCGCAGTGACATTTTAATCCACCTTCCCCCCTTCTGCATTTGTGGTAATGTAGTATTATTACTCCCTCCCCCCACATTAGGGGGTCATGGAAGGGGTTAATTTTCAATGCCACTGACCACCAATGTGTGAGAGGGGGTTAATAATACTGACACCTGTGCTGGGGGTTATTAATGCAGCCTCTGACACTAATGCTGGGGGGTCTTTAATGCGTCCACTGACACTAATTCTGTGAGAGTGGTGGCGAACCCTGACAGCAGGACATCGCCTCCTCTGTCACCCTCTTCTCGGAGTCTGGCAAAGAACAGGCCCAGGACGGCCTCGCCGCACAGACCTCCACAGTTCCCAGGTATGCTTGCTTCTCAGCCCCCCCCTGCCATGATGCCTGCCTCCCAGGGTGTAATGGATCCCTTTGCAGCATTTCCATCAGGGGATCAGCCTGTCTCTGTGTCTCTCATCAAGGACATGCTATACCCTAAAATCCTCCATGCACGTGGACATGATGTCCTGCATGCATCAATTCAAATCAGAATTACAGTCCCTGGGCTCAAGGGTGGATTGTGTGGACCCTGGGCCCTGGTAAGGAGGAATGCTGTGCTCTGTAGTCCCCCTAGTTGTAGTACAGTAGGCCCTGGTAAGGAGGAATGCTGGGCTCTGTAGCTCTGTACAGAGCCCAGCATTCCTCCTTACCAGAGCCTGTTATACTACAACGAGGGGGACTACAGAGCCCAGCATTCCTCCTTACCAGAGCCTGCTATACTACAACTAGGGGGACTACAGAGCCCAGCATTCCTCCTTACCAGAGCCTGCTATACTACAACTAGGGGAACTACAGAGCCCAGCATTCCTCCTTACCAGAGCCTGTTATACTACAACTAGGGGGACTACAGAGCCCAGCATTCCTCCTTACCAGAGCCTGCTATACTTCAACTAGGGGGACTACAGAGCCCAGCATTCCTCCTTACCAGGGCCTACGGTACTACAACTAGCATCAGGTAACTCTTCTAACCTGATGTGGCCTGCTCTAAAGGGGGATCTATGAGGGGACCTGCTCTACTAAAGGGGGATCTATGAGGGGACCTGCTCTACTAAAGGGGGATCTATAGGGGGACCTGCTCTACTAAAAGGGGATCTCTGGGGATGCTGGCCTGCTCTAAAGGGGGATCTTTGGTGACCCTGCACTAAAGGGGATCTATTCCATAGATCCCCCTTTAGAGCAGGGTCCCCATAGATCCCCCTTTAGAGCTCAGTTCCCCTGGATCCACTTTAGGGCAGGCCCAGGCTCCCCATAGATCTCCTTTAGAGCAGGGTCCCCATAGATCCCCCTTTAGAGAAGGGTCCCCATAGTTCCCCCTTTAGAGCAGGGTCCCCATAGATCCCCCTTTAGAAAAGGGTCCCCATAGTAATCGTGATGCATCGTGATGCATCGCGGAATCGAATCGTATTGAATCGCGACCCTAATAATCGTAATCGCATTGAATTGTGAGGTAAGTGAAGATGCGCAGCCCTAGTTGATATGGCAGTAGTTGGTGGGCTATCAGTTAACTGTTGGGCAAGAGGGTTATCCAGCGTCATAATTTTTTTACGCTCCAACATTTGGGCCACGGAAGCCTGCGTTTTTCCAGAACAACGTGAGGACGGCATGATGGAAGGTGGAGTGGAGGACAATTGTGAGGAGAGAGGAGAAGGAGAAAAGGCTGGACGGTGAGAGCCTGGAGTGTGGCTTTGTGGGTTCTGATGGCGTTGCTCCCACTGGGCTCGGTGATGGGAGTCCAGGTGCCTTCTTAAGGCGGTCGTCCCTAGGTGAGTGTTGGGCTTACCGCTACTTATGCGTTGACTGCAAAGGCTGCAGATGGCAACACTATTTTCAGCAGCGGACACATTAAAAAAAGCCTACACTGCGGAGCAATGTGGCGGCGTCCTGGGAGCGACAGATGTGACTGTACATGGTTGATGACTCGCTCCTGATACATTAGCAGTCTACTGCTTTTTCCCTCCTTTGCAATGTAAGTTCTGCCTGCTTCTCCTCCCTATCTGCTGGTCCATCTCTCCCTCTGAATTCCCTTCCCCTCCTTTTCCTCTCTTGTGGCCACCCACGTGACGTCCATAGACACGTCATCGTCCACGTCACCTTCCCCACCACTAACATATGAGATCTTGGAGTAGGCAGCAACAGTGGGGACCAACCTCCTTGGGCTGATCTGGGTACTGTCGTCAGACTGCTGAGTGGGGGCTGTTGCTACCTCCTCTTCCTGATCCGATGCCAAGAATGGATGCTCACCGCAAATGTCTTGTGATGCATCGGAAAATAATTCCAGTGACTCAAGCGGAGGGTATATGGTGGTGGTGGTGTTGGTGGTGTCTTTAGGGGTGCACACAGAAGAGAGTGAAGAGGGTGCAGATAGAGAGGATGAGGAGGGTGCAGAAGAGGAAGGCTGAGAGAGCCACTCAACCAAGTCTGGTGCGTCCTTTGACGAAATCGAACGCACCTTCTGAAACTTCACACTTTGGCTCCAGCCTACTGCTCCACCCCTACCCCAACCACCCCTGCGTAAGGGCCTGCCTCTTCCTCTGCCTGTCACTGTGTGTTGCACAGTTAACGCAGCCAAAGAGACTACATTATACACTATTATACACACATATATACTGTTAGATAACACCCCACTTCAATCTGTGGTATTGGGGGGCCACTGGTCTATCACACCAGTTATACAAAAAATTGGCCAGTAAGTTTGGCACTGTGTGTAGCAGAGTTATGTAGCAAAATAGGCAATATTTTTTCAGGACACAAATACACTTATAAAAGTAAACTCTTAGATAACACCCCACTTCAATCTTTGGTATTGGGGGGCCACTGATTTATCACACCAGTTATACAAAAAAATTGGCCAGTAAGTTTTGCACTGTGTGTAGCAGAGTTAATGCAGCAATAGAGGCAAAATTTTTGCAGGACACAAATACGCTGTTATAAAAATATACTTTTAGATAACACCCCGCTTCAATCTGTGGTATTGGGGGGGCACTGGTTTATCACACCAGTTATACCAAAAATTGGCCAGTAAGTTTGGCACTGTGTGTAGCAGAGTTAACGCAGCAGAGTTAACGCTGTTATAAAAGTATACTGTTAGATAACACCCCGCTTCAATCTGTGGTATTGGGGGGCCACTGGTCTATCACACCAGTTCTACAAAAAAATGGCCAGTAACTGTTGTCACTGTGAGTAGCAAAAGAGGCAAAATGTTTGCAGGACAAAAATACACTGTTATAAAAGTATACTGTTAGATAACACCCCGCTTCAATCTGTGGAATTAGGGGGGCACTGGTCTATCACACCAGTTATAATACTTTTTTTAAAGTGCTTTTGTCACTCTTTGTAGTTGTAGTATCGCTGCAGAAACGCTCACCACACCAGTGCACAATACAAATTCACTATAATATGCTTTCTATATTAGAAAGTATATTATAAGTGTATTACACCCCTATATAGTGCACTGCACTCCAAAGAATAGTACACCTATACCAAATACCAGTCTTTGAAAGCACTTTTGTGGTCCTATAACAGAGCAATCTGTGTCACTGACAATCTCTCCCTGCTCCCCACAGCAAACCTCTCCCTACACTGAAAAAAGAGACAATATAGATAGAGTACACCGATACCAAATACCAGTCCTTAAAGGACTTTTGTGGACCTTTAACAGAGTGATTTGTGTCACTGGCAATCTGTCCCTGCTCTCCACAGCAAACCTCTCCCTACACTGACAAAAGAGACAATATAGATAGTATACCTATACCAAATACAAATCCTTAAAAGGACTTTTGTGGACCTATAACAGAGCGATCTGTGTCACTGACAGTCTGTCTCTGCTGCACACAGCAAACCTCTCCCTACACAGACAAAAAGTAGAATGTAAAATGTCTGCCAGGTCAGGTCTATTTATAAGGTAGGGGGTATGTCCATGTGTTGAAATGTCTCAATTGGCTGTCCTGTTCCACCTGATAGATGTGTCAGGGGTCAAAGTCCTCCCAAATGTAAACTAATATGGCCGCAGCGAACATCGCCATATGTTCGCAATATCGGCGGACTGCGAACTAGCAAAGTTCGCCACGATCCGACCACAAGGCCATCCCTAATTATTGGCCAGGGAAGCAGCTGATCAGATGGATCTGTGTCTGATTGGCTACATTGGAGGAGAGGTCCATGGGGTTTCACGAAGAAAGATTATATGGGATTTAAGTGTTTTAAATGGTGGTATATATATACCTAGATAGTAGCGTTCCCTTCTTCCAGGTAATACTACAATATAATTGGAGTATAATATAAATGTGAATCGGAGTAAATATATCCCATATAATCTTTCTTCGTGAAGCCCCTGAAAAAACCTAGATAAAAATACATCAAGTCTTAGGTTCATTGATCACATAAATACACCTTTTTTTATGAAATTAAGTTTATTTCCTATGGTCACGGTACATATTAGGTCCAACATATACAGTATGTGTGGTTTGTTTAAAATATTAAATGTTTGATGATATACAGCGGTATTTTGTATGGTATGCATTGTATACCTCACTTCCGGTTGAGAATTTGATTTTAATCTTTTATCCTTAGTTTAAATTGGGCTTTAACTCAAATTTTAGTCCTTCCCCCTTTTTTTGGCCACTCTTAATGATATTAAACAATCTTTATCGAAGTCCTTGTGGAGCTTTAACTCCGCGAGTCAGGGGTTAAGGATGTTTAAAGATGGCGGAATCAGGACATCCGGTTCCGGGCATGTCACTCCATGTAAATAATAGAATTAAAAAATGGCGATCTAGACACATCCGGCTCCAGCGCTATAAAGATGCGTCACTAGCGTATGCAAATGATCCCCTGAAGAAGCCACGTGACCGGAAGTGGCGTAACGCGTAGGACGGTATACCGGAAGTGACTTCAGAAAGCGGAAGGAAAAGTCCGCAGATAAGCTGTACTCCTGTAAAGGCTTATAATTCTTCGATATACCTTGCTGCAGCTGTTGAAAATCCCATTAACCTATAATTGGATCAAACCTCTAGCCAGAGTATGTACTAATAAAGATATTTCTGCACTGTTTGTTCTTCAACGTGGTACTAGACAGGGCTGCCATCTGTCACCTCTTCTATTTGCCCTGGCCATTGAGCCCTTGGCTCTGGCAGTGCGGCAGATGGCGACGGTGGGCGGCATCCTTTGTGGTGACCTAGAGGAGAAAATATCGTTGTACGCGGATGATGCACTGATCTACCTTGATTGTCGTGAATCATCTTTTGAAGCCTTACTGGGGGTGGTTGAGGAGTTTGGTGGGGTGTCCGGCCTAAGGGTGGGCTGGGATAAATCGGTGGCTTTCCTGCTTGGCCTGATCGTGGATTACAGTTTTTTACAGTGGTTCGGAGTTCGCCTATCTCCCACCTTTAAGTACCTTGGGATACAGGTGCACTCCGATCTCTCATCCTACTGTTCTCTAAATGTCCAGCCCATAATTTCGCATATGGAAGTTCGACTGTGCACCTGGTCCTCGTTGCCACTGAATCTAATTGGTAGGATTAACATTTTTAAGATGATTTACTTACCTAAATTTCTTTATGTTTTTTATGCTTCACCTGTGTTTTTGTCCAGGCGTTTAGTCCATAAAATAGATTCCACTCTCACTTCTTTTATTTGGCAGGGCTCTCGCCCTCGTATAGCTAGGTCCTCCCTCCAGGTCTCCAAATTCCAGGGAGGCCTGGCATGTCCTGATCTTTACAAATATTTTATTGCATCCCAGCTTACCTACTGTATATATATATATACGACTGGCTTGGTGACTCTCCTGGAAACTCCTCCACCATCCTTGTATTGGCCTTGCATGGCTCGAAGATGCAGGCTCTAGACGCTCTCCACAGATCGTTGCAGAGGCGCTGCTCTCATGTCTCTCCTATGGAGGTTGGGTGACTGGCTTGGCATGCTGGCAATGTGCTGCTGTCGGATGAACCCGCGGTGTCTCCTAATGCCCCGTTGTGGTAGTCGGGACTTGGAGTGAAGCATGACTCCTATGTCTTTAAGTCAAACCTTTTTGTATCTTTTGATGACCTGAAGGCCCGCCATGGTGTGTGCAACCGTTCCTTTTTTAAGTACTTGTTACTACGCCACGCTGCCCGAGCGCAGTTTGCTGGGTTGACCCTGGAGCTCGAGGAATCCCCAATGGAAAAGTTGTTGTCTATCCCAGAGGTAACTAAAATGGTCACTACGTTTTACTCGAGGCTGCAGGTGGCTAGTGCCGACCCATTTAAGCTGGCCATGTGCAAGTGGGTCACACTGCTTCCTGAGCTGTCAGAGGAGGTGTGGGATAAGGCCTCTGAGGTGTGTTTCCAGGACCTTATTAGTTCTAACCATAGACTCATATAGTTCAAATTCATCATTTGCACTACACGCCTCAAAAATTGGTCCGTATGGGTGTTGCCACGGGAGCCGCCTGTCCTAGATGTGGTTGTCCTGCAGCAGACCTCCTCCACATGTTTTGGTCCTGCCCCCATATTAAAGGTTACTGGACGTCTATTTTTGCATTTTTTAATGATAAATTACACCTGTTGGTCCCACATACGCCGGAGGTAGGCCTGTTGGGCATGTTGAATGATTTCATTCCTCGTGTACGTCCCCGGACCCTGATCCGCATACTACTGTTCTATGCTAGGAAACTTATCTTGTTACATTGGAAAAGTGTTGAACCGCCTACCGTACAGCAGTTCTATGTTTTAGTGAGTGGAGATGTACCACTCTATAAACTGATCTATAAGAGTAGAGGGTGTCCTGGCAAGTTCTCTAAAGTTTGGCAACCTTGGCTTGATGTAGAGGATTTGTTCTGGGCGGATACCCCTCTACCTTCCAGCTTGTCTGCTGAATGAGACCTTGGAGGTCCCATATGAATTGAGGATTATCTGAATAACATGTAGTATAATACCTGCTCCCCTCTGAGGGGATGGATGGTTGAGGGTAGGGGAAGGTGTGTGTGGATTTGTGGGTGTGTGAGTTGGTTTGTGAGTGGGTGAGTGTCCTTGTTTGTGTTGGTCGTCTTGTCTGGTTGTCCCCCCTGTCCACCATAGGGTGGGAACCACTTAAGGTGTCCTGCTAGGTGTGCCCCTAAGTTGCCGTTCGGCTTCCAAGCAATTCTGTCTTGAGGTCCCCCCCGTTGACCTGTTTTTGAGTTGTCTATGCTGCAATGCTTTCCATTGGTTCGTTGTTTATTCCCTGCTTGGTTTTCCTGACATTGCTTGTACCGTTGTTATGTATTGTTATTGAAAATTTATAAATAAACACCTTTCAAAAAAAAAAAAAACTATAATTGGCTCACCAGTATAGATAGAATAATTAGATTGCACGTGAATAAAGTCTCATTGGCCAGTGACAGGATTAACAAGTCCCCAGACGCATAACTACAAAGATAAGAGATATTCATGCTCATACATGAGTTTCTGTGTTTAAACAAAAAAATGTTTACCAAAGAGTAAAAAAAATATATATATATACTGTGGGAAAAAGGGTCCTGATCCCACAGACTACAAAAATAGATCTTACCTATAAAAATCTACAGGAACAAACCACTGGTCGCTATGTCTGTGAGGCTACATCAAATCCTAGAGCCAGGTAGAAATTTTCCAGAACAGAAATCGAAAGTTGGGGGCCCAATACTATAATTAGGAAAAATGTCTGTAAATATGCATAGACACATATGTCTAAATGCACATACGTGCTGCTTCAAACCTGGCCTACTCTCCACCCACCTATAAATATAACAAATCACCATCACCAAATCTACAGTGGTAGACAACACACAAGAGGCAAAAGCTCCCTGTGTTGTCTATCCAATGTGGCAAAAAGGAAGTAGATAGAAAAGATAGCCATATGTGAAAAATAATACAGTGGAAAAGGCAGACCGGAAAGCCTAAATGTTGCAAACAACACCCAGACATGAGCAACTCACCATTCAATAATGAATAGCATGTGCCACATGGAATGACCTGTGTGCTGACGTCCAACAGGTGAAAAGAGACCAGGGGTAACATATGAGGGCCAGGATTATCCGCCCTGGGCCTCGGTATCAATCCCTAGGGCCGGCCAGGATGTGACATCGTCCAGAACCCGCCACCTCCGCCCATCTCCCATGGAGTGAGAAGTGACACAATTGTGACAGGCGTCACCTCCGGTCCCAGGGATGCATTTCACTGTGGAACGCAATCTGGAAGGAGTCTCAGGAGAAGTAGCAGGATATATTTTGGAGTGTATTTCTAAGTATGTCCATGCTGTGTGTTAAAAACATCTTTTCATTTTCTTTCCTACATTTTTCCAAAAACTTGTGGCAAAAAAAATTATGTTTTCAAATGACTCATTGTGTCTTTCAGAAAATAACTTAAAGTGTTTGCTTTCCAAACCATGGGGTCATTTGGTGGATGTTTCACTGTCCTCCAGGTGCACCAGGGCCTCCAAAACATGATAGGTAGTCAGGAAATTAGTTGTGTAATTTATGCCCCTGGAATGCCTGAAGATGCTCCTTGAATTTCAGACCCTTCTAAAAATGTAGGCTGTGAAAAAGTCTCACACATGTGGTACCCCAATACTCAGGAGGCAAAGTAGAATGTGTTTTGGGGTGTATTTGCAAGTATACCTATGCAGTGTGTGGGACATGTTAAAATGACAACTTTTTGAAATTTTCCACAAACCTGGGACAAAAAATGACAACTTTAAAACTTGTGATGCCTCTTAGGCCCCTTTTACACATGCAGACCATTTATTTCATCAGTTCGGTCATGTTTTTTCAAAGAAAAACATCAGTTTGTCATCAGTTTTTCATTCATTTTTTTATCTGCTTTTACATCAGTTTTTTACATCCCCCAGCTAGAGTCCTTAAGCATTTGAGCCCCAAAAAATGGACCATTTGTTTGTTTATGTCTTTCGTCTGATCCATTTTTATAATGGAAGAAAATTAGGGCTTTGATCCATTCCAAAAAACTGATGTTGACGGAAGCGAATGTACACAGATGTAAATGAATGATCATGATGCATTAATCTCTGTTTTTTGTCCGTCAACAGTCAACATGTGTGAACTGGGTCTTACTAAATACCTTGGACTGTCTAATATCCAAAACTGGTCATTTGGGGGGTATGTGCACTGTCCTGGCATTTTAGGGTCCCAAGAAATGAGGCAGTCAGTACACCAGGACTGATTCATTATTAAATACAAATCCCATAGTTTGTAGACTCTGTAACGCTCATACAGATTTAATAATATACACTGTTTTGGGTTATTTTTACCAAAAAAAATTAAGCAAAATTCATTTTGACCTACATTCATGAAGAAATATTATTTATTTGAAAAATTTTATAACAAAAACTAAGAAAAAAAGTGTTTTGTTTTTTTTTAAATTTCAGGATTTTGTGATGATATAGCATCTGTTGGAAAAAAAAATGATAAAGATGTCATGTGGGTACAGTGTTACATGCCTCAGTAATTATCACTCAAAGTGTGACAGTGCTGAAAGCTAAAAAATTGGCCTGGACTTTGGGATTGAAAGAGTACGGACTCGAAGTGGTTAAAGTTTCACATTATTATGATTTGCCAAGAGTTCAAAGGAGGCACTCAAACCATAACCCTACAGACCAATCTACATTTTGAATAGGAACTTAAAGGTCGTGGGTACTGAGAATAACCACTATTCCTGTCCCCTCATTCATAGTGACTAGGTGGGCTTCATCCCTAGACATCAGGCAGGGGACAATGTTCGTAAAGTTGTTATTCTTATCCATTTTCTACATCAACCCAAATTACTGGGTTTCTCCTTTCCTCAGATGCTTGTAAAGCATTTGATTCTTTATTAAAGATTGCCTACTATATGTGATCAAATGTTGGTTCTTTGGAGATTCTTTTATATCCTGGATCACAGCACTATACTCATTACTGTTGGTTACCGTCCCGCGTTCCAGGGAACACAATAAGGCTGCCCCCTTTCCTCTATTCTCTTTATCTTAACCCTAGAACCCTTGGCCATGGCCATTAGAAAGAATTCAAACATTACTGGAATCCTTTATGCTGCATACCAATATAATGTGAACTGATTTGCAGATGACACCCTCCTAGTGCCAGTGGTGTATTTTGGTTTTGTGCTGCCCTAGATAAGACTAAAATTGGGCGCCCCCCTTCCCCCTCCTATGTAAATTTGCCCCACTCCTTCCTTTTTAACAAATGTGACTCCCTCCAAAATTGAAGGACTCCAAGTCCCAGCATGAAGCCCTAAGATCTCACGAGAGGGGGGGGGTGAGAGGGGGAGGGAGAGAGATAGAGAGGGGGTGGGTGAGGGAGGGAGAAATAGAGAGGAGGGTTGGTGAGGGAGGGAGGATGAGAGAGAGAGGGGGGTGGGTGAGGGAGGGAGAGAGAGGGGGGATAAGAAAGAGGGGGTGAGAGAGAGGGGGTGAGAGAGAGAGAAAGAGAGGGGTGTGTGTGTGAGAGAGAGAGAGAGAGAGAGAGAGAGAGAGAGAGAGAGGGGGGGTGAGAGAGAGAGAGAGAGAGAGAGAGAGGGGTGGGGGAGAGAGAGGGGGGGTGAGAGAGAGGGGGTGAGAGAGAGAGAGAAAGAGAGGGGGGTTGAGAGAGAGAGAGGGGATGAGAGAGAGGGGGGATGAGAGAGAGAAAGAGGATGGTGAGAGAGAGAGAGGGGGTGAGAGAGAGAGAAAGAGAGGGGTGTGTGTGTGAGAGAGAGAGAGAGAGAGAGGGGGGGTGAGAGAGAAAGAGAAAGAGAGGGGGTGGGGGAGAGAGAGGGGGGATGAGAGATAGGGGGAGGGAGAGAGAGAGGGGGGTGAGAGAGAGGGGGGTGAGAGAGAGAGAGAAAGAGAGGGGGGTTGAGAGAGAGAGAGGGGATGAGAGAGAGGGGGGATGAGAGAGACAAAGAGGGGGGTGAGAGAGAGAGAGGGGGATGAAGGGAGAGAGAGAGACAGAGAGAGGATGAGACAGAAATAGAGAGAGAGAGAGAGAGACAGAGAGAGATGGGGGCGATGAGAGAGAGAGAGGGGGCGGATAAGAGAGAGGGGGGTGAGAGAGAGGGGGGATGAGAGAGAGAGAGAGAGAGAGAGGGGGGGGTGAGAGAGAGAGAAAGAGAGGGGGTGAGAGAGATAGAGGGGGGATGAGAGGAGAGGTTGAGAGAGATGGGGGTAAGAGAGAGAGAGGGGGGGTGAGTGAGTGAGAAAGAGAGAGAGAGAGGTGGGAGAGGCGGCTCTAGCAACCAGTGGCCAAAAGAGCCTCAGATGGACAGGGGAGGTGGCTTTTTTCTGCCCCCCTGTTAAGTGCCGCCCTAGGCCTGGGCCTTGTCGGCCTAGGCCAAAATACAGCACTGCCTAGTGCTCACAAATCCACTCACTACTACAAAGTACCTTGACCTCAGTTTTTTTACATTTTGGGTCACTGAATTATTCCTAATTGATCCAGAATATGAAATCCAGGAAATGTAAATCATTATGAATATCTCCCTACTTAATTATTTGGTCTTACATTTCTGAATTGCCTTTCCCTACCTCTGGGCAGCCTCATGTTTAGAGTACAACCCCCCCCCCCCTTTTTTTTTAAGCTAGCTATTATCCCTTGTTATGCTCCCTGACCTCTTTTATGCAGTCCTGCAGATTTCCCTCTTTGTCCTGGATAGGGCAAATCAACACTGCTATACACTTTACTTCCAGAAGTTTTGCCCCCTCATCCCCCCACCCCCTTCCTGACCAGGCTATTTTTTGTGATATAGCACTACATTACTTTAAATGACAATTGCGCATTTGTGTGACACTGTACCGAAATAAAATGTATGTCCTTTTTTCCTACAAATAGAGCTTTCTCTTGGTGGTATTTGATCACCTCTGGTTTTTTTTTTTTTTACACTATAAACAAATAACGACAGACATTTTTGGGGAAAAAAAAAAATATATTTTTTACTTTCTGCTCTAAAACACATCCAATAAAAAAAATCGAATTGCTTCATTAATTTAGGCTGATATATATTCTGCTACATATTTTTAGTAAAAGAAAAATTAAAAGTTATAGCGTCTATAAACTATAGAATAATTTTTTTTTTTTACTAGTAATGGCGGCGATCAGTGACTTAAAGTTGGACTGCAATATTGCGGCAGACATATCGGACACCTGATTTCTACATTTTTTTGGGGGGAATTTCATATAAAAAAATGTGAAAAATATTGTTATTTTTTCAAAATAAACGCTTTTTTTTTGTTTATAGCGCAAAAAGTAAAAATCGCACAGGTGATCAAATACCACCAAAAGAAAGCTCTGTTTGTGGGAAAAAAAGGACGTATATTTCGTTTGGGTACGGCATCGCACGACCGCGCAATTGTCAGTTAAAGTTGCACAGCGCCGAATCGCAAAAAGTGGCCTGGACGTAAGACAGCAAAATCCTCCGGTGGTAAAGTGGTTAATGTCTAAACCGCTGGCAACAAAAGTGAGTACACCCCTAAGAGGAAATGTCCAAATTGGGTACAAAGTGTCAAAATTTTGTGTGGGAACCATTATTTTCCAACACTTCCTTAACCCTCTTGGTCATGGAGTTCACCAGAGCTTCACAGGTTTCCGCTGAAGTCCTCTTCCACTCCTCCATGACATCACAGAGCTGGTGGATGTTAGACACCTTGCGCTCCTCCACCTTCCATTTGAGGATGCCCCACAGATGCTCAATAGGGTTTAGGTCTGAAGACATGCTTTGCCAGTCCATCACCTTTACCCTCAGCTTCTTTGGAAAGGCAGTGGTCATCTAGGAGTAAGGGGTCGTTATAATGTTAGAATACTGCCCTGCAGCCCAGTCTCCTAAGAGAGGGGATCATGCTGTAGCATCCCCAGTGCCGGCAGCACTCATGCAGCCCCAGACCATAACACTCCCAAACAATAAACAAATACAAAAGAGGTACATCCATGGTTGTAAAAATAATGTGTTTTTAATTTATAGACATATGCAAATGTGTATAAACATGCTTAAATGGGACTGATATAAATGTAACATATCTAAATGAATGCATTTTTATGGAATATTCTGCCAGCAGAAACATGTGTGCCTTTTAAAACAAAATTCTCATGTCCATAGGAATGAGGCCTTAGGAACTTTAAGTTAACTGTGATTTGTTTTTATTAGCTCTAAAATGTTCTACTTTCTTAATAAAAAGGAATCAGAGCAAAATACAAGTGGTAAGTTGTAATGCATAATACTCTATTCTCTACACTATATACTTTACTCCAAATGGAAGTACACATTTTGGTTACCATAATAAAGGAAGTCTCATCTACCATTTTTAAATTGGTCCTGTTCCTCAGGGGTCAAAATGTAGGATGCACAGTTTTCCATCTTTCTAGGTTATGTAAAAGTAGAGCTAGTGTTGTTAGCAGCACACCCACTCCTCCCTTTACCACTGTTTGAACACTCAGCTAAGAAGAAGACTAATACTTAATGAGTTATGTTTGATGGTGCTTGTCCTCAGCTCCTTGCACTTGCCTAACACAAGTGCCATTACTAGGAATTCAGGAGGAGGGAGTGTGCCAGATAGCTTGCACATAAGCTCCTCTGTCCCCAAGACACATAGTCCTGGCTTCTGCTTTGTCTAATTTATTTCCTACAAATTGATTGGATTTATGTTACAAAAATGCTGCACTTTTTGATTGATAGTCCATGTACATGGGTTTGTGATTCACATTAGTGCAAAGCAGCTTGTGGAGGTAGAGAATTTGTAAGCTGTGAAGGTACATGCATTTCCATGGAGAACAGCCAATGACTCTTGGTGGCCCTGCCACATGCATCCTAACATTTAACTACTTGCCATCTGGGCCAATTTTGACATTTCTCTCATACATGTTAAAATCAGCATTTTTTTTTTTTTGCTAGAAAATTGCTTAGAACCTCCAAATATTTTCTAATAAAATGAAGATTGTTGAAATGGTTTATGTTGCACATTATTTGAACAAACATTTATAAAATGCAAGGAAAAATTCACTTTCTAGTGCAGATGAACACAATTTAATATCAATTTTTTTGGTAACATTAAAAAAGATGATGATATATCTAGTAAATAGATACCTAACATGTCATGCTTTAAAATTGCACAGCCCCGTAGTATGTTGACATACTACAGTATATTCAATTATCCATAGGGGACACTTTAAAAAAAAAAATGACCCTGTCCCTTTATTTATTTATTTTTTTTAATCAACTTTATTGCTATTACAAAGGATGAACAGCATCTTTTGTAATAACATGTACAGTGAGAGGTGCTCTCTACTGAAATATCTGAGGTCTATTAGACAGGGACAAGGGAGGCCGATTGATACACACATTCTAAGAATTTGACCAGCTTGCCGGCAGAATGTCATGAGAACACAAGATTCTGCAAGCCAGACAAACGTAAAAGCCCTAAACAGTGATAACATCCTAATATCCTATGCTACCACCAAGTTTCAAGGAATAATTCCGAGAGAAACTCATTAGCGTAGAATTGGGAATTGGGCTTATTTTTGGAATGTATGCAATTATCATTGTAGGCATCATTACAGTTATCACAGTCTGCAATATTGCTGGCCACCCCAGAGAGACCATCCAAAATCTAGCAGGTAGATAAAAATCTTGCATACAGTCTGATGCATTCTAAGGCCCCTTTCACACTGGTGTACTTTTGCCACACTGGGCAAGAAAAGCCCCAGTCTCTGATCCAAGCATGCCCCCTGCCCACCTCCTTAACCACACCATGGGGCAAGTCTTTGGTTGTGCAACTATTGTCCCCTTTGATGAATCCTATCCCTGTAGCAAAGAAATAGAGGAATCCTTTGCAGCTTTAAGAGACATTTCAAAACCTTTTTTTTTTTTTTAGAAGTCTTTAAGTCAACCAACTCACTGCAAAAAATGCACTCCCTAGGTGGTTGTTATCTTATCTCAATAGCGGTTAATCAGGAAGACAGTTTGATTGTATTGACTAACGTATTGTCATCTAGTGGTAATCTACAAAAATCCATATATACACATGATTGTATTGACTAATGTATTGTTATCTAGTGGTAATCTACAAATCTCCATATATACTGTACACATAACAAAAATATAGTAGAGCAAATATAGAAAAAATGTGAAAACCGTTTTGAAATAATTTTAGGCTAAACATTGCAAGAATAACTCAAATATGTACTAACTGAAAATACGCTATACTTATGCCTTAAAAACAACCTTAGGACCAGAGTGTTGCAAAGTGGATAAGGTTTGCCACAGTGGCACCAACTTGCATGTAAAACATTCATTCTTTTTAAAAAAATCTTTGCTTTAATGATCCTCCACACTCAAAAGAAAATATCTTTCAACAGATATTGATTTTAAAAGGTAAAGGGTGCACCAAATTTCCCTCAAGAATAGACAGTGCTGGATTTTCAAAGCCAAGGCCTGTAGACACACAACCTTTTGCAGAAAGTAGTGTTTCTTTTGTTTTACTCATCCTAACCTGGCTTAGAATATTGTGACAAAAATACATTTATGTGACAGCATTACCACCAGGGGCTAACTGACTGGCCAGAAGGCTCATGAGAGGCTCCAGGTACCTCTTGCAGCAGGGGGAATATGGAAGTCAGGGGTAATAGATGCAGTGGGGTAATTACAAGTACTGATCTCTATGAATTCCCATGAAGGAGAAAGCTGATTCTCCTCTCCCTCCTGTGACGTTCACCCATTAATGTCCTTTAGGTTCCCCCTGCTCTCTGGGCCACTCTATGTGCTACCCTGGCTCCTTTCCCCCCTCTGCAGTGCTGCCGGTTCCCCTCCTCATCCTGAATGTGTCAGGATGGAGCACGGAGGAAGGTATTGATCACTGATTGTGTTTACTTTGCTTCAGATTGTGAATGAACAGGAGCCTCTGTCTCTTGTTCATTCATCTGCAGAACAGCTGAGGCTACAGAGAAAGGGACTTCGGGAATGTTTCCTTAGTCCTTTTCTCTGTCTCACAAGCAGTTACCCGGGGAGCATCATGCGCAAGCGGCTTAGCTGCCATTGGTCAGAAAAAATGTGAAGTCGAGAGGAGGGTCCCCGTCAGAGCGATGAGGGGCAAAGTGGGCATGGCAATGATTGAAAAGCGCTGGCATTTTGGAGCAGCCAGCAGGAAAATTATAGTAGTAGGTGTGTAAGGGGTGGGATGGTGCATGTGACTGGTGAAGTAGTTAAAAACTGCCTGATCTGCAGCAACTGCCATAAAACGCTCAGAAAGGTGAGTAGACCCTTTAAGATATCAAAGCTATTACTGCACCTTGCTACAGCTCTCCATCTAATAAAGGAAGGGGGGGGGGTACAAATGCCTGCATTCCCTGGCATGTCAGAGGTAAGAGCAGGTTCAGGTTTGCAGAGACAGTTGCAGATCTGTCTCTGCAAATGTCTCTGAATTCAGTCTTCCGTTATCTCCGAATAGAGTCCCATTGCCAGCAAGATATAGGTGTTTTATGATTGCATCAACCATTTTAGCAGATGTGCTTTGCAGGGGGTAGTACATTGAATGTGTAGGGGGTAATGCATGGAGTGTGCAGGTGCTAGTTTTCAGCTAAGAAGACAGTTATTGCACCTGTTATATTGTGTTAAAGAGATTTTTTTAATGCATTAAGATAACAAAAACATTCTGTGTGCAGCAGCCCACCTCAGCCCCCCAAATACTTACCTGAGCCTGAGTTTCTCAGTTGCCTGCCTCCTCCTCCTCATTGGCTGAGACAGCAGTGTGGCACGATTGGCTCCCAATGCTATCAATCAAAGTCAGTCAGCCAATCAGTAGAGGGGGGGGAGGTTGGGTCGCGACTCCGTGTCTGAATGGACACAAGGAACTGTGACTCAGCTTGGGTTCCCCCACAGCAAGCTGCTTGCTGTGGGGGCACTCAACAGGAGGGAGGAGCCAGGAGCACAGAAGAGGGACCCCAGAAGAGGAAGATCTGGGCCACTCTGTGCAAAACCAACTGCACAGAGCAGGTAAGTATAACATGTTTGTTATAAAAGACTTTACAATCTAGTCCTAGGGACAAATGCTAATAAGCTAATATGTTAAGCAAACATGCCCAGCAATTGCACATATCTATCTACTGTACTTTAGGTAAAGGGGACCTGTGTCTAAAGGGGATGATGAATGCTAAAAACCAACTTTCACTCAATGCTGTTGATATGTTGTCTCCTGCTTGCCCAAGCAGAGGACAGTCTGTCAAGTACATTAAGTCCCCTTTAAGTCTAGAACGAGCTCTGAGTTTCAGTATCTTCCATCAGCATCTTCTACCATCTGAAACATATCTAACATTCACCATGCCCCTCATATTCTGATGAAAGCTGAATAATGATGCTTCTCCCCGCCAGGGGGAGGGGGGTGGTAACTTTTGTCTCTTTGAAGCTGATAAAAACATCTCATGAACAGATAGAACCACTCAGAGGCTATTCCACTTTTGTGGTATCATTATTCACAGCATTGCTGCAGAGCATCCAAATCTAATAAACATTTTTCACGGTCATATTTTTGCAATTTGTGTCTTCATAATATCTTAAAGAATTGTGTTATTTTTCAGTCATAGATAGATCCCCAATTGTAGTTCCATGATGGCTGGAGGCTCCTATGGTTGTCTGCATTTTGTACCAAAATAGCCACAAAATTAGTTTTACAGTCAAAGCTTTTTAGAATATACTTTTTGCTCATGTGTTTATCTAAAAGTTTTTTGAAATGATCAAAACTTACTGCTGACAATACCGATTATGAAAGGGAGTTCCACGTCCTTACTGTTTTAACAGAAAAGAACCTCTTAGGCAT
Source organism: Pelophylax lessonae (assembly GCF_965119305.1). NCBI lineage: Eukaryota > Metazoa > Chordata > Amphibia > Anura > Ranidae > Pelophylax > Pelophylax lessonae. Next base: position 407,837,384 of record NC_138771.1, on the reverse strand, counting down.
TTTAACATTGAACTGCTTCTAGTCCAGCTTCATTGAGTGGCATTGTGTCTCCTTAACCACTTCTGGACCGTAAGGATTAGCCCCCTTAATGACCAGGCCGTTTTCGGTGATTCGGGACTGTGTTACTTTAACGGACAATTGCACGGTCGTGCGACACTGCACCTAAATAAAATCTATGTCCTTTTTTTCCTACATATAGAGTTTTCTTTTGGTGGTATTTGATCACCTCTGCAACTTTTATTTTTTGCACTATAAACAAAAAAAAGAGTGACAATTCTGAAAAAAACAAAAAAAAAAAACAATATGTTTCACATTCTGCTATATAACATTCCAAAAAAAAAAAAAAAAAAAGGTACAATCAAAATTTTTTAACATTTTAGGCCAATTTGTTCTCTGCTACATACTTTTGGTAAAAAAATAGCAATAAGCGTATTTTGATTGGTTTGCGCGAAAGTTATCGCGTCTACTAACTACGGGAAAGATTTATGTCATTTGTATTGTTTTTTTGTTTTTTTTGGTTCAAACATTTTATTGGAGAACAAAGTAAACAGGTAACAACAATTTGGTAAACAGAGTGACAAGATAAATACAAGCCAGATGCGCGTAACAAAATAACGGCTACAATAACCATGGGTCAAACTTAGGAGTAGGTGGAGAAGAGGCAACCAGGGGGGGCTGTGGTCAGGACCCTGCGACCAGCGTAGCCAACCCATAGGCACCCCATAAAGGGAACACTCTGTGCCCAGGTGGGAAGGCGCGGTCAAGCAGCAGACAAAGCAAGGGTGAACAAAGCCCAGTAGCACGTGAGAAGAAATAAATGGGTGCGATAATCCACATGGTAATGCAACTAGACGGGGGAAACAGAGGATACAATAAGTAAAACCAGGAAAAGCAGGCCAAACCAGGGAGCCTGCGGGGTGCACTCTGTAGTTCATGACAGGCTCAAACAGGTGTGTTGTTGGTACCAGAACAAATCACGTAGGGAGGTGGAGTAGGAAGAAAAAAGGGGGGGAAGAAAAAAAAGGGGGGGGAAAGGAATGTTCGCCGGGGGGGGCAATGAACAGGAAGTAGTAACCAATAAGCCTCAGGTTAACATCAGGGCAGTAGGAGGGAGGTGTCGAAATTGGAGGGAAGAAAATGGTCAACCCAAGGTTGCCAAAGTTTACTGTACTTGTCTATTTTATCCATTAGAACCGCCTCAATTTTGGCGTGTATCATGGCGGTGGTGACCCGCTGCTTGACCTCAGGCAAGGAGAGGTGCGGTGACTTCCATGCTCTTGCAATGGTTTGTTTGGCTGCCGTGGTGACTTGGAGGAATAATTTGTGCTGAAATTTAGATACAGGGTCTGGCTTCATATTGAGTAACGCGAAGAGGGGGTCAGGTGCGATTGATTCAGCCATCAAGGTAGAGAGGACTTGGAAGACAGCTTGCCAGAAGGTTTTTACTAGCGGGCAAGTCCACCAGATGTGCATGTGCGTGCCTGCCTCCAGGCAGCCTCGGAAGCATGTGGAAGAGTGGGAAGGTAGGAATTTCACAATGCGTGAGGGTACCAAGTACCACCGCATCAGCACTTTGTAATTGGTTTCCAAGGCAATTATATTTTGGGAGGCTGCTTTTGTCACTTGCCAGATCTTAGCCCAGTCTTCAGTATCTAAGGAGGACCCCAGATCTTGTTCCCATTTAGCAGTATAAGTGGGAGGGGTGTTGTCAGGGGAGTCTGTGAGATTGGAGTACAGTTGGGAAATGAGGCCCCGGGTGTGCGGGTTACGGTGGCAGGTATGTTCGAAGGCAGTCATGGTGGGCAGAGAAGAGTCAGTGCGGATGCAATTGGCGTAAAAGTGTTTTAGTTGGAGGTAGCGGAAAATCTCAGAGCTCTGTAGGTGGTGGGACTCACAAAGCGCAGAGAAAGGTTTGATGGTGTCGGATTCTATCAGAGTGTGTGCCCGAAGTAGACCAGCTGACGTCCAGTGTCGGAAGGACGAGGGGGATTCCCAGGCCGGGAGAAAGGATGGGTTGTGTAGAAAGGAAAGCAGCGGGTTATGTGGAGATTGTAGCTTGAATTTAAATTTTAGGGCGTCCCAGAGGCGTAGGGAGTGGCGCATGATGGGATTAGAGATGGACTTACGATCGGAGTGAGTAAGCCATAACAAGTTAGCTACAGAGAAGGGGTCGCATTCAACCGTTTCCAGGGATACCCAAAGAGGGACTTCACAGGTGGCATGCCACTTGGGCAGCTGGGCCAGCTGGGCTGCCTGGTAATATTTGGTAAAGTGTGGGAGGCCAAGGCCACCTCGGAGTTTGTGGAGAAAGAGCGTTCTGCGGGGTATTCTAGGTCTAGACTTGCCCCAGACGTATGTGAAGGTGCGTCTCTGAAGCTGGCGAAGGTAGTAAGAGGGGACATTAACCGGGAGCACCCGGAAGAGATACAGAATCTTAGGTAGAATGGCCATCTTAGCGACAGTGATGCGCCCCATCCAGGCTAGGGGTATGGAGGACCAAGATGCCATCAAGTTCGTGAGATGACGAAGCATGGGGGGGGTCCGCCGTCAACTTAATCCCCAGGTAGGGTAGGGAGTGCTGTGCCCAGGAGAAGGGGAGCACCGCACGTAGTTGTGAAAGGAGAGAAGGGGGCAGAGAAACTTTGAGAGCACGCAACTTACCGGGGTTAACAGTCAGGCCTGAAAGGTGTGCGAACTGGGACATGGTAGCGAGGAGGTTGGGTACGGAAATGAGAGGGGACGTAAGGAACAAGAGGATGTCGTCCGCGAAGAGACACAGTTTGTGGTGGAAGCCCCCAAATTCAAGACCTTTTATGTCGGGGTTGGCGCGGATTTTGTGTGCTAGGGGCTCTATTGCTAGTGCGAAGAGGAGGGGTGATAAAGGGCAGCCTTGCCTAGTGCCAGACCGAATCGGGAAGGGGGATGAGCGGAAGCCTGCATAGCGGACAAACGCTGTTGGGGAAGAATAGAGCGACGATATCCAAGAGAGAAAGTGAGGGCCAAAACCCCATCTGTGTAATACGGTTTGTAAGTAAGACCAGGAGAGAGAGTCAAATGCTTTGCTAATGTCAAGGGAGACAAAGCAGGCAGGGATGTTACGACGACGTGCGAGATAGGTTAGGTGTATAGTCCTGCGAACGTTGTCACCGGCTTGCCGGCAGGGAATGAAACCGGTTTGGTCCTTATGGATTAGGGAGCCTTTGATTGGGTTAAGGCGTGTAGACAGTATTTTGGCCATCACTTTGACGTCTATATTTAGAAGAGAGATTGGGCGATAATTGGACCAGGAGGAGTCATCTGTGTGTGGTTTGGGAATCATAGAAATGGCCGCTTCCAAGGAGTCTCGGCCAAACGTATGGCCTTTGAGTATTGAGTTGAAAGCATTGGAAAGCATGGGGGTCAAGAATTCGGAGAAGCGTTTATAGTAGGAGGCGGTGAAACCGTCGGGACCAGGTCGTTTGTGGAGTTTAAGGGCTTTAACCGCCGCTCGAATTTCTAGATCTGAAATAGGCTGTTCCAAGGTTTCCCTGTGGGTATCAGACAGGACAGGTAAGGCAATATCGGAGAAAAACTCAGAGAGTTGGGAGTCCGTTGGGGTTTGGGAGGAGGAGTAAAGCTTGGAGAGCTGGCGTCGGAAAGTGTCAAGTATTTTGACGGGGTTGCTAGTGTGGGTTGTGGGGGAGGTTTGCAAACGAATCGGTTTGCGGGCAACGGCGACATTGCGTAGGGAGAGGGCGAGGAAAGTGTCCGGTTTATTCGCTTTGCAATAAAATTTATGACGAGTACGTCTGAGTTGTTTGTCAGCCGCGTCTGTAAGGAAGAGATTCAATTCCAGTGTAGCCTTGTCAAAAATTAGCTTGTTTGCAGGGGTGGGGTGGGCCTGGAAGCTGCGGTGGGCTTGATTAAATGCAGAATCCAAGGCTTGATAGGTGAGGCGGCGTTCCTTCTTGCGTCTGGATGCTAGGCTAATGAGAGTACCCCTGAGCACGGTCTTGTGCGCTTCCCAGATGGTGAGTGGGGAGACATCTGTGGTGGTGTTGTGAGCGATGTAGTCTTTGATCGCAGTTGCAATCTCAGATCTGTGAGAGGGATGGGCAAGCAAAGTATCATTCAAGACCCAGGAGAATGTGTGTTGTTTAGGGATCAGAGAATCAAAAGAGGAAACCACAGCAGCGTGGTCAGACCAGGGAATAGGTATGATCGTTGAGGCTAGGAGGGAGGGGGAGGTGGCCGCTGGGACGAGGATATGGTCTATGCGTGAGAAGGTATTATGTGGGTGGGAGTAGAAAGTGTATTGCCTCTTGGACGGGTTATGTTCACGCCAAGTGTCAACAAGAGAGTGATTGTGGAGCAGTTGCTGGAAGGAGAGGCGGTGTGGGGATGGAGACGCTGTGGCGGGGGACTTGTCTAAGGACGGATATAAGACCTGGTTCGAGTCACCACATAGAATGGTCGTACCTTTTTTGTGTAGTTCCACGACTTGAAGAAAATGTGTAAGGAAGGAGCTGGAATTGGTGTTGGGTGCGTAGTATGAGGCTAGGGTCACTTCCGTGTCCAGCAAGGTGCCAATAAGGATAAGGTATCTACCTTCAGGGTCCGCTATAGACGAATGGAGCGCAAAAGGAGTGGTCCGGTGGAAGGCGATCATCACCCCTCTCTTCCTGACAGCAGCTGAGGCTGTGAAGAACTGAGGAAAAGAGGCAGTTAGGAAGTTAGGGGTATGGGAGGAGGAAAAATGAGTTTCCTGTAAGCAGGCGACATGCACATCAAGCGAAGCCAGTGAGCGAAAGGCCTTGCGGCGCTTTTGAGGAGAGTTAAGGCCTTGGACATTAAGTGATAGAACATTCAGGGTGGCCATGGGTCATTTGGGCGAAAGCAGCAAAACGGAGGAGGCAAGAGCATGAGTAGTGGAGCCCCCCGGCGAACAGGGAAAAGGGAGGGGGAAGACAGAGGTAGCAGAGAAGAGGGAGTACACAAAGGGGAGGAGGGAAACATAGACACTATAACAAATAAAGACATTTGTAGAAGTAAGGAAATTAAAGAAAAAAGAAAAAACCCTTCCGTTCGTGCAGGGGTTGACCCACTACACGGAGGGGAGGAAATCACCTCAGGAAGTCTCCAGAAGGAGGGTTCCGGAGGAGAGTGGAGGCGGCAGTGACAACTGACCAGCGACACGACTGCCTAAAAAAAAAATAGTATGTATGATGTATGGTGGTGACCAGGGGAGGAAACAGGTTCCATTAGCATGGAATGACAAAAAAAAAATTGAAAAATAATTATAGGAGCGTTCCAGATAGTCCAGAGTTCAACTAGGCGAGAGTTCATCGTGTGGTAAGGCTCCCACATCATAGTTGAGAATAGTGGAGAAGAAGAACAGGTGCTAGTTCCATGCAAACAGGATCCAAGTGTATAAGTAGTAGGCAGGGGGGAGACAGCAGAGTCTCACACGGAAAGACTGAAGAAGTAGACAGACCAAGGGGTCCAGGAGGTAATTGATAGGCATAGATTCAGTCCATTGAATCAACAGGGGGTGGTAGCGGAGATGAATGGCGACTTCTCTTCGGGGTGGTGGAAGTGGAGGAGGTCGGCTTCAAAGGGGATCCGGAAGCCGAGCGTCTGCGTTGCGGGGGGGGGGGGTGCAGGAGTGGATGGTGGGGAAAGCAAATGGAGATCTTGAAGGAGACGCTGGAGTTCTGATGTGGTCTTGCAGGTGTGTTTGCGGCCTTGGTGGGTAACGCGTACAGAGAATGGGAAACCCCAGGAATAAACAATATGGTGCTGTTGGAGGGTTTGCAGCAGGGGTTTAAATTCTCTGCGTTTAACGATGGTTGCTTTACAGAGATCTGTGAAGAGTTGGTAATCATAACCCTGAAAGTGGAGTGATTCCTTATGCCTGGCTGCCTGCAGGAGCTGCTCCTTGGTTCTGTAATAGTGTAATTTCGCTATTATGTCTCTGGGCGGGCCGTCAGGTTTGCGCGGGGCCAGAGCCCGGTGGACCCGGTCCATTTCAAGGCGTTCTAGGGGGATTGAGGGAGAAAGCTCCTGGAAAAGAGCAGTGACAGTGGATTGGAGGTCCACCACCGTCTCAGGTATCCCTCTAATCCTGATATTAGAGCGTCGGGCCCTATTTTCTTGGTCCTCCAGTTGGAGTTGCAGGGTCTGATTCTCCTCCCGGAGGGCTTCCAATTCCTCAGAGTGATTGGAAACATTCACCTCAAGGTCATCCGTTCTGAGTTCCAATTCGGCCGTGCGTTGGCCCAGTTCTCTGATCTCCCTGGTGAGCTTATCAGTTATTTGGTCAGACGTTTGCTTCAGGGCCTTTTGGAGGATAAGCTCAAAGTGTTGGAGGAGACTGGGATGTTGGGGATCATGTGGACCAACCCCTTGGGTGTGTGGTATATCTGAGTCCGATTCACCTTCGTCCGGGTGGAGCTGGGAGAATCGGGTGGTCTTGGAGGAGCCGGCGCGGGATACAAGTGGTGGCGCCATTTTGGAGGAAGCTCGTACTAGGACGTCCCGGATATTGCGGCTTTTAAGCTTAGATTTTGCACCTCCAGAGACCATGCTTAGACTATTGGTGTTTATGGGAATCGATGGGACAGGTGTGGGCAGGTTAGGATGCGGCTGGTCACCGATGCTAGCGGCGGGGTATCGCTGGTCAGAGCGGAGCTCAAACAGACATGTCCGTCCTGCAGAGTCCGCGCATGCGCACCCACGCGGTCACATATGTCATACTATTGTCCACAAATGCTGAAAGTGATAGATGGTCTGTTAGGGTAGCAGGTGTTCTCTCTCCTGCCAAGTAAAAGAAGACACTCCAAGCAGGCTATAATGTAGAGAAGTACAGATAGGAAGCGTGGTGGCACTGTGGGAGTTGGCAGCTTCACATGCAGAGCAGAGAGGTGTTTGTGGCTAGGGTCTGCAGAGTGTCAATAGTAATGGAGCAGTCTGTGCAGGGAGAGGAAGGGCTGACTGTGGATCGGGAGTAGTGAGTCACTGGGGGAGCTGGGAGCAAGCCGTGTGGAGAAAGGCTGGATCTAAAATGGCGGCTGGCCGCAGTAGGCTCGAGCCAGGATGCAATCAAAAATGTAATTCCCTGGAGGCGTTGGGGTACAGTGGGGGACCCAGAGGGCCTAATCCGGCCAGATAGATGGCAGATGGCAAGCACAGTCAGTCAGGCAGGCTCTTACTAGGGCGTGGTGGCGGCGGTCCCCTTAGTAGGCCGCGGGTCTCGCCGCGGGTCAATCCGGCCTCCTGCTGAGGAAATGGCGGTAGTGCCAGGGGCCTCCAGGGGTGCCCAGTCGGGGGGGATGGTGTGGCCCTCAAATCAAGCCCTCAAGGGCGCGGATGGAGGCAGATGAGAGCTCCGGCGGTCCGGAGCGGTGGCGGCAGGCTCCGTGTAGGCCGCGGGTCAATCCGGCCTTCTACTGCGAAAATGGTGGCAGTGCTGGATGCCTCCAGGGGTGCCCAGTCAGGGGGGATGGTGTAGCCCCCAAATCAAGCCCTTAAGGGCGTGGATGGAGGCAGATGAGAGCTCCGGCGGTCCGGAGCGGTGGCGGCAGGCTCCGTGTAGGCCGCGGGTCTCGCCGCGGGACAATCCGACCTTCTGCTGCCGAAATGATGGCAGTGCTGGATGCCTCCAGGGGTGCCCAGTCGGAGGGGATGTTTTATTCAATACGGCAAGCCCTCAGTATCGTGGATGGAGGCTGATGATATCTCCGGCGGTCCGGAGCTCCAGGGAGAGCGTCTAGCGCGGTCTACTTCCGGGGGCGGGCCTCTCGTATTGTTTTTTTTTTATACTAGTAATGGCGGCGATCTGCAATTTTTAGTGGGACTGCGAAATTTCTGCGGACAGATCGGACCCCTAACTGACATTTTTGACACTTTTGGGGGGACCAGTGACATTACTACAGTAATCAGTGCTAAAAATATGCACTGTTACTGTAATAATGGCACGGGCAGGGAAGGGGTTACCAGAGTGGGTGATCAAGGGGTTAAATGTAAGCCTAGGAATGTTTCTAACTGTATGGGGGTTGGGCTTTTGAACTGATCACAGAGACCTGTGATCCTACATAGAAGGATCACAGGCACTCTGTGATCATACCAGAGAGAAGAACGGTCAGCTGTGTTTACAACAGCTGTCCATCCTTCTCTCTCAGCGGGGAGCGATCGTGGGTGTCCAGCAGCAATCGGAGCTGCCGACCCGATGCATCAGAGTCCCCGCTGCTGAGTGGGGGCGGGAGCACCCTGCCGCCAGCACGCGCTCGCTCCCTAGCTGCAGGCGTGCGACCGACGTAGAGCTGCGTCGGATCCCGCAGGAAGGCCAGCCGGCGCAGTAAATCTGCGGCGGGCGGTCCTTAAGTGGTTAAGCGACCTGAGACTTAATATATTTTTTTGCCAATAATAGAATCGCTATTTAGATATTTACGTATGTATTGCGATCATATCACCTCTTAAGCATCATTTCTCAAGGAAGAATAAGTTTAATAATTCTGCTTGCTCCTCATACCTGAGGTCGTCCAGTCCTCTCTTTAGCCGTGTTGCCCTTCTCTGGACTTTTTCCAGTTCCAGCACATGCATCCTAAGGACTGGTGACCAAAAGAACAGAATACTCTAGATGTGTTAAAAATTGAAGGAGAGAGAGGCGCCACTAAGTGCAGGTATCCAATTTAATGAAATAAAACGACAATAGAAACTTACATCAAGGTAAGGGTGGACAAGCCCATCTAAGGTGGTGGTGAGAAGTCTGATCCCAGAGAGTCCTTAGTCCTGCAGAGCGGTGTCTGGGGCATCTTTAGCTTCTATTGGTCTCTGCGGGAAGCCGGCTGTCACGGTGGTGGTCGGATTTCCACCACCGTGACAGCCGGCTTCCCACGGAGACCACTAGAAGTTAAAGACACCCCAGACACCGCTCTGCAGGACTAAGGACTCTCTGGGATCAGACTTCTCACCACCGCCTTAGATGTGCTTGTCCACCCTTACCTTGATGTAAGTTCCTATTGTCGTTTTATTTCATTAAATTGGATACCTGAACTTAGAGGCGCCTCTCTCTCCTTCAATTATTACTACAGCTCTGGATACCTGGTTTCAGTCTTTCCCCTGGTTGGTAGCCCTAAGCACATGGACATCTAGCCAATACCCAGCATATTGGATTAAAAAAAAAAACCTCCCCTTTTCCAAGGTACCCCCCCCCCCACATCCTCTCCCCCTTGTACTGTCGGCTTTAGCACCTATGTCCTTGTTATACTCTAGATGTGGCCGAATAATAGTGGTAGAATAATAGTCTCAACTCCTGAGTAAATATCTTTTTGAATGCATGCTAATAGTCTGCTGGCCTTTATTTGCTACAGCTTGGCATTGCGTGCTATTGCTGAGCCTGTGATTTTCTAGGTCTCCAGATCCTTTTTCATCTTCAGATCCCGCAGAGGTTCTCTCTCTAGCGAGCTGCCATGTAGTTGCCCCACCCCTCCATTTAATCTAGGCATTCCTGTAAAGATGCTATATCCTGGTTATCTGGTTAGCTTTGTATAATCAGCAAACACTGAGATTGAACTATCTATACCAACCTCTATAATGTTTGCTGACCGCACAACTGTAAATATACATCATGTTTTTTACTTTAAATATTTGGGTTATGGCTGCAGCTAGATGCCATAACCCTGGTATTTTTTTCCTCAGATGACCAACTTTCCAATAAAAGTGATTCCCGCGCCGGATTAATCGCAGGGTCACTTTTAGAAGTGAAGGGAGAGGTGCCCCCCGTCTCTTCCAGGCGGTTCCCGGGTTAGCGTTACCATTCGCTGAGCCCGGGAACCATCCAGCGTCAGTAGGATTTTCCCTTAGAGATAAGTGATGGCTAGATGGCTACCACTCATCTGTATGTCCTTGGAGAATCGGGACAACGTCAACATCACTTCTGGTTCTCAGGCCATATAAACATGATTTTTTTTTTTTTGCTTTTGCTTTTAAGGGTAGAGGAGAGATTTGGGGTCTTTTAGACCACAGGACTCTCCATAAAGAGGACCTGTCATGCTGTATTATTATTATTGCAAGGGATGTTTACAAAAAAAAGGGAAAAAATGTTTTCAAAGGGACAGTGCAGTAGTAAACGCATACCCAGGTCACGCCCACATATGTAAACCATGTTTTCACCGCACATGTGAGGTATTTCCATGAACGTCTGAGCGAAAGTGATGATTCTAGAACTAGATCTCCTCTGTAACTCTAAACTGGTATAAATTTTTAAAATGTCGCCTATGGAGATTTTTAAGTACTGTCGTTTGGCGCCATTCCACAAACGCGTGCAATTTTAAAACATGACATGTTCAGTATCTATTTACTCAGCATAACAGCATCTTTTATATTATACAAAAAAATGTGGGTATATATTATATTTTTTTAAATTCTTAAAAGCATTTAAAAAAACCGCTGCGCAAAAACCATGTGACATAAAAAAAATTTGTGAACACCATTTTATTTTCCAGGGTCTCTTCTAAAAAATTTATATAAGTTTTGGTTGTTCTAAGTAATTGTCTAGCAAAAAAAACAGATTATAACTTGTAAGCAACAAATGTCAGAAAAAGGCTGGGTCCTTAAGAGGTTAAACAGAATTGGTCCAAGAACAGAGCCTTGGAGTACCCCACTTATAACTCCAGCCCATTCAGAATATATGCTATTTATCATCTACCTCTGGATGTGCTATGTATCCAGTAATGTGTTCGGCGGATGTTTGCCCCGTTAAACGCCCTGCTATGCACTGCGCGCTGCACAGTGCATTTTGTCCCCTGATTGGGCAAAGCTTTGCCCAATCAGGGAGCAGTATAAGCTTGATGTCTCAAGGGGCACTGGTTATTATTGAGAGGTGTTCAGTGATGTCTCAAAGGGTTTGCCACCAGGTGATGTAGCCAGGTGGCTCTGCCCCCTAGCCTTCATAGGCAACAGGAGCATTTTTGTTTTTAGGGTGTAGCGGGCGGCGTGATCGATGATGGATTTACATCAGGGGACACTATTTTTCAGTATAAGCTGGTTGTTATGGAGTGGGGCCAGGAAGTCGACCATGGCGCACTTAACAACTGATTAGTCATCAGCTGTCAATGGGTTTCTCCGCTGACAGCTGACAAAAAAAATTGTTGGTTAAAAAAGAAAAAAATGGCATAGGGTTCCCCAGTCCATACCAGGCTGTTAGGGTCTGGTATGGATTTTAAGGGGAACCCCACGCCAAAATTAAAAAAAATGGCTTGGGGTATCCCGCAAAATTCATACAAGAACCTTATGCGGTCATGCAGCCTGGCAGGTCAGGAAAGGGGGGGAACGAGCCTCGTCCCTACAACTGTAGCCAGTGGTTGTGGGGGTCTTTGGGCAGGGGGCTTATCGGAATGTTACCTACCAACTTTATCAAAATATTGCCGACCCAGCATGCATCGGCATGTGACGTCCCAAGGAGTGGTGGCACCAGGTGATGTAGCCAGGTGGCTCCGCTCTTTACCTATATAAGAAATGTCAAACAGCAAAGTCTGCAGTAGGTGGCCAGCTTTCATAGATGGCAGGAGCATTTTTGTTTTTTATTTTTTTCGGGTGCAGCGGGCGGCGTGATTGATGATGGGCACTATTTTTTTATCTTTTAATAAAGGAATTATCAAAATCTGTCTCTGTGTTTTTATGATTTTTTGACACTTTTTTGGTGAATGAGTAGGGTTACTATGTGCCCCATACTCATACACATGAGGAGGCTGGGATCAGGGGACCCCCTTGGTAAAGCGGCCACGGTTGTGGGGATGAGGCCCTTTTCCCTATCCACATAGGGACAAGGTTCTTTGGGGTGGGGGGGCCTGGTATTTAAAACTATGAATATGTGTAAACAGCATCCCAGTTCTCTCCTTCTCACCATTTTCTCTTTGCAGCACTTCTGCAGTGCCAGACCAGAAGTCAGCTTTGCCCCTCAGCCTGCCCTGCACCACAAACAGACTGAGCAATGTGTCAAATTACTTTGAAGTAGAGGAAGATTTTCATATGACTGAGCTGAGAGCACAATGTAACAGAGGCAAAGCTGCTGGACAGAAGTAGTAACAGATAAACTCAGACAACGTCATGCTTTGATCCAGTAACACATATCCAAGACAGTTTGTCTAAATGGTCTAAATACAGAGCTCTCACTAAAGTCTAGAGTCCTTCTCTTATCAAGGAACTAATATATATGTGCAAATTCCAAGACCACACATAAATCACAAAGGGCAGATGCCCAGCTAATTAATGTTTCTAGCTGCCAGTGGGGATGAGCTTTAAGTCAAATGTAAGTCTGACTCAAACATTGGCTGTTGTCTCTTTCATTGAATGTGGAACAAATGGGCTTTTTCATGGAAACCTCAAGTTCCCACATTATCATGGACTCTGATCTCAATAAATCACCTGATGGCCAGGGGATTCAAACCCACATCTCAATTACAAGGCTGGTATTCCACCAACTACACCACCTTTAAGCCTGCTTAAGCTGGACACACTCTCCCTAACTTTCATCTCATCCACTGTGGTTAGGGTGAGATAGGAGTTAGTTAGGCAGGGAGAGTGTGTTGAGCCCAAGTGTGCTTGAAGGTGCCATAGCTGGTAGAATACCAGGCTTGCAATTGCAAGGTTGTGGGTTCAAATCCCTTGGCCAGCAGGTGATTTATAAGTGGAATTCTATAGTTAATAATCTATTGCAGGCAGGGAGAGAGATTTTTGCTTTCTACATTTTGTTGAGATCAGATAGTGCAGTGTATACCATGAAGTTATATATATATATATATATATATATATATATATATATATAGATATAGATATAGATATAGATATAGATATATATATACAGTGCCTTGCGGAAGTGTTCGGCCCCCTTGAACTTTGCAACCTTTTGCCACATTTCAGGCTTCAAACATAAAGTTATAAAACTGTAATTTTTTTGTGAAGAATCAACAACAATTTGGACACAATCATGAAGTGGAATGAAATTTATTGGATATTTCAAACTTTGTTAACAAATAAAAAACTGAAAAATTGGGCGTGCAAAATTATTCAGCCCATTTACTTTCAGTGCAGCAAACTCTCTCCAGAAGTTCAGTGAGGATCTCTGAATGATCCAATGTTGACCTAAATGACTAATGATGATAAATAGAATCCACCTGTGTGTAATCAAGTCTCCGTATAAATGCACCTGCACTGTGATAGTCTCAGAGGTCAATTTAAAGTGCAGAGAGCATCATGAAGAACAAGGAACACACCAGGCAGGTCCAAGATACTGTTGTGGAGAAGTTTAAAGCTGGATTTGGATACAAGACGATTTCCCAAGCTTTAAACATCCCAAGGAGCACTGTGCAAGAGATAATGTTGAAATGGAAGGAGTATCAGACCACTGCAAATCTACGAAGACCTGGCCGTCCCTCTAAACTTTCAGCTCATACAAGGAGAAGACTGATCAGAGATGCAGCCAAGAGGCCAATGATCACTCTGGATGAACTGCAGAGATCTACAGCTGAGGTGGGAGACTCTGTCCATAGGACAACAATCAGTCGTATACTGCACAAATCTGGCCTTTATGGAAGAGTGGCAAGAAGAAAGCCATTTCTTAAAGATATCCATAAAAAGTGTCGTTTAATGTTTGCCACAAGCCACCTGGGAGACACACGAAACATGTGAAAGAAGGTGTTCTGGTCAGATGAAACCAAAATCGAACTTTTTGGCAACAACGCAAAACGTTATGTTTGGCGTAAAAGCAACACAGCTCATCACCCTGAACACACCATCCCCACTGTCAAACATGGTGGTGGCAGCATCATGGTTTGGGCCTGCTTTTCTTCAGCAGGGACAGGGAAGATGGTTAAAATTGATGGGAAGTTGGATGGAGCCAAATACAGGACCATTCTGGAAGAAAACCTGATGGAGTCTGCAAAAGACCTGAGACTGGGACGGAGATTTGTCTTCCAACAAGACAATGATCCAAAACATAAAGCAAAATCTACAATGGAATGGTTCACAAATAAACATATCCAGGTGTTAGAATGGCCAAGTCAAAGTCCAGACCTGAATCCAATCGAGAATCTGTGGAAAGAACTGAAAACTGCTGTTCACAAACGCTCTCCATACAACCTCACTGAGCTCGAGCTGTTTTGAAAGGAGGAATGGGAAAAAATTTCAGTCTCTCGATGTGCAAAACTGATAGAGACATATCCCAAGCGACTTACAGCTGTAATCGCAGCAAAAGGTGGCGCTACAAATTATTAACTTAAGGGGACTGAATAATTTTGCACGCGCAATTTTTCAGTTTTTTATTTGTTAAAAAAGTTTGAAATATCCAATAAATTTCGTTCCACTTCATGATTGTGTCCCAATTGTTGTTGATTCTTCACAAAAAATTACAGTTTTATGTCTTTATGTTTGAAGCCTGAAATGTGGCAAAAGGTCGCAAAGTTCAAGGGTGCCGAATACTTTCTCAAGGCACTGTATATATATGTATATATATATATATATATATATAGATAGATAGATAGATATAGGCACTTCCGTTTATATCAGTTTATGTCTGCATTGCTGAAAAAACGGCATGGGTACCCCTCCAGTCCATACCAGGCCCTTCAGGTCTGGTATGAATTTTAAGGGGAACCTTAAAATTAAAAAATTTTAAAAAAATGGCGTGGGGGTCCCCCTGATCCAGACCCTTATCCAAACACACAGCCTGGCTGGCCAGGATGGGGGTGGGGGCAAGCGGTGCCACCCCCCCTCCTGAACCATACCAGGCCACATGCCCTCTTCATGGGGGGTGGGTGATTTGGGGCAGGGGAGGCTCTTCCCGACAACCGTGGGCTGTGGATGTGGGGGTCTGTGGGGGAGAGGGTTATCGGAATCTGGAAGCCCCCTTTAACAAAGGGCCCCCAGATCCCAGCCCCCTCCCTATTTGAATGGATATCTGGTACATCGTACCTCTACCCATTTACCAAAAAAGTGTACAAAAAAATAAAGACAAAAGCCCGTTAAAGGGGGCTTCCATATTCTGATAAGCCTCCCCCACAACCACAGACCATGGTTGTCGGGAAGAGACCCCTGTCCCCATCAACATGGGGGCAAGGTGCTTTGGGGTGGGGGGGACAGAGTCCCCCCCGTCCCAAAGCACCCACCCCCCATGTTGAGGGCATGTGGCCTGGTATGGTTCAGGAGGGGAGATGGGCTCGCTCGCCCCACCCCCAACCTGGCCAGCCAGGCTGTGTGCTCGGATAAGGGTCTGGTATGGATTCTAGGGGGAACCCCACGCCGTTTTTTTTTTTTTAATCTTGGCGTGGGGTTCCCCTTAAAATCCATACCACACCCAAGAGGCCTGGTATGGATTTTTGGGATGACTCAACGCCATTTTTTTCAATTTTTTATCTGTATTGCCGGGAGCCGACAGTACATTACAGCCGCGGGCAAGGTTAAATTATATTTTTTCCTTTAGAAATGTCAGTATTGCTGCAGCAGGCTACAAACATTGCACAAATGCTCTAGTTTACAGGCACGTTAAGGGGGCCTTGCCAAGCGCGACATTTTTATTATTTCACTTTAAGCATTATTAAAATCATTTAATAATTTTTTTTTTGCATTGATTCATGTTCCCCGGGGCAGTACCCAGGTCCCCATACACTTTTTCGGCCCAATAACTTGCATTTAAGCCTTTAAAATTAGGACTTTTGATTTTGCATGTTCGTGTCCCATAGACTTTAATGGAGTTCGCATGTTCGCTAGAACATTTCCCCTGATCTAGATGTTCTGGTGCGAACCGAACAGGGGGGTGTTCGGCTCATCACTAGTTGCCAAGATGTTAAGTATTTATTCATTTAACCAAATAAATAGAATTGGATCATGCTTTTCTGGGGGGTTTTCGCCTTCCTCTTGATCAACTGCAGGTATAGGACTGTGTATATGGGATTGTATGGTTGTGTTTTCTTGTCCTCTATTTTTTGTTTTTTATTGGTTGAGCCAGATGGACTTGTGTATTTTTTCAACCTGACTAACTATGTAACTATGTACAGGTGATTTGTTACAGCAGTCAAGAACTAGCAGTAACATAAAGCTATGCAGAGCAGAGTTTGTGAAAGCATTCAATCAATGCTGCCTTACACCCAACTCCAACTGCCAATTCTGAGAGTGGTCTTTGTGAGATACATTTCCCGTTCATGTACTTTGGCTAGATCCTTAATCATGCTTAGCAGTTGAATCACTTCTTATACTTGACTCATTTTTTCCACAACTGTGAATGAAGAGAGTATAAAATACATTCTTTACTTGGTTCTACTTTTGAAAATACCACCACACTCAGCAGGTTTTCACATGGATCAAAAAAATTTGTGTAAATATACACCAGATACATGTGTATCCGGCCAAGTGGAAAAACCTCCATTCAGTCCATATATGCAGTCAATATATTCAAAGAAAAATGCTATGCTTACTTTGAACTATTAAACCACACGTGAATATTCAGATCTTACTTTCATTACTGCTGAAATGACTATTGGTTTTAAAAATTGCAGTAAAAAGAGACCCCTGTAGCAACTACCACATGTCAATGTACACTTTTATCTAAGTCATGAGATGCACCCAACTATATTTTACCAACTGTTTAGTCAGGGAGTACACTCTCTGGGCAGTAAATAAATACATTAACAATTAATGTGTTCATGTCCAGAGGCAATCAAAGCCTTTAGCAACAGACTGAGTTTCAAAGTTTTGGTATGCTCCAGTTTACTGATATTTTGAACTGCTTCTCACACCAACATGATTATTCATAGTTGTTTAATACACACCTGACCTTTATTTGGTAACTTTTTTTAATTACCCTGAATATTGCATCAAAATGCATTGATATGTGTTTGATGTCATTCTATTGATTTCAATAAAAAATGCATCTAGCAAAAACCATATGCATTACCTCCAGCTCTCTCATTAGCAGATACCTTTTCCCAACTACCTTCCCCACTGGCAGGGCCGCCATCAGAGGGGTACAGCCAGTACTCCTGTATGGGGCCCTGGCACAAAGGGGGGCCCGGACAGCAGGTAGATTGGTAGGATGACAGCATACCCCCCAACCTGGGCAGGACTGTCCCGCTGTCCCGCTGTACAGAGGCTTTGTCCGGCATAATTCTGGTGATAAATGTTACCTTCTAGCTCAAAAGGACCTGCAGCAGTGGGAACATTTAGAACAGCCAGGGATTGGCTAACAAACCAGCTGAGTGTGCACTATGCAGCCTCAATGAGAGACTGCACCTGTCAAATTCATGCTGTGATGTGAGTAATGGGCGGGA
Organism: Pelophylax lessonae; assembly: GCF_965119305.1. NCBI lineage: Eukaryota > Metazoa > Chordata > Amphibia > Anura > Ranidae > Pelophylax > Pelophylax lessonae. Next base: position 407,820,084 of record NC_138771.1, on the reverse strand, counting down.
CTGCTACTCAGACCCTCCCCCTGTGTCAAGCAACACGTGCATAGGGAAGAAGGAGAAGGAAGATATGGCAGCCAGCAACAGAAAGGTATTTTAGAAAGGTAATCATGTGGAAGATGGGGGACCTTTGGGGAAGATAAAGGCAGAGGAGAGGTGTGTATGTTGCAGAGGTTGTAGCAGCTGGGAAGAGGTGCAGTACAGATGCATTTAAATACATTCGCTACTATGTACAGCTTGGTTTGGCTCTACTCCCAATTTTTAACATTGTCCTCAATGGGAAATCTTGGTCACCTTGGTATAGCACTACTCCTGATTTTTAACATTGGCCTCAATGGGAAATCTTGGTCACCTTGGTATAGCACTACTCCCGATTTTTAACATTGTCCTCAATGGAGAATCTTGGTCACCTTTGGTATAGCACTACTCCCGATTTTCTAACATTGGCCTCAATGGAGAATCTTGGTCAACTTGGTATGGCACTGCTCCCTGTCTAACATTTGCATTATGGGAAATCTTGGTCAGCTTAGTAAGGCACTACTCCCTATCTAGCACTCTCCTGAACCCTGTGCATAATGCACTCCAGAAACCTGCATTCTGTATCTAGCATTCTCCTGAACGTATTCCTGACCCCTGCACTCTGTACGTAATACATTCCTGACCCCTGCACTCTGTACAGGGTTGTGAATTTGTGGAGGGATTTGGGGGGTTGCGCTGCGAGGGGTGATTGGAAGGGATTCTGCTAGGAAGAGGGATTGGGGGAGGGGGTGATAATATAATTTTGATATTTTCAGTGGAAGGGGGGGGCCCTGTCAGGTAGGCTGTATGGGGCCCCAGGATTTCTAGCGGCAGCCCTGCCCACTGGTGATAGACATCCTTCCCTGGTTACATACTGACAGACATTGCCAGCCACCTCACCCCACTTACAATGGGTACAGTTAGAGATGAGCTTTTGGTTTGTTCAAAACAAAAGTTCAGACTGAACCTTTGCTGTCCAGGTATTCAGATGAACGCCTGAACAGGTACGAGTTCTGTGGGAGCTGAATGTCAAGTATATTAGTAGTATCACAGCTTTCTGTTGTCAAAGGTTGTTAAGAACACCAGTGGGTACAGCCACAAAGTCCTTCATGACCAATGATGTCTCCTTCACTTCACTGGCTGGGAATTCCTGGCCATAAAAGGAAAGGGATGAGGATATTTAAAAAAAAAGTGGGGGTTCCCCCCATAATTCAGGTCTGGTATCAATTTTAAAACACAAAAAAGCAGCCTGGCTTGCCAGGAAAGTGGGGTGGTGATTCTGTGGCCCCCTCTTAACCATAACAGGTCATATGCCCTCAACATGAGAGGGTACCATGCTAAGGGGAACCCCATTGGCAAAGCATCTTTTTTCTACGTTGAAGAGGACAAAGGAATCTTCCCCAAAACCATCACCAAATCATTGTGGAAGTTTGCAGGTGGGGTCTTTTTTTAATCTAGACCCCCTTTTAACAAAAATGGGGCATCCAGATACCACCCTTTCCTATGTGAGTTAGTAGGGAATTCTTAGTCCTGCTACTTAATTACAATGTAAAGTGTGAATAAAAACAGAAAGTTCTGACAATCCCTTTGTTACAATATACACAAAAAAAACATACACAAAAAAGGTCCCATGACCTGGTAAGGTACATCTTATATTGAAGTATTGAAGACATATGGATTTGGATGTGGATTTTTGAATGTGGACCTCGTGCTTTTTTTATTGTTTATTTTTGCATTGGAGTTCCCCTTAAAATCCAAATATTTGAATCCCCTATCTCCTCTACAATTCCATTGCCTAATTTGCCTAATGTGTTCAGTTATTTTCAACCCTCCTACACCCATTTTATCAATTGCTCATATCAATCTTTTTATTTTAAGTTATTTATTTATTTATTTTTTATCTTTTTATTACGTTTTTTTTAGCAGACATAGTGCCCATGCAGGGGCAAGGCTACAAATGGCCCATTGTATAAAAACCACAGAAAAAAAAAACATAAAATAAAAAAACAAAAGAGAACTTAATCTTAGAAAAATAAAAGTAAACCCAAACAGACAGCATTTCGGTTCTTGTGGTATAGATATATGTGTCGTGTGGTAATCACTTCTAGCATATTATACCAATGATATTGGTCCAGAAGATGTGCAAGAAGTCCCCTGGTTGGTGCGGGCAACCCCAACACGTTGGAGAGTATGAGATGGACATCTTATGGAGCTTGTGCGGGGTAAAATGCGCTCTATGTAAAATCCTAAATAGGATCATCCTGTCCCTGGCTGAGACCAAGGAGAAGAGAAAATCCCACATCTCCTTCCAGTCATCATCATCCAGTCCAAAGACATCCCTAGTAGGGATGATCGAACGGTTCGGGTCGACCATCGGTTCAACCCGAACATTGGCTGTTCGAGGTTCGGGCGAATTCCGAACTTTTTGTTGAAAAAGTTCGGAATTCGGCAACCAGAACCGACCAAAATTCAATGAGACAGGAAATGGGCTTTAAAAGCCCATGATTGGACCAGAACCATCAGTAAAAACCAATTGAGGGGGCAGGAGAATGCTAGGAATGTGATTGGAGTGACTAGGGGGTCCAGAGGCCAATCATTAGTGAATACGCCCCCCAGTATATAAGATAGCCCCCGCCAAATTCCTAGCATTGTAATACAGGGACATGGAAGAGAGTGGAAGCAGTTCTGTGACTTCTAATACAAAGTGTCATTTAGTCATTTTTAGTGTAAGGAAAGGGATATCTAGTGTAGTTAGGGTGCTATTTTCCACTTTAGTTAGCTTTAATAATCTAGTTTCTGTAGGGAAAGTGTTAAGTGTAAGGGGACCGTAGTGTAGGGTTAACTGACTCTGACTGCTATGGCAGGATGACAAAACCCTTCCATTTCAGGGTGACCGCTATAGAGAAAAGATCGTTTCTCTTTTGTCACTTACAGAGCAGCGATATGGCTTCTCACCGGTCAGCCTGCTTTTTGCTGCAGGCGTTCATAGGGCTTTTTTGAGGACAAGTTTGGAGTCAGGCATGACATCTGAACTTCTGAATAGGGGTATATATACACACATATGTATGTATATATACACCTACACATATATAGGTGTGAAAATAGCAGAACACTATGCTTGCGCTAATGAAATAATTAACAGGCATATATCTCCGCTCCTATCACACCTATATATGTGTATGTGTATATATACATATAAGTGTGTGTGTATATTTACCCCTACACAGAAGTTCAGATGTTTTGTCTGGCTCCAAAGACCCCATACACAGACCCATAGGTATCAAAAATTATAATGAGCAGGTATATACAATTTAGACTGGAGAGTATGGAAGGGGGACAGATCAGAGTTGGGTCAGGGATAATATAAAAGCGTGAAAGAGTGGGATTAAGACAGAGGGGGTATGGGGAGACAAACTGTTAGCAGGGGGACCTCCATTGCTATACCCACCCTCCAGGCTCGAATAGTGGTACACATGGATGGAGTAAGAGGGTGAGGGGTTTTTGGGCTTCTGAATAATAGGTGCTGTAGTGCCTCCAGGGAGTTAACTATCGCTGCCTCCAACACGTCAGAGGAGTTGGTAAGGTCAGGCTGCAGCCACCAGTGAGCCGTCACAAGCTGTGTTGCCAGGAAATACTTAAAGCAGTCTGGCATAGCTAGCGCCCCTTTGTCTATTGGTCTGGTGAGCATAGTATATTTATATCTGGGCGATTTGGATCCCCATATAAAAGACAAAAGAAGCCGTTTAAGTAAGTCAAAGAAGGTAGTTGGGAGCCATTGTATGGAGTTCCTAACAATATATGTGAGTTTGGGGAGTATCTTCATCTTGATGAGGTTAATGTGCCCAATCAATGTAAGAGGAAAGTTACCCCATGCCTTCAGTTTAGACTTGATGTCAATCATTACTGGTTCCAAGTTATCGCTCATGAAATCCCCGCTCTGTCTAGAGACCACAATTCCTAAATAAGCCAACCCACTGGAGAGGGAGAACAGTTGAGGAGGAGGACTTGGCTCTGTCATCCACCGGAAACAAAAGTGATTTTTGCCAATTGACTCGCAAGCCTGTAATGGTAGAGAAGTCATTCATGACCTGCAAAGCTCCCTGCAGTGAGGCCCCTGCGTCTTTGAAGAATAATAATAGGTCATCAGTGTATATCCCACTCTCTCCTCCAGCCAAGCAACCCTAAGGCCGTGGATTTCTGGTAATATTCTGAGAGCTTCAGCTATAGGTTCCATGGACAGGGCAAAGAGGGCCGGGGAGAGAGGGCAACCCTGCCTGGTGCCTATTTGCAATTGGAAAGGAGAAGAGACAAGGCCAATCATACTAATACTAGCCAAAGGACCTGTATAGAGTTTTTGGATCTATGCTATGAAGCGCAGTGGGAATCCCATCCTTCTCATCACCTTCCATAAATATTCCCACTCCACTGTATCGAATGCCTTTTCTATGTCTAAGGTGGCTATCATTCTAGTGCCGTGGTTTAGATGAGGGGTGTATATGTTAGAGAATAACCGGTGAATATTTACATGAATACATCTACCAGGCATGAAGACCATTTGATCAGACTTTATCAGAGATCTAATGACTTTATTAAGCCTGCTAAAAGTTTTGTAAGTATTTTCAGGTCTCAATTAAGAAGTGTGATGGGTCTGTATAAGGCGCACAGCTTAGGGTACTTATTGGTAGTGATGAGCAGAACACCCCCCTGATCGGTTCGCACCAGAACATCTCGAACAGGGGAAATGTTCTAGCGAACATACAAACTACATTAAAGTCTATGGGACACGGACATGAAAAATCAAAAGTCCTAAATTTAAAGGCTTAAAGTGAAGTTCCACCCAAAAGCGGAATTTCCACTCATATGTTTCCTCCCCCCTCCGGTGCCAAATTTGGCACCTTTCAGAGGGGAGGGGGGAACGGGTACCTGTTTTTGACAGGTACCCTTCCCCCAGTTCCGGGATACGGCGCCGCAGCGTCCCTTTCGATGTTTGGTCCCCTCCTCCATCCCCCACCGCCGAGCCAAAAGGAATGTGCAGCGCGCTTCGCGCATACGCAGTAGGGACCCAACCGTGAAGCCGCAAGGCTTCACTGCCAGGTACCCTTACCGGCAATGGCGGCGGCAGCACCCGACAGCCGATGGAAACATTGGCTGCAGTGCCGACATCGCTGGACTGCAGGACAGGTAAGTATCCTTATTATTGATGGATGAACTTCGGCCGGGGTGGTTCGTTATCCGCAAACTTTCTCAAATGTTGACTTAATGGCAGGCGAACTTTAAAAACCTTCAGGTCAGCCAGAACTGAATGCAGCCGGTAAATACATGTCAAATACATATAGGGTCCATTCACCCGTCTGTAAAACGGGTCCGCATCCGTTCCACAATTTGGCGGAACGTTTACGGACCCATTGATTTTCAATTCCTGTCTGAAAAATTAGGCATTCACAGGATAAAGAAGTAAGTGTCGGCCAGTACAGGCCCCAAAAATTAGCCAACAGGCGTTCACCTGACAGCAAAGAACGTTGTCTTCTGTGGCTGGAGGTACATTAGGCATTCACAGGATACATAAGTAAGTGTCGCCCATTCCAGGCCCCAAAAATTAGCCCACATGCATTTACCTGACAGCAAAGAACATTGTATTCAGTGGCTGAAGGTACATTAGGCATTCACAGGATACAGAAGTAAGTGTCGCCCATTCCAGGCCCCAAAAACTAGCCCTCATGTGTTTACCTGACAGCAAAGAACGTTGTATTCTGTGGCTGGAGGTACATTAGGCATTCACAGGATACAGAAGTAAGTGTCGCCAGGCCATTGCAGGCCCCAAAAATTATCCCACATGCGTTCACCTGACAGCAAAGAATGTTGTATTCTGTGGCTGAAGGTACATTAGGCATTCACAGGATACAGAAGTAAGTGTCGCTCATTACAGCCCCCAAAAACTAGCCCACATGCGTTTACCTGACAGCTAAGAACGTTGTATTCTGTGGTTGAAGGTACATCAGGCATTAACAGAATAAATAAGTAAGTGTCACCCATTCCAGGCCCCACAAATTAGCCCACATGCGTTCACCTGACAGCTAAGAACATTGTATTCTGTGGCTGGAGGTACATTAGGCATTGACATGATAAATAATTGTCGGCCATGAAAGGCCCCAGAAATTAGGCATTCAATGGACATAAAATTCCTTTTATGCCACTGTATTTACCGAAGACAAGGACCATTAATTTTTACGGGTGGATGGTGGTCTGGCGGATCTTTATGGCCTGTTATGAGGAATTTTACTGGTCACATGTGTTGTGAGTGCGCTTATCGGTCACGATCCCCCTGCTGCGCTAACCGTCCTTTCGGACAGAACACTGGACAGGGGGGAAGCCAACAGTTCAATTGCAAATTGTGCAAGCTCTGGCAAGAGGTCAAGACTGCCTCACCAGTCCAGGGGTTCATCACTCCTCAGAGCGTCCACATCGGGCGTTAACCCAATGTAGTCGGACACCTGTCGGTCTAGGTGCTCCCTGATGCTGGATCCGGAGTACAGATTTCGATGGGTCGGATGAAAGAATGTTCTCATATCTGAAGTGACCAACACATCTTCAAAATGCCCTCTTCTTGCAGGCGCTGATGGATTGCTACCCGCAACTGTTTCTCTGTAAATGGAAATTCCTCTGCCAGCGCACGCAAAAGCAGAATGCAGCATTTCTCAAAGCAAGGTCTGGAAGTGCTGCATTCTGACTGCACTCTGTGATGGTGGTAACATTTCCGCCATTTTTTGTTTGTACCGGGGGTCTAAGTACATTGCCACCCAGTACTGGTTCTTGCCCTTAATGCTTTTTATATGGGGGTCCCCCTTAAAACACTGGAGCATGAAGGCCCCCATTTGCACTAAACTGGAAGTGGTGTAGTGGCCTGGCTCCGGCTCATCATCCAGGATAATGTCATCCTCGTTCTCCTCCCCCCATCCATGGACAACACCAGGGATCCCAGAAAGGTTTAAAGCATGCTCTTCTTGCTCTTCCTCATCCGCCCCGGCACCATCCTCCTCTGACTCCTCTTCAGACTCCTGTTGTTGACTTGTCTCAGATGGAGTAGCACCCCCTGGGAATTCATCCAACATTGCCACTTCCTTATCTTCCTGCTCCTCGATGGGTTGATCAATGACTCAACGCAATGCACGCTCCAGAAAGAAGGCGTAAGGTACAATGTCACTGATGGCGCCCTGGCCACTACTGACCAGTTTGGGGATCTCATCAAATGGCCGCAGAAGTCTGCATGTGTTGCAAATGAGCAGCCACTGAAATAAACCCAAGCTCCCCAGAACCTGTCCTGCCACAGAGTTCGTACAGGTAGTCGTTAACTGCACGTTTCTGCCTGAGCAGCCTATCAAGCATACACAAGGTTGAGTTCCATCGCATCGGGCAGTCACAAATAAGACGCCTGATGGGCAGGTTGTGTCGTCACTAAATGTCAGCAAGGCAAGCCATGGCTGTGTATCTTCTGAAATGGGCCGAGATTTTCCTGGCCTGCCGCAAGACGTCCTGGACCCCAGAGTATTTGACAACGAATTGCTGCACGACTAAGTTCAGGACTAGTGCCATGCATGGCACGTGTGTAATTTTGCCCTGTTTCAGTGCGCTCAGCAGATTGGCACCGTTGTCACACACCACTTTACCAACTGTCAAATTGTGTGGTGTCAGCCACTGATCTGCCTGTGAACACAAAGCTGAAAGGAGTGCAGGACCAGTGTGGCTCTTGGCTTCCAGGCACAACAGACGCAGCACAGCATGGCAACGTCTCACCTGGCATGTGAAATAGGTTCTGGGGATCTTGGCGGCGCAGCGGAAGAGACAGTAGCAGCTGAAAAAGAGGGGTCAGCCAAGGAGGAGAGGGAGGATGGAGTAAGAGGAGAAGAAGAGGCAGGCCTGCATGCAATCTGTGACAGTAAAACCAAATCTATACAGGTGCCACGGGTTACATGCTTGACAGCTGTCAGAAGGTTCACCCAGTGGGCAGTAAAAGTTATATACCTACCCTGACCATGTTTGCTAGACCACGTGTCTGTGGTCAGATGTACCTTGGCACCGACGCTGTGTGCCAGAGATACATTCACTTGCCGCTGAACATGGCCATATAGCTCTGGAATGCCCTTCTGCAAGAAATATTTCCTTTCTGGGACCTTCCATTGTGGTGTTCCAATGGCCACAACTTTCTGAAAGGCCTCCGAGTCCACCAGTTGATATGGAAGTAGTTGGCGGCTATCAGTTCCGACAAGCCAGCAGTCAATCGTTGGGCAAGAGGGTTATCCGGCGCCATCATTATTTTACGCTCCAACATTTGGGCCATGGAAGCCTGCCTTTTTCCAGAACAACGTAAAGATGGCATGATGGAAGGTGGAGTGGAGGACAATTGTGAGGAGAGAGGAGAAGGAGAAGAGGCTGGACGGTGAGAGCCTGGAGTGTGGCTTTGTGGGTTCTGATGGCGTTGCTCCCACTGGGCTCAGTGATGGGAGTCCAGGTGCCTTCTTAAGGCAGTCGTCCCTCGGTGAGTGTTGGGCTTATCGCAACTTATGCATTGACTGCAAAGGCTGCAGATGGCAACACTATTGTCAGCAGCGGACACATTAAAAAAAGCCCACACTGCGGAGCCATGTGCCGGCGTCCTGGGAGCGCCAGATGGGACTGCACATAGTTGATGGCTCGCTCCTGATACATTAGCAGTCTGCTTTGTCCCTCCTGTGCAATGTAAGTTCCACCTGCTTCTCCTCCCTATCTGCTGGTCCATCTCTCCCTCTGAACTTCCCTCCTCTTCCTCTCTTGTGGGCACCCCGTGACGTCCATAGACACGTCATCATCAACGTCACCTTCCCCACCACCAACATTCAAGATCTCGGAGTATGCAGCAACAGCGGGGACCAACCTCCCTTGGCTGATCTGGGTACTGTCGTCAGACTGCTGGATGGCGGCTGTTGCTACCTTCTCTTCCCGATCCGATGCCAACAATGGCTGTGCATCGCAAATGTCTTGTGATAGATCGGAAAATAATTCCAGTGACTCAAGCGGAGGGTATATGATGGTGGTGGTGTTGGTGGTGGTGTCTTTGGGGGTGCACACAGCAGAGAGTGAAGAGGGTGCAGATAGAGAGGATGAGGAGGGTGCAGAAGAGGAAGGCTGAGTGAGCCACTCAACCAAGTCTGGTGCGTCCTTTGACGTAATCGAACGCACCTTCTGAAACTTCACACTTTGGCTCCGACCTACTGCTCCTTCTCTACCCCTACCACCCCTGCGTAAGGGCCTGCCTCTTCCTCTGCCTGTCATTATTTAAATTACCCCATGACAAAAGTCTCTAGAGAAGCGCAGTATATGTGGAAGAAGGTATATAACACCCCACTTCAATCTGTGGTTTTGGGGGGCCACTGGTCTATCACACCAGTTCTACCAAAAATTGGCCAGTAACTGTTGTCACTGTGTGTAGCACAGTTAACGCAGCAAAAGAGGCAACATTTTTGCAGGACACAAACACACTGTTATGAAAGTGTACTGTTAGATAACACCCCGCTTCAATCTGTGGTATTGGGGGGCCACTGCTCTAGCGCACCAGTTATACAAAAAATTGGCCAGTAAGTTTGGCACTGTGTGTAGCAGAGTTAATGCAGCAAAAGAGGCAATATTTTTGCAGGACACAAATACACTGTTATAAAAGTATACTGTTAGATAACACCCCACTTCAATCTGTGGTATTGGGGGGCCACTGGTTTATCACACCAGTTATACAAAAAACTGGCCAGTAAGTTTGGCACTGTGTGTAGCAGAGTTAACGCAGCAAAAGAGGCAATATTTTTGTAGGACACAAATTCACTGTTATGAAAGCATACTGTTAGATAACACCCCACTTCAACCTGTGGTATTGGGGGGCCACTGGTTTATCACACCAGTTATACCAAAAGATTGGCCAGTAAGTTTGGCACTGTGTTTAGCAGAGTTAACGCAGCAAAAGAGGCAATATTTTTGTAGGACACAAATACACTGTTATGAAAGTATATTGTTAGATAACACCCCGCTTCAATCTGTCATTTAGGGGGCCACTGGTCTATCACACCAATTATAATACTTTTTTAAAAGTGCTTTTGTCACTCTTTGTAGTTGTAGTATTGCTGCAGAAACGCTCACCACACCAGTCACAATGCTGCACAGTGCACAATACAAATCCACTATTATATACTTTCTATATTAGAAAGTATATTATAAGTGTATTACACCCCTATATTAGGCACACCAAAGAATAGTACACCTATACCAAATACCAGTCCTTGAAAGGACTTTTGTGGACCTATAACAGAGCGATCTGTGTCACTGACAATCTGTTCCTGCTCCCCACAGCAAACCTCTCCCTACACTGACAAAAGAGAACGGACCGCTGGGCAAATCGCAAGGCCATCTCTAGTCCTTATATTAAATGTCAGCCGCTACAGTATGTGTACTGTAGCTGCTGACTTTTAATTTTTGTAGGGGGGGTGGAACTCCGTGGAACTCCACTTTAAATGCAAGTTATTGGCCCAAAAAAGTGTATGGGGACCTTGGTACTGCCCTGGGGGACATGAATTAATGCAAAAAATGTTTTCAAAACAATCGTTTTTACAGGAGCAGTGATTTTAATAATACATAAAGTGAAACAATAAAAATGAAATATTCCTTTAAATATCGTGCTTGGGGGGCCCCCTTAATGTACCTGTAAAATGGCAAATTTGTACGATGTTTGTAGCCTGCTGCAGCAATATTGACATTTCTAAAGGAAAAAATGTCATTTAATCTTGCTCGCGGCTGTAATGTATTGTCGGCTCCAGGCAAGATAAAAAAATGTAAAAAAAAGTTGTGTGTTAAGATAAGGGTCTGGTATGGATTTTAAGTGGAACCCCACGCCAAACTTAAAAAAAATGTTGTGGGGTTACCTCTAAAATCCATACTGGACCCTTATCCTAACACACAGCCTGGCTGGCCAGGATGGGGGTGGGAGCAAGTGAGCGCCCCCCCTCCTGAACCATACCAGACCACATGCCCTCAACATGGGGGGTGCTTTGGGGAAGGGGGGCTCTCCCCCCCACCCCAAAGCACCTTGCTCCCATGTTGATGGGGACAGGGGTCTCTTCCCGACAACCGTGGGCTGTGGTTGTGGGAGTCTGCGGGGGGAGGCTTATCGGAATCTGGAAGCCTCCTTGAACAAGGGGGCCCCCAGATCCCTACCCCCCCATGTGAATGGATACCGGGTACATTGTTCCCCTACCCATTCACCAAAAAAGTGTGCCAGTTTTGGAAAAGTCCTTTATTTAAAAAATTAAAAAATAGTGTCCGTCCGAAAAATAGAAAAAAAAAAAGAAGAAGCTCCTGCATCTCAGGACCCTTCCCACGCTATGAGCTGTTTTGCTTTTGACAGCTCTTTTATAGGGATCTGACGTCACAAGCCGCCCCACAATGCACTGCTCAGGTGCAGTGAATAAATTACATGATGTCAATAATTTATTCACTGCTTCTGGGCAGTGCATTGTGGGGCGGCTTGTGACGTCAGATCCCTATAAAAGAGCTGTCAAAATCAAAACAGCTCATAGCAGAGGAAGCGTCCGTAGAAGCAGGAGTTTCTTTTTTTTTTTTTTTCTATTTTTCAGGCGGACACTATTTTTTTATTTTTTAATAAAGGACTTTTCCAGAACTGACACACTTTTTTGGTGAATGGGTAGGGGTACCCGATATCCATTCACCTAGGGGGGGGGATCTGGGTGACCCCTTGTTAAATCGGGCTTCCAGATTCCGATAAGCCTCCCCCACGCAGACCCCCACAACCACAGCCCACGGTTGTCGGGAAGAGACCCCTGTCCCTATCAACATGGGGCAAGGTGCTTTGGGGCGGGGGGCTGAGCCCCCCTGCCCCAAAGCACCCACCGCCCATGTTTGATGGCATGTGGCCTGGTATGGATCAGGAGGAGGGGTGCTCTCTCGCCTCCACATCCATCCTGGCCAGCCAGGCTGTGTGCTCGGATAAGGGTCTGGTAAGGATTTTAGGGGGAACCCTACGCCGTTTTTTTTTGGCGCGTTTTTTTTTCAGCAATACTGACATAAACTGATATAAACTGAAGTGCCTACCTTCATTGAGAAACAACCTGGAAGAAAATGGAAGACAGACTGCCAGGAGAGACACAGGGAAATTGGAACAGAGATCTACGAACTGAAACAGAGATAACATTTCTTCTTTTTTATGGTTTGAAAGAGTTTGGACTGGACACTTGAAATGTCAGACCATCACTAAGATTGGGATTTCTTTGGTCACTGTATCTTTTATTGGAAGTGGATTCTGGTAAGGGGCCACTCTTTTTTCCTGCATCTGGATCACGTGGTGCTGGTTTATCATTGCAAGATTTGAAGATGTCACTATATATATATATATATATATATATATATATATGTATATATATATATATATATATATAATTTATTTGAGAGACTCTTTGATTAGAGAATTTTCATATATATCTTCTTTACAGTTGTCACTCTGGCGGTTTATATTTTTTTTCACAGTATCACTGCTGATTAATGTTTGTATGATTTATCCATGCAATTTATTGTATAATTTTTGTTGAGCGCACTATTTTTCCTATACACAATCTTATTTCCTAATTTCTAGTGCTGCCATGTTCATTTTAATTTTTCGGTTAGCGCACCATTTATTTCTTATTAATCCTATGAAGAGTATTGAATTAGAAGTATCCGGGATTAGACAGGGTCATAGGCAGTCAAAAATTCAAAGTATAGAATAAAGCAATATCAATCATACCGCAGCAAGACTCCAACCAGGGGTATTAAAGTAGTGTGTGGTGCTGCCATTAAGGATCCGGAGCTTGTTGGGGAACAGGAGACTGTATTTCAGCCCTCACTCCCTGAGATGTTTACGGATTTCCGTGAAGGAGCGTTGGCGCTGCTGGACTTCAGGGGAATAATCTGGGTACAAAGATATTTTGGCGTTGTTGTAGGTCAGCTCAGGTGAATTTCTTGCAGCTGCTAGCATCGCGTCGCGATCCCTGTAATTCAGCAACTTTATCAGGAAGGGCCCCTATGGGGCTCCTAATACTGGAGGCATAGGGGGGACCCTGTGAGCCCTTTCCACAGCGAATGTAGGTAGGGGGGGCTGTAAGGTCTAGCAAGGGGATGAGTAACTGCTTGGCAAATTCTGCTGGCTTGGCACCCTCAGCCCTCTCAGAGAGCTCCACCACACGCAGATTATTGCAATGGAATCTGTTCTCCATATACATTGATTTGTCATGCAGTGCTTGCACTTGTCTCTGGAGGATTTTCAACTGCCTAGAGTCAGTGTGCACTGTGTCCTCCACCTGCGATATGCGGGTCTCTGCTTCAGACAGCCAGGAACGGTACTTCTCCATATCAAGCCTGATGAGGCTGATATCTGTTGATAGGGAGTCTATTTTGGAAGTTAGAGCCAAGCAAGCCAGCAAGTCAGCAGAGGGGGGCTCCGTGTCACCCATGTCGGCTGACGCTGTCTGTGTGAACACAGAGGCTCTGGACGAGGAAGAGATGGACCTCGTCCAGAGCGGGATGGCCGCCTCAGGGGGAGACCGACTTGGAATCAGCACATTCCTGCCCGATTTTGGCTTGCTAGGGGCCATCTGGGAGGTTAATAAAGAGTGTAGCCAATGTGGTATTCATGGGGCAAAAAAATTAAGCGGCGTTGGGTCTGGATTGCAATGGCAGGAGCTCAGCCACAGTCCGTCTTCTTCCATTCAGATCCAGTCACGCCCTTTTTAAAGTTAAATAACTTTCTTTGATGTATGCTTTGTGCCATTACCAGTTATCATTCCTTCTAGAGCGCTTTTGAAGGTTTTCAGAGTTGTATATAAATGTATTCAGCTCAATGTATATAATCTAATTAATGGATGTAAGGGTTCATGTACATGGGACATTTGAAAACTTCTCCTGAACGCCAGAACTTTACAGCTAGTAACCTAAACGTCTATTTTTCCGTGTTTACATGCCGTGTTTATGCATGTTTAACAGCGTTTGTATTTAGAACCACTTTTACATTATAAAATGGTCAGAAATGTATCCCCATTGAAATCACCTATAAACCAAACACTTATAAACGTGAGTTACTGTGTTTATACGCATTTGCGCGCTGTTAAAAGCATTTGGCATTTCAAATGCCAATAAACTTCTGAATGCATTTTTTTTCTTTTATTTTTTTGCTAAAAATGCCACTAAACTCAACTGCCTCTAAACGACTATAAAAAACTAAGTGTACATGTACAGATAAAATAACATAGAGGAGAGTTCAGGTCTTGCTGAAAAAAAACCCCAACTGCTCCTAAACATCCGTTTTTCAGCAGCAGTGTACATGAGGCCTTAACCACCTTGGCGGTAATCCCGAGCGTGACTCGGGGTTGATTTTTCATATCAGGATCGGTAACCCCGAGTCACGCTCGGGGTGGATTGCAGAGAGCGCAGCTGTGTTCTCTTACCTTATCCTGACGATCCAGCGATGATCTCTCATTGCTGTGACCGCCCGCCGAGAGTCCGTCCCCGTCGGTGTGATCACTTCCTAGTTCCGTTCCCTGCAGCAGCAATGCTGCATGGGAGCGGAACTAGGGAGGGAAATTCAAAAAAAAAAAAAAAAGAAAGTTGCACAAAACACAAAACACATTTTATATTATATATATATATATATATATATATATATATACATATATATATATATATATATGCATATATATATATATATATGCATATATATATATATATATATATATATATATATATATATATATATATATATGCATATATATATATATATGCATATATATATATATGCATATATATATATATATGCATATATATATATATGTATATATATATATATATATATATATATATATATATATATATATATATACCGGTATATATATGCATATATATATATATATATATATATATATATATATATATATAAAATTATATTATTGATTCAATTATAATTCATGCGTTATATATTATATATATATATATATATATATACACACACACACACACACATATATCTATATATAATATATAATGCATGAATTATAATCTAATCAATAATATAATTTTATTATATATATTATATATTAAATAATAAAATAATATTATTGATTTGATTATAATTCATGCGTTTGTGTTTCAAATTTATCACATCTGGGATGTCTACTAGACTCTTGTTTTGGTCAGGTTTAAGTCAGTAATTACTAAGAATTGTAGGCCTATAATACATAACGCCAAATTTCCATGAAAACAATTGTACCGCTTTTGGTATGTAATTCCTGACATAATCATACCGCCAGGGAGGTTAAGGTTAAAATAACTTTTTTCCATTTACAAGCTTTGTGACAGAAGGAATATCTACAAAGACTGCTGAAATCTTCTTTTACAGCAAGAAGAAAGTATCGTATTTCAATTTGGTGGATAAAGCGCTTTAGAATTAATGCATAGAGTAGCAGGTTTCAGTTGAAAAGCTTGGTAGCCATAGTAAATAGTAGTTTCGGACACTACTTTTATATTTACCACTGCTTAAGGTTTCAGAGGAGAAGCTGTGAAAAGTGTTGATATTTGCAAAAAAAAAAAAAAAGTATATTATACTGTAATAAATATTTTCAACCCACATAATCAACTGTAAATGTCAAATATATGGATTACTATACCCATCTCTAGGGGAATTAGGAAAAATACATTGTGATTTGTGAGCCACCGTTTGTAACTACAATGTTTTATGATAATCCAGGAAACTTTTCAATGTGCAATAGAAAAAAAAACTATAATTAAAATAAAATACTGCAATATGAACATGCTTTTGTTTAAAAATTGTTATTGTACTTTTTAAAGTCATTAGTAATGTAACATATTCTACTTTGGGGTAACCTTCATTCTTCAAGAAGAGAAAATGGATTTAAGAGAAAATTACTTTTGCATCCAGTGCAAATATATTCTTTAGCAGGTGCCACCGCACAGTCTGATCACCAACATATTGTCATTCAAAACATTTAGGACGAATTGTAGTGACTACAGCTGAATAATACATGGTATGGGAGAACATTCAGCTTTGGTGTCTCCTGGGATATCATAGAACCCTTTTTGCTTGTTATCTCTGAAATTTCCTGGCTGGATTATTCTCCAATAATATGCAATGCAGGCATGGTGTAAAAAAAATAGTCACATAGGCACATACAGAAGTTTCAGGAAGCTGGTAATCCTTGGCCTATGTAAAGCTATAGAAATTGCAAAGAGAAAATGCTGGGATCTTTAAATGAATATAATGAGTTTAGCTTCTTGGTTTACTATATATTATGTTACTGGGAGAATGGATTATAGGAAGACAGTGTTAATGTGCAAGTATGAATGACGGACTGAATGGGAATTGCCATGCCAGCTGCACCAGTAGTGAAGGGTAAAGGATTAGAAGAGAAAATTAATCCTTGTTCTGGAATGATCTTGAATGAAAAGTAATATGAGGTGGAAAATACATCCATAACAGGGGGGGAGAAAAAAATTAATAACTGTGACAGTGAATTGCACTTTCCATAATTTTGTACTAACAAGAGATTACAACTTTGAATTATTTTTATGTTGCAGAGCCAAAAGATTTGCATGATCTATGATTATTAGTATTAGCAGGGTTTTAGAAAAGAAGATTTATGGTGTTAGGGCCAGAACTGTGCAAAGACCAGTGCTTAGTGCAGAGAAATGTTCAGTGTCTGGATAAATGGGGATAAAAGAGGACTTAGTATATGTGACTTTTTCTTTCAGTAATAACAAAACTGAATTCTGTAGTCTTTCCAGCTGTTAGGATGTAGTATATAAGATAATGTATGCTTTGATTTGGAAAACAAATTATAATTATATATGTTAATATAAGAAATCAAGCATCCAAAAGGGAGAATGTAACGCAGAAGTGTTCTATTATGAATTTGTACAATGAGAGAGAAAAGTAGAAAATCCATCCTTCATGGAAATTTTCAAACTTCCAGCCAGTAAAAGCTTAAATTCCTCCAATATACTTATCTCCTTATCATCCTGGATTTGCACACTCTAAACTGAACCACAAAGCAGAAATGCTAGGTTTTCTAAAAGGAATTGTCATCATCTTCTGTGTATGTACTCTAATTTAAATGAATTTAAAAGAAATACGGTATATAGATTATTAAAGTCATAAAAAAATATTATATATAGAGTATATATATATATATATATATATATATATATATATATATATACACACACTATATTAAACGTATTGGGACGCCAGCCTTTACACGCACATGAACTTCTTTAATGGTATCCCAGCCTTAGTCCGTAGGATTAAATATGGAGTTGGCCCAACCTTTGCAGCTATAACAACTTTTCTGGGGAGGCTGTCAACAAGGTTTAGGAGTGTGTCTATGGGAATGTTTGACCATTCTTCCAGATGCGCATTTGTGACGTTAGCCACTAATGTGGACGAGAAGGCCTGGCTCGCAGTCATCCCAAAGGTGTTCTATCAGGTTGAGGTCAGGACTCTGTGCATGCCAGTCAAGTTCCCCAGACTCATTCATCCATGTTTTTTATGGACCTTGCTTTGTGCACTGGTGCCTAGTCATTTTGGAACAGGAAGGGGCCATTCCTAAACTGTTCTCACAAAGTTGGTAGCAGGAAATTGTCCAAAATGTCTTTGGTATGCTAACAACTTAAGAATTCCCTTCAGTGGAACTAAGAGGCCAAGCCCGACCCCTTGAAAAAAAAAAGAAAAACCCACACCATAATGCCACTCCACCAAATGATTTGGCCTGCGCACAGTGCAAGGTCCATAAAGACATGGATGAGTGAGGTATCCAAAATATGAGCGTCTCTTTTTGTTATCACAATTGAATTTATTGTGTTATTGTGAATTTAACTTTGGGAAACAGACTAGGAGAGTACTAGTATAAATATAGCCAAGTGTGTTGTGCTTTTGAATGGAAACTTGATTTTTTGAAAGGAGGCTTTCAAGTGTCTTGTAAGCACAGTAAATAAACTATAACAGTGAGAATCTTTAAAATGTTTTTATAGGTCTTTACGGGGCATGGTCAAATGCCCATTGCTAATGCCATCAAAAGTATGTTATTTGACAGTGTCATTTTTTGTGTGTACAACACACTTGCTAGAATATGTACAGTAGTTGCAATTAACATTATTTTGGCTTGCACACACACTAACTCTCCTTACTTTTTTCATACCAAGAAAGGGAGTTCTCAGAATCCTTTTGCATACCTGCAATGTTATACTGTATGTAATAAAAATGAATGTATAAAGAAAATGTGTTTAAACTTCTAAAACAATATTATACTGTTTTGTAAACAGCTAGTTGGACTGTAACAGGTAATTCCAGGTGTCCACATGCAAGAGCCACAAATGCAGGTGCCCCTTTATACATATCATGACTTTGGCAAGCACATTTTAACAATTAAACATGTTATTGGTGAATAAGCCAGTTGAGAGGTGATGAAGTGAGGTGAGATGGGAAGCTTCTTTTGTCTGTTATACAATCCTGCTAGCAGCCAACAGCCTAAAATATAATTGCTAGCACAGCTTAAATATAACAGCTAGCACTTGTAAATGTACTTTACAAATAATTTGCGCTTGTACTTGAATAAGCTATAAATAAATCACACAAAAAGTGTGTAAGTGGCCTTAAGACTAAGGAAAAGTACTATCTTTGAAAAATGGAATCTCCAAATTTCTGGGGTTGAATAAATGTAAGCTGAATCTGAACAGGGCTTGCACAAAATAAATATCAAGATGTATAATTGATGGAAGTTCACAATGACATTTTAATGATGAATTGTTATTGGATTACTGGTGCATGTTTATAAGAGATTCAGTTTACTACAGCCTTGCTATTAGAACTTGAGAAACACGTTGGGCAGGACTGACAGCCTGTGTGTCTCTTGCTGGATTCTGTACTGCAACTTTATAATCTTTAGACTTAATTCTGGTCTACTATTTCCAAAACGAGCAGTACATTTATTATGTGAGATTATGGTGACAATGTAAGACAGCTGGCCTGTTTGCCATACAAATTGTGCCCCATTCATAATAGACGTCAGTGTAAATTTAAGAAGGTTGTTTAGGTGATTTTTGATTTTTTTTCAACCATATAAATTATTACAAATATAAAGCTATTTCCTTTCTGTAGAATTTAACTATATTTTATCACTGTGACATTTTTAATTCAAAATTAAATATTTTTGTCTCTTTTTAAAAAAGAACTTGACACTGGCATTTATAGCTTCTATTTTCTGCAGCTATTATTTTTGTAAAAATTAATTTTCAGTGGGTATGTGCTAGATTATTCATCTGAGCAGTGCTTTATTAATTTTATTAACTATTTATTTCAAACATGTATGTAGACCCAGTAACAAAAATGTAATATATTTCCCTAAACCTGGCACACAGCACACAAGGGATAACTACATCTGGAACTATACTACGTGTATGACTGCAGTCTATCCAAAACTACTTGCTTATATCCCCCCATTGAGATCATCTATTTATTTTTCGGTGTTTTTTTTTTTTTTTTTTTTTTTTTCTGTAGTTCTGAGTAACACAATTACCACTGTATGGAGCTGCTTGACTGTTGTGATTCACACTCTTAATTGGTTGTACTATGTGAAGGTGGTCTTGCAGACTGTACATTATGCTTATTTGTACTCTATGAATATAACGTTGAAAAAATAAAAAGTTTCAAGTTTAAAAATGTAATATATTGCAGCATACAGTTTATAAATGTGGGGGCAGCATTAGTTTTCTTTTTTTTTTTTTAACCACTTGCTGACCGCCGCCCGACTATATATGGCGGCGATCAGCCCCTCCCAGGCAAAGGGACGTACCGGTACGTCACTAGCCTGGGAGAGAATAGGGGGCGAGCGCGCGCCGCCGGACCAGAAGAAGTCGACGCATGTGACCGGCGGACCCGATGTCCGCTGGTCACTCGCGATCGTTGGGTAAAGAGGGAGAAAGGCAGGCGGCTAATGTAAACAAAGCCGCCTGTCATTCTTCCCTGTGTAAAAGCACAGATCACTCGGTCCTGCTATGTAGGACCATTGAACTGTGCTGTTACACACAAAGCCACATCCAATCACAGTAAGAAACACGCCCCTAGGGACACACTTAACCCTTCCCTCTCCAATAAAGTTAACCCATTCCCTCCCAGTGTCATTTTTAAGGTAACAGTGCATATGTATAGCACTGATTACTGTAGTAATGTCACTGGTACCCCCAAAAGTGTCAAAAATGTCAGTCAAGGGTCCGATCTGTCCGCCGCAATGTCGCAGTACCGCAAAAAAAATAGCAGATCGCCGCCATTACTCGTTAAAAGATAAACAATAAAAATGACAAAAATCTTTCCCTTAGTTAGTAAACGCAATTACTTTTGCGCAAACCAATCAAAATATGCTTTTTGCGATTTTTTTTTACCAAACATATGTAGCAGAAAACAAATTGGCCTAAAATGTTAAAAAAATTCGATTTTTACATTTTTTTGGGGGGGGGGGGGAATTTCATATAAAAAAATGTGAAAAATAATGTTATTTTTGAAAAATTGTTGCTATTTTTTTGTTTATAGCGCATGATCAAAAAATCGCACAGGTGATCAAATACTACCAAAAGAAAGCTCTGTTTGTGGTAAAAAAAGGACGTCAATTTCATTTGGGTACATCGTCGCACGACTGTGCAATTGTCCGTTAAATTCACGCAGTGCCGAATTGCAAAATAGGCCCTGGTCAGGAAGGGGGTAAAATCTTCCGGTGCTTAAGTGGTTAATCTAAGTCCATATTTTGCAAGTACAAATAAATACCTGTTGATCCTGCAGTTTGAACTAAAATCGGACATGATGAACTATGAAGCAATACCTCTACTTATAAATGCAGATGGGGGACATTTTTACTTTGAAAAAAAAAAAGAGAGCAGTCTAGGTGACAACACTATTCCTTTTTCATATACAGTGCAGTAAATGAGTATAGGCATCCTAGGACAGGAAGCATGTTATTAGCAAAACCACCATTTGGAAATTAAGGAAAATAAGAAAATGATTGCAGCCTTCACATCTAAAGGATTGTAATCAATAATACATGCATTTTTTTTTTTTTAGGTTTAGATAAGCTATAAGGTCAAAATAAATGTCATTCAATTAGGAGTTTACGTTTAGGAGCATAACATTTTCTAAAGTACTGTGTATCATAAACAATAGGGATGGGCTTTAGGCGTGTTTGAATCGTAGTCCTAACCCACCTAAACAATCCCGCCATGAAGCTCTCAATGCACACTGCCAATCATAGGCAGTGAGGGATTTCATGGCCCGCAGCTGCACATATACACACTGCCTATGATTGGCGGTGCACAGTGACGACTTCCTGGTGGGATTACTCTGGTGGGTTGGGAATACACCTGAGCCCATCCCTAATAAACAATCCCTAATAAACAACATTTTTTTATTCTATTCTATTTGCTGCTGATCTCCTCCAACCTCATTGTAGCCACTTTCTGTCTACATGCATAGACTTTCTGTCATGGACAGTGACAGCTGTATATCATTCTCTAGGCAGGCTTCCTGATGGTGGCAATGGTGAAACAATGGTGGCGGTACTTAATGTTATAGCTACTACTCATACCACATATTTATAAATACAAATACAAAAGCCTGAAAAACAAATGTCATATTGAGTTGCCACTATGTGGGAACTATAAATCAAAACTAAGGTGATGCAATAAAATAACCACACCAAGACCTACCCACCAAGACCTAAAATGTAACTTTTATTAATAGTCTTTACTTAACTTTTATCATAAATTTTAAAAAGGATTATGTACAAATGGAGGTTCCCTACAAAATTACCACTGCTGTTACTTCTCTGGAACAAAGCACCTGCCTTCTGTATAAATGGAGGATCATTCCTGATCCTGCAGATCTTTAAGAAGTTTCTCTTTCTGCTTCCATCAGTGGCGGAGTCAGAGGGCTAGCTGGGGTGGCAATTGCCACCCCAGATGACATCCTTGCCACCCCTGTTGCCACCCCGCTCGTGCTCGCTTTTGCCCATAACATTAGCTGAACGAGAGGGCGCCTGTGCAGCAAGTTCTCTGTGACTGCACTGTGCAGGGGCGGACTGACCATTCGGGCGGCGTCAGAGGGGGGGCCCCATAAGAGGCTCAGCAGTCTGTCCCTGGAGGTGCCCACACAGCTCGCACTGCAGAATGGAGGACATCTGTGCTCCAATAATGCAGTGAAGAATGGATCCTTGCCGGCGGTGGATGCGGCTATAGGAGAGGAGTCAGGGGCTGGCCGGGATCATAGTGCTTTATTGGAGCTGTGGTGGGGATGATGATAGTGACAGGTGCTCCGGCCACCTCTCCTCCTGAAGAATTCAGCTGAGGGGCGGGGCCACACTTCCCTGCCGTGGGGGACAGCCAGGAGATCGTTGGATGCTGCAGACTAGTGCAGAGTGAAGAGAGTGGAAGAGGTCTCGGAGGAGCTAGCCAGCCACCCACCCATCCCCCAACCACCCTGACCTGTGTGCAGAGCCAGAGCAGCAGCAGGTCAGACAGTGTAAAACATATTTTTGTCACTGGCAGGAATTGTGGTGTTCGAAGTTGATTTCTTGACTGAAAACAGATGTAAATGCATGTCTAATGCTTCCAGGACTTTTTTTTTTTTACAGACACTTAGATTTACACTGGTGCAATGGAAGACATTGCATGTGATTCGCACCACACTGCTGTGCAAATCACATGCGATGTCTTTGCAATGTGAATTCAGCCATACAGATTGTACAGATTGCATGGCTGAATTTTCATTGCATTTGGACCAAAGTCATGCAAGACCCTTTTTTGGTCTGCCCAAGAATCAGATCACGTGGGTGTTCACACCTATGCGATTCCATTCCTGCCTGAACTGACAGTTTGCACTGCAATATGTGAATTAATCTGGGGGTATCGTTACCTTTGTATTGACACTCCCAGCGATTCGCATATGGCAGTGTGAACTGCCTGCGAGTCGGGTGCAATGTGGGAACCCGCAGTGGATTTGCAGGGTTACCGCATCACACCAATGTGCAATGTGAACCGACACTTGGAAAGGAAACCATAATTCCTCCTGCAAATCCACTGCATGTTCCTGCATTGCACCCGACTCACAGGCAGTTCACACTGCCATATGGAATCGCTGGGAGTGTCAATACAAAGGTAACAGTACCCCTAGATTAGTTTGCATATCGCAGTGCGAACTGTCAATTCTGACAGGAATCCGATCGCATAGGTGTGAACACCCATGCAATCTGATGTTGGTGCGGACCAAAAAAAGGGTCCTGCATGACTTTGGTCCAAATGCGATGCAAATTCAGCCATACAATCGGTATGGTTGAATTTGCATCGCAAAGACATTGCATGTGATTTGCATAGCAGTGCGCTCCGAATCACATGCAATGTCTTCCATCGCACCAGTGTGAACCAGCACTAAATGTATTATTAGCATGTACATAGCTGAGGTAATAAAGTAATTTTGTACAAAGTGCACTTACCCCCCTACAAAAACATAATCAATTAGTCTCGGTCCACATATATGCGATGCGGGAACCCTGCAAATCCACTGCGGGTTCCCACATCACATTCAACTCTAAGACAGTTCACACTGCCATATGCGAAACACTGGGGCTGTCAATACAAAGTTAATGACACCCCCAGATCAGTTGGCATATCGCAGTGCGAACTGTCAGTTTGGACATGAATCGGATCGCATAGGTGTGAACACCCATGAGATCTGATTCTGCTGCGGACCCAAAAAAGGTTCCTGTGTGAGTTGTGTCTGAATGCGATGCAAATTCAGCCATACAAACTGTAAGACTGAATTCGCATCGCACAGACATCGCATGTGATTTGCAGAGCAGTGTGCTCCAATAACATGCAATGTCTGTCATCACACATATGTGAACCGGGGGTTTAGGTAAAATAGCCATGTGAAGATTGATGGTTATGGGCCATGGGTATGTTTTGTGCATTGCTTATGCTCACTGCACTCTAGAGCTCTGTTTGAACCAAACCACATGGTTAGCATGTATGTTTGCAAGATGCATAGGGGTGCCACACACCAGTGTAATTAAAGCCTAAACTGGTATTTAGTTAAGGTAAAACAACTTTACAATTTCTTATATCTCTCTGTTTTGAGTTTCTGTGTCACCATTATTTCCTATATATTATTTAAAATGAAAGAAAAGGTGCTGGAACACAGAAAAAGGATGGGAATGCCCAATACTGCCACACGGACAGGAAAAGAATAGAAATGATGACAGGGAGTCCTCACCGTTGGAGTATCCAAGTGTAGCACATCCCCTAAGGAGCTGAACAGGGATCCCCCACCCTGCACAGCCAAGCACACCATATTTTCACAAGCACTTCAGAGTCAGATAACAGTCCATTGTTTTTTTTTTTTGTTTGTTTTATTGAGGGATTAAAACATGGATAGGGATTGGAAATTTATGGGATGCCCACTTGACTTTAAGCAACTTTAGGGAGAACTGTCCTATATACAGCTCCACTTCTGATGGTTAATCTGACACATAGCACTCACTTTTCCCTAAAACTGATATCTGTACACTTTGGCGAGAAGAATGTTCCTTACATTGGTGGTCAGTGGGAAGAATGCCCCTTACGTTGGTGGTCAGTGGGAAGATTATTCCTCATATTGGAAGTCAGTGGGAAGAATGTTCCTCACATTGGTAGTCAGTGGGAAGAATGTCCCTTACATTGGTAGTCAGTGGGAAGAATGCTCCATACATTGGTAGTAAGTGGGAAGAATGCTCCTTACATTGGTAGTCAGTGGGAAGAATGTCCCTTACATTGGTAGTCAGTGGGAAGAATGCTCCATACATTGGTAGTAAGTGGGAAGAATGCTCCTTACATTGGTAGTCAGTGGGAAGAATGCTCCTTACATTGGTAGTCAGTGGGAAGAATGCTCCTTACATTGGTAGTCAGTGGGAAGAATGTTCCTTACATTGGTGGTCAGTGGGAAGAATGTTCCTTACATTGGTGGTCAGTGGGAAGAATGTTCCTTACATTGGTGGTCAGTGAGAAGAATGCTCCTTACATTGGTAGTCAGTGGGAAGAATGCTCCTTACATTGGTAGTCAGTGGGAAGAATGTCCCTTACATTGGTAGTCAGTGGGAAGAATGCTCCATAAATTATTAGTCAGTGGGAAGAATGTCCCTTACATTGGTAGTCAGTGGGAAGAATGCTCCATACATTGGTAGTCAGTGGGAAGAATGCTCCTTACATTGGTAATCAGTGGGAAGAATGCTCCTTACATTGGTGGTCAGTGGAAAGAATGATCCCTTACATTGGTGGTCAGTGGGAAGAATGATCCCTTACATTGGTGTTCAGTGGGAAGAATGATCCCTTACATTGGTAGTGAGTAGGAAGAATGTTCCTTACATTGGTGGTCAGTAGAAAAAATGCTCCTTACATATATAATAAACATATTTTTTTCCACATAGTGTCAAATTCTGTGAAAAATGCATGTAATGTGGGCAGTGCAATACGTAGGTGGAGCTGTGTGTGGGCGTGTCTTGAGTGTGGGCAGGGACACATGGGCGGGGACACAGGGGGCCGCATGATATCCTATTGCCCGGGGGCCCCATGAGTTGTCAGTTTGCCCCTGACTGTGTGACTGAGCGCGGTGAGCAGCAGTGGCGCCGTGAACTAGTACATGGATTGCAGGAAAAAACTTAACAGGAAAGGTTAAAGGACCTTAACACGTATAGCTTGGAAGAAAGAAGAGACAGAGGGGATATGATAGAAACTTTTAAATACATAAAGGGAATCAACTCGGTAAAGGAGGAGAGCATATTTAAAAGAAGAAAAACTACCACAAGAGGACACAGTTTTAAATTAGAGGGGCAAAGGTTTAAAAGTAATATGAGGAAGTATTACTTTACTGAGAGAGTAGTGGATGCGTGGAATAACCTTCCTGCAGAAGTGGTAGCTGCAAATACAGTGAAGGAGTTTAAGCATGCATGGGATAGGCATAAGGCTATCCTTCATATAAGATAGGGCCAGGGACTATTCATAGGATTCAGATATATTGGGCAGACTAGATGGGCCAAATGGTTCTTATCTGCCGACACATGTTTCTATGTTTCTATGACCCTTACTTTTTAATAGCTTTATAAATGACATAGGGTCTGGGATTAAAAGTAGCATTTCAGTCTTTGCAGATGACACCAAGCTTTGCAGTGCAATAACTTATTTACAGGATGTCTCCAACTTACAAGCTGACCTCAATGCATTGGGCAACTATGTGGCAAATGAGGTTTAATGTTGATAAATGTAAAGTTATGCACTTGGGGGCTAAGAATATGCATGCATCATACATACTAGGTGGAGTAGAACTGGGGGAATCCATAGCGGAAAAGGATCTGGGTGTTCTGGTAGATCATAAGCTTAATAATAGCATGCAATGCCAAGCTGCTGTTTCCAAAGCAAGCAAAGTCCTTTCTTGTATTACAGAGACATGGACTCCAGAGAGAGAGATATCATTGTGCCCCTGTACAGATCATCAATAAGACCTCATCTGGAATATGCAGTTCATTTTTGGGCACCAGTTCTTAAAAAGGATATCAGGGAACTTTTTTTCCCCTGCTGTAGCAAATTGGATCATGCTTTGCTGGGGGGGGGGTTTTTTGCCTTCCTCTGGATCAACTGCAGGTAAAGAATTGTGTATATGGGATTGTATGGTTGGATTCTCAATACTGGTTTTTTTTTTTTTTTTTTTTGGTTGAACCAGATGGACTTGTGTCTTTTTTCAAGCTGACTAACTATGTAACTATGTACTGTGGGGCGGCAGCACCTGTGCGCAGAATCACTTACAGGTACGTGATTCTACACTTCTGGGTCTGGGGAGTGCATGCGCACTGCAGGTTTCCTGCTCCCACTGTGATTGGACTAGTAGTTCCAGCTAAGCAGGAACATGGATCTCCACCTTCCCACAGTTAAAGCACTACACACACTGTTAGCAAGCCCTCCATTGGAACACATTCAACCCTTTAAATTGCCCCTGATGTTAAACCCTTTACTGCCAGCATCATCAGTACAGGAACAGTGCATATTTTTTTAGCACTGATCACTGTATTAGTGTCACTGCTCCCCAGTGTCAAAAGTGTCAAAGGTGTCACTTAGTGTCTGATTTGTCCACTGCAATGTCACAGTCCCACTATAAGTCACTGATCGCCGCCATTACTAGTAAAAGAATAAAAAAAAATAAAAATGAAAAAAAAAATTCCATAGTCTGTAGACGTTATAATTTTTTTACAAACCAATCAATATACGCTTATTGGGATTTTCTTTTAATGAAAAACATGTAGCAGAGTACATATTGGCCTAAATTGATTAAGAAATTAGATTTTTTACATTTTTCATTGGATGTGTTTTATAGCGGAAAGTAAATAAAACATATATTTTTTCAAAATTGTTGGTCTTTTTTTTCGTTTAGAGCGTAAAAAATAAAAACAGCGGAGGTGGCCAAATGCCACTAAAAGAAAGTTCTATTTGTGGGAAAAAAGGACATCAATTTTACTTGGGTACAGCATTGCACAACTACACAATTGTCAGGTAAAGTAATGCAGTGCGGTATTGCAATAAATGGTCTTGTCATGAATGGGGGTAAACCTTCCGGAGCTGAAGTGATTGAGGAAAATATCTGCCCTGCCCACTCAAACATTAAAGAGAAAGGGAGCTAAGTAGGATCTTTTAGTCCTGAAGTTTTTTAGAAAGGTAGTAAGTGGTCATTTATAAACATTTTTAAAAGTTATGCTATGTAAATGGGAACATATAAGAAATATAAGAAAGACATATCCCAATTTGATTGTTGCAACATTCAATTACAATTTAAGGACCCGAACCACCCTAAATTTTCAAATAAGAACTTTTTCTAATTAAAAAGAAAAAAAAACAGAGGAGTGGTTATCTCTGTTAGAGATACTATAATGTCCCATACATTTATAGTACTCTTGGTCTGTTGGGGTGATTCATTAGCTTGGTATGTAAGATCCAACAGCTCTCTCTATGACCTGGTCAACTTTCATGGTCTAGATATTAAACAAATTCACTTCTTTTGAAAAATGATTTAATAAATCTAGAAATTTTAACAGGGTATATCAATAATAGGGGTGATATACTAAACATTGTGAGTGACCCCTCCTTGGACTCCACCAAAGTGTGTAAACTATGTTAGCTAGTCTCAGTCAGTCCCCATGAAAGACAAACCTCAGAAAAATATAATACCTACTTCTCTTCTTCCCATTTGCCATACACCAGGATTGACCATGCACCATTAATGCTAGTGGTCCTGGAAAGCTGCAATCTATCTTCTACATCCCTTTAAAGGTGTCTCAACTGATTCAAATATCCAATGGAAAAAGGCAGGATGTTTCCTCTTCCCAATTGTTTTTGCTTTTGAAATGGAACAACTAGCTGAACACATTACAACTCATCCAAACATACACGGGGTGAAGGTGGGACTGGGAGTTCATGTCATAGGCCTTTATACACATGATGTTATCTTGGTCGTAATGGAACCACAAATATCCCTCCAGGTTACCCAAGAGGTCCTGCTAAAGTTTGGTAGCATTTCTTATTGTAAGGTTAACAATGCTAAATTCCCTATACTAAACCTGGGCATAACAGATACGCTTAAAAAGAAGTTGCAAGCTAATTATATGTACAAGTGGGTTGGGGAGTGGGTTTCTTATACAGTATAACTGAATTGTTTTTTATAGTAAACATATACAATTACAGTAATTGTTTGTGATTTCTCAAATGTATCAAAAAAAAAAAAAAAAATAGGCTGTTCCCTTTGCAAAGGAATTTTCCTTTGGTGTAGTAATTGTGATAAAAATTCACCTTGCAAAGAATACCCAATCACATGCAAAGAAAATAATGGTGGAACGCAGAAAGTCCAAAAAAACAGGTTCACATGGAAAGTATTTTATCAGTATGTGTCTGCCCTTCTGTTTTGGGATCATTTATTTTTAATTCTAATATCAATCTAGCAAACTTACTCTCCTCTATGCAGGCTTCTTTTGAGACATGACAATGCTTCCATTAAAATAAGGGACAAGTATCCGCAAAATACAGTTTGGAACTGCCAATTATATTTTTTTTAAGCGGATTCTTGAACTGCACCTGGCCTGGGAAATTGGATAGTGACTTACTTGATGTGGTTGTAAACCTCTAACATCAAAAATTAACAAAGCATACCCCTTTATAGTGCATGCTTGCTTAAATCCAGAGCACCAAGTGTAATTTCTCTATGCTCTCTCTTCCCTTTGCTATATGGTTGAGTCACTCCTATAGTTAAGCTGACACAACAGAATCCTAGCTGATGACCCCACCCCACTCCAGCACCCAGCTGGAGACTTACAGCCTCAGCCTATGTACAGGGAGTGGAGAGTGGTGTCCCTTCCCTCCACTTAGGTTTCAGATCACAGGTAGCTCTGAGCTCTAGCTCTGCAGCATATGGGGTCAGATCCCTGCCCCCTGATTTCACCTGCTTGGAAAATTCTTTTGAACTGAGTACTTTGAACTGACAGGAGAGAGCGCTGCAGATAAACAAGTACAACTTATGCAAGATTAATTGCTATGTCTTCGTGCATCACCTGAGGCTAATCACTATACTGGGTATTATGCAAGGGTTTACAACCACTTTAAAGAAGGTGAGAGATTAATTTTATGCTAATGTGGTAAATCTCTTTGTAAACTTAACTGTAAATTACAATCTTCCTCATAGAATGTATAAAGCAAGACACTGTAATTCTAGTACTTCTTTCCCAGATGTGAAAGTACCACCACCATTGCTCTATTATTATAAAAATCAATACCCAAACATGAGGTATATCTTTTACAAAAAATGTAAATGCGACTTTATTGAGGTACATTAATCAAATAAAAATAAATAAAAATAACCCTTTATTTTAATAGCAAAAGTTAAAAACCTTACAACTGATTTACCATTCAGAATTTCCTAGCGCTTTACTATTAGCAAATGCATATTTGTGAAATATATGGAGTGCTACAATATTTATATTCAATTTTATAAAATTACAAATAAAATAGAGAACTCAAATGCATCATAAATCTCAATGCATTTGATGAATATTCATTCACTTCATCAGGAGTGGATGCTACTGACAGGGTGTCTGGAAATTGAGATACATAAGGAAGAAATCACCAAGGTGAAACATGTGAATATATAAAAAAAGTATCTCAAAAATTCTTCACCAATTCCTCATGAAAGATTATCCTATGAAATGTTGTGTACATAAGAAATAAACGTGTAAATAAGCCTTTGGTCCAGTCTCATAAAAACAGTGACCAAAAAAACAATTATATGATGCTACCAAGAATATGTGAATACATACACAACATAGTCCAAAAACTCTGATCCAAAATAGCACCACGCTAATTTCCCAAATGAAAGGGACCATCAAATATTGCCGCTTCTATTTTTACTTATGAGCCCCAGCAGCCTCTCTCAATGCCATGTGAAGACACTGCCCCTAGTTTCAGGGGACCCCCTATACAATTGTCTCATTGCCACATGGACAAAATGGCATCACATGCTCAACGCATGCATAGTGTCACCTGCCAGGTGCATAAATGATTCCGATACCATTAGACTATTCACCAACCCCACAAAAGAATGTCAGTAGCGAGAGCATGGCCACACCCCCAAAGACCCTGTACCCAAAGACAAAGAAAGGGCAACCATACAAAAAAGAAGAGAACTCACTGTTCTAGGTGATTCCAGAACCCTGGGCAAAGGGCAACCATGCACTGCCCTATAAACACCCACTTCTAGATCAACCAAGGACAAAATGAAAACAAACAAATGTGGCAAGGAATCTGATGCCAAAACTCACATATAATTTTGCCTACATAGTAGGCTCCACACTTTCTTACAAATGTATAAGATATATGACCCCTGTGTATTGCAACTGGCAAAAATTCTAGGGGAGTATTTAATCCTATTGGACAGGACAGGAGTGTACTTTTCCTGTATTTTGAAGCCCCTTATAAATGAAATGAAAATTGATTGTTTTCCTTTTTTGTAAAAGAATGGATAATGGGATTTTTAAGGTGCTCATCCACAAAAATTAGACATTATATCTAAAAATAGATTTTATTTCAAATATAAAACGTTTTAAAAGAAGACAATAAAAAACCATAACAAATTCATATGGCCTTGGTACAGAGGTTTCCGCTCAACATGTTTCACTACAAATGTGACTTCCTCAGGAGACTTATAGAGCCTTGTACAAGGTAACCCTAAAGAAAAAAATGAAAAACAATATCAATTTATTAAACACGGATCCTAAAGATCCACATGAAAAAAATTGTTTCACATAAATGTATTTACAAAAAACAATTAATTATAACATTCATATATATCTCAATAAGACATCTAACGAATAGTTTTTACCAAGGGTGTCTGCGAGGTGTTCAAGAATGTGATGATAAAATCATAAATGGATAGATCCGTGGAATATCAGTGTGTCATAGAGAGAACATACTTTCCAGGTGAAGCCTGCAAAGATGTGAGATTATTCATAACTGTATGTTCAAAATAGTTAAATTTACTTTTATTAATTATTGAATTCCAAAACCCCCAAATCCTCCCCTGAAAGCTATGACCAATAGGTACCCACCATAGCCAAATCAAGGAAAAAAATCAATCCACATGCCACAATCAGAGCAGGTCCCAAATGTCGGTAACATTTTCAGGATAAAACCCAAACTCTAGATAAAACAGATACCACAGCATATTGGAATAAAAATAAAAAAGATATGTTCCCACTTGCAGACATATTATTACATCATATAAGTATATGGGGGTAAATCTCCACTTGCGATGAAAGAAAGGGGGATTTAGCTGAATTGCCTGTTCAGATCTCACTTTCTGTTAATGCAGGCTTACACCAGGACAAACAGACCGCCGCCCTGGAAGGATTTTATATGTTCCCTTCATCCTGGATGCCCATTCCCCGCTGTCCAACATGTTGAGTGGAAACCTCTGTACAAAGGCCATATGAATTTGTTATGTTTTTTTAATGTCTTCTTTTAAAACTTTGGATATTTGAAATAAAAATATTTTTAGATATAATGTCTAATTTTTGTGGATGAGCACCTTAAAAATCCCATTATCTCTTCTTTTACAAACAATATTTACAATAACTGGGACGTGGTGCATTCAAAATAAACCTCATATCTCTAGCAAAATGATTTGATAGAATTGTTTTCCTTGTTGATTTTGATGTTGGTGTTGACAGAACTGTGTGGTTTTCCTTTGTTTGTCTTTGGGAAGAGGGTACCCTGCTCTTGTTGCCTATTTTCCTTTGTGAGGTGGGCAGTGAGTCTAGTGCCATGTGTATGTGCTTGGCAGGTGACATCATGTACATGTCAAGTGTGTGACATCACACCGTGTTGTACGCAAAATGTCATCATGATGCTGCATGGAATATCCCCTAGTACCATTTGTTATTGTATAGGGGGTCCCCTGGAACTAGGGGTGGTCTCTTCACATGGCATTAGGAAGGGCTTTGAGGGCTCATGGGCACAAATAGCAGGGGCAATATTTGATTGTCCCTTTCAAGAAAACATCATTAGTGTAACTATAGTCATCAACGATGAAAATCACATCAGGTGTATTACTGAAAGGGGGACCTGTAGCTGCCCATCCCTTTTTATCTCTTTCCTAAAAGAGAGAAAATAGAAAGGAAATAAAAAGGATAAGGATATGGGCTAGGTGGAAGGAGGGGGGGGGGGTGAAAAAGAAAAAAAAAAGGGAGGGTGGGGAGGGGATTCGAGATGGTACTTTGTACGTGGTAGCCAAAGACATATAGTTTATTTGAGAGACAATTTATGTTATGAAAAGAGCTTTCCCTTTTTCAGAGAGGACAAACATATCCCATACCCTCCAAGTTTTTGTGCATGTTTGTGTTGTGCCATATGTATTAAGTCTTCCATCGTATTTATCTCCTCCACCTTATGAAGCCAGCAACTAATGCTTGGCGGTTGATTGAGTTTCCAATTGGGGGGAATACATGACTTGGCAGCATTTAGGAGGTGACATACAATCAATTTTTTGTAAATTCTTGCCAGAATAGTCAAAATGTGTAATAAGAAAAAGGCTGGATCATCAGGAATCACATAATCAGTGAATTTCTAAATAATCTTCCTGACCTCCTTTGAAAAGTGGTGAAGTTTGGGGCAGGAACAAAAGATATAGAGAAGTGTTTCTCTTTCCTCCTGGCACCTCTAACAGTGATCAGTGGTATGGGGGTAAAATGTTTGTAACCTATGAGGGGTAAGATACCATCCCCTCAAGATTTTAAAATTGGTTTCTTGAATCTTAGTACATATGGAAGATTTAAGAGAAAATCTAATCATGTGTTGTTGTTCTGGAGAAAAAGGTGTGATTTAATTTATTTTTTTAGTTCCTGATACAAGGGATGTTTGTTCAGGAGGGATAACCAGTAAACTGTACATTTTTGAGAAAACTTGACATAAAGTTCCCTTATCCAAGCAGTATAACTCAAAGGTAGTCAAAGGATGACTAAAACCCCCGGAGATGGAAAGGGCCAGAGGAGTCAGATAAAGATGTAAGAGAAGGCCATTGGTCCCCAGACAGGAAATGAGAAGCCAGACAGAGACCAGCTTGGCGTAGGAGGCGAAAAGTCTTATCATGAGGGCCCAAATGAAACTGCGGGTTCCCTAAAATTGGAAATAATGGAGAGTCTTGAGTCAAGAGGGAAACCTGGAGAAAAAGATGTGAGCATAAGCAAATTGTGGTCCCTAACAGAGGATGTGATCTCAAGGTTAATGGAAGAGCCTCGCAACACCATGGGGGCACTCACTAAAGGTATACCACATTGGGCTTGTTCAATTTGTGTCCAAAGCTTGGTAGTATGATGATGGCACCAGTCAGTTAGTCTACCAAGATGAGTTGCCTGGTAATACTTCAAGATATCTGGGACTGCTAGGCCTCCATATAATTTGGGGAGTGAGAGTTGGCAAAGGGGAAGGCGAGGGCGTTTATGTGGCCAGAAAAATTTAACAAATAGAGCGCACTTGTTTAAAATAACTAGAAGGTATCTTTATTGACAGAGCTTGTAAAAGGTAAGCATATTTTGGTAGGATTCACATTTTAAGAAGATGACATCGGCCAAACCATGAGTGCAAGCCTGATGCCAGGTTTCCAGCAAGACTTATGTTTTGGTCAAAAGAGGTGGAAAATTGAGTTCAAAGGTTCGGGACAGTCTGGGAGGAATATAAGTGCCCTGGTATTTCAGGGAAGAGTCTGTCCAACCAAATTTGAAACTCAATCTCAGAGTTTGGAGAAGAAGGGGAAGCTCAATCCCCATAGCTTCTGAATTACTGAAATTGATTTTCAGGTTGGATAGCAAGCTGTATATTTTAAATTTGGAGAGGAGATTTGGAAGGGAAACTAGCAGATTGGTCAGGGAAAAAAGCATATCATCTGCATAAGCTGATATTTTATGTTGTATACCTCCAACAGATAGCCCAGTAATATTTGGGTTTAGGCAGACTTTGCGGAAGAAGGGTTCCAGGGATAAGGCAAAAAGAATAGGGGGCACTCCTGTCTGGTCCCATTAGCAATGGGGAAGGGTCAGATAGGACGCTTTAGCTTTAACTTGAGCTGTCGGGTTGGAGTATATCTTGGCAATCCATTTTAGCATGGTTTCACCTAGACCAATGTGACGTAGATGTGTAAACATAAACCTCCAGGACACCCGATCAAACGTTTTCTCTGCGTCTGTTCCCAAAAATGCACTTTTATCTAAATATCATTATCTCTACTTGGCCATGTCCAGACCATGCCTGTTAATAAACCCCTGTTTTTAACGCATATTGTTAGACAGGTCAATTCGGTTGGTCGCTGACTGGTTGCTAAGTTTGAGCTTGGAAATTTCTTTTGTATATGTCAGACATGCTTTGAACTAATGTTTGCAAAAATAAAAAAGTACCAGTCTTTATCACACTTTTATTAATTATGTACACTGTGGCTTTATAATCTGAAATGTACCATGCTTTTTAATGTTATATGATGGTTCATTTCTCTCTTTGAACCATACATTTTTGTAACTGTACGTGTGCTTTTCATACAGATGTTTTCTCTAGGACTTTTCTTACTGGGCTATACTGCATAACTCACACAATATGCCATTGTTTTGTAAATTGGCCCAAACTTGGTTTATTTCCTTTTTGTTTGTTTGCCTTTTTGTTGTTTGTTACTAATGATCCATTTTTGCATACAAAATTGTAGTACAAGGAACACCGATATCTAAAAAAAAGTATTCTGACATGTTTTTAATTTGAGAAGTTATTGACTACTACCTTATTTTGCAATACAATGTACTTTTTTTTTTTTTTTTTTTTGTAACACTGTAGTGTCAGCTTGTTATCCAGATTGGTTATCTCTTCTTAAAAAATTAAAGTGACAAAAGTAAACATATGGATTTCATCTGTGTTCTTAACTGTTTAAAGGATGAGTTCACATTTGTTGCAGGAGCCTGTAAAGCATTGCTCCGGCGGTGTATCTGCTTGCCCATAAACCCCTAAGGGAAAGCCAATACTCTCTGACGGGAAAACTCAATGAACTACCACAGCGCCCGACCGTGCTGTGGTAGCTCATTGATATCTACAAGCCGACAGCCACTAAGGATGTCAGGGTTGTAGTTCATTCAGACACACAGAGCTGTTTTCAAACATTGACAGCTAGTATGGGGAACTTGTCCCCGTACTGCTGAGACAGGGAGGGGAGACAGTGGGCGACAGCTGCAGCACTGGCATATGTTACATGTTGCACCCTAAAATCGGGTGGAACATGTAACATGTTCTCAGAGGTGAACTTATCCTTTAACTGGATTTGAGGCTTTACAATGTGTATTGTTCTGAAAGGGAAGTGTGATGGCTAAATTCTCAGATCCCACGCTGTGCAGAGATTTTTCTGCTGTGGGGTAACAGTCTATGCACCAGCAGATAGAGAGTGGTCATTACTAGGGTTGAGCGGACACCTAGATGTCCGTGTTCGACGGGTTCGGCCGAACTTTAAAAAAAAGTCCGGGTCCGTGTCCCGGACTTTTACCGAACTTTTCCCGGACACCGAACCCCATTGAAGTCAATGGGGACCCAAACTTTAAGGCACTAAAATGGCTCTAAAACACCAAAGGAAAGGGCTAGAGTGCTGCAAATGGCAGCAAAACGTAATTAAGAGCATGGCAAGTGCTCTGCAAACAAATGTGGATAGGGAAATAACTTAAAACAACAAAAAAAAACAGAAAAATAAAACAATGTTCTTCTTCATCTCTGAAGGACGAGGCCCATATGGAGTAGGAGGGAGGTTGAGGTGGTGGTGGATGTGGCGGTGACATAGGCGTGCGCACAGGGTGTGCTGGGTGTGCCTGGGCACACCCTAATCACCTAGTGCACATAGCATTGCCAGTGAGGAGATGGGAAAGATCTCCCTGGGACCTGCTCTGCTCTATTTCTCCTTGCCTACAGGTACATGGCCCCGATACATTACTCTCCCTGCTGGCAAACACATGCATGTGTATTTCAACTTTGGGGTGCACACCTTAATGCAATAGGCTGCGCACACCTATGGGCGGTGTAGGTGGAAGCGGCGGTGGAGGAGGACCAGGGCCGGATTAACAGCATCATGGGCTTGGTGCTGAGGATTTTGAAGGGCCTTAAGGGCCGTGCCTTGCCATGCACCCAGAGGAGGAAGGGTGCAGCCATGCATGCCTAATTCAACATGGGATGCTGTCTCTGAAGCCCATAAACACATCCATGCATCGCCAACTGTCCCTCCTTGTCCGGCCTTCACGCTGTGTGGGGAGGTTCTGAGGGTGCTGCCTGGGGAAGCGAGCATAGAAGCCAGACTTCTGTGTTTACAAGTGACAGAAGAGCGGTAACAGTGAATATGGCCAACCCGGGGCCTATATAAAAGGTAGGGGCCTGGAGCTGCAGCTCCAATAGCCCCTACATTAATCTGGCCCTGAGGAGGAGGACGAGGTAGCCAACACTGCTTCTTTTCAAAAATTTTAAATGAGGGTACACCCCAAAAGAGTGAGAAAGAGCAAAAATGGAACAATGGGTGGGTAAGGTCGGTATCCATTGCTATTCTGCATAAGGTACGGAAAAGTCCCGTGGGATCCATGCCTGGTTCATTTTAATGAACGTGAGCTTGTCCACATTGTCTCTGGACAGGCGGCTGCGCTTGTCTGTTATAACGCCCCCAGCCGTGCTAAATACCCGTTCAGATAATACACTGGCTGCAGGGCACGCCAGCACCTCCAAGGCGTAAAGGGCAAGCTCAGGCCATGTGCCCAATTTGGAGACCCAGAAGTTGAAGGGGGCAGACCCGTCATTCACTACATGTAGGCGTGTGCACACATACTGCTCCACCATGTTGGTAAAATGCTGCCTCCTGCTAAGACGTTCCATCTGAGCTGCTGGTGCTGCTGTTTGTTGTGGCGTGCTGACAAAGCTTTTCCACATTTCGGCCATGCTAACCCTGCCTTCTGAGGTGCTGGCGGTGCCCTGGTTGCGTTGGCGACCTCCTCCTCCTCCTCCTCTGCCTTGTGCTTCCACTGTGGCCCCGCTGTCAGATGGGAATGCCAGCAGCATGGCGTCTACCAGCGTGCGCTTGTACTCGCGCATCTTGCGATCGCGCTCCAGTGAGTGTATTAAGGACGGTACGTTGTCCTTGTAACGGGGATCCAGCAGCGTGGCCACCCAGTAATCAGCACAAGTTAGAATGTGGGCAACTCGGCGGTCGTTGTGGAGACACTGCAGCATGTAATCGCTCATGTGTGCCAGGCTGCCCAGAGGCAACGAAAGGCTGTCCTCTGTGGGAGGTGTATCGTCCGTGTCCTCTGTATCCCCCCAGCCACGCACCAGTGATGGCCATGAGCTGGCCTGGGTGCCACCCTGCTGTGAACATGGTTCCATCTCCTCCTCCAGCTCCTCCTCCTCCTCATCCTCCTCATCCTCCAGAACTGTGCCCCTGCTGGACAATTGCGTCCCTGGCGTTTGCGTGTGCAGGAACCCACCCTCGGAGCCCCTTGCGAATGACTGCCCTGAAAGCCTTGGAAATGTTACCTCTTCATCCTCCTCCTCCTCCTCATCCTGTGCCACATCCTCTTCCATCATCGCCCGAATTGTTTTTTCAAGGAGGCATAGAAGTGGGATAGTTAAGCTGAGAACGGCGTCATTGCCACTGGCCATGTTGGTGGAGTACTCAAAACAGCGCAACAAGGCACACAGGTCTCGCATGGAGGCCCAGTTATTGGTGGTGAAGTGGTGCTGTTCCGCAGAGCGACTCACGCGTGCGTGCTGCAGCTGAAACTCCACTATGGCCTGCTGCTGCTCGCACAGTCTTTCCAGCATGTGCAAGGTGGAGTTCCACCTTGTGGGCACGTCACATATGAGGCGGTGAGCGGGAAGGCCGAAGTTACGCTGCAGCGCTGCCAGGCGAGCAGCAGCAGGGTGAGAACGCCGAAAGTGCGCACAAACGGCCCGCACTTTCTGCAGCAGCTCTGACATATCGGGGTAGTTTTTAAGGAACCTCTGCACCACCAAATTCAGCACATGCGCCAGGCAAGGGATGTGCGTCAAACCGGCTAGGCCCAGAGCTGCTATGAGATTTCGCCCGTTATCGCACACCACCAGGCCGGGCTTGAGGCTCGCTGGCAGCAACCACTCATTTGTCTGCTGTTCCATGCTCCTCCACAACTCCTGCGCGGTGTGTGGTTTGTCCCCCAAACAGGCAAGTTGTAAAACTGCCTGCTGTCGTTTACCCCTGGCCGTGCTGAAGTTGGTGGTGAAGGTGTTACGCTGTCCGGATGAGGAGGCGGTAGAGGATGAGGAAGCGGAGTAGGAGGAGTTAGGAACAGGAGGCAAACTGAAGCGCCCTGCAATCCTCGGTGGTGGAAGGACATGCGCCAAATTGCTATCCGCCTCAGGCCCATCCGCCACTGCATTTACCCAGTGTGCCGTTAGGGAGATATAACGCCCCTGACCGTGCTTACTGGTCCACGTATCCGTAGTTAGGTGGACCTTGGCACAGATGGCGTTGCGCAGTGCACACCTGATTTTTTCCCCCACTTGGTTGTGCAGGGAAGGGATGGCTTGCCTGGAAAAGTAGTGGCGGCTGGGCACGACGTACTGTGGGACAGCCACCGACATAAGGTTTTTAAAACTGTGCGTCTCCACCAGACGGAATGACAGCATTTCAAAGGCCAATAATTTTGAAATGCTGGCATTCAGGGCCAGGGATCGCGGGTGGGTAGGGGGGTACTTCCTCTTCCTCTCAAGTGTTTGGGAGATGGAAAGCTGAACGCTTCCACGGGACATTGTGGAGATGGTTGTTGGTGACCCAGGTGGTGGTGTTGCTGACAGATCGTCTGTTTGCGGGGTGGCAGGTGCCGGTATCACTACAGATGTGGCTGGAGCGGCCGAGACTGCAGCAGAAGAGGAAGCAGGATGAGCCAGAGACGTTTCTTGGTTTTGAAGGTGTGTACTCCACTGCAGCTCGTGCTTTGCACTTAGATGCCTGATCATGCAGGTTGTGCTCAGGTTGAGAAGGTTTATGCCTCGCTTCAAGCTCTGATTGCACAGGGTGCAAACCACTCGTGTCCTGTCATCAGCACATTTTCTAAAGAACTTCCACGCTAGAGAACTCCTTTGAGCTGACTTTGGTGCGCTCGTTCCCTTGCTGCGTTGGGCAGTAGCGGGCGTAGTGTCTAGGGCACGGCCGCTCCGCTTCTGCACCCTGCTCCCTCTTCTGCTGTGCTGGTGGCTCTGTGCGACCACCGCCTCTTCCTCCAAACTACTCAGGTCACCTGCATGACGTTCATTCCATGTGGGGTCGAGGACCTCATCGTCCTCCACATCATCTTCCACCCAGTCTTCACCCCTGCCCTCCTTGTCGGTCTCCACAATGCTGAACGCCGCAGCAGTTGGCACCTGCGTTTCGTCATCATCGGAGACGTGCTGCGATGATCCTTGCATGTACTCATCTTGAGAAATAAGTGGTTGGGCATCGCTGCACTCAATCTCTTCCACTTCTGGGGCAGGGC
Source organism: Pelophylax lessonae (assembly GCF_965119305.1). Lineage (NCBI taxonomy): Eukaryota > Metazoa > Chordata > Amphibia > Anura > Ranidae > Pelophylax > Pelophylax lessonae. Next base: position 407,779,837 of record NC_138771.1, on the reverse strand, counting down.
TAGGTGGATGGCCCTGGGAAACCCTGCTGACAGAGTCCTCAAAAAGAATAAGAGACTGCTGTATGGCTTGGGGCTCAGACTGCTGGCCTGATTTGCAAGGGGGTGAGGTGAAAGACGGTTGGACATTGGCTGCAGGTGCCAACTCTGACCTTTCTGCAGTAGACTGGGTGGGAGACAATGTGAAGGAACTGGAGGCACTGTCAGCAGCAAACCAATCTACTATCGCCTCAACTTGTTCTGGCCTCATCACTTCTAGGGGCGTTTGATGCCCTACCAAATACTGATGCAGGTTCTGTCGCCTACTCACACTTGAGGAAGGTGTTTCACTTGTGCGTGTAGCTGGCACAGATCGACCACGTCCTCTCCTTGCAACAGGAGCTCTACCAGCAGCACCACGACCCAGGCCACGGCCCTTATTTGACGGTCTCCTCATATTTCTGTAATTTAAGATCTTGCCCTAGAAAGGTTTTTATTGAATAGCGGAATAGGAAATATGATCCAAAAAAGTGTATGTATCTCGCACGTACAAAACCACACTAGGCCCCAATTACTATTGTTTCTACCCCTAAAAGGATGGATGAGGAGTAGGAGGAGTATGGAACAGACAGCACCCTCAAATCTTCAGAAGTATGAGATGAACCCCAAAAACTTGGAAAGGTGGATCTCACACGTACCGACACAGACTATCCCGCAATTCAATTGATCCTCAAAGGTTTTTATTGAATAGCGGAATAGGAAATATGATCAAAAAAAGTGTATGTATCTCGCACGTACACAACCACACTAGGCCCCAATTACTATTGTTTGTACCCCTAAAAGGATGGTTGAGCAGTAGGAGCAGGAGTATGGAACAGGCAGCACCCTCAAATCTTCAGAAGTATGAGATGAACCCCAACAACTTGGAAAGGTGGATCTCACACGTACCGACACAGACTATCTCGCAATTGAATTGATCCCCAAAGGTTTTAATTGAATAGCGGAATAGAAAATATGATCAAAAAGAAAGTGTATGTATCTCGCACGTACACCACCACACTAGGCCCCAACTACTATTGTTTGTACCCCTAAAAGGATGGTTGAGCAGTAGGAGGAGGAGTATGGAACAGGCAGCACCCTCAAATCTTCAGAAGTATGAGATGAACCCCAAAAACTTGGAAAGGTGGATCTCTCTCACACGTACCAACACAGACTATCCCCCAATTTAACTGATCCCCAAAGGTTTTTGATTAAATAGCGGAATAGAAAATATGATCCAAAAAAAGTGTATGTATATCACACGTACACAACCACACTAGGCCCCAATTACTATTGTTTGTACCCCTAAAAGGCTAGATGAGGAGTAGGGGGGGTATGGAACAGGCAGCACCCTCAAACCTTCAGAAGTATGAGATGAACCCCAACAACTTGGAAAGGTGGATCTCTCTCACACGTACCAACACAGACTATCCCCCAATTTAACTGATCCCCAAAGGTTTTTGATTAAATAGCGGAATAGAAAATATGATCCAAAAAAAGTGTATGTATATCACACGTACACAACCACACTGGGCCCCAATTACTATTGTTTGTACCCCTAAAAGGCTAGATGAGGAGTAGGGGGAGTATGGAACAGGCAGCACCCTCAAACCTTCAGAAGTATGAGATGAACCCCAACAACTTGGAAAGGTGGATCTCTCTCACACGTACCAACACAGACTATCCCCCAATTTAACTGATCCCCAAAGGTTTTTGATTAAATAGCGGAATAGAAAATATGATCCAAAAAAAGTGTATGTATATCACACGTACACAACCACACTGGGCCCCAATTACTATTGTTTGTACCCCTAAAAGGCTAGATGAGGAGTAGGGGGAGTATGGAACAGGCAGCACCCTCAAACCTTCAGAAGTATGAGATGAACCCCAACAACTTGGAAAGGTGGATCTCTCTCACACGTACCAACACAGACTATCCCCCAATTTAACTGATCCCCAAAGGTTTTTGATTAAATAGCGGAATAGAAAATATGATCCAAAAAAAGTGTATGTATATCACACGTACACAACCACACTAGGCCCCAATTACTATTGTTTGTACCCCTAAAAGGCTAGATGAGGAGTAGGGGGGTATGGAACAGGCAGCACCCTCAAACCTTCAGAAGTATGAGATGAACCCCAACAACTTGGAAAGGTGGATCTCTCTCACACGTACCAACACAGACTATCCCCCAATTTAACTGATCCCCAAAGGTTTTTGATTAAATAGCGGAATAGAAAATATGATCCAAAAAAAGTGTATGTATATCACACGTACACAACCACACTAGGCCCCAATTACTATTGTTTGTACCCCTAAAAGGCTAGATGAGGAGTAGGGGGAGTATGGAACAGGCAGCACCCTCAAACCTTCAGAAGTATGAGATGAACCCCAACAACTTGGAAAGGTGGATCTCTCTCACACGTACCAACACAGACTATCCCCCAATTTAACTGATCCCCAAAGGTTTTTGATTAAATAGCGGAATAGAAAATATGATCCAAAAAAAGTGTATGTATATCACACGTACACAACCACACTAGGCCCCAATTACTATTGTTTGTACCCCTAAAAGGCTAGATGAGGAGTAGGGGGAGTATGGAACAGGCAGCACCCTCAAATCTTCAGAAGTATGAGATGAACCCCAACAACTTGGAAAGGTGGATCTCTCTCACACGTACCAACACAGACTATCCCCCAATTTAACTGATCCCCAAAGGTTTTTGATTAAATAGCGGAATAGAAAATATGATCCAAAAAAAGTGTATGTATATCACACGTACACAACCACACTAGGCCCCAATTACTATTGTTTGTACCCCTAAAAGGCTAGATGAGGAGTAGGGGGAGTATGGAACAGGCAGCACCCTCAAACCTTCAGAAGTATGAGATGAACCCCAACAACTTGGAAAGGTGGATCTCTCTCACACGTACCAACACAGACTATCCCCCAATTTAACTGATCCCCAAAGGTTTTTGATTAAATAGCGGAATAGAAAATATGATCCAAAAAAAGTGTATGTATATCACACGTACACAACCACACTAGGCCCCAATTACTATTGTTTGTACCCCTAAAAGGCTAGATGAGGAGTAGGGGGGGTATGGAACAGGCAGCACCCTCAAATCTTCAGAAGTATGAGATTGTGTTCACTGTACCCCACAAAGATTGAGTTCACTGCACCCCACAATGATTGTGTTCACTGCACCCCACAAAGATTGTGTTCACTGCACCTCACAAAGATTGTGTTCACTGTACCCCCCAAAGATTGTGTTCACTGCACCCCACAAAGATTCTGTTCACTGTACCCCACAAAGATTGTGTTCACTGCACCCTAAAAGGATGTTGTTCACTGCACCCCACAAAGATTGTGTTCACTGCACCCTAAAAGGATGTTGTTCACTGCACCCCAAAAAGATTGTGTTCACTGTACCCCCCCAAAGATTGTGTTCACTGCACCCCACAAAGATTGTGTTCACTGCACCCCAAAAAGATTGTGTTCACTGTACCCCCCCAAAGATTGTGTTCACTGCACCCCACAAAGATTCTGTTCACTGCACCCCACAAAGGATTTTGTTCACTGCACCCCAAAAAGATTGTGTTCACTGCACCCCAAAAAGGATTTTGATCACTGCACCCCAAAAAGGATGTTGTTCACTGCACCCCAAAAATGATTTTGTTCACTCCACCCCAAAAAGATTGTGTTCACTGCACCCCACAAAGATTGTGTTCACTGCACCCCAAAAAGATTGTGTTCACTGTACCCCCCAAAGATTGTGTTCACTGCACCCCACAAAGATTCTGTTCACTGTACCCCACAAAGATTGTGTTCACTGCACCCCAAAAAGATTGTGTTCACTGCACCCCAAAAAGGATGTTGTTCACTGCACCCCAAAAAGGATGTTGTTCACTCCACCCCAAAAAGATTGTGTTCACTGCACCCCACAAAGATTGTGTTCACTGCACCCCAAAAAGATTGTGTTCACTGCACCCCAAAAATGATTTTGTTCACTGCACCCCAAAAAGGATTTTGTTCACTGCACCCCAAAAAGGATGTTGTTCACTCCACCCCAAAAAGATTGTGTTCACTGCACCCCAAAAAGATTGTGTTCACTGCACCCCACAAAGGATTTTGTTCACTGCACCCCAAAAAGATTGTGTTCACTGCACCCCAAAAAGGATGTTGTTCACTGCACCCCAAAAAGGATTTTGTTCACTGCACCCCAAAAAGATTGTGTTCACTGCACCCCACAAAGGATTTTGTTCACTGCACCCCACAAAGATTGTGTTCACTGCACACCAAAAAGGATTGTGTTCACTGCACCCCAAAAAGATTTTGTTCACTGCACCCCAAAAAGATTGTGTTCACTGCAGCCCAAAAAGATTGTGTTCACTGCAGCCCAAAAAGATTGTGTTCACTGCAGCCCAAAAAGATTGTGTTCACTGCAGCCCAAAAAGATTGTGTTCACTGCAGCTCACACACAGAAAAATGGATGTGGATCACTGACACCTGCCTATCTCCAATCCCACACCACACAGCAATATCGATTGTAGTTTGTAGAACACAGTTTCCCTAAAATTCAGCAGACTCTGTCCCTAACAGGATTGAGAAGAGATCGTAGATCAGGATTGAGTGCAGATTCACCCCACCCCCCACACAGCAATATCGATTGTAGTTTGTAGAAGACACTGACCCTATAATTCAGCAGACTCTATCCCTAAAATGCCTACAACTCGCCCTGCCTAAACACTCCGACCTGTCCCTCAATTCTATCCGGACACAAATGTTTTTTTCCTGCCTATCTTTCCCTAATCAGCAGCCAGCACATTGATGTGTGCTCTGTCCCTTAGCTAAGCAGCAGAATGACGCTGCTGCGGCGGCTGCCTCGAACTTATAAAGACTTGGTCACATGCTTCAGACGGCCAATCACAGCTACTAAGACATTTGCAGGCATGGCTGGGATGGCTTAAGGCACACCAGTTAAACGATTGTTGATTGGCTGTTGAAAGCCCGCCATGAAAAGAGCGCCAAAGCATGCAAAACCCGGAAATAAAACGACCGAACACGGATTTTTACCCGAACATACAGTAAAGTGTCCGTGTCCGTGTTCGGGTAAAAAAATCCAATTATTCGGTACGAACACGAATAATACAGTCCGTGTTCGCTCAACACTAGTCATTACTAGAGCAGGTTAATTACAAAGTTACCACTTTACACACCAATAGTAGCCACCACCACATGTTTTAGTGGAAACACACACCATTTACCTCATCTGCTGTTGCAATTGTTACCTTTTAGAAATGTCTGACACTTGCTGTCACACCCCAACATGTAAAAGAGTTTTGAATTTTCACTTGTATACTAGCTTGTATTACCCCGTCATTGCCAGGTCATTTTTCCTCACAGTATGAGATTTATCAGACCTCATCATGGAGGGTAAATCAATTTGTGAATATTAAATAGGTAAAATCAATGATCCCTAAAGTAATTGCTTTAGATTGAATGGTGAAGGAATAAAATGTCTATCATGTTTAATACTGTGATTCTGTTGCAAATGTTGTCTTACTTCCTGCCTTGTGAAATTATTGCCAGTTGTAAACTAAGTGATGGGAAATCTTTCATAGCAGGATAATTTTTTTTAGCTGGACTTATGTTTAAGTATTAATTTACCTTCAATTTTATTTGGTGTGTGGAATTGTTTCATACTACATAGTGTTTTAATAATATTATTGTGCCTAATGTCTATTAACAAACCCATTTTATTCTTTAAATTATACATATTTGACATGAATAAGGAACAGAACTGGTATGATTTTATGCATATTATGTAATTTTATGCATTCAATTTTTCTGTTATAATTTAGTCATATCCTCTGGTTAACTGTCCCTTGATTGCTATCTGTGCTTCTTGTTTTGCGTTTTCTTTTTTAATTATTGTTATTTTGTTTAGATACCTCTCATTTATGCCCTTTATTTAAGAATATTGTACAGAGAGGTTTAAATTACTCTGGGCTGTAATGTTTAAGAGGCACACATGAGCCTGTATATTAGGCCCCATAGTTAATAGAGGATATTAACTGCAGTGGCTTTTAACGTTCACCTTCTGAACATGTCACATATTTCACTCAATTTTAGGGTTGAATATGTAACATGTTCCAGCATCTACACCCTGCATGGCAGCTCCCTCTCCCTGTGACAGCAGGCAAGGATCCACTCCCTGCACCCACAGTCACAAATTCAAAGCAGCGCTGCCATGTGGGGCTCCATTTGCCCTTACGTTGTACAGGCAGACAGCTATCCTGAGACTGCACCTGCGATTTACTGATCATGTGTGCAATGCTCCACAGGCTCCCTAGCAAAAAAAATCACAAATGCACATTTTTTTTACCTGGACAATGCAGGAAGTGTGTGTGTGTGTGTGGGGGGGGGGGGATTTAAAAAGGGTTTCACCGAGCCTTTGAAATTCCATTGGAAAATTATCAGTGATTGCAGCCGATTCATGAACCTGTATGTTATAGGTACATGAATCTCTCAGTTACCTCCACTGAGGTTGGAGTGCCCTATACTGAACACTCCTCCCTCAGTGTGCTCCCTTCCCAGCCACTGCTTCAGTCATACAGGCAGGCACATGGCTATGAAGCTTTGTAATGTAGTGGGCAGAGCCTGATAGGGGATTGTGACCACTTCCCCATCAAGTATGCCTTGCTGTTAATTGAAAGCACATTGCAGTAAGTGGATTCAATAAGGTGTATATATCAGTGCGACTAAATAAAATACTGCACACTATTAAAAAGTAATTAATAAAACGATAGCTGCAGCCGTATCAAGATGTGTAAACCTCTGCACATACAAAACTATAAAATACATACAAAAATACAGCGCTGCTGATCTATGTAATGTGCAAATATGCAACAAAGGGTGTGCAAACAGGTGCTAATTAAATAATTAATCACAGTGTATATGTGCTAGCAAATTAGCAAATGAAATATACATATTCATAATATATATATATATATATATATATATATATATATATATATATATATATATATATATAATATGTTATATATGTTGTATATGGTAAATCCCTGTAGAAAGACAAGATCACACAGTCTCTTCTTTGACCACACAGTGCTCAAGTGCTCCAAACAATGGTGTAAATACTCATGATCCCACCACCAAAATTGGATGGCCCCTCACCTTAGGTTGAGACGAGTGTGTCACCACTGGGTCATATGCACTTATTATCCTGAGGATATATGCAGGGCCATGCCACCAAGTTGGAGCCCTGAAATGCTGCAAGGGTTAATGGAGGACTAGGGCTCCCCGACCCATTGTCCTGGTTAGCAGTGTGTTTTTTTTTTTTCTTGAATGAATGTGCTAAATCCTCACTCCTCCCTCTATTTCTGTCTCCAGAAAATACACACTGCTAACCGGGACAATGGATCGGGGAGCCCTAGTCCTCCATTAACCCTTGAGGCATCTCAGGACTCCAACTTGGTGGCGTGACACTTCATATACCCTCAGGATAATAAGCGCTTATGACCCAGTGGTGAGACACGGGTCTCAACCTAAGGTGAGAGGCCATCCAATTTTGGTGGTGGGATCACGAGTATTTACACCATTGTTTGGAGCACTTGAGCACTGTCTGGTCAAAGAAGAGACTGTGTGATCTTGTCTTTCTACAGGGATTTACCATCCACTTTGATCATTGGAATAGCACTTGAGCACTTTTATGATTTTTTTGGGACTATTCACTTTGCACAGTACTATGACACATCTATGTCAAATCGTTTGTTATACCCTTTGTTGCATATTTGCACATTGCTGAGATCAGCAGCGCTGTCGTTTTGTATGTATTTTATAGTAAGTCCATCCAGTTCAACCAAAAAAAAAAACCAAAAAAAAACAGTATTGAAAACCCAACCATACAATCCCATATACACAATCCTATACCCGCTGTTGATCCAGAGGAAGGCAAAAATAAACCCCAGCAAAGCATGATCCAATTTGCTACAGCAGGGGAAAAAAATTCCTTCCTGATCCCCCGAGAGGCAATGGGATATTCCCTGGATCAACTTTACCTAAAAAAAATGTTAGTACCCATTTATATTATGTACACCTAGGAAATAATCCAGACCTTTTTTAAAGCAATCTAGTGAGCTAGCCAGAACCACCTCTGGAGGGAGTCTATTCCACATTTTCACAGCTCTTACGGTGAAGAAACCTTTCCATATTTGGAGACGAAATCTGTCTTCCTCTAGACGTAAAGAGTGCCCCCTTGTCCTCTGTGTTGACCTTAAAGTGAACAACTCAACACCAAGTTCACTATATGGAAGAGTGCCCCCTTGTCCTCTGTGTTGACCTTAAAGTGAACAACTCAACACCAAGTTCACTATATGGACCCCTTATGTAGTTATACATGTTGATCATATCCCCCCTTAATCTCCTCTTCTCAAAAGAGAATAAATTCAGTTCCTCTAATCTTTTCTCATAGCTGAGGTCCTCCATGCCTCTTATCAGTTTGGTTGCCCTTCTCTGCACTTTCTCCAGTTCCCTGATATCCTTTTTAAGAACTGGTGCCCAAAACTGAACTACATATTCCATATGAGGCCTTACTAATGATTTGTACAGGGGCAAAATGATATCTCTCTCTCTGGAGTCCATGCCTCTGTTAATACAAGAAAGACTTTGCTTGCTTTGGAAACAGCAGCTTGGCATTGCATGCTATTATTAAGCTTATGATCTACCAGAACACCCAGATCCTTCTCCGCTATGGATTCCCCCAGTTCTACTCCACCTAGTATGTATGATGCATGCATATTCTTAGCCCCCAAGTGCCTAACTTTACATTTATCAACATTAAACCTCATTTGCCACATAGTTGCCCAATGAAACAGTGAATTGAGGTCAGCTTGTAAGTTGGAGACATCCTGTATAGAAGTTATTCCACTGCAAAGCTTGGTGTCATCTGCAAAGACTGAAATGCTACTTTTAATCCCAGACCCTATATCATTCATAAAGATATTAAAAAGTAAGGGTCCCAACACTGAACCTTGGGGTACACAACTGATAACTTTAGATTATTCAGAGTAAGAATCATTAACCACTACTCTCTCAATTCTATCTTTTAGCCAATTTTCTATCCAATTACAAACCAATCTTTCCAAGCCAGTAGACTTTACCTTACACATTAGCCATGTGTGGGGAACTGTGTCAAACGCTTTCACAAAATCCAAGTATAATACGTCCACAGCCATCCCTCTGTCCAAGGTTTTGCTTTCCTCCTCATGAAAAGAAATCAGGTTTGTTTGACAACTTCTGTCTCTCATGAATCCATGCTGTCTGTTGCTTAAAATATTTTTTTCCAGCAAGAACTCATCTATGTGGTCTTTTATTAAATTATCCAGTATCTTCCCGACTATAGAAGTTAAACTAACAGGCCTATAGTTACTTGGCAAAGACTTTGATCCCTTTTATAAATATAGGTAACATATTGGCCCTACGCCAATCCAGTGGTACTATTCCAGTCCTTAACGAGTCCCTAAAAATTAGAAACAAAGGCTTAGAAATTACAGCGCTCAGTTCTTTTAGGATGCGTGGGTGGATGCCATCTGGTCCAGGTGCTTTATCCACAATTATTATGTCTAAATATTTCTGGACCATATCACTTTTGAGCCATTGTGAATCATTTGGGGCTGTGTCAATACCGTCCTCATTATGGTCATGAGCTCCCCCATGGTATACAGAGCTGAAGAAAGTATTTAATACATTTTCCTTCTCTTTGTCCCCAGTCACCCACTCCTGATTATTTTGTAAAGGGCCTACATGCTCAGACCTAACCTTTTTACTGTTAATATATTTGAAGAATTTTTTGGGGTTTGTCCTACTCTTTTGCAATCTGTCATTCTATTTGAATTTTTGCGTCCCTGATTTCCTTTTTACATATTCTGTTATATTCTTTGTAACAATTAAACAATGATAGTGTTCCCTCATTTTTATATTTTTTAAATACTCCTTTTTATCTATAGCTTTTTTAACTTTTGCTGTGAGCCACATAGGTTTTATTTTTATCCTTTTAAACGTATTACCCATATTAATATACTTTGCAGTGAGTTTGCATTAAGTCTTTTTAAAAAATTCCCATTTCTGTTCTGTGCTCATCGATGCCAATATTCCCTCCAAATCGAAATCCTGGAGAGCAGCCCTCATCCTTGGAAAATTTGCTCTCTTAAAGTTAAGTGTTTTTGTATTTCCTGTATGCATTTTTTGCTTACAGATAACATTAAATGAAATCATGTCATGGTCACAGCTACCCAGATGTTCTTTATATGAACATTGTTATTAAGCTCTGCATGGTTTGAGATTACCAGGTCCAACAGAGCATCATTTCTAGTGGGGCCTCAATAAACTGCATAATAAAATTGTATTGTAATAGGTTTATACATTTGTGCCCTTTAACTGTTCCAGCAGTGCCATTACTCCAGTCAATGTCTGGGTAGTTAAAATCCCCCATTATTAACACTGTCCCAGCCCTTGCAGTCCTTTCTATCTGTGCCAGGAGCTGAGTCTCCACCTTCTCATTAATACTGGGAGGTCTATAAGAAACTCCAATGATAATCTTTGTTTTACACACACCCATGTACATTTCAACCCATACTGCTTCAGATTCAGCACACTCTCCATCAACTAGGTCATCTTTAACACTCACTTTGAGATCACTTCTCACATAGAGACAAACACCATCACCCCTCCTTTTTACCCTGTCTTTCCGAAAGAGAGCATAGCCAGGAATATTAATAGCCCAGTCATGTGAAGAATAAAGCCAAGATTCAGCAATATCAATTAAGTCATAGTTCTCCTCGTGCACCAGAGCTTCCAACTCACGTATTTCGCTTGGCAGACTTCTGGCATTGGTGAACAAACACTTTAAATCACTGTCCCATTTTGCACACTTATTTTGCATGTTTTTAATTTTGGTACAAATAGTACCATTTCCAATGGTTGTTTGTAACATGGGAACCTTCTTATCCTTTGCCATAACTCTCCCCCCATCTTTCCCCATTTCACCCACCAATAGGGGCTGACCCCTGTCTGACCTGTCTGACCCATTATAATCTAATTCACCCTCCCCCCTCAATCCTAGTTGCCATATTTGAGTAATTACAGCATCAGCCTTGTGTGCAAAGCCATCACATTCATGACACCTTTGCAGCACAGACATGCCCTACACTGAGCTCTGGTGTACACCAGCTCAGAGCTGTTCTTTATTACTGCCAGTTTCCTAATCTGTGAACTGGTGATAAATCTTTAAAAATATGTCGCCGTGGGGATTTGCGAGGATGTAGATCCAAATAGACATGTGTCTCACAAGCTCCATATCCATCAAATCCTGAAAATATCCTGAGCATGCTTTACAGCTACTTTTCACCTCAATCACTTTGAGGGACTCTCTTTATCATTCCAAGTTTTATCACTTCCAGTTTTACTTCTGGGACATAATCAGGAAAATGTGCTAATTGTTAGTTTCAATTAATCACTTATCTTTCCATATCTCTATTGTACTGTTCTCAATCTCAATACACTGTTTAATTGGGCAACTATGTGGCAAAAGAGGTATAATGTTGATGCCCTTGGGGGCTAAAAATATGCATGCGTCATACATACTAGGAGGAAAATAACTGTAGGAATCAATGGTGGAGAAAGATTTGGGTTTTCTGGTAGATCATAGACTTAATAATAGCATCTAGTGCCAAACTGCAGATTCCAAAGCAAGCAAAATCCTTTCTTTCATTAAAAGAGGTATGGACTGCAGATAGAGAGATATAATTTTGTCCCTGTACAAATCAGTAGCAGCACCTCCCCTAGAATATGCAGTTCAGTTTTGGGCACCAGTTCACAAAAAGGATATTGAGGAACCGGAGAAAGTACAAAAAAGGGCAACCCAATTGATAAAAGGCTCAGCTATTGGGAAAAATTAGGTGAATTGAATTTATTCTCTCTTGAGAAGAGGAGGTTAAGGGGGGATATGATCAACTTGTATAAATACATAGATAGTCCATATAGTGAACTTGGAGTAGAATTACTAATTTTAAGGTCATCACAGAGGACGAGGGGGCACTTTTTACATCTAGGGGAAAATAAATTTTACCTCCAGATACAGAAAGGCTTCTTCACAGTAAAAGCTGTGAAAATGTGGACTAGACTTCCTCAAGTGCTGGTTCTGGTCAGTTCAGTAGATTGCATTAAAAAAGGAATGGTTTCTTTCCTAAATGCATAAAATATAATTGGATACTATTATGTAAAGGTAAAGTTGATCCAAGAACTATCTGATTGCCTCTTGGGGGATCAGGAAGGATTTATTTTCCCCCACTGGAGAAAATGTAATCATGCCTTATTGGGGTTTGCCTTTTTTGCCAGTTAAGGGATAAACGCCAAATTGAAAAGAGCCCCTAAGTCTTCAGTGTGTTAAACAATTTTGCCCTTATATCTTAATACTTCAGAAAACTAATTTGATGGACAGGAGAAATAAGTCTCTCAAACACTTTGTAGAAGAGCTGTCCATTTTACCGACTATTATTACTCTTGGGTAAACACATAACGGGATTTTTTTAGATGCTCATAGCTAAAAACTTTTTTTGCACATTATATCTAAAATCAATTTTTATTTCAGATAATCAAAGTTAAAAGTTACATATTGTTAAAACCAGAATTCATACGGTCACTGTACAGAGGTTTTTTTGCTCAACATGTTACATCAAGAGTTATGGCTTCTTCAGGAGTTTTATAAAGCCTTGTACATAATGTCACTATGAATGAATAGAAACAGTATAAATTCATTAAATATGGACCTTTAACAGTCTACAAGTCAAAACCAAATGCACACATGTAAAAACATTTTCAAAGATTTTTCATTATTATTCAAACACTTATAACATTTTAATAAATGGGATATCTGATGAAAAGTTCTCACTCCAGATGTGAAATACGAATTTAGACACTTTGATGGAAAAACATGGATGGATAGACCTGCGGAATATCAGTGTGCCATAGAGGAAGAATGCCCCCTAATGGAACCTACAAATATGTTGGACCCATCCCCGTTTGGAAAAGGGGGAGGAAAAGGAAAAAGAGAAGAAAAGAGAAAATGGGGGAAGGGGAATCTAATTGGGATTAATGTATTATTTTCCCAAAATTGCACAACAAAATATTACCCACCATATCCAGGAGGCTGATCCCGTGTTTTAAATTCTATTGGGGTCCCATGGCCACCTTTTAGCTGTATCAGTCATCAGAATTCCACAGCCAAAGCTTTATTTACTAGCAGGTACCTATATAGAAATATATGTTAGCAAGGTAACCATGGGACTATAAATCCACTAATAGGGAGACATGTCATAAGTCCCCTCAATATCCTCCTGTATTTCTCTTACCTCAATTTCAATTGGCCATAAAACATCAGGGGAAGAGAGAGAGACGTTCCATTTCCACCTTTGATTCTAATAGGTAAATTAGACCAAGATAAGTCACCATAACTGTGGATTTATATCACTGAGCACTTTCACTATATCATCTAGTTTCCCGAAGCAAGGAATAACGATAACACCAAAAAATTTGACTTTTTCATTTTTCACTTGTTTATTTCATTATTTATAGATTTTTATGTCACAATTTGATACAGTTTATATGATTTATCAATTTTATATATATAAATAATTTTATGAAATTATTGGGATCACATTCACATATATTATATTGTTTGCACGATATTCTTTGCACATCTGCACAATTGTGGATATTATTTGCACATTTGCACATTTATTTTTAGCAAGCGCTGTAGATAGTCCCTACCAGGACTATTCCTTTTTACATAAGAGAGAGAAACGTTCCATTTCCACCTTTGATTCTAATAGGTAAATTAGACCATGCAAACAGATAAACCAGACCAGGCACATCAGCGATGCCCTAAAGCTGGAGCAGATCCCTAAAGCAAGCCAATACCATGATACACGGATATCCATCAAGGCCCCATATTTAGTTACAGCTTTCCAGGGGTTGCATATAATACCTACCTAAATCTCACACACCAATGCTTACAGGTATCGACCAGGGCGAGCGGCCATAACAATCAAACCGCCAACCTGAAGGTCCTTATATACCTCCTCCATCCTGGCTGCGTCTTACATCACCACCAAGATGCGGACACCCACTCACTGTCTCCTGCCACTCTCATTCATCTTAATTATGACCCCGATTGGCTTCCACGCACACGTGACCAATTACGTCAGAAATTACATTCCACGCATGCGCGAAACAGCTGCTTTCATCCCTCGTTATATGCTGTACAAGCACAGATTCCCTATTATCAGCGAGCTAAGAAGCCCCATCTTAGTGTAACAGGGCAACCCCTGATCCATAAGGAAACTGATATCTATTGCACACAACAATTGCAGCATTTTGTTCACTGTCAGCAACAATTGCCAAGAAAAACAATATCCTAACATTTTAGAACACCACTTTAGAGTGCATTCAGCACCACCTAGACACAAAATGAGCACAAGATTGTACTGCTCAATCTATGGACCAGAATGGCGCCCTGGGTGTCTGTATGGCCACCCCTCCCACAGAATCCCAATTCATCCATTAAAGAACAACTCAACTCCCATATAGTCACATCTAGACAATCCAAGAAAAATCCATCAGAAAATCCTTACAAATAATTAATGTGTAACATCTTCATTTTATTGGAGGTGATTTCAAGTTTTTGGGGGACAAATATTATCATTAATTTCTTGAAAGAACCCCTCCCTTTTATGAAAAAGCAGAAGAGGCATTCCTTCCCTTAAAATGGTGAAATAACACTCGCGCCAAAAAGTGTATACAAAACGAAATGCGTGACCAAAGGACTGTTGCTGCGATCAACCCACAGGGGTGTACAATGAGAGAGAATGTAATACTAATATAACCCACAGCGCATGTCCTGTAATAAGTGATGTATTAAGACAAAGTGATGAATACTATAAAGTGTTAAAAAACAAAAACTCTTAAATCCGTGCTGGATAGCCTCTCAGCTACCTATCCCTGTTACCTAGATTGTATCTACCGTTTCAGCATATACACATATAAAGTGCTTAAACAGTGCATACATGACTGTGCAACCAATAACACATTTAGTTGTATAATAAATTAATATTATTTAAAAACAACTGTGGAAAATATAGAAAGATGAGCTACTGAATATCTTTAAAGTTCATAGGAAAAAACAGGGAAAAAAATTGGTAGAAAATGGTGATGTGTGTCCAAATAGTTCAAAGCAATAATTGCAGTGAAAGTGTCCAAAAAACGGTCAAAATAGGGAATTTTCAAATGGTGCAATAGTGGTGTCACCCTCCGTGCTGGTGCAGTATAGTGTAGGTAATTCCGTGTAGGTAATTCCAACCTACCATAAGGTGTTGAACCCCAATACCTTATGGCAAGTGGGTCAGTAGAGTTTAGTAGTAGGTGTCCAGCGGGGTCCCATCCGTCCGCGTTCGGGTGGTCCTGGTCCTAGCAGTAGATATGGTGAGGCAAAAAAATCGTACTCCTCATGGTGTAGTATGAATTAAAATTATATATTTATTTTTTTTAAATCGTATAACAAATAAACGAAATATATAAAAATATTGGCAAAAAAAAAACACGTGGTACAGCTATGTTAGCATGAAGAGGGATCGCTCAGTGCACTGCTGGGGAAGCCGGCTATGGACACCAAAGACAGTCCTCTCGCCTGTATTGCGGGGCTTCCAGGTACTGTGCAGTTTGCATTCCAGGTACCACTAGAGTGAGGTTACGTGCTTCTCAGCTTGACGTGTTTCATCATCAATGCGTGACGTCTTCGGAAGCTAGGGGCACGTCTCCTCCATACATGTATTTATAATACATAGAACACTCCTCCCTTCTTTCCCCATTACCAGGATTGCTCCAATCAGGGTGTATCCACCTCCCAGCTCCCTTTTCTTACTGGTCAAGGGGAGGGAACAATCTCGGGTGTACTTCATCCCCAAAATATGTATCCTTCTTTAAAATTTACTTACGGGACTACAGAAGATTTTTTTCCACGGTGGAACGCACGCCGGGACCAAGCGGCCATCCCGGGCACACACAACGGCCAGGAAGATTACAGACTTGCCATATTGTGCATCTGTCTGATTTTATGCAACCAAATGTGAGTTTAATTCTTTTACCTATACTTATTAAAAGTTATATCGGAGTTACACTATTGTGAGCTTCTTTTCTCCACCTATGTATATCGGGTCATTGAGAGTTACTGAAAACCACAGTCACCTTATCCCTAAGGATTTCTACATCAGGTTCCTTACTGGGACACAAGCTTTGGCGACCCTTTTAGCTATATAGCTCAGGGGTCATCTTAGTCCGGTAAGTTGAACATCCAAAGGGGGAGGACCGGCACTATTCACAGCACTGGATTGATTGTATGATTTTGCACTTTCCTCTTGGCACTCAAGCACCTTTGGTATTTCTTTGGACTTTTGTAGTTTTTTCTTATTTATTGGACTATCACTGCATAAGTTTGCATATATATTGGACTGGCACCATCTATTTTTCACGCAATTATTTATACAACCCCGTAGTGAGGGATACCACAAAATATTATTTGCACATGAATTGCACGTTGCACTTTAATATTATTTATTATTTAGTGGTATTTATTATTATTTATTATTGAATACCTCTTTGCGCTGGAATTTGGCACTGTAATTGTTTTGGGGGGCCTGGTACATTATGTACCAGTACATTTCTTAGCTTGGGGGCTTTGCGATCTATAAACTGTGGTTTTGGCGGCAGAATTTTTGAGAAAACCTTATCGCGTAGCAGTATATGCTAGTGACTTTTTATTATTCTTTCCAGTGTTTTGAAGTCTCTATGGTAGTTGGTAAGGAAAGTGGTACTGTAATCATTAACTGATCTGGTTTTATCCTTCAATAGTTCTCTTCTGTCTAGGGTTCCAATTCTTTCCTTTTCTTCCACCAGGATTTTTTCTTTATATCCGTTGTCCTTGAACTTCTGTATGAAGACTTCCGCACTGGTGGAGCGCAGATCCGGCGGTTGGTCAGCACAGCGTCCCGGAAACCACCACCAAAGAGGGTCTTGCGGTCCCTATGCTTTTTCTATGCCTACGTTTGCTTAAAAAATGTGAGTACATTGTTTTTTACCAATAAAGTGGATTTTATTTAAAACGGTACTTCACTATACGAGATTTCCTTCCTCTATATGGAACCCTGGACCCACGGCTTATGAGCACGAGGGACATATAACACATACGGTATATACGGCTACTGAAAGAGGATCAGCCTATGGGACCATCCTGGACCAGGGAACAGATTCAGGTCTTACACGCTGATTACCCCTGTAGGGGTGAAAACTTCTGGTGAGTGCGGGCAGAGTTGGTACCAAGGGAGCACTGTTTCCACACTCGGCACCCTTATACCCGGAGCACCACGGAAAGCACCCACGGAGCCGAATACCGCAATAGCCCACCCTCATTTGCACTTTTATATGGACTTTATATGAACTTAATTTTTATTCACCCAAACGATTGAACTTTTTACTGCCAGAGATCTATATATTTTTTACCACATATGTCATACGCATTTTTTTCTTGTCACAGCTAATTTTTATCACTCGCACGGATAATATTTTATCACTCTTATTTTTAAAAAAAAAAATTTATAATTTTTTTATACCGTCCATTATTTATTATTTGATATATTTCACTTATTATCGATATTAACTAGCAGTTTATGAATTTTATACCACTTTTACTATTTTTTACTATTGCTTTGAGATATCACTGCTAGCACTATTTGGTGCAACCTATCACTGCTGCACATGCGCACGTATACTTTATGAAAATTATGCGCACTGATTTACTGCACTAAGTCACTTTAATAATATTGTTCTTTGGATGAATTGATTATTTGCATAATTTATTGGTTTACACACTGCACCTTATGTATGTATATATATGCACTAACCCCACATATATGATATATTACCCGTAATTATAATTATACTAGGGCAGGGCCAGGTACCTCACTACCCCCACATTTATCTAATATTGACCACTGGTCTATATTTTAGAGGTAGGCAGCAGCCATCTTTAAGAAATCTAGAAATAGATCGTTTTTCTCCATAGCGCGGATATTACTGTGAACCACCCTTTTCTGTAGATGTTCAGATATAAGAAGTTGATTTCCTCCTTGTGGTAGTTTCCCGAAAATTACAACACAACGTATGCACATACCTACAGTAATGGGCGGGATTTTCACAACAGAGGATATGGTTACCCTCCAGGGAACACCCAACAATACATAGGGAATCGAGCATGGGAAACTGTAAGGAAGATGGGGAATATAACAAACAAGCAGACATGATCATACAGAAGTTCAAGGACAAGGGATATAAAGAAAAAATCCTGGTGGAAGAAAAGGAAAGAATTGGAACCCTAGACAGAAGAGAACTATTGAAGGATAAAACCAGATCAGTGAATGATTACGGTACCACTTTCCTTACCAACTACCATAGAGACTTCAAAACACTGGAAAGAATAATAAAAAGTCACTGGCATATACTGCTACGCGATAAGGTTTTCTCAAAAATTGTGCCGCCAAGACCACAGTTTATAGATTGCAAAGCCCCCAAGCTAAGAAATGTACTGGTACATAATGTACCAGACCCCCCAAAACAATTGACCACCTTTCTGGACTTGAAGGGATTCTATTCATGTGGAAGATGCAAATGCTGTCAAGCAAGAAAAAGCAGGAAAAGAAAAATGACCACATTTGCATCTAACACCAGACATAAACAATACCCCATAAAATCACTAATTACATGCCAAAGTACACATGTTATCTACCTACTCTCGTGCCCCTGTGGGCTACAATATGTGGGATGCACAACACGAAAACTTTCAGTGAGAGTAGGAGAACATATGAACAATATCACCAAAGGGTTCAAAAAGCATAGTGTCTCACACCATTTTAGACAGGTGCAACAACAGAGACCCCATTCTTTTGTGGCATTGATAATCACTGGAGGGTTATTAATATGAAAGTGGCAGTCTCAAAAAAGGAATCAGGCTGGATTTATGAATTAGGTACTTTCCATCCGCAGGGTATAAATGTTGATTTTGACATTAACTGCTTCATTTCAATCTATTGAATAGTATACCTTTGATATCAACTGCTGTATATTCAACATCCCCCAAGCCTAAACGCAGGCTGCAGTAGTTTCCCAAAGTATTTAATAATTCTAATCTATCCCCAGGGAGAACACAATTAATGATTAACATCAGGCAGTAGATTATTTCAGACTGCCACAGCTGGTTCCAACCCATTTAATAGACCAAAAAATGTTCCCCTACCAACATAAAGACAAGCCTAATAGTACCCCTTAAGAAACCTGCTGCCTCCCTAGATCATGTGAGTACAGGCCCAGTATTTGTAGGCTATACAGGAATATAGAGTACAATCTTAGGAAAAAAGTTTAGGGTTTAATGTATACATAGAAACCTGGATAAGGCCCCGAAACACTAGTGTACCGTCTTACATTATAACCGACCATAAACTTTTTAACAAGTGTTCCATATGTAAGGTACCTACTATTTAAGAAAGACATGTAAAGGCTATTAGCACCCATAAATACTTAATAACTATAGCCTTACAGTTTCCTAACCATAAAGACAATTGGAAAAAGTCATATCATAAATGCATCCATCCCAATGAGAAGAGGGTTGGATAGGAGTCTGTAAAAATAATATTCTTGGCATAATAACCAATACATTAATTTTTGGATAACACATTTAGGGACCAATATTTATCTGCAAAAATAATATTTTTGTATATTAGCTAAACACTAATATACTCAATTAAGTAAAAATTAATTATAAATAATATATCTAGCATAATATCTGTTGTAAAATACACACCATTTCATCTAGTAGCTGTGCACTACGACATTGATAAATAACATCAGTGGTCTATACTGACAGAGGCTTATTATAACTCTAGCAGCTAAAAAAAAATCTTCTGTAAATTTTAAAAGAAGGATACATATTTTGGGGATGAAGTACACCCGAGATTGTTCCCTCCCCTTGACCAGTAAGAAAAGGGAGCTGGGAGGTGGATACACCCTGATTGGAGTAATCCTGGTAATGGGGAAAGAAGGGAGGAGTGTTCTATGTATTATAAATACATGTATGGAGGAGACGTGCGCCTAGCTTCCTGAAGACGTCACGCATTGATGACGAAACCCCAGTGTAGGGGTTCTTAGATTTCTAACATTGAGAAACTCCAAAGTTTTTTTGTCAATAATTCCTTTCAAATGTGCTTCAGTAATAAGATGCCTATATTTATTTGTCATCCTCTCAAGGAAAATTTCTGGTACATTCCTATACCATTTGTGTCTTCTTAGTATGTCCAAAACCATTCGTTCGTACTGAGTAGAATCCAAAACTACCATATTTCCGCCCTTATCAGACGTTTTTATCACTAATTGGGGGTTATCTTTTAAGCTTACAATGGCCAATTTCTGAGCAGAAGTAAGGTTAGATGTTAAATCCTTCCATTTTGTATTTCCTTGATTACTTGTTGAGTAAGTCCCAAATATTGGGATTAGCTTGAACAAGAGGAAAGGCCCGGGATTTTGGTTTATAGAGCTGTGGGGGAGGGAAACAGGAATCCCAGGGGAATCGACCAACATGGGGAGTACAACCCCATCATTCTCCCCCGTAGGAGCGGTCCATCTGGGGAGTCATAAGCAAGTTTCTCCCGGGCAAATTTCCTCACTTTTGTTTTTAGAAGATCACCCACAAATGATTTTAGATCTGTCTTCAGGATACCCTCCCGCTGGGCAAAGTTGGAAGCTGATACCAAATTGGCATTATCTAGATGCAATTTTTTAAATTTCTTTGGCAACTAGCTCTAACTCCTCAGAATAACTCCACTCTAAAGTGGTGTTCTAAAATGTTAGGACATTGCTCTTATTTGCTATTGTTGCTGACATTGAACAAATATGTTGCAAATAATGTGTACAATAGATGTTGGTTTCCTTATGGATCGGGGGTTGCCCTATTACACTAAGATGGGGGTTCTTCGCTGATCATTGGGAATCTGCACTTGTACAGCATATAACAGGTGATGAAAGCTCCGTGATCATGTAGGCAAACCTATTAGATTAGCACTGAGATGAAATTTCAAAGATGGCAGTAGGTGTTTCACCCATGCGGGAATGTAATTTCTGACGTAATTGGTCCCATGCGCGTGGAAGCCAATCGGGCCATAATTAAGATAAATGGGAGTGGCAGGAGACAGTAAGTGAGTGTCCACATCTCGGTGGGGAGGTAAGAGGCCACTGGGATGGAGGAGGTATATAAGGACCCTTAGGGGGGTGGTTGATTGGCACAGCCGCTCACCCTGGGGGATACCTGTAGGCATTGGTGTGTAAGATTTAGGTAGGTATTATATGCAACCCCTGACAAGCTGTAACTAAAGATGAGGCCTTCATTCGCTTGCTTTAGGGCACTGCATCAGCTTGAGGGCATCACTGATGTGCCTGATCTGGTGTATCTGTTTGCCTGGTCTGATTTAACCATTAGAATCAAAGGTAGAAATTGAAAGTCTCTCTCTCTCTTACCCTGATGTTTGATGGCCAATTGAAATTGAGGTAAGAGAAATATGGGATGATATTGTGGGGACTGATTACATGTCTCCCTGTTAGTGGATTTATAGTCCCATGGTTACCTCGGTAACATATATTTCTGTATAGGTAACTGGTACTAATTAAAGCTTTGGCTTTGGAATTCTGATGTCTGATACAGCTAAAAGGTGGCAATGGAACCCAATAGTGTTTAAAACATGGGGATCAGCCTACTGGATATGGTGGGTAATATTTTTTTTGTTAAATTTTGGGAATTTTAGGAAACTAATACATTATTCCCAATTAGATAAGGTCAAATATACTAATTTTCCCTTCCTTTATTTTCTCTTTTCTTCTATTTTTTACTTTCCTCCCCCCCCTTTTCCTAACAGGGATGGGCCCTACATATTTGCAGGCTTCATTAGGGGGTGTACCTCCACCTGGCACACTGATATTCTGCAGGTCTATCCATCCATGTTTTTCAATCAAAGTGTTTAAACTCCAATTTCATATCTGGGATGAGAACATTTAATCAGATATCCCATATATTAAGATGTTATAAGTGTTTGTATAACAATGAAAACTATTTGAAAATGTTTTTCCATGTGTTAATTTGGTTTTAACTTGTAGACTGTTAAAGGTCCATATTTTTTTTTTCATCCATAAACATTTTATTGAAATATAAGGAAACAGAACATACAGATGAAAGGAATACAAGAATGAGTAGGCAGACATGTTGACACATGTATAAAATGCTCAAATATACAAAGAAAGGGCTGAACAGTTGTAGTCATGGCTATACGGCAAGTCAGTGAAGAAACAGATACATTTTGTATCCCACGAAAGCAGAGAAACACAGCAATTGCAAATAAGGCACACACAATATATAGTGCATGATCACCAGGGTGAAGCAAGGTTAAACTCTCGTGCCAATGCGGAACGGGGGAAAGGCGAGAGTTAGCCAGGTTGATCAAGTACAGGCATTTGGATTGAACGGGATCGACTGGAACTACAAGTGGTTAGAAGGACTGACCTGTTAAAGGTATAGCCTGTGGGAATGCCTAGAGATCGTGGATAGGCCACAATCGGAGAAAATAATGAGAAGGAAAGGGTGGAAAAAGAGCAAAAAGAGAGACAGAAGAGTAAACAATGAGGGTAAGGAAAGAAGAGGAGATAAGGGGGCTAGAGGTTGGGAGGAGAGAAAAAAAAATATATATAAAGGGGGGGGGGAGGACAGAAAGGGGGGAAGGGGATTAAGGATCAAGAGCAGGGGGGTGGAAGGCTTGGACCCCGGGGGCAGCCAGGAGCTGCAGTGCATTGTGGGAAGCACAGGGAATGCACCAGCTGTTCAGCAGGGACCCATAAGCGCTTTGTAGGTGTCAGAGTTTTGAAGCTGATCCAGTCAAACCATGTTTAGAAACACTGTCGTGGGCAATGCTAATCAGTTCCTCCATCTCTTCAACATGGTTCAACCTTTGGCACCATTCCCGGGTCGAAGGGATGGTGGTCGATCTCCAGTGACATGGCACACTGAGCTTAGCAGCATTCAACATATGCACGGCCAGCGATTTCCTATAAGCAAGTCTCTGGTCTGAGGAATAGTGCAGTAGGAATTGCGCCGGTGTATAACTCAGGTCAGTGGACGTGACAACTTTGATGATGTCGTGAACCGCTTTCCAGAAGGGTTGTAGAACCGTACAGGTCCACCAGACATGGAGCATTGTTCCCAGAGAATCGTTGCATCTCCAGCACATGTTTGGTACCTCCGGGTTGAATTTATGGATGCGGGCAGGGGTCCTGTACCAGTGTGAGAGGACTTTGTATCTATTTTCTTGGGTGGTAACATTAACCAAGGACTGGTGAACCAAACAACAGATGGATTCCCAGGCTTTATCTGACAGGGAGAGATTCAGGTCCCTGGACCAGGCTTGGGCAAATACAGAAGAAGACACTGAAGGGGCCTTAAGTAGAAGGCCATACAGCTCAGAAATCATATGGCGATGGGGTCAGGCTCATTCGCATATAGCCTCTATCCTTGTCGCACGCCTCGTCCAGAAACACTGGGGTCGGTGTGATGAAAGAAAGTGATGAACTTGAAAAAAGGTGTAGGCTGTTGGGGTTCAGCCTCTGGTTTAGAGCCTCCTATGACAAGGGGGAGCCTATGTGGAAAAAATGCTTCACCAGAACGTCTCGGGGTGGCCAAACGCTCTGCAAAAACGAGGTAGACATGCCCGGCGGGAAAGCCAGATTGAGACGGAGAGTCATTAGGGGCCCCTGACGGGGGTCAATCTTCATGGATTTATGCCATAAATGGTGAGCCTTCAGAGGGGGGCCAATGATCGGGTGCCCCCCGAGATTTCTGGGTACGTCCGCTGGGGGAAGCCAGGAGGGCAGGTGTAGGGGGGTCGCAGCGAAAGAATTCTCAGGTGTGACTACCGCCTTTAGGGAGGAATGTAGATTCCAATCAACCAGTCTACCAAGAGGTAAGCCTTATGATAGGAAGGTAAGTAAGGGAATCCCAATCCACCCTTCTCCTTGGGAGCCGTAAGTCGCGAATATTTAATTCTCGGTGGTTTATCACTCCAGATGAACTTCAAGCTCTTCGACTTAAAGGTGGAAAAAAAAGGAAGGTGGAAGGTGTATTGGGACAGTCTGGAAAAGATATAACAGTCTGGGGAGGATGGACATCTTGACCAACACCACCCTCCCAAACCAGGAGATCCGAAGGGCCTGCCAGGCTCATAGGTCCGAACAGACATCCGTCAGGATAGCTTAATAATTTGCACTGTATAGGTCGGAGAGTTTGTGTGGGATATGTATGCCCAGATAAGGCAGGACGGTGGTTGCCATTTAAATGGGAAATTGGCTTGACACCGGTCCACCTCAGCCTGGTGAAGGGAGTTATTTAGAGCCATAGATTTAGCGTAGTTGATCTGAAGGTTCGAAAGAGACCTGTAGTGTGCTAGGTCCTGTAAGAGGTTCGGTAAAGAGTGATGGGGTTGCGAAAGGAAAAGCAGCATATCGTCTGGGAATGCTGCCATCTTATGTGTGACTTCGCCAACAAGAATCCCGTGTATTTTGAGATTCGAACGTATCAAGTTAAGAAAGGGTTCTAGGGAAAGGACAAAAAGAATCAGGGACAGGGGGCAACCCTGTCTTGTACCATTCGTCAGACGGAAGGCATCCGACAGGTGGCCATTGACTCGGACCCTGGCAGCCTGATTGGTATAAAGGGCCCAGATGCACGAACGCGTGCATGGTTGAAGGGCCGGGGATTTCAAGGTCATCGTCAAATAGTCCCAGGCCACTCTGTCGAACGCCTTCTCAGTGTCCAAGGACAAAAAGAATCCGGGAGCATTGTGGGAAGTGAGCCAGTGGCGAATATTCAGGGCTTTAGTGGTATTGTCCTGTGCCTCCCTCCACGGGACAAACCCAACCTGATCCAGGGAGGCAAGCGAGGGCAGGAAGGGAAGTAGACGGTTTGCCAGCACCTTGGCATAGACTTTAACGTCTACATTAAGAAGAGAGATGGGACGATAATTCGCAACCAAGGT
Source organism: Pelophylax lessonae (assembly GCF_965119305.1). NCBI lineage: Eukaryota > Metazoa > Chordata > Amphibia > Anura > Ranidae > Pelophylax > Pelophylax lessonae. The sequence goes on along the minus strand of NC_138771.1, from coordinate 407,754,569 downwards.
GTCGTCCCTCCCCTCTTTGGTTATCACCGAGATGTGGGCCTCTAAAAGGGAGGGAGAATGGTGGGGCGAATCAGCAAGGCCCCTGAAAGCACGGAGGAAGTGAGGCCTGAGAACCGCCGAGACGGTGAGGAAGTACTGCAGCGAGAGGCCGTCCGGTCCAGGACTTTTGCCGGGCTTCATCTCCTTGATTGCTCTGTCAAATTCATCTCCCATAATAGGGCTTTCCAGAGCAGCCGCGTCAGAAGCGGAAAGGGGAGGCAACCCATAAGACCTGAAAAAGGCCCCCAGCTGGGCCGTTCTAAAGGTCCATATTTAATGAATTTAAACTATTTCTATTTATTCATAGTGACATTATGTACAAGGCTTTATAAGTCTCCTGATGAAGCAGCAACTCTTGATAAAACATGTTGAGCAACAAAACCTCTGTACAGTGACCGTATGAATTTAATTAAATTAATTAAATAATAATTGAATTAAATTACAAAATCAGCTGCCAATGGCACCGATTTCAAACAAATGTCAGTATTCAAAAATGTCTTTTAGACCCTGATCCCTCCATAAAGAGTACCTGTTACTGCCTATTACTGTCACAAGGAATGTTTGCATTGCTTGTGACAGCAATAAAAGTGATCAGATTTTTTTTTTTTAAATAAACAGTGTTAAAAATAAAAAATAAAATAAACAGGAAAAAAATGTTAAAGCGCCCCCCTCCCTGTGAGCCCACACATGAAAGAAAATGAATTTGTAAGTCGAGCCTGAAAAATAAAATGGTGTTCAAATGACACATGTGAGCTATCATCCCGATCACTAATTCTAGAAAAAAAACCTCCTCTGTAACTCTAAACCAGAAACCATTAAAATATTTAAAGCGTCGCCTATGGAGATTTTTAGGTACTGTAGTTTGTCACCATTGCACGAGTGTGCGCAATTTTTAACCATAACATGTTAGGTATCTAATTACATCATATTTTACAATATACAAAACAAGTGGGCTAACTTTACTGTTTTTTTTTTTTTTTTTAATGCAGTGAAATGTATTTTTTCCAAAAAAAATTGCATTTGAAAGACTGCTGCGCAAATACGGTGTGACAAAAAATATTGAAAAAATGCCATTTTATTCTCCAGAGCCTTTGCTAAACAAATATATATAATGATGGGGGTTCTAAGTATTTTCTAGCAAAAAATACTGATTTTAACTTGAAAACAACATGTGTCAGAAATAAGCTTGGTCCTTAAGTGGGTAATATAAATAAGAATAACTAATTTGTATATCATAACTGTCTCTTGCTATATGCAGATATGTTCGCAAAAGTCATATAACTGATGATGGTGTTGCCTGTATGAAGTGGAGATATACAGTTTGTTTTTCTTATGTATCATTTCTATATACATCCTTATCCATAGCAGCAGCATAAAAAGGATATCAGCAATTTAGGACGGGCAAATTTGGCAATTTTTATCTACTAACTATGATTTATTGCACTTCATATAACTCCTTGTCTGAACAAAGACTATACCGTATCTGAAATGCTTTTCTGTGTGTGCTGAATTATCTTTTCCTATTTTTTTTTTTCTTCTTATGTGCATTCATTGTAGTGTCAAAAAGAGGAAAGGGTTCTTTTGAATTCAAAAAGGAAACTTGGGTTTTTCTATTCCTCTGTGTTACATATGTTGCATAAAAATCACATTTATGCAATATCTTTTTAGTCAGAAGGTTTTGACGTTTACGATTTAATAAGAATATTTGGTGCTATCCAAACTGCGTAAAAGTTGGTTTAGAGAAAAATATAAGAAAGAACATTTTTTCTTTGTATCTTTCTCTTATTAGAAAATAAAAATATATAACCAAATCTGCTATCAAAGCCCCACCTCTCGTAAAAAAAATACACTTTAATACATTTCAAAGCTAAAAGTTAAACATTTTCAAACCCAAATCTTTCCAAATGACAATTAATTTAGGGGAACCTCTGGGACTGAAGTGGTTAATACACTGCTGTAATCTCTACAAAAATGTAAACTGGTAAAATTAAACTGTAAAACTTAATTTGTTAATTGAATTGCATATGGGGTGTATAACCCTGAAGAATTATTAGTGCTCATATACCAGGTAGACTGGACGTACAATCAGAACATCTGTAGGCTTCAGTTCATGCAGGTGGTCTAATTCTTAATGTTTCTGTTGTATCCATTGCAGTCTGTAATGTCAACCTAAAAGTGAAAGTTCCTCTTATCCTACTACTCTTTCCATCCTGTATCACCACTTTTGTTTGAGAGAGAGAGTACCTTTTTTTGATGATAGGTACCCACTATATGCACTTACATCAGATGAGAGAATAAAAGCATAACAAAGTGGGTTGTTGAGCTGGCACGGCCGCCTGCAGTGCGGACCGTGTGAAAGTGACAGGCGCTGGCTACTCCGTCCAATGCATTTCCCCCTTTGGCAGGCATCAACTGGGAATGGACACTCCACTTCATTATGCTTTTATTCTCTCATCTGATGTAAGTGCATTTTTATTTCTAATAAATCCTTTTTAAAATGGTAATGCACTACAAGTCTTTTTCCTTCCCCTGTATGCTGTCTATCGAGTCGGTTAGCTGATGTGCTGATGACCCCAGCTGTAGCAGGGAGTGAAAGAAGATTGAGACTACATCCAGAGGAGACAGTCAGCTTATGCTCTTGTCAGCTGTCTCTACAAAGAAGATGCCGGCTTGGGAATACCAACGGAGGGGTATTGCATTCCATTGACTAAGAAGTCGGGTGATATTAGCTGCTTACCTGCAGCCTGCTGGTAAGCGGCCATTACCTCACATTTATTCACAGCATTGGATAATTCCCCTGATAATCACATACACCTAATATTAGGATTTTACATGGGACTTATCTAGAATAATTATTTTTAGGAAAATTTTCATGGAATAATCACTTTATTTGTTTTACAAGAATTATATCACATAAGATTTGAATTTTTATTTTTCATTTTTCCATTTCACAGAACTATTTCTTTGTGCACCTGGTAATATTGTATGTTGGTTTTAAACTCACAATACCATTGGGCCATTGTTGTTGACTTACACACTCATTGATTTTTTATGATCATAAGCAGGTATAGGCTAGCGCACTTTATTAGTACCCATAAGTGCTGCTCACCAGTGCCATCTCATCAGTGCCACTCAGTGCAGCCTATCAGCGCCCATCAGTGTGGCCTCATCAGCTAAATTTGAGATAATAATAATTGTAGTGCAGGGTAATATAATGCTCAGTATCTAAAAAACTTACATTTAATCTTTGCTTTAGTTAGACTAAAAGATGCATTGATAAATCTGTATATATTTACATCACGCACACATAGTTTGCAATTGATTATATTTTACAGATGCTGATATTTATATTAAGTAAGCTATTAGAACTAGTGTTGAGCGAACACGGACTGTATTATTCGTGTTCGTACCGAATAATTGGATTTTTTTTACCCGAACACGGACACGGACACTTTACTGTATGTTCGGGTAAAAATCCGTGTTCGGTCGTTTTATTTCCGGGTTTTGCATGCTTTGGCGCTCTTTTCATGGCGGGCTTTCAACAGCCAATCAACAATCGTTTAACTGGTGTGCCTTAAGCCATCCCAGCCATGCCTGCAAATGTCTTAGTAGCTGTGATTGGCCGTCTGAAGCATGTGACCAAGTCTTTATAAGTTCGAGGCAGCCGCCGCAGCAGCGTCATTCTGCTGCTTAGCTAAGGGACAGAGCACACATCAATGTGCTGGCTGCTGATTAGGGAAAGATAGGCAGGAAAAAACCATTTGTGTCCGGATAGAATTGAGGGACAGGTCGGAGTGTTTAGGCAGGGCGAGTTGTAGGCATTTTAGGGATAGAGTCTGCTGAATTATAGGGTCAGTGTCTTCTACAAACTACAATCGATATTGCTGTGTGGGGGGTGGGGTGAATCTGCACTCAATCCTGATCTACGATCTCTTCTCAATCCTGTTAGGGACAGAGTCTGCTGAATTTTAGGGAAACTGTGTTCTACAAACTACAATCGATATTGCTGTGTGGTGTGGGATTGGAGATAGGCAGGTGTCAGTGATCCACATCCATTTTTCTGTGTGTGAGCTGCAGTGAACACAATCTTTTTGGGCTGCAGTGAACACAATCTTTTTGGGCTGCAGTGAACACAATCTTTTTGGGGTGCAGTGAACAAAATCTTTTTGGGGTGCAGTGAACACAATCCTTTTTGGTGTGCAGTGAACACAATCTTTGTGGGGTGCAGTGAACAAAATCCTTTGTGGGGTGCAGTGAACACAATCTTTTTGGGGTGCAGTGAACAAAATCCTTTTTGGGGTGCAGTGAACAACATCCTTTTTGGGGTGCAGTGAACACAATCTTTTTGGGGTGCAGTGAACAAAATCCTTTGTGGGGTGCAGTGAACACAATCTTTTTGGGGTGCAGTGAACACAATCTTTTTGGGGTGGAGTGAACAACATCCTTTTTGGGGTGCAGTGAACAAAATCCTTTTTGGGGTGCAGTGAACAAAATCATTTTTGGGGTGCAGTGAACACAATCTTTTTGGGGTGCAGTGAACACAATCTTTGTGGGGTGCAGTGAACACAATCTTTTTGGGGTGGAGTGAACAACATCCTTTTTGGGGTGCAGTGAACAACATCCTTTTTGGGGTGCAGTGAACACAATCTTTTTGGGGTGCAGTGAACACAATCTTTGTGGGGTACAGTGAACAGAATCTTTGTGGGGTGCAGTGAACACAATCTTTGGGGGGTACAGTGAACACAATCTTTTTGGGGTGCAGTGAACACAATCTTTGTGGGGTGCAGTGAACACAATCTTTTTGGGGTGGAGTGAACAAAATCATTTTTGGGGTGCAGTGAACAACATCCTTTTTGGGGTGCAGTGATCAAAATCCTTTTTGGGGTGCAGTGAACACAATCTTTTTGGGGTGCAGTGAACAAAATCCTTTGTGGGGTGCAGTGAACAGAATCTTTGTGGGGTGCAGTGAACACAATCTTTGGGGGGGTACAGTGAACACAATCTTTTTGGGGTGCAGTGAACACAATCTTTGTGGGGTACAGTGAACAGAATCTTTGTGGGGTGCAGTGAACACAATCTTTGGGGGGTGCAGTGAACACAATCTTTGGGGGGTACAGTGAACACAATCTTTTTGGGGTGCAGTGAACACAATCTTTGTGGGGTGCAGTGAACACAATCTTTGGGGGGGTACAGTGAACACAATCTTTTTGGGGTGCAGTGAACACAATCTTTTTGGGGTGCAGTGAACAACATCCTTTTAGGGTGCAGTGAACACAATCTTTGTGGGGTGCAGTGAACAACATCCTTTTACGGTGCAGTGAACACAATCTTTGTGGGGTACAGTGAACAGAATCTTTGTGGGGTGCAGTGAACACAATCTTTGGGGGGTACAGTGAACACAATCTTTGTGAGGTGCAGTGAACACAATCTTTGTGGGGTGCAGTGAACACAATCATTGTGGGGTGCAGTGAACTCAATCTTTGTGGGGTACAGTGAACACAATCTCATACTTCTGAAGATTTGAGGGTGCTGCCTGTTCCATACTCCCCCTACTCCTCATCTAGCCTTTTAGGGGTACAAACAATAGTAATTGGGGCCTAGTGTGGTTGTGTACGTGTGATATACATACACTTTTTTTGGATCATATTTTCTATTCCGCTATTTAATCAAAAACCTTTGGGGATCAGTTAAATTGGGGGATAGTCTGTGTTGGTACGTGTGAGAGAGATCCACCTTTCCAAGTTGTTGGGGTTCATCTCATACTTCTGAAGGTTTGAGGGTGCTGCCTGTTCCATACTCCCCCTACTCCTAGCCTTTTAGGGGTACAAACAATAGTAATTGGGGCCTAGTGTGGTTGTGTACGTGTGATATACATACACTTTTTTTGGATCATATTTTCTATTCCGCTATTTAATCAAAAACCTTTGGGGATCAGTTAAATTGGGGGATAGTCTGTGTTGGTACGTGTGAGAGAGATCCACCTTTCCAAGTTGTTGGGGTTCATCTCATACTTCTGAAGGTTTGAGGGTGCTGCCTGTTCCATACTCCCCCTACTCCTAGCCTTTTAGGGGTACAAACAATAGTAATTGGGGCCTAGTGTGGTTGTGTACGTGTGATATACATACACTTTTTTTGGATCATATTTTCTATTCCGCTATTTAATCAAAAACCTTTGGGGATCAGTTAAATTGGGGGATAGTCTGTGTTGGTACGTGTGAGAGAGATCCACCTTTCCAAGTTGTTGGGGTTCATCTCATACTTCTGAAGGTTTGAGGGTGCTGCCTGTTCCATACCCCCCCTACTCCTCATCTAGCCTTTTAGGGGTACAAACAATAGTAATTGGGGCCTAGTGTGGTTGTGTACGTGTGATATACATACACTTTTTTTGGATCATATTTTCTATTCCGCTATTTAATCAAAAACCTTTGGGGATCAGTTAAATTGGGGGATAGTCTGTGTTGGTACGTGTGAGAGAGATCCACCTTTCCAAGTTTTTGGGGTTCATCTCATACTTCTGAAGATTTGAGGGTGCTGCATGTTCCATACTCCTCTTCCTCATCCTCCCTTTAGGGTAGGAAAAAATTTAATCGGGCCTAGTCTGTGTTTGTACGTGTGAGATACACAGTTTTTTATCCTATTCCGCTATTCAATACACACCCTTTTGGTGTAAAAAACATTAAATTGCGGCATAGTTTGCATATTTGACATTTGCATATATTGTGCCTTGTTGCGCTGTTTTGGGTACTCCACCAACATGGCCAGTGGCAATGACGCCATTCTCAGCTTAACTATCCCACTTCTATGCCTCCTTGAAAAAACAATTTGGGCGATGATGGAAGAGGATGTGGCACAGGATGAGGAGGAGGAGGAGGAGGATGAAGAGGTAACATTTCAAAGGCTTTCAGGGCAGTCATTCGCAAGGGGCTCCGAGGGTGGGTTCCTGCACACACAAACGCCAGGGACACAATTGTCCAGCAGGGGCACAGTTCTGGAGGATGAGGAGGATGAGGAGGAGGAGGAGCTGGAGGAGGAGATGGAACCATGTTCACAGCAGGGTGGCACCCAGGCCAGCTCATGGCCATCACTGGTGCGTGGCTGGGGGGATACAGAGGACACGGACGATACACCTCCCACAGAGGACAGCCTTTCGTCGCCTCTGGGCAGCCTGGCACACATGAGCGATTACATGCTGCAGTGTCTCCACAACGACCGCCGAGTTGCCCACATTCTAACTTGTGCTGATTACTGGGTGGCCACGCTGCTGGATCCCCGTTACAAGGACAACGTACCGTCCTTAATTCACTCACTGGAGCGCGATCGCAAGATGCGCGAGTACAAGCGCACGCTGGTAGACGCCATGCTGCTGGCATTCCCATCTGACAGCGGGGCCACAGTGGAAGCACAAGGCAGAGGAGGAGGAGGAGGAGGTCACCAACGCAACCAGGGCACCGCCAGCACCTCAGAAGGCAGGGTTAGCATGGCCGAAATGTGGAAAAGCTTTGTCAGCACGCCACAACAAACAGCAGCACCAGCAGCTCAGATGGAACGTCTTAGCAGGAGGCAGCATTTTACCAACATGGTGGAGCAGTATGTGTGCACACGCCTACATGTAGTGAATGACGGGTCTGCCCCCTTCAACTTCTGGGTCTCCAAATTGGGCACATGGCCTGAGCTTGCCCTTTACGCCTTGGAGGTGCTGGCGTGCCCTGCAGCCAGTGTATTATCTGAACGGGTATTTAGCACGGCTGGGGGCGTTATAACAGACAAGCGCAGCCGCCTGTCCAGAGACAATGTGGACAAGCTCACGTTCATTAAAATGAACCAGGCATGGATCCCACGGGACTTTTCCGTACCTTATGCAGAATAGCAATGGATACCGACCTTACCCACCCATTGTTCCATTTTTGCTCTTTCTCACTCTTTTGGGGTGTACCCTCATTTAAAATTTTTGAAAAGAAGCAGTGTTGGCTACCTCGTCCTCCTCCTCAGGGCCAGATTAATGTAGGGGCTATTGGAGCTGCAGCTCCAGGCCCCTACCTTTTATATAGGCCCCGGGTTGGCCATATTCACTGTTACCGCTCTTCTGTCACTTGTAAACACAGAAGTCTGGCTTCTATGCTCGCTTCCCCAGGCAGCACCCTCAGAACCTCCCCACACAGCGTGAAGGCCGGACAAGGAGGGACAGTTGGCGATGCATGGATGTGTTTATGGGCTTCAGAGACAGCATCCCATGTTGAATTAGGCATGCATGGCTGCACCCTTCCTCCTCTGGGTGCATGGCAAGGCACGGCCCTTAAGGCCCTTCAAAATCCTCAGCACCAAGCCCATGATGCTGTTAATCCGGCCCTGGTCCTCCTCCACCGCCGCTTCCACCTACACCGCCCATAGGTGTGCGCAGCCTATTGCATTAAGGTGTGCACCCCAAAGTTGAAATACACATGCATGTGTTTGCCAGCAGGGAGAGTAATGTATCGGGGCCATGTACCTGTAGGCAAGGAGAAATAGAGCAGAGCAGGTCCCAGGGAGATCTTTCCCATCTCCTCACTGGCAATGCTATGTGCCCTAGGTGATTAGGGTGTGCCCAGGCACACCCAGCACACCCTGTGCGCACGCCTATGTCACCGCCACATCCACCACCACCTCAACCTCCCTCCTACTCCATATGGGCCTCGTCCTTCAGAGATGAAGAAGAACATTGTTTTATTTTTCTGGTTTTTTTTGTTGTTTTAAGTTATTTCCCTATCCACATTTCTTTGCAGAGCACTTGCCATGCTCTTAATTACGTTTTGCTGCCATTTGCAGCACTCTAGCCCTTTCCTTTGGTGTTTTAGAGCCATTTTAGTGCCTTAAAGTTCGGGTCCCCATTGACTTCAATGGGGTTCGGTGTCCGGGAAAAGTTCGGTAAAAGTCCGGGACACGGACCCGGACTTTTTTTTAAAGTTCGGCCGAACCCGTCGAACACGGACATCTAGGTGTCCGCTCAACCCTAATGTTCAACACTGTATTTTTAGGCTATCTCTTCTCAAATGTATTATGTTTTGTATCTCATGAACAGGGGCTGACTGGCAACTTTCAGCCCAGGGGGCAAGTACAATCCAGAGGCCTATGGTGCAGCGACTCGGCCCCCCTCCCATTCTCTCTCTTCCCGGCCTCCTGACCCCCATTCCAGAGTGAAGCTCCACTCCAGGTACTCTCCACTCACTGGCCGAATCCGGTTTCCCAACCTGGCCAGCAGGGGCGGTCGGGGATGGCCAGGGACAGAGAGTCTCCAGTGGGGCATGGAACTGGCCTCTGCTCAGACGAAGCTTACACCATCTATGTGGGGGGGGGGGGGAGGTCTGCGCTCTGTCCTTGTCTTTATCCCACACTCAGTAGGTCAGCAGTGGGGACTTTTTTTTTTTTTTTTTTTACAAACAAATTTTATTGAAGCAAATAAAATTTAACAATAAATGTAGATAATACATTGTACAGAGCAATAAAACACGTAAAACATGAGGAGTAAATGATCCTTTGGCAATAAGCCTTAGTGGATGATTGAGGCTACTCTAATATTCGGAACAAATAGACAGAAAATAGAAGATAATACAGTAATAATAACAATTGTGGGTTTGTTAGAGATAATTATGTAGGAAAGACTTATCATCAGGTGATTTTTTTTCCAAGTAGTGGATATGTATTAGGGTCTATTATGAGTCTCAGGAAGCAAAGGTGAAAAAAAAATGTATGCGGCGAGTCCCGGGATATTGAAATTAGTTCTTCCATTTCAGCTATTTCATCTATGCATTGAAACCATTCTGATATGGATGGGATTTTGGGGATGCCCCATAGTTTAGGTATGCAGAGTTTAGCTGCGTTGATTAGCATCATTGCTAAGGTCTTGAAGTATGATGTGAATTTGAGTCATGAGGGTAGGAGCTGTACAGGTGTATTTTTTGGGTGAGTTTGTGAACTGTGTTCAAGAAGGGTTGAATAGATGGGAATTCCCACCATACATTCAGGAGGTTGGCTTTAGCGTGTTGGCATCTCCAGAATTCGCTAGATATGGAGGTGTTGTACTTGCGTAGAATGGCAGGGGTGACAGATAGAGATAGAGAAAGTAATTTAAATAATTTTCTCCATATGAAGCTCCACGTGAAGGTCTTGGGCCCAAGCCTTGCAAACCTTCCCTTCGCCCGCTTGAGTGTTATCCCAAAGCATGTTATATATAGTTGAGATAATGTGTCGTTGGGGAGTTTGGGTGGTACATAGTTTCTCAAAAGGTGTGAGGGCTTTGGATAGGTCAGTCGCACATTGGATCTTGTTAATGTAGTATTTGATTTGCAAGTAATCTAAAAATGTTAGGTGGGAGTTGGCCCCTAATGCGTTCAAACCTTCAAATTGTTTAAGTTTACCATTCAAGAGGAGGTGGTGTAAACGTATACCAGTAGTGGGTTGTTTGGATGAAGTGTATGAAGTGACAGTCCTGGAGGGAAGACTGGATTCATAGGTAGTGGAGTCATTAAGCTTGGGGTAGAGGAGATGGAGAGGAGATGGTGAGCTTATGACAAGTCTCAGCATGGCATGGCACAGTGGTGTAGTGGTTAGCACTTTCACCTAGCAGCAAGAGGGTCACTGGTTCGAACCACAACACTACCTGCCTGGAGTTTGCATGTTCTCGCCTGCGTGGGTTTCCTCTGGGTACTCCAGTTTCCTCCCATACTCCAAAGACATGCTGGTAGGTTAATTGGATCCTGTATAAAAAAAAAATTGGCCCTACTATGTATGTATGAATGTGAGTTAGGGACCTTAGATTGTAAGCTCCTTGAGGGCAGGGACTGATGTGCAACTGAACCTGAAAATAAACACCTGAAATAATATTACACCTGAAATAAATAAAATAAGTAAATAAATAAGTCTCGAAGAAGCAGAAAAGTAGGATCCTATTAGGGGGTGCTCCAACGGTGGGGACTTTTTACTTCTCTTCACCAGGATTACTTTAGGCATGTCTGTGGAAGAAGCGGTGCAGCCTTTTTATGGGGCGTCAGAGTGGCCGGGGGGGGCAATTGCCCTCCTGCCCCCTGGCCCAGTCCTCCCCTGCTCACGAACCTGTGCCTTTGTATAATTGAAATTTGTACCAGCTCTTTTTGTTCACCTTATATGAGGGAAGCCTTGAGCTTCGATGTTTCAATATTTTCTGTCTTTTGTGTTTCTGTTTCCTTGAAATCCAATAAAATTCTTTGAAACATAATTGTAATACAAACAGAATGTACTTGCAGCCAAATGTGTGGCCCTCTTTTGTAAGAATCAGCATGCTGGCAGCTGGTCAGGGGCTGAAAAATATGCAGCTTCTCTTGAAGATGTACAGTAGCTACAGTGGATAGCACCTCTCTAAATGCTATCAGAGTACTGCAGTTCCAGTGTTGTGTTCCTTTTTATGGTGTCTGGGATCCCTCCAACTATTTGCCTTTGTTACTTGTTACCCTGGACTTTACTGAGAGGGATGTGATTTATAAAGATGTGTAGCAGTTTGTGTTCTAAACTGTTTTATTGAAGTACAGATTATAAACTAGATACTCTCTGTTTTTATAGACTTTGAGATGAGAGATGAGTTAAGGATTCTGGCCAAACCCCTGGGAATCTGTTGCATGACAGGACGTCCCTGGCCCAATGAGATGTGGTTGGTAAATTCCCTAATCCGAAGCCGCATGTAACAAAAGGACATGGATGCTGGTGGCACTTGATTTAACATGGCCACACGGCTATATTGTTTGTGTTGCTATGATACCACATGTTAACTTGATAAAGTCACATGGTCATTGTAAAGAGTCCATGTTTGTGCAGATTTTATTATCTGTTTTGTATTATTCTGCAGTGTGTGCTTGCTCTTTGCCATCCTAAAAATGTTTTGAATTATTCCTTCTAACTTTGCACCTGTTTAGTAAACTGCAAGTTACAATTAGGCCGGCTATACATGAATCAAAATTCGGCCAGTTCAGCAGGGTCTGGCTGCATTTTGATCCATGTATAGACACAGTGGTTTTACAGAAGTCAATTCACAAGTCAACTTCTGTTCAACCAGCCTGTCAAATAAATTGCACTCAATCAGCCAGACAACTATGGCTGGCAGCGCTGATCATTGTATTCCCATTGTCAGCACACAAAAGCTCAACAGGAGTGATTCCCCTATCCACACTGAGAGTGTGGGTGGGGGAATTGGGTTTGTTTGTTTGTTTAAAAGTAGAGTCATCTACGGGCTGCTTTACTCCTTGTCTGATCATTCAGCCAAATTTACCTATTCTACTAAACAATTAACATAAACCTAAATTTAGGGAAAATTGTAAGGGAAATTGCATGCAACTTTCCTTAATTCACTTATACTTTGAAATGTTTATTCAACTGTAACAGCTTGTCTTGTGTGAGAAACAAAGAAAAACTGCCTGACTAAAAGCTTTCTTTTTTTGCTTGTCTGATCAGCTTTTAATGTTTGTTTAATAGAACAAATGACACCATCCTTTTGAATGATGTTGCTAACATTTTATCCCAAGACTCTTATAAATACTTCATATCCACTGTTAACATTCCCGATTAAACATCATAATGCATAATCATCCCAGCTGTCTGGCTTGTATGGCTGGAGAAAGCTACTGTGAATCAGGTTACTTTGACATAATTCGCATGAGGACTGAAACACTCAGGCGTTGCAGCTGTCCAGTCTGGAGAATGCATGTATTTAGTAGCTGTTTAGTGTATGTTTTTTCAAATAACAGTCATTCGCAAATCCACTTGGACATCCATGATTACAATTTTTTTTTTAAATATCACATAACGCTCTAGTGTTTTATTTCAAATAATGCAAGACAATATAAATTACACTCTAAATTATAGTCCTGCGTGTCTACAAACATTTTGTAATGTGTTACTTTGAAATTATTTTTAGGCATTAGCATATATTGATATCCAAGGACTCTAATATGACCTCAGGAGGGCAACACTGCACTGATGTGGTCATTCTAGACTCTTTTGAGGTTATTGCATACTTAGAGGTAAAACAGTTTGGAGTTAAAGTGATACCATTAATTGTCTAATTTAGTAGACTGAAAATGCAAGTGTTTGAAAAATAGATATATATATACTTTTTTTTTCTCGTTCAATACTTTTATTGAGTTTTATAAAACAGCCATAAAGCAAGTTACAAAACAAAAACAGAGCAGAAATACTGTTATTGTTACAGTATTATAAATGTTATACTGTATAGTGAAGTTTGCACAAAAGAAAGGAACAAAAGAAAAAGGTAGAATTATTAATATGATATTCTGAGATATTAAGATTTTGAGAAGGTATTCAGAACATGGCTGCGGGGGAAATAAAAAAAAATAAAAAGGAAGAAGTCAGCAGTGTGTGGGTAGGGTAAAGTGGGTAAAGAAGAGGACATCGAGAATAGAACTTGTACCACAAAAGTTAATACAAAGTAAATAAAATATAAGTCTTTTTTTTTTTTTTTTGTGGTTCAAACATTTTATTGGAGAACAAAGTAAACAGGTAACAACAATTGGTAAACAGAGTGACAAGATAAGTACAAGCCAGATGCGCTAACAAAATAATGCTTACAATAACCATGGGTCAAACTTAGAAGTAGGTAGATAAGAGGTAACCAGGGGGCTGTGGCCAGGACTCTGCAACCGGCGTAGCCAACCCATAGGCACCCCATAAAGGGAACACTCTTTGCCCAGGTGGGGAGGCGCGGCCAAGCAGCAGGCGAAGCAAGGGTGAACAAAGCCCAGTAGCTCGGTAGTACGTGAGAAGGGATAAATGTGTGCGATAATCCACATGGTAATGCAACTAGACAGGGGAAACAGAGGATACAATAAGTAAAACCAGGAAAAGCAGGCCAAACCAGGGAGCCTGCGGGGAGCACTCTGTAGTTCTTGACAGGCTCAAACAGGTGTGTTGTTGGTGTAAAATATGTCTTAACTACCAAGCATTCAGAACCTGTTCCTCAAAACCTGGTGATAGGCCATGTTTAATCCAAGGGTCCCAAATGCTTATAAAAGTACTAAATTTATCGCAATCCATGGCTTCCATTTTTGCATGTAATAATGCACTATTCATCCTATGTTTAACTTCTACAAGATTCAAAGTGGTAGTCTTCCAAGCTTTGGCTATGGTTTGTTTAGCGGCATTAAGAAGCTGAAGGAATAATTTGAATTGTTTTTGTGTCAGGCATGCAGGTTTTATATTTAAAATGGCAATCACCGGATCTGAAGTAATATCTATTTCAAACATTTTAGATGCTAGAGAGAATATTTCTTTCCAAAAAACTGTAGCAATTGAGCAATTCCACCATATATGAACATGTGTACCTATTTCTGTACAACCTCTAAAACAAAAAGCCGGATAGTTTGGTGGGAACTTGGCGATTCTAGCTGGTACCAAGTACCATCGTGAAAGAACCTTGTATGATGATTCAATTGCGATAATATTTGAAGAAGAAGATTTTGTTACAGATCAGATTTCAGACCATTCTGATTGGTTAAGTGTACAGCCAAGGTCTGTTTCCCATTTCCTGACATAGTTTGGTGTATCTACGTCTGGATTGTTAAGCAATTGAGAATATAGGCTAGAAATTAGACCTCTGGAGGGTGGGTTCTTGATACAGATACGCTCAAATTGAGAGAGCTGATTCAGAATGGTACCATTTGTTATAAATGGGGTATAGAAATTTTTAATTTGGAGATATCGAAAAAGTTCTGAATGTGGTAAATGATGTGATTCACAAAGTTCAGGAAAACTTAAGATAGAAGAGCTAGAGACCAGAGTAAATCACCTTGACAGGCTTGACCTAGACCATGGATTGTGTGTAGACTGTAAATTATAATTAGTCTTTAGTCTATCCCATAAAGAAAGAGATTGCTTGGTGATTGGATTAGTAATATGTTTTCGAACTGATGGTTGTAACCATAAGAGATTGGAAATTGAGATGGGGTCACATTCACTAGATTCTATCGTAACCCATAAGGGAATTTCAGTAGTGGCATGATACTTAGTTAATTGTGCCAATTGTGCAGCTTTGCAATATGTGGCAAAATTGGGGAGACCCAGTCCACCCCTTGTTTTGGGGAGAATCAATGTGGATTTGGGCAATCTAGGTTTGATTGAACCCCAAGTGAATTTAATTATTTTACGTTGTAAGATTCAAAGAAAATGTGCAGGTATATGAATTGGCAGGACCCTAAATAAATATAAAAATTTGGGTAGAATGACCATTTTGATTGCATTTATCTTCCCAAACCACGACAATGGAAGTGATGACCATTTCGTCAGTAGTTCAGTAACTTTTTTCAATAATGGAGTAAAGTTGGCTGCATAAAGATCAGAATGGTTGGGAGTAAATTTTATACCCAAATATGGAAGGTGCTTCAAAGACCATGAAAATGGTAACGCATTCTGCGCTAAATTTAACTCAGGTTCACTCAATGAGATATTAAGGGTCGTGGATTTTTTCAAATGTATATAATATTTATATTATAAAATTTATTTTTAGTCCTGAAATAGCAGCAAATTTATTAAGGGTAGCAATGAGATTTGGGGGCTGATATATGGGGAAATGATAGAAAAAGAAGAATGTCATCTGCAAATAAACACAACTATAGTTCTATACCAGAAATTGAGGGATTACTTCTAATAATGTGTGTTAAAAGTTCTATAAGAAGGGCAAATAAGAGAGGGCAGAGAGGGCATCCCTGACGCATGCCTCTCTCTATGTTAAACAAGTCTGATTTATAGCCTGCGTATTTAATATGTGCTTTAGGTTTGTTATAAAGTGCAGAGATCCATTTTAAAAAAATTGGGCCAAAACCCCATTTACTAAGAGTATATTTCATATATGGCCAGGATATGGTATCAAAGGCTTTTTTAATGTCTAGTGATAGGAAACACGAGGGGATGCGGCGTGTTTTAGCTATATGAGATAACACGTCTGATGTTGTCAGTAGCTTGGCGAATAGGTATGAAACCTACTTGATCCCTATGAATGAGTTGTCCTGTGAAGTTATTTAGTCTGGAAGCTATAATTTTGGCTAAAATTTTAATATCTGAATGTAAACAGGAAATGGGTCGATAGTTCTACCAAATCGTGTCATCAGTTTGAGGCTTTGGGAGCATACAGATGATTGCTGTTAAAGTTTTCTGTTTAAAGGATTGGCCATTAAGAAGTGTATTGAAAGCATTAGCTGGGATAGGCGAAAGGGAATTGGAAAAAACCCAGTAGTATAATGCCGAAAAACCATCAGGGCCTGGTCTTTTATTTAATTTTAGTGATTTTATAACTTGGGACACTTCATCTGGTGTTATTGATTTTTCCATAAATTCCATCTGAGACTAAGAAAGTCGGTAGTGATAGTTGAGCAAAAAATGCATTTGCAGCAGAAAAATTCAAATTGTTTTCAGATGAATATAGAGTAGCTAGGTGTGTTTTAAATTTCTTAAGAATTTTTATAGGGTTGCTGGTAAATGTATCTCTTGAGATTTTAAGACGTATGGGTGTAAATGGTTTATGGAGTGACGCAAGCCATGGGTGAATCTGGTTTATTTGCTTTAATGTAAAAATTGTGAGGCGATCTCCGAAGTGTCTTATCTGCAGACTCTGTAAGAAACAGATCAAATTCAAGCCTAGCTTTATCAAGATTGGTTTTATTAGAAGAAGTAGGATTATTTTGATATACTTTGTAGCATGTATTAAAGTTTGTTTCTAATTTCTGGCTAAGTGTTTTACGTTCACGTCTAAAGAAGGCAGCCTGTCTCAAACAAATACCATGAATAACTGGTTTGTGTGCCTCCCATAAAGTAGGGGAGACACATCTGGCATTGAATTATGTAATAGATATTCAGAGAGAGCATTTTTAATATCCAGACAATGAGATTTATTTTTTAATAAAGAGTCATTAAGGCACCACGTAGTGTCATGTGCTTTAGGAATAGTTGAAGCAATAACTGTGCAAACTGCATTATGGTCAGACCATGTGATTGGTATGACCATAGATGCAATCGTTTCAGGTATGAGACCTATAGTGAGAAATATATGGTCTATGCGGGAAAACCTTTTATGAGGGTGGGAGTAATATGTGTATCTACGCTTGTTTGGATTCACCTCTCTCCAAGAATCTACCATATTATGTTTTACAAGCAGTTGTGAGAATGAGAGTTTATTAGGGCTGCTCGAAGAAGATATAGGGGATTTATCCAGAAATGGGAAAATAACTTGATTTGAATCACTACAAATCATTACTGCACCCATTCTATGAGAATCCACAACCTGAAAAAGATGCAAAGGAAATGGAATAGGATTTTTGTTGGGAGCATAATATGACACTATAGTGATAGCGGAGTCAATAAGGTATCCCGTGAGAATCAGATACCTGCCCTCAGGGTCCTTGATTTCATGTACAAGAGTAAATGGAGTAGACCGATGAAAGGCCACTAGCACACCTCGTTGTTTTGTAGAGGCAGAGGCAGTGAAAATGTGAGGATATTTAGGACTAAAATATTTGGGAGTGGATTGTAAGGTGAAGTGCGTCTCTTAAAGACACAAAATGTGTGCTTTTAATAATGCAAAGTTGCGAAAAGCTTTAGTAAGTTTGTTTGGGTTATTTAGTCCCTGAACATTCAAGGACATTATATTTAGGGGGGCCATAAGATTGTATAGAAATGATGTCTAGCATACCAAACCATTGTGGAATTTGTAGATTGTTTCATACTCGATGTGGGAAGGGGGAGGAAATGTGTAGAGAAAAGGGAAGAACTAAACAGAAGGGACAATTGTGTGCTTAGCATAGAAGGTAATATATAAAACAAATAGTTAGGGCACAACCAATAGGAACGTATGCCATTGATGGGAGATGGAAATCCCCCAACAAAGGCTAAATAGCTACCGTCAGTAGTCTCCGAAAGGGAGAGGCCACCAATGGTAACAAAGTGAGGACGCACGGAACAACCTAGGAAGATACAGAAAACCACAAGTTAATAATCACTAAAAAATATACAGTAGTATAAGCGACTTATGCTATAATAACGAGCCGAAATCACAGTACTCCTGCCAGTAGTAGCTGTGCAAGATACTGCAAATCTAAGAATTTATTTCACAGGGATGAGTATCAACTATAAAGAACTTTATAGAGCTCTAAAGGAAGTTATCCATGTCTTCTAGCACATATTATAGATAGGAAAGGATGTAGCACAGTAAAACTGAATAATAACCATATTCAAAAAAAGGAAGATTGATTTGAACCAAGCAACAGGGATTAATCTACAATAAGTAGAACTAAATGGAATTCTGTGCCACGGTGTAGTTTGCTATGACATGTATGAGCTTGAGCATTTAGCTCAAAAAACAAATTAGAAGTATGTGGCAAAAAGGTATTAGATCCCTGAAATATTATACTGGCAAGATAAAGAAAGACACTGAAGTCTTTTCTAGGAAAAAGAAATTGGATGACCAACATAGCACACTGTTTGAAAAATATTTAGCCGACAAAGGGTTTCACTTTAAATCAGAGTGTTTTGCTTTCTTCGATGACCAACATGGTACATGTTGGCGTTGGACACTCCTAAGGGTATGTAGACTTGTTGCCCTGACCAGGTTGACCCTCTGACTCAGCAGGCACCTGGAGACCACTCTGACAAACATGTCACACAGCGTATGGGTTCTCAGAATGATCTGCTTTTATTCATCTCCGTTGCAGCTTATATGTAAAACGTAAAAGTATATTAAGGACCAATCAGCTTTTAGCACACTTATGCATAAAACTCCTATCGTGATGAAAATTTATAAAGCCTTCTATTTCTGTATTTATCTGTCACAAAATATATTTTGACTGAAAGTCGCTGATATATGTGTGATATCATGTACAGACACAGGATGTGATAGGACACAGAATAGAGCTAATAGGAATAGGTTGAATGAGGGAGATAGAGAGACACAACAGTGGCCCTAAATATCAATCAGTAACTAGGGTGTGAGGTCACGTGCGTGACCTAAGAGGGGATTGAAGGAAATTAGTATTTTGCTTATATAATGCCATTTTGTATCAATTAAGCTCAGGTTCTACCATTTTATGAGAAGCATCCATTTTATGTACTTAGATACTGTTAGGAAAGATTCTGTCTTTCCTTACATTATCTAAGTACATAAAATGGATGCTTCTCATAAAATGACAGAACCTGAGCCTAATTAATACAAAATGGTGTTATATAAGCTAAATTCTAATTTCCTTCAGTACAGTACTGTGATATACTCACTATCAATTGTGTGGCAGTTCTGTGCGTGGAAGCCCATAAGCAATACAAAGGTAATGGGTCCATGGGCTGTCATTTTTTAGATATTTAATTTTAACATTGATTTTAGAAGTATTTTTGAGGGCCCGTTTACACTTGATACAGTGGAGCTGCGCTGGCAGCTGTTTCCAACACAGCGCCAACATATAGCGGAGGCAATTTGCCTAGTTTCCTATGGTATCACTTCACAACAGAGTGTTGGTGTGGTGTGTGCTGAAAAAAAAGTACTTTTTTAGTACACCAGGTTGCTGCCTGAACTACTGCATTTTTGATGCTGTTAAGATGATTAAAACCTGCTTATGACATCTCAATAAAACTCTGTGAAAAAGGAAACTGTGCTATGCCCCAGAATCAGCTCATCAGCATTGTGTCTAACCGTGCACACTAGCAGCTAAATGTGCATTTAGTACGTAGTGTGTTGCCTGTAGATATTCATCATATTGCTCACTTTCATTATCATTTTGTTACTGCTTCCATTTAGCAGGTTACTAATCATTCTACAGGCTTGTGCAGATCAAAAAGTGCAGCGTGCTTTTAGGTTCATTCAAGCATTCAACTTGTATTTGAGATCAGTATTACGCTAAAATGAAATGTGTAATGAAACATGATCACATTACCCAACCCTCCACCCTCAAACCGCTCCTCCCACCTACCTGAATTTGTGAGGTTCATCTCTGTAGGGTTCTGTTTTTTCTCTGAATTTAGTGTGGCTGTGCATGGCTCCATCTACACAGTTATGTCTTCCACTTACAGACCACAAGTTCCATCTGCCATGGCAGAGGGCCCTTTAGACCTCAATGGAGCACAACTGCAGTGATGTTACCACACCTCTAGTCCACTGTTTACTTCCTCCAGCCCCATGACCATTTGTTCATGCCTCAGTAGAGATCTGAGACTGGGGGCAGAGTCTGCAGGAGCCTGTGTTGTGCATCCAAGATGCACCGATCATGGTTGCCATGCAATGCAGGCTCTGATGCAAACATTTAATGCAGTAAATTAATTTTATTATTGTGGGTGCATTTAGTTAAATAAGATGCCTTTTAAGATCGGAGTTCCTCTATGGGTGCTTCTGTCCTCCTTGTGGCATCCTTCTGACCAGATTCCAAACTCTTTCTATCCTGCATCTAGCTGCTTTTAGATGCTTAGGCATATCTACTAACTTACATGGGGAGAAAAGCAGTTCAGATGCAAACAAATGTTTGTGTACACAAGACCTAACACAGTTGAAGAAGTTGAACTTAAAAGACTCAAACTAAAATCTAAACATGCCACAAAATCAAAGAACATTCATTTATCCAGGCTACTTTATGCATTTTTACTGAACTTCTGTAATGTAATCTTGAACTGTGTTCAAATTAAATTAAAACAAACTTTCTACTAAATTAAAAAAAAAAACATACAGTTTGAAACCTTTAAATGCTTATTTTGTCTTATGAATGAAAATTACACAAGCCAATTTACCTATTTTTATTATTAACCCATTTGGCAACAAGGATGCCAACAAATTGCTTTAACTAGAACAAGAGTCACAGGAGCTATAGATTTGGAAGTGACACCCAGGCTATGCTACCTTAACTTTCATATACTGTCCCTATGAAGGAAGCTTCAAGAGAGCTTTGAAAGAGAGGGTTTGGTGCCTCAGGTCAAGGTGTGTGGGACTTTTAAAGGGCTAGTACACAAAGGTATCTTAGATACAAAGTAAAATCATAATATTTATTCCAAAATAAGATATAAAGTAAATATCATACGTTTCAAGTTACAGCCGATATGGTACATATGGTGTATGGGTTAAAGACCCATAGGTGAAAGTGAAGAGGAATATGAAAGAGGTGACATTGTGGTAAAGTGACATTAGTCTCTCTCTTAAGGTCCGAACGTCTCAGATTGGCGTTGGATCTTGGTATGAGAGAGTTTTTTTATTCCTACGCGTTTCGGCGAGGGAGCCTTTTTCAAGGAAAAATGTCAATCATCTCTGTGGATAAATGATAGTAGAGATATTTTGTTAATTTAATTTTTGGCCATTTGGAAACATTTGTTTCGCCTATGGTCATGTGATACATACTTAAAAAGTGATATGCCTGGGCCTGCTTATGGTCCTCGGGTCCTCATAAGAATCAACTGGGTCTCGCTACTGGGATATGCAAGGTGAGAAAAGGTAGAAGGTAAGGGACGAGGATATTGGTATACATCCGTATTTTTGTACATGTGCCAGTTGTATTTGTTATATACTTACTGGATACATGTATTCTCTGGGCCAGTTGGGAGAAGAAGACATACATTCAACCCGTGTCTGGTCAGTCTGTACATAGAGGAAAGTATTTTATTTGGAGTTTTCAGAGCAATTTGAATTTTTTAATATATATATTCCATAATGTTTTGCACTTACTTTGCAACATATAATTATGTGGTTAATGTAATTTCCAGTTTTATCCGCTAGGTGGAGTATTATTCCAGCTGGTCCTGTAATGGTGCACAGTTCCAGTGGTCTCCACTAGGGGGTGCTGTTCCGGTTATTCCTATTCCTGAATGAAGTAGACAGGACAGGAAAGGCCTTATTTAGTGTGTTATCCCAAGGAAGAAGATACCATCAATGCATCTTTTGCATTGTGGTATACTTACAGTTTTAAGGGTCCATAGGCTTGGGGAGAAAACGAAGAGATCCTGGTAGCGTGGTCCGAGCGTCCTCACTGTCCCTCGGCTCGAGGGAAGTGACGCCCTGTTAGGATTCCCGGCCTTTTTATACCGTTCGCGCATGCGCAGTAGGTGCGCGATTTATGTAACGGAGGATTCTTTCTGGATGACGCGCCGCGGGTGCGTGCGCATCCTGTCTTCGTTAGCGGTATATTCGATAGCGGCCGCCGACACAGGAGGCGGAGCTGGGATTCCAATAGTGGGTCCAATTGGCAGAAGGTGGAGAGAAGTCTGCTTAACTCCTTGTTCCCCGGTTTGTACCACCGGGGTTACCTGTGCCGGATGAGGATTATTTGGGGATGATGGCAGGCTTTTAAATATTTTTCCAGGCAAAAAAAAAAAGGATATATATACATGTAAGTGATGATTAGGTAATCCATCATTAGATAACATTCCATTTGGAAGCCGATTTGGGGCTGTTTGTCCAAAGGAGAAGTCATTATATATAATAAGAACAGACTATATATATTTTTTGTTATATTTATATTTAGCAGCAATTTCATACAAATCTGTGCATGCGTGGTATAAGTGAGACATGAAGATCTTGATTTTGGCAGGGGGTGTTCGATCCCAGCAGGGGTTTGAATGGAGAACTAAAAATTCAAAGAGTGTTTTTTGGGAGACAGTTATCTGATATTGGGGTGTTTGTTGATGTCCCTTAATCTGTTTTTCCGGATACGAAGCCCTCCAGAAAGGGGCGATAACTAGCATTTTCATTTAAGCCCGGTGGTTGGGCTGCATTTAATTTCTTTATCCAGCGGAGCTCCATTTGGAGTAGCACTTTATTCCAATCCCCCCCTCTGGGGGGCACATGTATCCTGTCCAATATAGAGAATTGGACTTTTGGCATGCGGTTTTTGTGGTAATTGGCCACGTGTCGGCCCAGTGGTAGATAAAAGTTGCTTATAGACATACTTTGTAAATGTTGGTTAACTCTTAGGCCAAACTCTTGTCGCGTCTTTCCAACGTAGAAGCTTCCACATTGGCACTCCATCAGGTAGACCACCCCTTTGGTCTTGCAGTTGGCAAAATGTTTTGGGGTGAACTGGTCTCCATTGGGTAGTATCTTGTGGGTGGATTTTTTAATGACTGAACACTGTGCACATGATCCGCATGGGTATGTGCCTTTGACTTGGCAGGCATCTTTCTTGGATTTGAACTCACTGTTGACCAGTGTTTGTTGTAGTGATGTCGTTTTTCTATAAGTAACAAGTGGTTTTTCTGTTATTAGTTCTTTAATATTAGGGTCCTCGGTCAGTATAGACCAATTTTTTTGGAGGATTTTTTTTAATTGTTTGTGTTCATTAGAGAATCGCAAAATCAGTCTTGTTGGTTGTTGAGTTTTTTCCTTAGTAGTGTCTTTTTTGAAAAGGATGTCCTGTCTGTTTTTTTGTTTAACTTTGTTAAAGGCCTTTCTGAGGCACGTTTTGGTGTACCCTCGTTCCTGTAGTCTCAAGTTAAGATCATAAGCTTCTTTTTTGAAGTCTAATTCTTTCGAGCAGTTCCTTTTTAGTCTAAGGAACTGACTATATGGAATTGATTTTTTAAGTGGTTCCGGATGGAAGCTGGTAGCGTGCAGTATAGTATTTCCTGCCGTTTCCTTTCTGTAGAGTGTTGACATCACGTTTCCTTGGTCGTCCTTGTAGATATATGTATCTAAGAATGGAATTTTGGTTTTGTGGTATGACATGGTGAAAAACATGTTATGGTTGTTTTTGTTCATTTTCTCAAGGCATTTTTTGATGAGATCCTCGGATCCATTCCAGATTACCAAGATGTCATCCAAGTATCTTTGCCACAGGAGGATGTTTTCTGTATATTCTGAGTTTTCTTCTTCTGTTAGGAATTCATTTTCCCAGTCACCAAGATATATGTTTGCATAAGCGGGTGCACAACTGGTGCCCATGGCAACTCCGCATACCTGAAAGTAGTATGTTCCACAGAAAGAGAATGTATTGTGGTTCAATATAAATTCCAACATATTGAGGATAAAATGGTTGAACTTCCTATCGTGGTTGCTCTGTTGATTAAGTGTTTTTTCTACAGTTTTTAAGCCATGCAAGTGGGGAATGTTATTGTATAGAGCCTCCACATCTATGGTGACCAGTAGGGCGTCTTTTGGTACTGTTATGCCTTCCAGGATCTGCAACAGGTGCACTGTATCCTTCGTATATGATGCCAATTGAGTCACATGTGGTCTCAAGTAGGTGTCTATGACTTGGCTTGCCTTCTCCGTTATATTACCGTTGCCAGAGATTATTGGTCTACCGGGTGGATCTGTTGGGTTTTTGTGGATTTTTGGCAGTGAGTAAAAAGTCGGCGTTCTCGGGTGTTTAATTTTGATGAATTCCCATAAGGACTGGGATATAGCCTTGTCATTGTATGCGTTGTCTACCAGTTGGTAGAATTCCTTATTGTAATTCCCTATCATGAGAGGTGAGATAGCTTTGTAGCATTTTTTATTTTCCAATATTTTGGTACACATATATTTATAGTGTTCGTTGTCCATCACGACAACATTTCCTCCCTTATCCGAGGGTTTAATGGTAATGTTATCAATCTCCTTGAGTTCTTTTAATGCTCTCTTTTGTGCCGGGTTTAAGTTGGCTGTTCGGGTGTTTTTGTGTATTTTTTCGACGTCCTTCGACATTTGTCTGACAAACAGCGCAATGGTGGGATTGGTGCTTAGGGGTGGAAATTTGTGTGACTTTTTCCGGAAGGTGTCAGTTGTTGTGGTTTCCTCTATTTCGTCATCACTATCCGTGGCTTCATCAGTTCTTTCTGAGTCACTCATGCCTCCTTCTTCCAATAATAGGTTTAAGTCTCGGATGGCTCGGAATTCCGCGGCTGTCAATGGTGTGGGTTGTTCTTGGGTTACTGGTTTCTTCTGATACATAGATTTCAACAATAAATTCCGTGCGAACAAGTTAATGTCTTTTATGGTCTCAAAGGTGTCCATACTTTTATTGGGGCAAAATGACAATCCTAATGATAATACCTCCTTCTGTTCCGGTGTTAGATTATAGGAGGAGAGGTTGATCACATTTAGTCCCTCGGTTCTTCCAGTTGCGGCTCCTGTTGTTCCTGTGTTAACGGTGGTTTCGTTTTGGTTTTGGGTTTTTCTCGCACTAAAAAAGGCCCCTTTTGGGGTTGTTTTGAATATTCATCCCTGTTTTTCTGAGATCTTGTGAAGATCTGGTAGTTGTTTGGTCTACTGGTTGTGGGTACTTCCATAATTTCTGGTTCTTGGGGGTCCGTTTCCCCTAGTTCGTTTTGTGTTCCCCATTCTCTTCTATCATAGTTCCTTTGTGGATTTTGTTGGTAATTTTTTGTTTGGTTCCTACCTCTTCCTCTGTTGGTATCGGTCCCAGAGTTGTAGGATGATGAGTCCGTAGAGTAGTTGGGATTTTTTGTTGTTTTACTTCTATTCTTATTTGCTCTTGTTGTGTTTGACCACCTGTATGCTCTGCCTTGGGTAAATGCGTTTTTATCTCGCCAGTATTTTCTTTCTTTTTTTTGCAATATTTCTTTTCCATATTCCTCTAGGTGTATCTTAAGTTTTGTTTCCTGCTCACTGTATAGTGGTGCAGCTTTGAGGGGTGTGAGTAGTTCATATACTAATTTAATTTCCTCATCAAGGTTTTTTATTTGTCTCCGGTACTCTTCCTGGAGTAGAACCATGAGGTTTTTAGAGCATTCATTTAGGGTGTTCTCCCATTCTTTTTTCATTTGCTCAGTTATGTGGTCCATGGTTGGAAATATTTGAATGCGGAGGCCAGCTGGGTTTATTTTTTCTTTTATGTATCTGTTAAAACTTTGGATGTGCCAATATAAGGCGGATTTTCTTACCAGGTGTTTCCTTAGGTTTGAAAATAATGCTAGTACGTCTGAATCCATTTGTTCCTTCTCTTGAAATTTGTTTTGAATCCCCTGCATTAGGGAGTCCCACTCGGTGCCCATCAGTTTCTCCATGTCTGTCTCCATCACACATGCACAAGTACTTACCAGGTCAAGGTTTTTTGGCCTGTATAGTAGTTTTGTTGGCGGTTCGAGTACCTTCGTGACTCCTGTTGCAGTCCTAAGGCTGAACTGGAGGAAGGATTTTTGTTTTTGCCCTTTGATGTGTTGGTTTCTTATGCCTTGCTGGGCAGCATAAGAGGGGGAAAAGAAGGTTTATGTTTATCTTCTCCAGGGAGTCTGTGAGGCAGTGGGTGTGTTTTCCACCCGGGGTAAATTTTATGGATATGCGATTCCCTGAGAATTTTTTAGTTCGGTTTTAGCCGTCATCCCTATTATATCTTTGAAAGAGAGGGTTTGGTGCCTCAGGTCAAGGTGTGTGGGACTTTTAAAGGGCTAGTACACAAAGGTATCTTAGATACAAAGTAAAATAATAATATTTATTCCAAAATAAGATATAAAGTAAATATCATACGTTTCAAGTTACAGCCGATATGGTACATATGGTGTATGGGTTAAAGACCCATAGGTGAAAGTGAAGAGGAATATGAAAGAGGTGACATTGTGGTAAAGTGACATTAGTCTCTCTCTTAAGGTCCGAACGTCTCAGATTGGCGTTGGATCTTGGTATGAGAGAGTTTTTTTATTCCTACGCGTTTCGGCGGGGGAAGCAAATGAACCTATAGCATTTGGAATAGGGAAGAAAAAGAATGCAATGTCCCTCATTGTCTAGCACAAGCAAAATAACTATATGCTTAAGTATATTGATACATTTTCAAACTACTAAGCAGCACATACAAAACCTCAGGTACAGTATGTACACAAAGAGGGCAATTGAATAAATAATGTATGACACTTTTCTAGTGGTATGCTCCCTCTATCTCCCTCAGGACATTTGTCCTGCTGCTGATTCATTTTGCATTTTCAACAGTTTCCTTAAGAGTTTGAGAGATTTGGGTGGTTCTTATATGTGCTACTTTGAGAATGTGCTATTGCTTCAAAAAATAAAAAAAGGATTACAAAAAGATTGCACATAAGAAAATTGGTCGTAATCAAGACCATCTCTAAGCTGATATACAGAGACATGGCAGATGCTCACAGTGGGGCATGTTTATGCTGGGAAGTTGTCATGAATGTGATTGCTTCCCACTCAGGGCTTGTGGGTTGCTAAGACATTTGTAGTACTGGCTATGTGGCCATATTAGTTCACTGATGACATCAACATGAATGATGATAGTTGATGACCTACCCTCTCCCACTATGCTCAATCCATTCTTTTCTTTCATTTGACATCCCCAGTGCTAGTTATAAAAACAAAGGGAGAGATACACATTGCTATAATCTTCTAGTGCTGCCTCTGTTTTGGCCTCTCAGGTATAACAGGTAGAAACAGAGTTTATGTAGCCATTTTGAAGGAGCCTGGCATGATAAGCAGAGGTGGAGTGGGCAAAAACATCAGCAACACTGATTGCATACTGACTTTTTGTGAAACGGAGGAGGAAGGGAGGGGTATGCGAGATGATTACAGCCACACACACCTACACAGGTTGAAATGGATGGACTATTGTCTTTATTCAACCTCACCTACTGTGTAACTATGTAACTATGAAGATGCTCTAAGTTTCAATAAGGAGATGCAGGAAAAGTGTGGTGATGACTTGAGGTGTTTTTTTGGGACACTGTTTACTTTATTTACCTTTTAAAATAATGTGATGCAATGCTCAAAAGAGGTAGCTCACAAACTGTTCAATTAAACTGTAGTGCCACAGGCCAACTTTTGCCCAGCCACACTTTATTGTGGCTTGTATCTTTGCATTTAGGCTTGATAGTGCAGATATCGAAACACTTGAGGGCTGTAGCTCAGTTTTTTCAGGAAGGTTTCTCCTTGAAGCTTTTGTCTCTATATTTAGGCCTTTTGTCAGGAACCTGGAAGCATGTGATTATGCGTTTGAGCGTAGGTATGCTTGTGCTCGTACTTGTGAGCATAGATGTATAACTGGACTTGCAAGTATGAGAATGCACACATGCAGGTGCAGCAGTTCACATGAGGCTTATTTAAACCAGAGGCCTTCCTAGTATTATTGCTGGAGGGTCTTTAGCTTTACCCTTGTTACCTTTGTTCAAAAAAGTCTGCTTAATCCTGTTACTGACCTGACTCATTCTGATTATTCCTTGGATTCCCCTTGATGGCTTATATCTTCTACTGATGCGTGTTACCAATCCTGGCCTAAACTTTTGACTAAGATTCTGCCTCATGATTCTGTACCTTGCTTCCAGCAGATTTCTGACCCCGGCCTGTCTCTGCCCCAGATACTGATTGTGATTCTGTTCCTATCTGCCTGGCTGTTACCTAACTTAGCTTGTGACCTGACCTCTTGTTTCTGCTCATCTGACCTCAGCATCTCCAAGTTCAAGTTCACTGAACAAACATCCTAGCACCAATGCCCTTCGACTGCCCTAGCAAGGACATCTTTGAAGACTGTCAATAAAATACCCAAAGGCTGCTGTTCTAAATTTTCTGACTTCACATTAAGCATGTTAGAACTTTATGAAAACATGGCTGTCTGACCAAATGAAAAACAAAAAAGCCTTTTTTTCTAATGCAAAAAAAGAAAAAATAAATTTTTTGAGGCTATTAATTTTGCTAATTAAAGCAGGCCTCACACAGATTGATGAAAACACATATCACTGTTAACCGCTTGCCGACCGCCGCAAGTACATATACTGCGGCGGTCAGCCCCTCACAGGCAGAGTGACGTATCGGTACGTCACTAGCCTGTGAGGCTCTGGGGAGCGAGCGCGCGCTGCCGGCGGCACGCTCCCGCACGGCCACAGACCCCCCCCCCGCGCGTGTGTGACCGGCAGACCCGATGTCCGCCACTCACTCTGCGATCGTCGGGGGAGAGGGAGAAAGGCAGGCAGCTTGTGTAAACAAGCTGCCTGTCATTCTTCCCTGTGTAGAAACACTGATCATACGGTTCTACTATGTAGGACCGTTGATCAGTGTTCCTAAAGCTCAAGCCACAGCCAATCACAGTTAGAATCACGCCCCTAGGGACACACACAGCCCCCTCCCTCTCAAATAAAGTTAACCCCTTCACTGCCAGTGTAATTTTACAGTAACAGTGCATATGTATAGCACTGATTACTGTAGAAATGTCACTGGTAACCCCAAAAGTGTCAAAAATGTCAGTCAAGGGTCCGATCTGTCCGCCCCAATGTCGCAGTACCGCAGAAAAAATCGCATATCGCCGCCATTACGCGTTAAAAAGAAAACAACAAAAATGACAAAAATCTTTCCCTTTGTTAGTAAACGCGATAACTTTTGCGCAAACCAATCAAAATACGTTTTTTGCGATTTTTTTTACCAAACATATGTAGCATAAAACAAATTGGCCGAAAATGTTAAAAAATTTTGATTTTTACTTTTTTTTTTTGGGGAATTTCATATAAAAAAATGTGAAAAATATTGTTATTTTTGCAAAATTGACGCTATTTTTTTGTTTATAGCGCGTGATCAAAAAATCGCACAGGTGATCAAATACCACCAAAAGAAAGCTCTGTTTGTGGGAAAAAAAGGACGTCAAATTCGTTTAGGTACAGCATCGCACGACGGCGCAATTGTCCGTTAAAATCATGCAGTGCCGAATCGCAAAATACCCCCTGGTCTTTTAGCAGCCAAATCCTCCGGGCTTAAGTGGTTAAAAGTGACAGACAGGCAAAAAAAAACTTTTTGACTGAAATTAACTTAATTAAAGTTCTACTGACTGTAAACAAAGCAAATTGAATATATATATATATATATATATATATATATATATATATATATATATATATATATATATATATATATAATAAATTCCACTTTTAGATAAGCACTGCCAAAGTATGTTGTCACTGATGTTGTCCCAAAAAACAGTGATGATAGTGTAACATACATATACAGCTTTAGGGTACCCCTGAAGCTGTAATTTAAAGAATTTCTGTATTTCCCAAGGTACCCTCAAAGCCTCATAAAAAAGGCTTCTCCCATGCTGTACTTTTTCCCTCTTTTTTATTCTTTTTTTTTGCAATAAAACAGTTGTGCAGTCTTCTAATGCCATTTGGTTGACAATAGCCTGTCTAGCAGCCCTACAAAAGGCCAAGATTTACCATCAATAGTGATCCTCGATTATTTCAATACAGTTCAAAAGTTGAGTTTTTCAAAATGTGCTTATGCTCAATATATTTAGGTCACACCAAATGTCATCTGGTCCGCTCATCACTACTTGTGAGATGATGATAAAAGCAATTTAGGGCTAGATAATTGAACTAAATTGTGTTATTTTTTTCTAAAGTTTTGTGTAAAGATTTTCCCTGTAGTATTGCTAAAGATAACATTATTCAAGACTGCATACATACGTTTATACACACACAAAGGAGCCAATTTCAGTTTTGTTTGCTAATAAGCGCACAGATTACAGCTCCTCTACAGGTATGAGTTAAAGTCCTGTAGCTGAACTGGTGATTTAAAACTTCAACAACTTTGAGGGCTGTCAGGTATTCACAGCATATGTGATGCATGTGGAAATAAAGGTAGCAAATCTTGCAGTTCTACAAGGAACCTCAGATCCATCAACACTGAAGTGGTTAAATCAAAGTAACACAAGTGATTTATTTAGTAGCTTTCACTGGCTATACTCAAGGGAGATAAATCTACCTATTTGTCAAGCTTCTCACAATAGCACATTTATTTTCCTCTACCAGTTTGCTTTATTAAGGAAACACTTGACCCACCTGTCATATCAAATTGCTTCTTTTATCCAAAACTGAATAATATAGACATTCCCCCACCGGGAATTTGGATGCAAATACAGGAGCTCTATAAGTGCAGGTTGCCAATTTGTTGAGCATATTAGGGTACAGATATATTGTCAAGGGAAAGAACTCTAATACAGAATCTTCTAACAAGCTCATTTTTTCTTTTTTTCCTCCGCTACTTTTGCTCTATCTATAGTTGATATTATACAGTTTCTTTTCACAATTGTTATGGACAGCTGTCAAATGAAACTGGCTTTTTACTTTGATGGAAATAGCTAGAGCTGTTTTGGGATGTCTCTCATGGATACTTGTGATTTTACCTCTTTCAATGACTATAAGAAAGAATTCAACTGAAAACTGCAATGCCCATCTAGCTTTGTATATACAATGCTGCTTCTTAGGCTTTCTTATAGGCATCTAACATACATTTTGCATTCAGAAAATACATTGTGCAGAATGTACAGGTTTATGTATTTAAGGGAAAATTGTATTTATATTCCACTTTGCTCAGTTGTCTAATTTGTTTGTAAAATTGTGTTTATACAATAAGATTTTTCATCCCAATCCAATTAATTGATGTCCAAAGTATTCTGTGATTAAAGTTGATAACCCAAGTTTATTTAGTAGCTATACAGTTAATGTAAAAAACCTTTGCATTTTTTGGGAAATAAAAAAGTCTTTTTTATTTCAATTAAATAAAATTAGTAATTTAAACTGAAAATATAGTGATTTTTTTTTTTTTTTTTTTTACCAAATATAGCTACAGCATGTATGACAGAAAATGAAACAGATAATTAACAACAAACAATTACCAGCTAAGAACTGAATTTTGTTAATTATATGCTAATAAAAATGTTATTTGCAATTAGGTTTCTCATTTATCGTTTGCATTTTTGGAAGGCAAACACAAGAAATCAAGATCACAGTGCATGCTATTTGGAGCCTAAATTTACAAAATGCAAATGTACACTTATATGTCATTTACCATATATACTCGAGTATAAGCCGACCCGAATATAAGTTGAGACCCCTAATTTTACAACAAATAAATGGGAAAAATAATTGACTCGAGTACAAACCTAGGGTGGGAAATGCAGCAGCTACTGGACCCAACTGGACCACCACAAGACCCAAAAAAGGGGCTGCAGACCTGGTACAGGAGATTCAGGGCTGTGGGCATAGTACCGGAGAATGCAGGGCTGTGGGCATGGTACAGGAGAATGCAGGGCTGCGGGCATGTTTCAGGAGAATGCAGGGCTGCGGGCATGGTTCAGGAGAATGCAGGGCTGCGGGCACGGTACAGTAGAATGCAGGGCTGTGGGCATGGTACAGGAGAATTCAGGGCTGTGGACATGGTAATGGTACAGGAGAATGCAAGGCTGTGGGCATGGTACAGAAGAATACAGGCCTGTGGACATGGTACAGGAGAGTGCAGGGCTGCGGGAATGGTACAGGAGAATGCAGGGCTGCAGGCATGGTACAGGAGAAAGCAGGGCTGCGGGCATGGTATAGTAGAATGCAGGGCTGTGGGCATGGTACAGGAGAATGCAGGGCTGTTGGCATGGTACAGTAGAATGCAGTGCTGCGGGCATGGTACAGGAGAATGCAGTGCTTTTGGCATGGTACAGGAGAATGCAGGGCTGTGGGCATGGTACAGGTGTACCATGCCCGCAGCACTGCATCTCCTGTAGTATGCCCGCAACCCCGCATAATGGCAGGTAGTACGGCTGTGGATGAGTCTCACTTACCTGTTCCTGAGGCACCTTAGATTTAAAAATGGCACCGCCCGGCGCCAACACGTCACCGTGCATGCATCGCTGCTGCTCGGGAAAGCCTGTACACGTTCGGCTATTCCCGGGAATAGCAGAACGTGTACGGGCTTTCCAGAGCGGTGGCGGCGCATGCGCGGTGTGCATGTTGGGCCGGCCGCGGACATTTTTTTTTATGACTCGAGTATAAGCCGAGGGAGAATTTTGCAGCACTAAAAATGTGCTGGAAAAGCTCGGCTTATACTCGAGTATATACGGTAGTTTTAATAAGTTGTACATTTTTGTCACATTTCTTTTTTTTTTTTAATGAAGAATCTAAAGTGTTTCTAAACGCAGGACACTGCATTCACTATATCTGGTCTCCCAAAGTACACAGAACATGGAAATGCAATTATTTTAGTAAATAAAAGCTGCCTTTTCTCATCAGCAGTATATGTGTCATGTGACTTCTATCTGTTCCCGGTGAAGCTTGCAGGAGGAATTTTCATACTGCACTGAGCTGTCCTATGAGGCTGCAGGGCTCTAGACCCTCTGTCTGGACATGTCTAGACAATGCTGATTGGTCCTGTGCTGATCACATGCTCTCTCCCAAAAAAAAAAAAAACCTCTCTAGCAATACACACCAAACTGAGCATGTGCAGTCTGATTCCAAGGGCTCTGTCTTATCCAGACATGTTTTGGAGTCAGTGATAGAAGAAGAGGATCTGTGCACACAGGATCAAGCAGCCTTTTTACACAATGCAGAGGATGAATCCCTTCTGTTCCACAATGACTATAACAAACATTGAATACATAAGAATTTATATCACTGTTGGGTAAAAGGGCAAAACTGGGATCAGTCATCATATTGGGGGACTTCAATTATCCCAACATTGACTGGGAAGAGGGACTACACACTCACAGAAGGCCCGTCTATTCATGAAAACCTTACAGGACAACTACATGTCACAGTTGGTGGATTCACCTACTAGAGAAAATGCAGTCCTGGATCTATTGATCACTAATGACCCAGACCTAATCTCGGAGGTAGGAGTCCAGGACAACCTGGGCTCTCGCGGTCACAGGATGATCACATTTAGCGTAAATAACAATATAACAAGGCAAGTGGGGAACATAAGAACCCTAAACTTCAGAAGGGCAAACTTTCCAAAATTGTGCTCAATGATGGAAAGGGTAAACTGGGACCAAACCCTGGGAACACTGACCACGGAGGAAAAATGGGAATGCTTTAGGAACATATTAAACAAATGCATCTTGCAGTGCATTCCTATGGGAAATAAATTTAGAAGAGACAAAGCCAAACCTGGCTGGCTAAACTGTAATGTTAAATAACTTATTAGGGGGAAAAAAATGGCCTTCAAGAAATATAAATCAGAGGGCACAGTATCGGCTTTTGAGCAATACAAGGAGGCATAAGAAAAGTAAATACGAAATCAAAATGGCTAAAATCAACTTTGAGAGACAAATAGTGGAGGATAGTAAAAAGAATCCAAAGAAATTATTTAAATATATCAACAGCAAAAAAAGCTAGGGCAGAGCATATTGCACACATAATTAATGATGATGGGAGGATGGTTACAGATGACACTGAAAAAGCAACCGTGCTGAATGCTTGTTTCTCGTCAGTCTTTACACAGGAAAAGGAGGGGTACACTGACCACGACTATATGGTTAGTAGTAATACACAGGACTTGCCGCTATGGCTAACAGAGGGTGAAATCAGGGAAAGGCTGGATAAAATTAACACAAATAAATCACCAGGCCTGGATGGCGTACATCCGAGAGTACTTAAAGAACTTAGTAAGATTATATCTAGACCACTGTTCTTGATCTTTGCTGACAGTATTATGACAGGAGTTGTACCAGGGGATTGGAGGAAAGCTAACGTGATACCGATATTCAAAAAAGGGCAGAGGCATGTCCCGGGAAATTATAGGCCTGTCAGTCTGACACCGATAGTATGTAAACTTCTGGAGGGGATGATAAGGGACTATATCGTAGAGCTTGCTAAAGACAAAAACATCATCAGCAGTAATCAGCACGGGTTTACAAATGGGCATTCTTGTCAAACCAATCTCTTAACATTCTGCGAGGAGGTGAGCTGGGAGATAGACAGGGGAAGACCAGTGGATGTGGTGTACCTGGATTTCACTAAGGAATTTGATACAGTTCCCCACAAGCGCTTAATTTATAAAATAAGGTCTGCAGGCATCGACTGCAGGGTTTGCTCTTGGATACGGAACTGGCTAAAAGGGCGTGTCCAAAGGGTGGTAATAAACAGCGCATACTCAGACTGGTCTTAGGTGGTAAGTGGTGTCCCCCAAGGCTCAGTCCTGGGACCAACCTTGTTCAATTTATTCATAAACAGCATTGAGGATGGGATCAGTAGTTCTATATCAGTTTTTGCAGATGACACAAAATTGGGCAGGGCAATAACTGCACAGCATGAAGCAGATATCCTACAGAATGACCTGGACAAAATAACAGACTGGGCAACGACATGGCAAATGAGGTTTAATGTGGAGAAGTGTAAGGTTTTGCACTTGGGGACTAAAAACATAAAAGCACAATACACTTTAGGGAGGGAACCCTTGGGGGAATCAAAAATGGAGAAAGATCTGGGAGTCTTGGTAGAGGATAGACTAAGCAGAATATTAGCATGCATAAAGAAAGGGATGTATTCCAGAGATAAGACTATAATCCTTCCACTTTATAAAACTCTGGTCCGACCATATCTGGAGTACTCTGTCCAGTTCTGGTCGCCAGTCCTCAGGAGGGATGTGTTGGAGCTGAAAAGAGTCCAGAGAAGGGCAACTAAACTAATTAGGGGATTGAAGGACCTTAATTATGAAGAGCGTCTGCAATCGCTTGATTTATTCTCCCTGGAGAAGAGACGCCTGAGAGGGGACATGATAGCAATTCATAAATATCTCAATGGTGATCTGGGCATAGAAAAAAAGCTATCCAGTCGAAGGGATTGCATGAGGACTCGAGGGCATACAATGCGATTAGAGGAGAAGCGTTTTAACCTCCGGCAATGTGGAGGGTTCTTTACTGTTAGGGCTACAAGATTGTGGAATTCTCTACCACAAGAGGTGGTTTCTGCGGGAAGTATGGTGGCTTTCTAAAGACTCTTAAGACGTACATCTCAAGGATCAGAACATTCAGGGGTATGAGAGACGATTACGGCCACACACACCTACACAGGTTGAACTGGATGGACTATTGCCTTTATTCAACCTCACCTACTATGTAACTATGTAAGTTCTTATAAGGACATTCATGGGCTTGCAGCCCAGTAAAAATTTGTGGGGAAAAAATACATATCAGTTGCACCAACTACTGTATCTATAAAGATGTGTGCTCAGAAAAAAACGTTAACTCAGAGGAAACCATTATAAAATGATTTAAATAATCCAAAAATAAATGTTTTGTGTTTTTAAAGTATCTTGATTTTGAAAAATGCATGGTATCTGGAAATTAACATAATTAAAATTTTTAACCTATTACTCTTGAGGCATATGAGCTAAAGTGTTTATATATTTCTTTAGACTATCTGGTTTTCCTCAGACATTTTTCATCCAAAAATGGGCAAAGGTTGATGTGTTTTTGTACAGCAAAGTAAAAGTTTCCTGTAGAAAATTATTTTTGGCTTTATTGCAATTGTGATACAATCAGGAAGGCGTGCAAAAAAGATTGGAATAGACTCAGTGGTTATAATTAGAGTTGGGCCGAACATCCCTCTGTTCGGTTCACACCAGAACCCCCGAACATATAAAAAGTTCAGGCCCGAGCTGCAAACTTTATTAAAGTCTTTGGGATTCGAAAATGAAGAAACAAGAGTCCCCATTTTGAAGGCTTATATGCAAGTTATTGGCCTTACAAAGTGTATGGAGACCTGGGTACTGTCCTGGGGGACATGAATGAATGCAAAAAAATATTTTTTTACAAAAGCAGTGGTTTGTTTTAATGATGCCTGAAGTAAATCAATACAAATAAAAAATTCCTTTAAAAATGTAGTGCCTGGGGGGTCCCCTTAGTCTGCCTGTAAGCAACGCATCTGTACCATGTACACATCCTATTGCAGCAAAACTGACATTTATAAAGAAAAAAAAGACATTTAAATTGTAATACAATAACATTGCTGGCAATACAAAAAAGTAAAAAAAAAACATCATGGTGGTCCCTCCCAATCCATGCCAGACCCTTATTAGAGCTTTACAGCCGGGCAGGTCGGGATGAGTGAGCACCCCCCCCCCTTCTGAACCAAGGCCACATGCCCTCAACATGAGGGGGAGGTGCTTTTTGTGCCTCTCATGTTTATGGGGACAAGGGCCTCTTCCCCAAAAATCCTGGGCTGTGGTTGTGGGGTTCTGCAGGCAGGGGGTTTATCAAAATCTGAAAGCCCCCTTTAATAAGGGGGCCCCCAGATCCCACCCCTGCCATGTAAATGAGTACATAGTACCCCTACCCATTCACCAAAAAAGTGTCAAAAAGAAATAAAAACACACACACAGTTTTTGGCAATTTCTTTGTTAAAAATTAAAAAAAACAATGCCCCTAATGTAGATACATCGTCAATCATGATGTCCGCCGCCACTGTTGGACCCGATAAAAGGAAAAAAAAGCTTTATCATCCTAGGATAGGAAGCATGTATTTGGCAGGATCCAAAAAATAAGTAATACAGCCACCACAACTGGGACTGGTAGGCTGCAATATACAAAATAGGTATGTTTTATCTGTAAAAGTAGACAAAATGCAAAAAAAATTATGTGAGCCTGTGCTTATTCAAAACAAGCTGCCAAGTGAAGGACAACCTCTGCTTTCATTTTTATTTATTTTTTCACCTGCACATGACCAGATACTTGAAGTGAACACAGGTTCTTATCTCCACTTAAATTATACAAACTCCCTGCTCATACAGAGGGGAGAGCACTTCATCTTAGGAGTTAACCAATGCTGTATTCAATTTGCTGGGCTCATGGTGGAACCCACCCAATGGACACCAGTTTAAATAAAATATTGCCTGGTCAGTAACTAACTTTAATAATTCTATACTTAATACACTGCAATAAATAATATAAAAATTCCCTTGGTTTCCTGAAATGTATTATAATAATATTTTCTTATCCTCGTTTTCTCCTTTTATGGATCTTGGCTAGCAAATACTAACCAGATAGTACCTACAGCTACACCTTTTTCTGGTTTTCACGTGTGTGAGCTGCTTTATAGAGTTAATGTAATTGTAAAGTTTTAAATTATGTACTTAAAGTGGATGATATAAAATTAAACTGTTTTTCTAGCAACAATAGTACAATAAAAGGTAGCAGTTTTGCAAAGGATATAACACCAATGAAAACAACACAGAATAATATTGCACTAAATGATATCACATAAGGTTGATACATAAGAGTGAGATATTCATGATCACTTAATAATGTACAATCAAAAGTTTGGCTTTTCCAGGCGATCATGCATATTACACTTTTTTCTTAAACATATCCTTTTGGGACAGCTTTCATAATTTGCCTGCTGACAACACTGGTAAGAAAATTGTAAAGGATAAGCCAGCTGATCTCATTTTAATTCACCCTCAAGCTGATCCTTATTCCCAGTGTGTCAGCTGATTGCTCAGTGTCCAACATTACTTGGTTTCTAGCGTTCTAATTAGGGTTGAGCGGACACCTAGATGTCCGTGTTCGACGGGTTCGGCCGAACTTTAAAAAAAAGTCCGGGTCCGTGTCCCGGACTTTTACCGAACTTTTCCCGGACACCGAACCCCATTGAAGTCAATGGGGACCCGAACTTTAAGGCACTAAAATGGCTCTAAAACACCAAAGGAAAGGGCTAGAGTGCTGCAAATGGCAGCAAAACGTAATTAAGAGCATGGCAAGTGCTCTGCAAACAAATGTGGATAGGGAAATAACTTAAAACAACAAAAAAAAACAGAAAAATAAAACAATGTTCTTCTTCATCTCTGAAGGACGAGGCCCATATGGAGTAGGAGGGAGGTTGAGGTGGTGGTGGATGTGGCGGTGACATAGGCGTGCGCACAGGGTGTGCTGGGTGTGCCTGGGCACACCCTAATCACCTAGGGCACATAGCATTGCCAGTGAGGAGATGGGAAAGATCTCCCTGGGACCTGCTCTGCTCTATTTCTCCTTGCCTACAGGTACATGGCCCTGATACATTACTCTCCCTGCTGGCAAACACATGCATTTGTATTTCAACTTTGGGGTGCACACCTTAATGCAATAGGCTGCGCACACCTATGGGCGGTGTAGGTGGAAGCGGCGGTGGAGGAGGACCAGGGCCGGATTAACAGCATCATGGGCTTGGTGCTGAGGATTTTGAAGGGCCTTAAGGGCCGTGCCTTGCCATGCACCCAGAGGAGGAAGGGTGCAGCCATGCATGCCTAATTCAACATGGGATGCTGTCTCTGAAGCCCATAAACACATCCATGCATCGCCAACTGTCCCTCCTTGTCCGGCCTTCACGCTGTGTGGGGAGGTTCTGAGGGTGCTGCCTGGGGAAGCGAGCATAGAAGCCAGACTTCTGTGTTTACAAGTGACAGAAGAGCGGTAACAGTGAATATGGCCAACCCGGGGCCTATATAAAAGGTAGGGGCCTGGAGCTGCAGCTCCAATAGCCCCTACATTAATCTGGCCCTGAGGAGGAGGACGAGGTAGCCAACACTGCTTCTTTTCAAAAATTTTAAATGAGGGTACACCCCAAAAGAGTGAGAAAGAGCAGAAATGGAACAATGGGTGGGTAAGGTCGGTATCCATTGCTATTCTGCATAAGGTACGGAAAAGTCCCGTGGGATCCATGCCTGGTTCATTTTAATGAACGTGAGCTTGTCCACATTGTCTCTGGACAGGCGGCTGCGCTTGTCTGTTATAACGCCCCCAGCCGTGCTAAATACCCGTTCAGATAATACACTGGCTGCAGGGCACGCCAGCACCTCCAAGGCGTAAAGGGCAAGCTCAGGCCATGTGCCCAATTTGGAGACCCAGAAGTTGAAGGGGGCAGACCCGTCATTCACTACATGTAGGCGTGTGCACACATACTGCTCCACCATGTTGGTAAAATGCTGCCTCCTGCGAAGACGTTCCATCTGAGCTGCTGGTGCTGCTGTTTGTTGTGGCGTGCTGACAAAGCTTTTCCACATTTCGGCCATGCTAACCCTGCCTTCTGAGGTGCTGGCGGTGCCCTGGTTGCGTTGGCGACCTCCTCCTCCTCCTCCTCTGCCTTGTGCTTCCACTGTGGCCCCGCTGTCAGATGGGAATGCCAGCAGCATGGCGTCTACCAGCGTGCGCTTGTACTCGCGCATCTTGCGATCGCGCTCCAGTGAGTGAATTAAGGACGGTACGTTGTCCTTGTAACGGGGATCCAGCAGCGTGGCCACCCAGTAATCAGCACAAGTTAGAATGTGGGCAACTCGGCGGTCGTTGTGGAGACACTGCAGCATGTAATCGCTCATGTGTGCCAGGCTGCCCAGAGGCGACGAAAGGCTGTCCTCTGTGGGAGGTGTATCGTCCGTGTCCTCTGTATCCCCCCAGCCACGCACCAGTGATGGCCATAAGCTGGCCTGGGTGCCACCCTGCTGTGAACATGGTTCCATCTCCTCCTCCAGCTCCTCCTCCTCCTCATCCTCCTCATCCTCCAGAACTGTGCCCCTGCTGGACAATTGCGTCCCTGGCGTTTGCGTGTGCAGGAACCCACCCTCGGAGCCCCTTGCCAATGACTGCCCTGAAAGCCTTGGAAATGTTACCTCTTCATCCTCCTCCTCCTCCTCATCCTGTGCCACATCCTCTTCCATCATCGCCCGAATTGTTTTTTCAAGGAGGCATAGAAGTGGGATAGTTAAGCTGAGAACGGCGTCATTGCCACTGGCCATGTTGGTGGAGTACTCAAAACAGCGCAACAAGGCACACAGGTCTCGCATGGAGGCCCAGTTAAATTAAATAGCGGAATAGAAAATATGATCCAAAAAAAGTGTATGTATATCACACGTACACAACCACACTGGGCCCCAATTACTATTGTTTGTACCCCTAAAAGGCTAGATGAGGAGTAGGGGGAGTATGGAACAGGCAGCACCCTCAAACCTTCAGAAGTATGAGATGAACCCCAACAACTTGGAAAGGTGGATCTCTCTCACACGTACCAACACAGACTATCCCCCAATTTAACTGATCCCCAAAGGTTTTTGATTAAATAGCGGAATAGAAAATATGATCCAAAAAAAGTGTATGTATATCACACGTACACAACCACACTAGGCCCCAATTACTATTGTTTGTACCCCTAAAAGGCTAGATGAGGAGTAGGGGGGGTATGGAACAGGCAGCACCCTCAAACCTTCAGAAGTATGAGATGAACCCCAACAACTTGGAAAGGTGGATCTCTCTCACACGTACCAACACAGACTATCCCCCAATTTAACTGATCCCCAAAGGTTTTTGATTAAATAGCGGAATAGAAAATATGATCCAAAAAAAGTGTATGTATATCACACGTACACAACCACACTAGGCCCCAATTACTATTGTTTGTACCCCTAAAAGGCTAGATGAGGAGTAGGGGGGGTATGGAACAGGCAGCACCCTCAAACCTTCAGAAGTATGAGATGAACCCCAACAACTTGGAAAGGTGGATCTCTCTCACACGTACCAACACAGACTATCCCCCAATTTAACTGATCCCCAAAGGTTTTTGATTAAATAGCGGAATAGAAAATATGATCCAAAAAAAGTGTATGTATATCACACGTACACAACCACACTAGGCCCCAATTACTATTGTTTGTACCCCTAAAAGGCTAGATGAGGAGTAGGGGGGGTATGGAACAGGCAGCACCCTCAAATCTTCAGAAGTATGAGATGAACCCCAAAAACTTGGAAAGGTGGATCTCTCTCACACGTACCAACACAGACTATCCCCCAATTTAACTGATCCCCAAAGGTTTTTGATTAAATAGCGGAATAGAAAATATGATCCAAAAAAAGTGTATGTATATCACACGTACACAACCACACTAGGCCCCAATTACTATTGTTTGTACCCCTAAAAGGCTAGATGAGGAGTAGGGGGGGTATGGAACAGGCAGCACCCTCAAACCTTCAGAAGTATGAGATGAACCCCAACAACTTGGAAAGGTGGATCTCTCTCACACGTACCAACACAGACTATCCCCCAATTTAACTGATCCCCAAAGGTTTTTGATTAAATAGCGGAATAGAAAATATGATCCAAAAAAAGTGTATGTATATCACACGTACACAACCACACTAGGCCCCAATTACTATTGTTTGTACCCCTAAAAGGCTAGGAGTAGGGGGAGTATGGAACAGGCAGCACCCTCAAACCTTCAGAAGTATGAGATGAACCCCAACAACTTGGAAAGGTGGATCTCTCTCACACGTACCAACACAGACTATCCCCCAATTTAACTGATCCCCAAAGGTTTTTGATTAAATAGCGGAATAGAAAATATGATCCAAAAAAAGTGTATGTATATCACACGTACACAACCACACTAGGCCCCAATTACTATTGTTTGTACCCCTAAAAGGCTAGATGAGGAGTAGGGGGAGTATGGAACAGGCAGCACCCTCAAATCTTTAGAAGTATGAGATTGTGTTCACTGTACCCCACAAAGATTGAGTTCACTGCACCCCACAATGATTGTGTTCACTGCACCCCACAAAGATTGTGTTCACTGCACCTCACAAAGATTGTGTTCACTGTACCCCCCAAAGATTGTGTTCACTGCACCCCCCAAAGATTCTGTTCACTGTACCCCACAAAGATTGTGTTCACTGCACCCTAAAAGGATGTTGTTCACTGCACCCCACAAAGATTGTGTTCACTGCACCCTAAAAGGATGTTGTTCACTGCACCCCAAAAAGATTGTGTTCACTGTACCCCCCCAAAGATTGTGTTCACTGCACCCCACAAAGATTGTGTTCACTGCACCCCAAAAAGATTGTGTTCACTGTACCCCCCAAAGATTGTGTTCACTGCACCCCAAAAAGATTGTGTTCACTGTACCCCCCAAAGATTGTGTTCACTGCACCCCACAAAGATTCTGTTCACTGTACCCCACAAAGATTGTGTTCACTGCACCCCAAAAAGATTGTGTTCACTGTACCCCCCCAAAGATTGTGTTCACTGCACCCCACAAAGATTCTGTTCACTGCACCCCACAAAGGATTTTGTTCACTGCACCCCAAAAAGATTGTGTTCACTGCACCCCAAAAAGGATTTTGATCACTGCACCCCAAAAAGGATGTTGTTCACTGCACCCCAAAAATGATTTTGTTCACTCCACCCCAAAAAGATTGTGTTCACTGCACCCCACAAAGATTGTGTTCACTGCACCCCAAAAAGATTGTGTTCACTGTACCCCCCAAAGATTGTGTTCACTGCACCCCACAAAGATTCTGTTCACTGTACCCCACAAAGATTGTGTTCACTGCACCCCAAAAAGATTGTGTTCACTGCACCCCAAAAAGGATGTTGTTCACTGCACCCCAAAAAGGATGTTGTTCACTCCACCCCAAAAAGATTGTGTTCACTGCACCCCACAAAGATTGTGTTCACTGCACCCCAAAAAGATTGTGTTCACTGCACCCCAAAAATGATTTTGTTCACTGCACCCCAAAAAGGATTTTGTTCACTGCACCCCAAAAAGGATGTTGTTCACTCCACCCCAAAAAGATTGTGTTCACTGCACCCCAAAAAGATTGTGTTCACTGCACCCCAAAAA
This sequence comes from Pelophylax lessonae, assembly GCF_965119305.1. Classification (NCBI taxonomy): domain Eukaryota; kingdom Metazoa; phylum Chordata; class Amphibia; order Anura; family Ranidae; genus Pelophylax; species Pelophylax lessonae. The sequence continues at coordinate 407,711,230 of NC_138771.1, read as the reverse complement.
GATTGTGTTCACTGCACCCCACAAAGGATTTTGTTCACTGCACCCCAAAAAGATTGTGTTCACTGCACCCCAAAAAGGATGTTGTTCACTGCACCCCAAAAAGGATTTTGTTCACTGCACCCCAAAAAGATTGTGTTCACTGCACCCCACAAAGGATTTTGTTCACTGCACCCCACAAAGATTGTGTTCACTGCACACCAAAAAGGATTGTGTTCACTGCACCCCAAAAAGATTTTGTTCACTGCACCCCAAAAAGATTGTGTTCACTGCAGCCCAAAAAGATTGTGTTCACTGCAGCCCAAAAAGATTGTGTTCACTGCAGCTCACACACAGAAAAATGGATGTGGATCACTGACACCTGCCTATCTCCAATCCCACACCACACAGCAATATCGATTGTAGTTTGTAGAACACAGTTTCCCTAAAATTCAGCAGACTCTGTCCCTAACAGGATTGAGAAGAGATCGTAGATCAGGATTGAGTGCAGATTCACCCCACCCCCCACACAGCAATATCGATTGTAGATTGTAGAAGACACTGACCCTATAATTCAGCAGACTCTATCCCTAAAATGCCTACAACTCGCCCTGCCTAAACACTCCGACCTGTCCCTCAATTCTATCCGGACACAAATGGTTTTTTCCTGCCTATCTTTCCCTAATCAGCAGCCAGCACATTGATGTGTGCTCTGTCCCTTAGCTAAGCAGCAGAATGACGCTGCTGCGGCGGCTGCCTCGAACTTATAAAGACTTGGTCACATGCTTCAGACGGCCAATCACAGCTACTAAGACATTTGCAGGCATGGCTGGGATGGCTTAAGGCACACCAGTTAAACGATTGTTGATTGGCTGTTGAAAGCCCGCCATGAAAAGAGCGCCAAAGCATGCAAAACCCGGAAATAAAACGACCGAACACGGATTTTTACCCGAACATACAGTAAAGTGTCCGTGTCCGTGTTCGGGTAAAAAAAATCCAATTATTCGGTACGAACACGAATAATACAGTCCGTGTTCGCTCAACACTATTGAACATTCAAGGTAAATATGAAACTAATAAAGGGAAAGATATCATAAAGACAAGTATAGGCGATTAAAGGTCAATGTAGGCAAAAAATATAGTACTACACTAAAGGAAACTAAGCTTTTATTGCACATACCTGTGTAATTAGTGTTTCAGGATTTAAGAACATAACCAGATAGTGGCAATGGATCCGAGAAGAGAGAAAAAAAAAGGAGGGGGTGGATGGCTATATGATAAAGAGGGAAACAAACAGGGAATTGGGGAAGGAGGGATGGAAGGGGAGCTCGAGAGGAGGATAGGGGGAAAAGTAGGGAAAAAAATTGACATCTAGGGAAGGGTAATATAAACGGAAGGAAACATCCAACACACAGTGGAGGGGAGAAAGAGAGGCACCAAGGAGGCCCCCGTCATCCTCAGGTTGAAAAGTATAGGTTGGTCTTAGCCTGAAAGCTAACCAACGAGATGTCCAGGATCAAGGGGAGTTTGTCAAAAGATGGGAGTAGTCCACAGAATTTTGGAAGTGCAACCAGCATGCCCAGGTTTTCGTGAATTTGGAGGTGGTATCTCTGACTATATGGATGAGCTTCTCTATCTCAGTAATCATTTGTATCTGTCTAAACCAGTCTGCTAGTTTCAATGGCAATTTTTTTACCCCAGAGAAGTGGGATGCACGCTGTAGCTCTAGCTGCATTGACAAGATGCATAGCTAGTGATTTGAAGTAGGCAGATTTAGTGTATTGCAATTATATTGTGCTTCTATTTGATGATGAAACCTTTTTCATATGATACAATTAGTAAATGCCTTTGCTCATTACTAGCTTTCAGAAATAGCCATTGTAACACACAGGCATGCAAATATTTGAAAGATATATCAGAGTGCATTTTCAAATCATTGTGAGTTTTTAGCCCCGATCTTGTCCCAAACATTTATGAGCACATCTCTAAACCATGTCTGAATCAGTGAATATTGCAATACCTAACCAAAGGAGGAAGCATAAATTATATGGATATTGCCCTACTCCAATTAAAGGATATAGCCTCCACCCTACAAAATGCATTAGCTCTGATTGATACATTTTGCCGCTGTTTCTGATTGCAGATTATTTGGGACCAGTCCAAGTTATTAAAAAAAATAGATTGCCTCTCCACTGGGTATATCAACCCCACTGCTATGAGTTTCCCAAAATAAGGTATTCAAAAGTCACTATCTCTAGACATTTGATTCAGTGCTCCAACCTTAACCTAGGCCCAGTGGTAAACAATTTCAAGAAACTGCTCATGGTCGAAATTCCTACTGATAGTCCTAATGATTTGTGTAGGATTGTCTTCATTCAGATTACATTTCTTCCTAAATTGATTTTGTTTTTAACATTGTCATATCACCCTGATTAATGTAGATTCCTAAATTGTTTTACCTGTTCATAAATGATATAGAGGTTGGAAGACATAGTTTAATCTCAGTGTTTGCTGAAAATACCAAGCTAGACAGAGCAATAACTTTGAATCAGGATATAGCAACTTCACAAGAGGACCTAGATAAAATAGAGAGGTGGGCAGTCATATGGCAGATGAGGTTTAATATTGAAAAATGTAAGGTAATGCACTTAGAAGTTAAAACTTTGAATGAAAGATACTCACTAGGGAAAGAACCTTTAGTGGAATCACAGATGGAAAAAGACCTCGGGGACATTGTAGACCACAAACTCAGCAGTAACGTGCAATTCTGAGCTGCAGCAAGCAAGGCTGACAGACTACTATCATGCATTTATATGGTATTTATTCCAAAGATAAACCTATAATTCTATCACTTTACAAAACATTTATTCATTCTCATTCTAAGTAAGCAATCCAGTTTTAGTCACCGATCCTCAGGAAGGATGTCCTTGAACTGGAAAGCGTCCAGAGAAGGGCAACAAAACAAATAAGGGGCTGGAAGACCACAGTTATAAAGAAGGACTACAAAAGTAAACTTGTTCTCCCCTATAACTATTTGCTCCTTTATTCTACCCCCAGACTTGTACCTTTATTTTTTAATAAACCTCTAACTGTCTGTTCCCTAGGGTCCACCTACAGATTTCTTTGTAGCTATTAACATTGACAGGATCATAAAACAGATTTAACAGCAAATAACAGTAGGAAAATACCTGAACTTTTTCTCAAGGTTGTAATCTTAGTAAACGTTTTATACAGGGCAGGGTGTACAAATACTTTTAGAAATTGATTGATTCTTATTTTTGTATGGATTTTGTCTAATTATTTGATAGAGTTGATCTTGCATTAGTGTGTACTTAAAATATGTAACAAGTGCCAGTCAAGGGAAAAACATGTCTATTTTTACAGAAAACCCTACACATACTGTAGATATTTGTTGTAAATCACAGACCAGGGACAAGAAAACAGCAAGCTGAGACAGAATAAAGTGAAAACTCCTGACCTGCCAGATTATTCCTTGTTATTTAAAATCAAATAAAAAAACTGTAGCCAGATGCAGCTAAATCTGGCTGCATGATTGATGCCCCTGTGTGAGCCATTCAATACCAGCCTTGGCTCCACCTGAACAGTATGTAGAAGCTCTCCACTATCATTTTGAATGTAGAAGGGACCCACCGTGAGCTTTTGCCACTCCTGAGCGCCATTACACTGACAAAATTGTGATCTTAAAGAGCCATACACCCAATTACGGATAGAATTTCAGGACATAAAGGTACAGAGGAGTCCAGTTTTGTATGTTCCAACATAAGGGAAAATTTAATTTTACCTGGCATCAGAGGTTAAATGGAGAGGTGAATGCGTTATTTGAAAGGTGGTTGGAGTCACCGGAGCAATGGCACGTTATTGTGGATAATTCCTTTTGGATTCACCATGAACTGTATCAGATGTTTAATTTAAAGGACATTGTGGGGAGTCACAACTTTATTTTGTTCACTGTGCATTTGATTTATCCTATTTTCACAATTGTATCACTGGATGTAGTATATGGTCAACCCTCCAGCCAGACCAATAGTTAACGGTATTCAATCTGTAACATCTAGGCTAGGAGAGTATCTAGATTTTTTCTTACAAAAAAGTGTAGTACAGCTGAGGTCCTATCTTAGGGATACTAAGGCCTTTTTGATAGCTTTGAGAGAGGTGAAGCTACCGAGCAACAGGGACATTTTTCTTGTGACAGCAGATGTCTCGTCTCTCTATACTATTATTCAACATGAGGATGCACTGCTCGCTTTCAATTGGGCCTTTAGTAAAAGGGACGATATCCCTGATATCCAAAAACGTTTTTTGAAGGATGCCCTTGACTTCTGCCTAGCACATAATTATTTTTGGTTTGATAGCATGTTCTACCAGCAACAGAGAGGTGTGGCTATGGGGGCGAAATTCGCTCCCAGCCTAGCTAATATATTTATGGGAGAATGGGAGGACCGGTCAATCTTTGCTGCCCAACGTGAAGAGTTGATCATGTATCGTCGCTATATCGACGATCTATTCTTTATGTGGGCAGGGACCGAGTCCTCTCTAGTGGAGTTCTGTGATAAACTTAATGTCAATACCAATAACATTAGGTTGGACTTCAGTTGGAGCCGCGAAAAGATTCATTATCTGGACGTGGAGGTATTCCTTCTGGACGGTGGGCTGAAGACTCAAGTGTACTTCAAGCCGACCGACCGGAACGGATATCTCCCCGTCCAGAGTGGACACCATCAATTATGGTTGTCTAACATCCCCAGGGGACAGTTCCTCCGTGTTAGAAGGAATTGCACCCTGGAGGCGGATTATTTTGAACAATCCCAAATTTTAAAGGAGAGATTTTTGGAAAAAGGGTATGAAACTGCCAAATTGGATAAGACAATCACTGAAATAGGTTTACTAACCCAGGAAGAGTGCCTGAGGGATTCGGTTAAACAAAGGACACAGGAACACGAGTGGAGCTTTATAACACAGTTTAGTGCACAACATCGCGAAGTAGAACAGGTTTTTAAAAAACATTGGCCTGTGCTTCGCATGGATAAGCTTTTGTGTGGTGTTCTGCCGGAGTCTCCAAATTTCATTTATAGAAGGGGACCAACCTTTGGAGACCGGGTAGTAAAAAAAGTACTAGATCCTCCAAAGAAACCTGTTATGTTCTGGGATGAAAGAGCTGGTTTCTTTGCATGTAGGAGGTGTAAGACATGTAAACAGGTGAACACACATTTGAGGAATTTCACCAATTTTACCTCTCCATCTAATGGCCTTTCCTTTGAAATAAAAGACCTTATTACATGCAATACCACCCACGTGGTCTATTGCTTGCAGTGTCCCTGCAATTTACTTTATATTGGGAGGACCAAACGGACAATAACCACGAGAGTGTCGGAACACATTACTAACATTCGTAACGGGTTCAAGGATCACAGTGTGTCACTCCATTTCCGGGATTTCCACAATAGGGATCCTACTCACCTCAAATTTTGGGGTATAGAAAAAGTGGAACCGGTTTGGAGGGGCTCAAACAGAGTTCGCGAAATATCCAAACGCGAAACACATTGGATTTATCTGACGGAGAGTTTACACCCCAAGGGTCTTAATGTTGATCTGGATATTAACTGCTTTATTAGCAATTATTAATATTCAGAGGTAGTCCCTATCCAGATTGTTGTTGGCAGTATATTCCCAAAATAGATATGTGGTAACATCCACGATTGAGGTCTCTTAGGCCCCCCCCTTTTTTATTTTTCTCTCCCTTGTGTACCTTTTCTATATTGTCTGTCTTAAGAATTTTATATACAATGTTGATATTCTGGTGGATGTCATGTTTGTGTAAAAATATTTTAATTATAGGTTTTATTTAGTATATCCTTTCTAAATGAGGATTTTAATAGTTTCACATATTTATTTTTTATGTATATTATCTGCTATCCATATATTATGATTGGAATCATTAGGTTCAGTTATTCGTATATACCAGACTGCATATTTGATGCCTGATATGTTTACTTTGCTTTTATTGCAGTTGTACTTATGATTCTTACCGGTGTAAAGTGTAAGGCATATAGTATGAAATATGTATACTGCATATTAGAAATACATTTTAAATCGCCCCATAGATATAGGCGGATGATATATTCACAGTCGAGTGGGAGGACTTATACATCCTGAGGGTGTATGGCGCTCTTCGGACTGTATGTGGTTCCATGGCTCGACTTAATAGGGTGTCCGCAGAAGAGGTATCGGAACATCCCGACGGTGACGCACATCCGGTGTCATAACCGGATGTTGTCATCAGCTATTGGGCTGGAGGTCGCCGGCGGATGTGCGTCATCACGCATGGCCGGAATGACACGTCTGTATATCAGAGCACCGATGTTAGCTGTGTAGCTAATAAGAGGTGTACTTCCGGGTGACATCTCAGGCGGACGCAGGCGCGCATGCGCTGGCGTCATTATTTAAGCATTTCGACCGCGCCGCGCACATGGGCTCTCAGATGAAGTCGTGAGGACGAAACGTCAGAGCTGATGTGCGCGGTCGCTGAACATTTCGCACAGGACACCATTCGTGATTCCTATGGGATTGCAGGAGAGTTTCGAATCGGTCATCCAGTGTGCATATTTTGATCCTTTATGCCTTCACTCCATTACCCTCCTGTGAGTAGACATCTTGAGGGGAGAGGGGTTTTACTGTGTGTAGTTTTAATAAAAGTTTGCAGAATTACACTATTGTTGCCCCCACTTTGTTCAATTGCATGAACTTTGAGCGGAGGAACTCTGGAGGAAGGAGGATTTTGGAGCAGCCCAGCAGTGATTAGCACACCCGTTGATTGGTGGATTTAAGGCTCTATATTCACCAGTTTCTGGTGAGTGTTTCATCCAAAGGGGGGGAGCACTAGAGTGTGGTGTCATTTTTGGAGGAACAGTCAAGACCCTTCACTCCCCTACCCTGGTGAATTGTGCTTACTGCATGGACTGTACTATATATATATTTTGTATGAGTCATTAAGGACACTGGTTTATTCAATGGACCTCTTATTTAGCGCTGCTAGTGTTATAGTTTGTTTTTTCTGATCAAATATTCTACAACACCTTTGTTAACAGTTCTTTTTGTATAGTAGCTGCTTTGAGACTTTACGTCTTCATAATTCCGTGTTGTTATCTACTGTGTTCTTTTGTGCGCGGGGTGAGCCACTTTATGAGACCTGTTTTTGGTCACCCATATTTTGACTCCTTTGTTTGCACTGGATGTAGTATACTTTACATATTAAGTATATTTTGGGGATATTTAGAATATTGGTTTTACGTTTACGCACATATAAAAGGGAATAGGCACAGCAACATTTATTCATTTGGTTTTAGTGATTCACATTGTGGGAACACAATTAGGTTGTTTGCAGCCACCCACTAAAAGTTTTTTTGACTGACAATATACATGCCATTTAATGGTAGCGCAGGATAATACATCCATTCCTTATTCCTTGTTACTGATTTCGAAAAAACATACTCTTGGAACAGCAGGACACTCTCACGTCTAAAATAAAAAAAAACAGGTCAAAGGTGTCAGCATATCATTTTCCAGTATAGGTTTCTACTAAAAAGTTCATTTTGTGGCACTAACTTTTATAGTTTAAAGATTCTGAATAATTTTCAGCACTTGTTTTTGAATCATTTTTGTGCAAATTTGTATTATTTTTAATTCTGTTCTCTTCCGAATAGAATAGGTCAGTTGTTCATTTGGTCTGTATACACAATAAATGTTTGGAGAAAAAAATAAACAAATGCAACTTGCAGTTTAATTATCCCCAAAAAAATGATTGTGAAAAAAAGTTCTGCTAAATACCTTAGTGCGTGCTCCAGAATTGAACATACTTTTCGTTTTAGCAGTTCAGTTTTTGGTATAGACTCTTTGCAGCAGTGCTCATTCCAATGTTCAGCCAGTATTTGTGACACTACTTCCAGATTTCACACTTTAGTTCCACAACAATAGTTCCAGATTTCACACTTCAGTTCCTCAACAATGTTTCCAGATTTCACACTATACATAAAATGTTCCCATTTTACAGTAGTCTTCACACAGACGCAAACCTCTTTAGTTCAGTTTTATTACATCCCCAGCACAGACACTCATGGATCTTAAATGCAACCTAATGTTCTTTTAATTTATTTAATCTTCTTCATCTTTCTCATTCTTGGCACATCCTCCCAAATTTTTTTTCTTATTTACCTTGTTCTTGACCCCCCACAGTGCTCTGCAACTCCAAGCCACAATTTGCTCTGCCAATAAAGTTGTAAGACTTTGGCTAATAAGACAAAAAAATAGAAGCCTGTACTTGAGGACATTTCCCTTCTACAGTAAATAAATGTTGTATCAACTTTTGTAAGGTAATACAGACTCCCATGATCAGAATTTCAGTTTGGACTTATGCTCATGCGCATTGCATTACTCATACTTCTAAGCAAAAGGGCAATACCAGACATACGTGGTGCCCAGCGGCTTATTGAAACTGATGTGTCCCTGAGGGGAAGTTGCTGAATAAAAGATCTTCAGCTTGTGTATTATCAGGATTCCCCCGTGAACTTCACTTTTGCCTTCTGCCTCAATTCTACTCATTTGGTTATCTTTGACTTTGACCTGATTACTGGACTTGTCTTTGCCTGTCTTTGCTAGGCTGTTACCAACCTTCGGCCTGCTTCCTGGACTTGCCCTGTCTGCTGATTTAGTCCCATGGTGACCAGCTGTTACTGACTTTGGCATACTCTCAGTTTTCCTATACTGCCTCCTGCTCTGGTACCAAGCTGTTCCTGTGTCCCGAGGGATGTGGCTTCCAGTTCTACCCACCTGTAGTGAGGGTAACTTCGGCCAGCTACCATGGCACTTGTGCCACCCCATGCCTTTACACTCTCTGTCTCCACCTTCAGGAGTGTTGGGCAGGAGGTGCAAGAGAAGCCCTCACAACCTACAGCATACCAGGTCCCTTAAATCAATCTAGTCCTAGCTCTAGACCTTCCAGCTTCCCAATGTGAATAGGTTCAGGAGCAATTTGGCTGCTTAAGCCTGCTATATTTTCAGCTGACTCCAGTGAATTGGATAAAATTCAAGCCATGAATCACTCTGTCAGCACCAGCCAGCTCAGTGAGAAGTTGGGTGGACAGTTGTCAGATGAACAGTGACTGTATCTATTCGTCCATGGTTGTCAGAATACAAAGCCAGGGGAGATTCTTTCATCCATGCTCTTTAGTGTAGATGGAGAAACCTAAAAGAATTGTCTCCTTCAGTCCACAGACTAAAAAAAGAGAAGTATATGTATGGGTGGCTAGCCTTAGCCCTGCAGTGCTGAGCTTCAAAGCACTGCTGGCATTCTGTATATGCCATTAAAACTAACAGAATGCATACCTGCTCTATATAGGGTTTACATCCCTAAAGGCAAATATTCAACATATCCTTTAAGACTGGGCAGGATAAGCACTCTGCATATTAACCCCTTAGCATCGACGGGACGCAAATATGCGGCCTCGGCTTTAGGGGGTTGTACCAGGGTGATGCCTGCAGCTAGAGACATCACCCTGATACCGCTGTTTAGAGCCGACCATCGGCTTTCTTGTAATGACAACGATGTGGCTGAACAGCTGCTCAGCTGTCGTTACAAGGAGCTGAAGTGGACATCCCCCCCCTCCTGCGGCTTGCCTGGGTCTCCCGGCTGGCCTAAGACCCGAACAAAGCCGAATTAGTCTTTGATCGGTTCTCTGATGTAAATACCTGAAAGCGATGTCAGGACATCACCTCTGGGTACCGGAGCCTTAAAGATGCCAGATTTTAAAAAAAATACAGCATTCAAAACAGCCAAACTTGGCATTTTAAAATGCTTTGAAGTGCAAAGAAGGGATTTGGGGTCTTTTAGACACCAGCTCCCTCCATGAAGAGCACCTATCACTGTTCAAACCACACATGTGAGGTATTGCCGCGATCGTTAGAGTGAGAGAAATAATTCTAGCACAAGACTTCCTCTCTAACTCTGAACAGGTAACCGTTTACCTGTTGCCTATGGAGATTTTTAAGTACCAAAATTTGTCGCCATTCCACAAGTGTGCGCAATTTTAAAGCATGACATGTTAGTTATCTATTTACTCAGGGTAACATTATCTTTCACATTACATATAAAAACATTGGAATAACTTTACTGTTTTCTTTTTTTTAATTAATGAAAATGTATTTCTTCCCAAAAAATTACAATTGAAAGATCGCTGCACAAATACCTTTTGACATAAAATATTCCAACAATTGCCATTTTTTTTCTCTAGGGTCTCTGCTAAAAAAATATATAATTTATGGAGGTATTAAGTCGTTTTCTAGCAAAAAAAAATGTTTTTAACTTGTAAGCAACATGTCAGAAAAAGGTTTAGCCTCCAAGGGGTTAATGTACTTCAGCTAAGTTATCCATACATAGGAAGCAGTCATTGGACATTTGGTGGGGCATCTCAACTGTGGACTCACAAATTATGTAACTTTTCTTCAGACTTCCAGCTCATATAATTCAAACATTTATTATACTGCATTTTACCAGACCAGACCAGTCACTGTATTGTGATCTCTGTATTTTTTATTTTCACTGGTGATTCTCACAGCAACACATTTTCTGTCCTAGGATGACAATGCAAATTCTACTGGTACAAGAAAACAGAAACAGAACAGGACTACATAATCCTCCTGCTCTTCTCTTCTACAGGCCACGGGGGGGGGGGGGGGGGGGGGGGTATTGGGTTTGAGGAGGAGAAACCTCTGAGATAACTTGGAACACTTGGAACAGCTAAAATGCACAGGGAGAGATCATAGTACATAATCAGATGATAAGGTTTCTGTCAAAATCAGCAGATGTAACAAAATACTACCAGCAGTATATTTAACCACCTTCCTAAAATACCCTTTGATTCCAAAGTTTTTCATTATATCTTTTAGGTTTTGTAGTCTATCTGACTATACCATGGATTGTTTTCCTTAAGAAAAATGTAAAAAAAAAAAATGTCCTGTAATTCGTCTAAAAGCAAATTTTTTAACAATTAGCACAGTCCCAGATTTGTACCCAAAAATATAACTGACAAAGACTGCTTTATTGAATGGTTATCACAAAATGTTGACTTATTTTACATGTTTGTGATAAAATTCCAAATGTGAATGATAGAAAGTGATCTGGCGCCAAAAACAATCCATGGTTATAGGCTATTATTTTTTTTTTAATACATTTTTATTAACATTTTCCAAAATACAGGGGATTAACAAACATTGCAAGAAAATAGACACTTGCATCAATAACCTGAGAAAACATTCAGTGGTAGTAAGATAACTGGATGGATCTATATAAGGGAAGAGGGGGATGAGGGGAGGCAAGGGAAAAGATCTGAGAGTAGATAAAAGAAGTCAAAGTGGTCCTCTTCTGTATGTAAAAGAACGGTTGAAGGAGTCCAAAGCCAGATTGGGAAAAGCAGAAGAGATGAATGCGCACCAGCGATTATAGAAATGTTTACAAGATGATGGGTGGTTGAAATCTGTGAAAATCTTTTCTCTGTGGATTCGTTGAATGAGATCTTGTTTGATTTGAGAAATAGAGGGGCAAGGTAGGGAGGTCCAGTTTTGTAAAATAACTCTCTGGGCAGTAAGTAGACATAAGCGAATCCATTCCTTATGGTAGGAGAGATGTGGGAGTGACCATATCAAGAATTGTTTGTCCCAGTGTCAAAAATCAACAACAGGGGATCCTTCTGTAGATGCAACAATGTAACACTGAAAATGAAAGAGATGACTTGATCCCAGAAGGCCGAGATAAAGGAGCAAGACCAAAAACGATGAGAGAGGGAGGGTTTTGCTTGTTTGCAGTAAGGGCAGATTGCTGATTCCGGGTTGTTTTTATCAACTAGGAAGGGGAGATAGGCCCTATGGACAATTTTCATCTGTGTTTTCTTCCATTGTTCACATTGAATAAGCCGAATGGTTTTGTTATAACCAAGAAGTATTTTGTCCATAAGGTTTGGGTCTGGGAAGTCTTTGCGCCAATTACTGGCTGAGAGGGAAGACATAGAGGGATCCGACGCTTTTATCAGCTGACGGTATATATCAGATATTTTTTAGGAGCCTCCCAGAAGTAGCCGATCGAGGAAAGAAGATTTGAAGCGTATGCTGCCATTCGAGCAGGAGGAGTGGAGGTAGCTCATGCATTGCCAGAAATGGAATGAGTTAGATGCTGGCAATAAAAACCTTTGCGCAACAGTGGAGAAGGGGAGGGGTTTTTCTGTGTCGTCCTGACACAGATACGAAAATTTTGTGAGTACTTTTACACACCATTCATTTAATGCATTGTAATCCATGCCAGGGAGGAATCCAGGGTTACCCTGGATAGGGGTGTCCTTGGATATAAAAGGGGATATACGGAGATGTTTACGGGATTCCCTCTAAGCAATGACTGTGTCCCTGAGAAGTAGGTTTTGTCTCAAGTCACTCGGAATAGTGATCAATTTGCAATGGAGAAGAGCAGCTAGAGAATACGGATGTGCCATGGCCAATTCCAGATGAAAATTACAGTGTTCAGAAGATTCGGAAATCCAATCTAAGCTTAGCCTGAGCAATGCAGATAGATTATAGAATCTGATGTTGGGGAGGCTGATGCCCCCCTCACTCCTGGGAAGGTAAAGTTTTTTCAAAGATATGCGTGGTCACTTCTTATGCCAGATGAATTTTGTGAGGGCTTTAATTTAATATCTGTGTGCTTAAGCAACAATAGGATAGTTTGCATTGCATACAATAGTCGGGCAAAGCTGACCATCTTAAAGAGGTGACACCTTCCCAGGAGTGAGAGGGGGAGATCCATCCAGTTGTCCAGTTCCTTAAAAAATCTTTTGAAACAAAGGAAGGTAATTCAATGAGTACAACGATGAGGGAAGCTTCCCTATTTTGATACCCAGGTATGTGATAGACGATTTCGCCAGGGCAAAAGGGGATAGGGTCGACCATGTTGGGGCAGAGGAGCTGCTTAATGGGAGTATTTCGCTCTTATGATAATTTATGCGAAGACCCGAGTAGGTTCAGAAATCATCAAACGTTTGTTTTATAACGGGCATATCTGCCGTTGGATTGGCAGTAGATATGAGAACGTCATCCACAAAAAGGGCGGTATGGAGTTCATACCCGCCAACTTGTATGCCATGGAGAGGGGCGTGGTCAAGAAGGAATCTGGAAAGGGGTTCCAGGGCGCTTTCTGACCCACTGCTTCAGAGCCCAGATCCGTGCCCACCCAAAGTTTTTACAATCTATGGAAATCGGAGGAGGTCAAATGAGATTCCTGTAGGAGGGCTATATCAGTTTTCAACCGTTTAAGATGGCGAAGGATTTTGGTACGCTTTGTGGGGGACCTTAGTCCCTTAATATTCCATGATACAATTTTCATATGAGAGTCGACAGTAAAAGGGTTTGGGCCAGATACTTCACATGGAAGAAGTGTATATGGCATAGGATCGGACTGCGAGTAAGGGGAGAACATCGGGAGTAGAGAGTGGAGATAAACGTGGCAATACAAAAGGGGTACAAAATGTTATCACAATAACTCTAAATCAGTCCATCAACTGTGATACTAAAGTGATAAATCAATTTCTGAGCCGTGATTATAAAATCAATAATATTAATAGTCCCAATCCTCAGTGAAAATAGTGACTGAAAGAAAATCAAAAAATCTTCATCCACAAACGTGATCAAAAGTGCTGCATGCTTCACTCCAGGTGCTCCTAGTGACTAGTGACAGATTAGCAGCTCAAATTAGGAACAGACTCCTGAGAGTCAATACACACTCTGGAATAATCACTGCAGTCTGGTTTGCCTTCCCATCACCGCCTCCTGATAGTCCCTCCAGGTTTATATGGCATCGGTGTGGAAAAAATAAAAGCAAGATCTAGTGCTCTCTGATTTTAAGGCTATTTATTAAATCATAAATGGTGAAATCGCACTTACATTTAAAAGCACTTCAGCAGTGCAGACTTATCATAGCATCAAACGCTGCCTATGGTCTCCGGGAATCGACGTGATAACGTGCAGGCTCCTCCCCCGTACGCGTTGCATCATAGACTTCGTCAGCAGGCTTTGTAGGCAGGTGTAAGGGCACTCGGAGCGGGAGCTACTCACTCATACTGCGCCGGAACCCGAAGTCATAGGCTATTCTAAAGGTATACTATACTATGTAGTTGCTGCTAATTGACTGCAGGATTGTGCAGCATGAAGTAAATCAACAAGTTTTAAATCAGCACAAATCTACCATTTAGCACTACGGTATCCTGAAATACCCCATCCAAAAAAGTGCAAATCTTATTAATTGTTGATATCTATCAATTTTTTTTATAAAATTCAGTGCAAAAAATGTGACAGTACAAGTAATAAAAAGTCATATTCAAAATTATATATATCGCAAAGTGAAATACACTTGCGGCTTAGATGATGACAGCCGGAGGTGAAGAGCATATGATTAGCTAAGACACACGTTGGAACCCTGAGTGTTGGGTAGACACTTATTAAATGTGAGTTTTATTTTTTATCTTTTTATAAATGGATGCAATTGTTTAGGGAATTACGGTATGTGGATTCTTTCCTTCCAATGCATGATATATCCCTACTTGCTCCTATTAGGATGTCTGCGTAATGGGGATCGTATAAAGCGGATTGTGGACCTGCACGCTGGATATATTATACTTATTATAAAGGCACAGTGGCCAGTTTATAACTTTACCAGCCACTCCATCTGGTGAGTCAGTTTGGGGTGATTGGTGGAAGCAGGTGTTTTCTTTGCACTTACCTTTCATAGAAGATTTTCATGCACTTTCCTGCACTTCATTGGATTTCATTTTGGGACGTTTAGGAATATCATGAATGGACATTGTTTATAATAAATTTTTTTGGGACTTTTTCATTTCACAGATTTTTTACACTGATATGAACTGTTTGGTTTTTTACATATTGGTCTTCTTTCATTGACATTTTACATACAATACTTTTTCACTTTCAGATAAACATCATTTTGTATATCACTTTTATTATTTGTACTGTCACATTTTTTGCACTGACTTTTAAATATTTTTTTTGATAGAAATCAGCAATTATTGGTATTTGTACTTGCACTTTTTTGGATGAGGAATTTCAGGATACCATAGTACTAAAAGGGTAGATTTGCGCTGATTTATAACTTGTTGAAAATTCCAAATGACATTGTATTTTTTATGTAAACAAAAAAAAAAAAAAAAAAATCAAGGTAAAACCAGTTTTATAAACGAGACTGGAATATATACAAAAATCATAAGTCTGCATCTTTCAAAGTGTGTTAGTATGACATTACATAGTATACAAAATTTCAATATTCATATAAGGTGGTAACCAATAATGTTATCAAAACCAACGAAAATATCTTAACTGTTTACATAGCTGTCTGGAGCCTTGCCACCATATCACTGGGGTGTGTCTTTTCTTACAGCTGTCGTAGGTGGCATGTAGACATGCATGAATGACAAACCACTGATAAAAATCTACTGATATATAGTATTCTGTAAAAACTGAATTGATTGTCTATCTAGTTAGGTTTGCTCCCTCACTGGATTTTAAGGAAAAGATCCCGAAGAAGCTTTACGTGAAACGCTACAACCTTGTGGACTGTATGATATGTGGTTGGTAAAATCTTGTATACTCTTTAATGTAGTACAAACACGCTTTGAAAGATGCATATTTATGGGGGATTTTTGTATATTTTCCCCCTTTCTTTATAAATATTGTTTGAATAATATTGATTGAATAAAATTTGTATTATGTTTTCGATTTAATAGATTTTTTTTATATACCATAACAAACAACCAATGTTACTGATAGATACAAGGTATGCAGACATTATTAGGAACAAAACAAGCTGCAAATAACATAGGAAGAGGGATACATATCCTCAAAACAAAGCAAAAGCGGGTTAGAATTAAACAATCAAATAAATAAGGAGTATTGCAACAAAATTAAGCATTACAGAATGGTATTGCTACTGAAATGTTGTGTATACCAGTGGGCCCATGAGCTCACTGGTATACTCAGCTTTTTGGGTATTGTTGCAAGCTTTCAAATCGGAGGCCAACTAAGTTTTATAGGAATAATGGGTTTGAATCAATTGCATTGTTTTCTCTATCAATGGAGGTGTGGTAGACTTCCACATTCTAGTAACTGACAGTCTCGTTGCTAGCAATACGTGGGTTACTACTGTGCGCAGGACTAAAGGGATGGATTCTATGGGTAGGTTGAGTAGAGGGATACGGGCCTTAGCAATGTCTGAGATGAGACTGAAGACATCTGTCCAGAAACTCTAAAGCAATGGACAGCTCCACAGGATATGGAACAGGGATCCTGTCAGGCCGCATCCTCTCCAGCATAGTGAAGACAGCTAAGGTTTGAATGTGGATATTTTCAGTGGAGTTAGGTACCATATATGGGTGATCTTTTGGGTCAGCTCCCAAAGGGAAGCACAGCATGAGGTTTGATAAGTCGTCTTTAGTGCACGTTGCCATTGAGAGGGGGAGTGTTGCTTTCCTAGGTCATGCTCCCACTCCTTGAAAGGAAGAGACTTCTTTAAGGTTTGTTTTTCCTGGAGAAGGTTGTATGAGCATATGTACAGAAACAGGAAAGGCCACCACTCCTTAAATATCCCGGTGGTATGTGATGTCAATCTGATCATCATGAATTGTCACAGGATTTCCAGGATCTGTGCATGATGTACACATATTACGCCAATCCCTAATCTATGACCATTTCAAAGGCATGAACATAAGGCAAGTAATTAAGTAATGTTTTTTCCGACATCATGCTTATAAATATATATATATCGTCTTTCTTTTTAATAGTGATATCAGCGGTAAACAGCACCTCAGGGTAGGTAGGGCAAACAATTTTATTACACGTGTCAAGTGCAGATATAGATCAGCATAAGGTAATACCATGTAATAGGTAATCTTTTTTCTGACATCATGCTTTAAAAATATAAAAAAAAAAAAAAAAATTCTTCTTTCTTTTTAATTTTGATGTCAGCAGTTAAACAGCACCAAGTGTAGGGCAAGTAATATGTAATTCAGTTAAAAAACAAAACAAATGGAAAGCAATGTCAAGTGCAGGCACATTATAGGACAATACCATATCAAGTAATCTTTTTTCCAACATCATGCTTTAAAAAGAAAAAAAAAAAAAAACAATTCTTCTTTCTTTTTAATAGTTATGTCAGCAATTAAACAACAGATACGACTCCCCAGTGATTAGTTAACCACTTAAGCCCCAGAGGATTTGGCTGCTCAAAGACCAGACCCCTTTTTTCAACTTGGCTCTGTGTGAATTTAACTGACAATTGCGTGGTCATGCAATGCTGTACCCAAACAAAATTTACGTCCTTTTTTTCCCACAAACAGAGCTTTCTTTTGCGCTTTTTATCTTTTGCGATTTTAATTAAAAAAGAGCAAAAATTTTGAGAAAAAATGACATTTTCAACTTTGTCTTTTAAAAAATATCCAATATACTCAATTTATGTCATATATTTCGGACAAAATATATTTAGCTACATGTCTTCGACAAAAAAAAATCTCAATGAGCGTTTTTTTATCGGTATGCGCAAAAGTTATAGCGTCTACAACTATGATGTAAATACTGGAATTTATGCAGCTTTTACTTTCTGACTGCCTATCTCATTTCATGAAGTGCTAAAATGGCAGGGCAGTACAACCCCCCCCCCCAATTACCACTTTTTGGAAAGTAGACATCCTAAGAAATGTCCTGAGTGGCATGTTGAGCTCATTGAATATTTCATGTTTTGTCACAGGTGTTTGAAAAATGACTAAAAAAATTTTTTTTTTTTTTACACAAAGTTGTCATTGAAATGATATATTGCTCACACATGCCACGGGTATATGTGTAATTACACCCCAAAATATATTCTTCTGCTTCCCCTGAGTACAGGGATGCCACATATGTGAGGCTTTTTGGGAGCCTAGATGTGTACGGGACCCCGAAAACCAATCTCCACCTTCAAAAGTTCAAAGGGTGTACATTTTTCATTGCATTTTCTCCCTACCTATCATGGTTTAGGAGACCCTGAAATGTCAAGTTACCACAAAACCCCCCCAAATTACCCCATTTTGGAAAGTAGACACCCCAAGCTGTTTGCTGAGAGGCATGGTGAGTCCATGGAATATTTTATATTTTGCCACAAGTTTTGGGAAAATTACATTTTTTTTTTTAACACAAAGTTGTCACTAAAAGATACATTTTTCACACATGACATGGGTATATGTGGAATGGCACCCCAAAATACATTCTGCTGCTTCTCCTGAGTATAGGGATACCCCATGTGTGAGACTTTTTGGGAGTCTAGCTGTGTACGCGACCCCGAAAACCAATCACCACTTTCAGGTTTTCTAATGGCGTAAATTGTGCATTTCACCTCCGCACTACCTGTCACAGTTTCGGGGGCCCTAAAATTTCAAGATAGCACAACCCCCCCAATGACCCCATTTTGCAAAGTAGACACTCCAAGCTATTTGCTGAGAGGCATGGTGAGTCCATGGAATATTTTATATTTTGCCACAAGTTCTGGGAAAATTATTATTATTTTTTTTTTTTTACACAAAGTTGTCACTAAATGATATGTTGCTCACACATGCCATGGGTATATGTGAAATGGCACCCCAAAATACATTCTGCTGCTTCTCTTGAGTACAGGGATACCCCATGTGTGAGACTTTTTTGCAGTCTAGCCGAGTACAGGACCCCGAAAAGCAATCGCCACTCTCAGGCTTTCCAAGGGCGTAAATTGTTGATTTCACTCCCGACTACCTATCACAGTTTCTGAGGTGTGATAAAATGCTTTCCCAATTTCCCAGTGGCGCAGTTTATTTCTGGCGAAATCTAGCGGCCAATCCCCTGCTAGGATTGCTTTTACATGTAAGCCGACCGCTGTCTGTAAAAAATGATACTAAGATGATGCCTAAATCTGCAGGCATCATCCTGGTATAACCACTCAAAGTCCAGCAATGTACCAGTACATTGCTGGTCCTTGTTTGACATATAGTGTAGGTTTTTTTTTCATGCAGCTTGTGGGCTGAACGAAAAAAAGAGAACCTAACAGAAATCACCACAGGAAAATTGTGTAGTATACACACCATTAACCGCCCAAACATCCAAACCCACTTATTTAATGGTGGGTATACATGACAATATTCCACGTATGCCTAAAGGTATTTTAACTGCAGTGGTGAAATCAACCTACCACCGCGCTGCCATCAGAGGTATCCATATATGCTGAGCGCAAACGCTGTTTGTGTCAGAATATATAAAATCAGTGTGGCAGCGACGAGTACCTGCAAGGGAAACAGGTTAGGAAAAGAATTCAAAACAAACAAAGTACAGTAGGAAAAGTAGAAGAACATAAAAATAACTGACACGACATCTGTTTTTGGCTTTTTTATTTTATATTTTTTTTGAATTTTTTTTAACACTTTTTTTTGTGAACTGCAATTTTCCAGCTTAGGGTCTCTCAAAATGTTGATAGCCATCGAACATCTTTCGAGACCCTATGTTGTGTTGTACCCTACACTAATACTCCACTAGTGTGTGGTAGAGCTCGAAACATTCCCCAATGCAGAGATCAGGTTGGTCAGGACAGGTGGGACAATAATAACGGGTGTCACGCCTAAATCCGCGCCTGCTACAGACACAACATATTCTTTGGGGGCATCTTTGGGTAGGAGTTCTCGGGAGGACATGTGAAAAATGTCTCTCATGCAGCTCACTGCATCTGGAATGGGGAAGTTGGGCAGGAACACCTCCTGGGTACAGGTAGACATTGATGATCGCTTCCTGGAATTCTAGGAAGGATCCGGTTCATCCTGACGCCCTGTATAGGACAAAGGCATTCAGCATAGCCAATTGGAATAAATAAACAGACACTTTTTTGTACCAGCGTCTGGCTTTATGGGCAACTAAATATGGCGCCAAAAGCTGGTTGTTAAGGTCCATCCCTCCCATATTACGGTTGTAATCGTGGACACAGAGGGGTTTCTCCATAACACCAGTTGCCGTAGGAATTTGGATGGTCGTGTCTGCGTAAAGGGAGGACAGAACAAAAACATCCCTTGTATCCCTCCACTTCACTGCAAGCAATTTGTCCATTTTCAAGTAGGCTCTATCCCCCTGAATTTACAAGCCGTTGGGGGAAGCCCTGGCGATTAGGTTGCACAATGCCACATGCGCCAATTTGTAATTCAAGAAGATGACTAAATAGTGGCACGCTTGTGTAAAAGTTGTCCACGTACAAAAGGTAACCCTTTCCGGATAAGGGTGACACCAAGTCCCAAACTATCTTGCCGCTGCTCCCTATGTAGTCTGGGCAGTTGGGGGGCTCCACGGAGCTATCTTTTCCCTCGTAGACCCGGAAACTAACTGTATAGCCTGTGGGTCCTGTCACACAGCTTGTACAGTTTGACCCAGTATCTGGCACGCTTGCTGGGGAGATACTGTTTAATAGCAAGGCGGCCAGTAAACTTAATCAGGGACTCGTCAACGCAGACAATTTGTTCGGGGGTAAACAAGGCTGCAAACCGCTGATTGAAGTGGTCTACGAGGGGCCGAATCTTGTGGAGCCGATCATATTCAGGGTCTCGCCGAGGACTACAGATTTCATTGTCATTGAAATGCTTAAATCGCATAATTTGCTTGTATGTTACCCTGGACATGGAGGCAGAGTACACGTGCATATGGTGAATTGGGATAGTGGACCAATATAGCCGCAATTCACTCTTTTTGGTTATGCCCATGTTGAGGGAAAGGCCCAGAAAGATTTTAAAATCGGGAACCGTTATAGGTTTCTTGCCAAATGGTCTAGCAAGGGGCGAATTTGGGTTGGCGGCGATGAATTGTTGTGCATATAAATTTGATTGAGCCACAATAGATCTGAAAAGATCTTTGTGAAGAACAGCTCATAAAAATTCAGGGGTGTAAAATTGGCTGTTTCCATGTGGATTCCAGGTTGGGCAGTGAATGGGGGAAGTACAGGCACTGTGGTATCAGTGGGTTGCCAATTGGGATATGTCAGCACATCAGGGAGGGCACTATGGGCTCTACGGGCTTGTCTTCGAATATGAGGTGGCTGCGGGCCAATACTTGGGCTAGCCACCGCACCAGCTTCAACTGCACTTATGGGACTCACCACGTCACCAAGTGATACTGCAGTGCTGGTTGTTCTAGGTCTAGGGTGTACTAGGCCACTGGCGCTTGCCAGGCCACCAGAAGGATGAGCGGCACTAGTACCGACACTCTGCTCCATACGAGCACCCTGCAATTCATGCACCTCAGCAACTCCAGAATGGGGTCAGGTACGCCTGCTTCTAACAGGGACCTATCCGTCGTCGGAGCTATCTGTCAGGGAGCCGCTGCTCACTTCAGGTTCATATACTGACCCTGATTCTGCCAGTGAGACTTCCCCTTCGCTCTCATCTGACATGGTCAGTATACTGTAAGCCTCTGCACTACTGTACCACCGTTTGGTCATTTTAGTAACTAAATTTACCGATACAGTAGTGTGACTCACAGGTAAAAAAAGCACCTGGTTGTCAAGGACTATTTCAACCGCTACCAAAAAAAAACTGCTAATGCTAGCAGAGATCAGGCTTGACTCTGCTAACACAGCAGTTTTGTGTGTTGTGTCTTTTTTGTAAGTGACAGTAATCTACTGATTACTGCACTTGGCTGGGTGGGGTGAGGTGGGGTGGGCTGGGAGGAGGGGTTAAACGCAGGTGCTGGCAGGAATAAGTGCTGATTGTGCAAACACCGCGTTTTGGGAACCCTAAACTTTGGGGCGCTAGTATAGTTCTGATCAGATCAGATATTGATCTGTTCAAACACTATACTAGTAATGGAAGTGTGTGTGTGTGGTAATCAAGGAGTTATTTCTAACTATGCGCTGGGGATCTGCGCTATCTTAGACTGATGCTAAACACTAACTAATGTCACCTGTGTCACTAATGATAGTGATCAGAAAAAAAAACTGTACACTATAAAAGTGACACTGTGACAGGGATTTGAAGGGGTTAACTGGGGGTGATCCGGGGGGATCAGGGGGTTAAATCTTTATGGGGGGGTGGCGGATATCCTAACCCTAAAAGGAACGGCCGCAAACGCTAAACCTGGTCACAAGTCACACTGATACAGGTATATAGGAAACTGCTATATACTGTATGCAGTGTGTGTTGTGGCAGGGGGTGTAGGGGTTAACTGGGGGGAATCAGGGGGTTAAATCTTTATTGGGGGGGTGGCGGGGACCCTAAACCTCCTTGGGACAGAAACTAACTCGCTAGCGCTAACTCAAGTCACAATCACACTAATACAAAATACAGTAAAACACTATATTACCTGTGTATAGTGTGCAATGTGACAGGGGGGAAGGGGTTAACTGAGGGTGATCGGGGGGATCAGGGGGTTAAATCTTTATTGGGGGGTGGCCGGTATCCTAAGTATAAAAGGAAGGGCCGCAAGTGCTAAACCTGGTCACAAGTCACACTTATACGGGTATATAGGAAATGCTATATACTGTATACAGTGTGTGTTGTGACAGGGGGTGTAGGGGTTAACTGGAGGGGGGCGATCGGGGGTGAAATGTGCCTATCTAAGTGTGTTTGGGTGTGCTGGTGCAGTACTCACAGTTTTAGATCTGCTCTCTCCTCTCGATTAATCCAAAAAGGTTCATGGGAGGGGAGAGCGGGTCTTTTCTGTGCCTGTGTTTACATTACACAGGCACAGAACAGTATCTGATTGGGCCGGACCGATCAACAGGTCCAGGCCAAAAATCATTGGCCTGGACCTGATGACTGATCGGTTCTGAACCCAATCAGATCATCAGCGTTGCCGGGGGCACGCGGGAGCGCACCCCAGAGCGGCGGGAACGAGCGACATATCGGTACATCGCTTTGCCTGCAGGGGGCTGACTGCCGCAGTATATAGTCGTGCAGCAGTTGGCAAGGGGTTAAATAAATGGAGCCCTATATATCCAGTCTCCTGGATTTTTGGGCAATACGGAAGAGGAGGAGGAGTAGATGTTAAGTGGTCCTTTTGAATAAAAGAACCTTCAAGGAGCGCACACTTCTGGACCGATTCTCCGAAGCTGAGACCCTGCAGAAGTTTAGGTTTTCCAAGGAACTGATAATGGAGCTGTATCCAACTGATCGGGTAGCTTTAACCCTCTACAGAGAGAAGTCATGCCATACCAGCCATGACCAAGTTGCTGGTAGCCTTACATTTTTTTTGAAAAGGTATCATGCAAGATAGTCAAAGGTGAGGTTATGGGAATTTTCCAGTCCTCTTTCTCCCGTCTCTCCGCCCAAGTTTCTAATTGGATTCCGTGCAATAGCATCCAAATACATATTTTCCCCTGACTCTCGCCAGGAGTGGGATGAGATAAAAAAAAGATTTCTATAGTATTGCTGTAATACCCAATGTGCTTGGTGCAATTGACTGTACCCATGTTGCCTTTTGTTGCACCTTCATTTAAGGAGCACATATACAGGAACAGGAAAGGTTACTACTCCTTAAACATCCACGTGGCATGTGGTGCCTCTGATCATGGTCACAGGATTTCAGGGATGTGTGCATGATGCACACAGCCAATCCCTAATCTATGAGAATTTCAAATCTCAAAATATAGCCGGAGGTTGCCTGCTTGTGTTCTTACACTTTAAAGAAACTAAAGTTTGTCTAACTAGGTGATTTAAAGAACCCATGTTTACTATGGCTTCACACGCCAGTTTTAAGACCCTCCACAGCAGCATAAAGTCAGTAAAATACTGCTTTCACCAAGACTAGAATTTTGATTGAGCAGGCATTTGGCATTGTGAAAAGCAGATTCTGGTGCGTATCCATGTCTGGGGGATTTATATGTGACACTCCAGAAAAAATAGGCGACATGTTTGTGGTCTGCTGTGTGCTGCATAATACAGCTCGTGGGGTGGGTCTGCTGTCCAATTCTGACCTTCTGGAAAATAGACGAGGACGAGATCCCAGCACTTCCAGAAATCAATTCTGAGGACTGTGGTAATGCAAGATATATACAGTATATAAATATATATATTTCTTCTTTCTAATAGTGATGTAACCAGTTAAACAACAACCAGGATAGGGCAAGTAATGTGTAATTCAGTTTGAAGAGATTGTAAACCTAAAAATAAATAAATAAATAATAAAAAACCTATAAGACAAAGACTTAATGAGTTAGTATGCCACCGTTCAGGGCACAGGGCTCTAAAAGAATGGCATGGGTGGCTGTTCCTTCAGAGCGCATGTGCCAGTGATGTCACTGGCTGCATGTAAAGTAAATATCTCCTAAACAGTCCATGTTTAGGAGATATTTACAGTACCTATAGGTAAGCCTTATCATAGGCTTAGCTATAGGTAAAAGTTGACTTCCTCTTTAAAAAGGCAATTTTTCAGCATGTATATCTTTTTTCTTGACATCATGCTATACAAAGAAAAAAAAAAATATATATATATATATATATATATATATATATATATATATATATATATATATTCTTCTTTCTTTTTCATAGTGATGTCACCAGTTAAACAACACCCAAGATAGGGCAAGTAATGTGTAATTCAGTATAAAAAAAAAGAAAATGGACAGCAGTAGGACCAGCATAGGGCAATATGTTTAATATATAATGCTTTTTTTTCTGACATCATGCTTTAAAAAGAAAAAATATATGTTTTCTTCTGTGATGTCAACAGTTAAACAACACTCAGGATAGGGCAAGTAAAGTGTAATTCATCTTAAAAAAAACTGTTAAAATAATGGGCAGCAGCAGGACCAGCATAGGGCAATCGTGCAGTATGTAACGCTTTTTTTCTGACATCATGATTTAAATATACATAAGAAATATATATATATATATTTATTTCTTATGTATATTTAATAGTGATGTCACCAGTTAAACAACACCCAGGATAGGGCAAGTAATGTGTAATTCGGCTTAAAAAAATAAAACAAATGGACAGCAGCAGGACCAGCATAGGGCAATACCATTGTGCAGCATATAATGCTTTTTTCTGACATCATGCTTTAAAAAAAAAATATATATTTATTTCTTCTTTTTTTTTTTAATAGTGATGTCACCAGTTAAACAACACTCAGGATAGGGCAAGTAATGTGTAATTCAGCTTAAAAAAAAGTACAGCAATGTCAATTACAGACATAAAATTGGCATGGGGTGATATCATTTTGCTGTTGAAGACAAGTGATTACTAGCCTCATAGCTCAAAATCGTATAGCCCTCTACTGATTGTAATATGAGGTCAGCTTTGTAATATGAGGTCACTTTGCGTTGAATTCTCATTTTGTGCATTGTCAGGTTCGGAGGGTACCTATTTCTTTAGTGTTATCTGCAATAAAAAAAAAAAGGTGTTTAAGATAACTGCATGTTACAAACACAACTCTAATACCATTCCTATCTGTCATTTGTTAAGTGTGAAGCTGTAAGGAAAACCACCTATACTTACCTTTCTCTTTCACAAATCTCAAATTTTCTTTAGTCTTTGCTTCAAAACTTTTTTAAAGACTTATTATACAAGCATAGGAAACACATCACATTTACTTACCTTTTCTGGATTGTAAGGTAGCAAAACCTTTCTCTAATCCAACTACAGTCTCCCGATGCATATAGGGCATTAGCATTTGCTCATAATCCAGAACATTCATTTTTTTTTCCGACACCGCCAACAGTTTTTCTTCTAGAAAATAAAAGATACTATATTTTCTGCAGTCCTCAATATGCATTCCCTGCATTCAGTTTTGCAATCATAACATCAACCATACACAACAACCCCCCCGCCCCCCCCATCCCAAAATAGGTCTAGCGCAGTCCATAACAGGCTCTCTTGACTCTCCTTGTTGACTGTGCATTAATAGTGGCTGGTGACACTCTGGCTAGTGTTAGTCTAATATTAACTTTGAGCTAGGACTGAGCCTGAACATGGACTGTGCTTGAATAGACAATGCAAACATTATTGATATCTAAATATGCTAAAAAAGAAAAAAAAAATCACTCACTTTTCCTTAAAACTTCCTTTAATGTCCTGGTATCTTTTCCTTACATTCTCTTCACTCTGTGGGGCAACTCCAACTTGTGTTATGCAATCCCATTGCTTCCGCTTGCATGAAAGATCCATTTTTAGCATCAGGGGACCCACTGGCTTATCGAATACAGGCACCAGATGTTTGATTAAAGCGACATTTTATCATATGTGAAATGAGTATTCTTTCGCTGACCTTCAGAACATCTTTTTTTATCTTGATGTGTCAATGTAAGAGGGCCATTGCTATCACTGTAGGTGTCCTTTTGACTTCTCTTCATTTGTCTGTGTGTAATTGCCTTTTGTTCTCCTTCAGTCAGTTGAATGCGTCTTCTTTGAGGGTGTCTTGTCCAATGTCTCACCATCTACTTCTGTGCTGCTGTCCACATAATTGATTTGCATGGGATGACATTCTTTGGTTCTTTGAGCTTCCACATCTAACTGCAGTGCAGCACATTTCTCTCTATTGGGTTTTACATGTGCATCCTGTAAAGAAGGAAAAAAATAAAAGTAATATATTTAAAGTCTGTTTTTCAAAATTTGTGGACTAACCTTACTTACCTCATTTTTTTTGCAGATGACCTGGATGTCAATGAGGTTGAGATGCTGGGTCCTGGAAATTCCACAACTGGTTCTTGTTTCCTGCCTTTTTTGCACTGTAACAGAAAACAAAAATAATGTTTTGCCTTTCTATGCATGTGTTCCCAAGAAAAAAATTAGTAAAATGTTGTTCTTACCATCAACTGGCCTTTGCTATGCATCTGAATCTTTCCAGTCAGGAATTTGCTGAATGGGTTTGCAGTACTCTGAAAAAGAAAGTATTAATATTTTAAAATATAAAAAAAACAAACAAAAAATACTTTCAAAAATTGTTGAACCCCTGAACATATACCCCCTTTTGGAGGCTGGCCGTAGTTAGTAAACGCAATAACCAACCCAACCAACCCAATCAAAATACGCTTTTTGTGATTTTTTTTACCAAAAATATGTATCAGAAAACAAATTGGCCTAAAATGTTAAAAAATTTAGATTTTTACATTTTTTTTTGAGAATTTCATATAAAATAATGTGAAAAATATTGTTATTTTTCAAAATTGTCGCTGTTTTTTTGTTTATAGCGCAAAAAATAAAAATTGCACAGGTGATCAAATACCACCAAAGGAAAGCTCTGTTTGTGGGAAAAAAAGGACATCAATTTCATTTGGGTACAACGTTGCACGACCACGCAATTGTCCGTTAAAGTCATGCAGTGCCAAATCACAAAATAGGGCCTGGTCATTGAGCAGCCAAATCTTCCGGGGCTAAAGTGGTTAATAATTAAAAAAATAAAATAAAGTGATTCCAAACCCCCATGTTAGCGCACAAAAGCTAATATGAGCATCGGTCCCAAATGCATGCAGACGATTGTCCCACACATGTGAGGTATCATGACGAATGTCAGACATGGACAGCAATTCTAGCACTAGACTTCCTCTGTACTGTACACCTTAAGTGGCAACTTGTAAAGGCTTTAAAAGCATTGCCTATGGATTGTAAACTTTATGTCGTTTGTCGCCATTGTGCGGGCTTGACATGTTGATTTCTTTTAACTTGGTGTGATCATCTTTTATATTTTACAAAACAATTGGGTTTTGTAAAGTGTTTTTTACATTAAAATTTAAAAAAGGGTTTTTATTTTCCCCCAAAAAAACAGGTTTGAAAAATCGCTGTGCAAATACTGTGTGACATAAAAATTGCAAAACCCACCACTTTATTCTCTATGGCCTCTATATATAATGTTTGGGGGTTCTAACTAATTTTCTAGCAAAAAAAAAAATCAGATTTCAACAAAAAGTGTCAGAAAATGCCTGGTCTTTAAAGTGGTTGTAAAGTCAGAATGTTTTTTATCTTAATGCATAGAGCATCAAGATAAAAAAAACCTTCTGTGTGCAGGGGCCCCCCTAGCCCTCGAAATACTTACCTGAGGTCCATCTAGATCCAGCAATGTTGCATGAGAAACTCGGCTGTCCGGGACTCCCCTCCTCATTGGCTGAGACAGCAGTGTGGTGCCATTGGCTCCCGCTGCTGCCAATCAAAGTCAGTGAGCTAATGAGGAGAGAAAGGGGCAGGGCCGGGCTGTGGCTCCGTGTCTGAATGGGCAGAAAGCTGCAGCTCATTTTGGGTGCCCCCATAGCAAGCTGCTTGCTGTGGGGACACTAAGCAGAAGGGAGGGGTCAGGAGCACTGAAGAGGGACCCGAGAAGAGGAGGATCGGGGCTGCTCTGTGCAAAACCATTACACAGAGCAGATAAGTATGACATGTTTGTTATTTTTAGCAAAAAAAAAAGAGACTTTAGGTAACCCCACCACCTTGTGACATCATTATTCAGGGCATGCTGGGCATACTTTTTGACACTTTTTTGGTGAATGAGTAGGGGTACAATGTTGGGGGGCTGGAATCTGGGAACCCCCTTGTTCCAGATTCCAATAAGGCACTCCCTGCATTCCCCACAACCACTGGGCAAGGGTTGTGGGGAAGAGACCCTTGTCCTCAACAACATCGGGACCAGGTGCTTTGGGGGGTGCCCCCCTTCCTGCAAGCATCCCCCCATGTTGAGGGCATGTGGCCTGGTATGACTCAGGTGGTAAGGAGCACTCGCTCATCCCCCCTTTCCTGGCCTGCCAGTCTGCATGCTTGGATAAGCGTCTGGTGTGGATTTTGTGGGGATCCTATGCCATTTTTTAACATTTTGGCATGGGGTTCCACTTAATATCTATACCAGACCCGAAGGGCCTAGTATGGATTGAAGAGATACCTAAGTTGTTTTTTATTGCTGTCAATTGTTTAATTTGCATTCGGTTGACAGCTGATGAGTCATTTGTTGTTAAGGATGAGGTGGCCGGCATGCTGTAGCCAGTCGCTGCCCCCCTTCTGCAGAAGTAAAGTTTCTCATGACTTTCAATCATGTGTTCAAGATTATTTTGATTGGTTTGCGCAAAAGTTATTGCGTTTACTAACTAAGGGAAAGATTTCTGTCATTTTTGGTGTTTTTTTTTTTAACGAGTAATGGCGGCGATCTGCGATTTTTTTTGTGGGACTGCGACACAGATCGGACCCTTGACTGACATTTTTGACACTTTTGGGGGTACCAGTGACATTACTACAGTAATCAGTGCTATACATATGCACTGTTACTGTAAAAATGACACTGGCAGGGAAGGGGTTCATTTTATTGGAGAGGGAGGGGTTAATGTATGCCTGGTGCTTACTAACATGTGTGGGGGGAGGTGACTGAGTGACACAGGGACAGATCGCAGGTTCATCTATGCTGAACCCTGCAATCTGTAACTGTCTGTCACTTAGGAGAGCCGCCCGCTTTGTTTACACAAGTGGGCGAGTCTCCAGACTCGATTCCCCGACAATCGGGGAAGAGCAGCGGCGATCGCCACCGCTCCTCCACTGGCCCGACTCCCGCTGTGACTGAATACAGTGGGATCGAGCCTCCGGCGGCGCGCGTGCGCCGCCCACAAGGGGAGGAGTCCAGCGACGTAAGTCTACGTCGCTGGACAGGAACTAACCACTTTGCCGCAGTAGAGCTCCAGTGAGCGGTCGGCAAGTGGTTAATGGAGATATCACATAAACCCATTATGTAACAGTTGGCCCCTTGTGGCCAGTGAAAGCTAAGGCCACACATAAAATAAAGGTTTATGTGTAATCCCCATTGATATTTGGAGCTTTTGTCATTCCTTTCTGAAATAAAAAAATCTAGTTGTAAAGACTATAAACTCTCCATCTATACAGTTCCATTATCTCTATTTCTGTAGTGCATCACTTGTTTGGGATGTAATAAATCCATAAAAATAAAAAGAGACAAAAAAAAGGAGGATCTTAGTTCTAAGCAGTCCAAAAATAATAGTACGAAAGTCCATAATGCAAATCTGGTCATGTTGCTCTTGCTTCTGGGACAGCCTTCCATGGGGATTCTAATTGGATACAGTGTATTTAGCAACAGGCTTTGGACCAGCTTTCCTGGTTTTCTGAGATTACACTTTGTTAATGTGGACACCAGTATCCTAAAGAGTGCTTCTAAGACATATTCAAACAAATAAATGCTTATCTTGTAATTCTGAGTATCAAGGAACTTTGTTTAGATATGCTATAGATGTACTGCGACATAATAATGAGACCCTCTCCCATTGACACGTTTAACAATTTAAATGGTTACCCCCTTCAGCCAGGTGCTCTCAGATTTTCATCACCCCCTCCTTATTCATTCATTGTCATCCAGGGATCCAGGAGCTAGCTAACCAGGAGAGTACAGTAAAGGAGGTGCCAAGTACTAAATCCCTGAAGTTTGGGGATTAAAGGGGGCGCCAGGAAGGGCCCTGAAGTGTTCAGCAATACAGACTGCACTATATGTCAGTTACGCTAGGAAGGAGTACCTCAGGGGGTTCAAAGTACTTTTCCACAGTCAGAGGTGAAGTTATAGTAAGCGGCCTTGTTGTGACCACCGTCAGACAGTGCTAATCAGCGTCAGCAAGCGTTAACCAGCAATAATCAGCATTTTTGTAGAGTCCCTGCCTATTTGTGCATAGTTCAGTTGTTGGAGTATCCCACTCCTCCCTTCTCCTATCCAAGTTCTCAAATAAACCTATAAACCCAAAGAAACTGGACTGGTTCTGTCTGAGGTATTCACACTTGGGAAACATGCTTTAAGGTACTACTGTTGCTAGCAGTAACCCAGGGGGACCCACTCTCAGCAGGTCCCTTGGGAGTAGTGCTACATATACAAACCCCGATGTGCTAAAACCTTGGCTGGTGCAACACATTTGTGCACGTAATTTCGTTCTTTGCTACTGTGTGTAGCTACTGTAGGAGTCATGCCTTTAGCAGGCCCAGAAAAGAAAAGGCAGTGTCAACCCAGCAGACAAAATAACTTGATTTCAGAATGTGGATAAGTGTGATGTCCCCAGTTACTAGTGGCTTCAGGAATTATCAAACTTAATTACTCTTAAGGACAGTTGTACTATACTAACTGTACTAAGGTTACACAGACAGAAAATACAGGAGGGAAGCCCAACCTATCTATGTTATCTGCTAGAACTCCTTCCTGGGAACAAAACTTTAATATAAGCATTGTAGAAACAGTGGAGGAAATACCAGATGTAATGTGTGATTCAGATGTCTATAATTTGAGATTTTTATTTTCACCAGATCCAAGTGTGAATGTCAGTGACTATATACCAATGTAAATTTAGAAATCTGGTATTGTTTGCTTTCTTTGTGTATCAAAGAAAGGGAAAGTGGTAATAACTTTTGTCTATAAGTTATATTTTCTAGGTTCAGTGAGCTCATGAAAAATTATTTACATATAAAGCAGGTGTATGTATATAGATTTGTATATATTTATATATATATATATATATATATGCATATAAATACACACATCTAACAAAGGTGAATTATATTAGGCTAGGTATTCAAACATGGTAATTATTAATACAGGTTTTTATCTTCCCCAAAGGATCAGAAGACTGGCATAAACATTTAAAGATATAGGGAACAAGTATTGCTTAGGACTGAAGCATACTCTTGCCTCATTGTTTTATTTTTTTTTTTTTTGCTCTTTGTTGTTTTTTTCTCCCGTTTGCAGAAACACATAGTAACTCATTTGGAATTACATAAGCTTTCTTTATCCAGAATGTATGGGATTCAAACTCAAATAATGTGTTTGTCTGTGTGATGTAATAGATGTGTATGAACTGTCTATATGTAAACAAATGTTTGGTTTTTTTTTTGTCAGGGGTGTGAACACACCATTGTTGGATGGGCATCAATAAGAAATGTGATCACATTAACGCACATGCTTTTACTTATTTTCCATTTGTAATGAGCTCAGTACTGGTATCAAAATGTTTCTAAATTTTTAATAACCTGTGCACAGATATGAAATCTCAATCACCATAATGCGCAGAAACTGTAGGAATTTTTTTTTGTCTTTCCCAGGGGCTCAGGGTAAAGTTTTCATTCACTCTGACACTGATACATGTATTTGCACCTTATGGCATCTTTTGGATTTAGTATGTTTTGTGTTTTGTTTTTCCTTCAAAATTGACTCACATCCTGTTAATGTGTGTGAAGGTTAGATGTTTACATGTTGTTTTTCTAGACTTCAAGTACTTAGAAATCCACCATGTTTTTTTTCTATAACATTTTTTTGTCAGAGTATAGATATGTGGGTGTGCCTTTACATTTTTGAATGTACTGTTGACTGACTCTCTACCTCTGCTGGAAATTTGTTCCAAGCATCCACAACCAGAGTTTATATTCCTCTCTCTGTACGTTAATTTTGTTTTGTTGCCTGACCTATACATTTGTTTTAAAAAAGGATCAATTATTATTTTAATCACTACCAGAGAGTTTGAATTGTGTTTTTTTAAACTAAATACGGGTTCAATACTCTTTAACTTTAATTTTACGAAAAAGGTGTAGGGAAAATGTCATGTTAAGGCAGCATTAAATCTGTACTTTTTAAAAAAAATGTAATTTAATTTTATTTATGTATTTTTAACTATTTCTCTTTCTTTCCTTTAACACCTTTATTTTAGGGGTGATTCTTAAGTTTAGTTTTGCTATGGTGAAATAAAAAAGGGGGAATATGGAGAACATTTAAAACATTTAAAAATGTTGATATAGAATGTTAAAACTTCCATATAGCATTTTGTGTTTGGGCCAATTTCCAACCGTTTTTTGTGTCCCTTCATGGTTGCCATTTCTTGCCTAAGTAATGTGTATATGTGCATACACCTCAATAATTGCAGGAGTATGTACATATACACATCTAGATCTAAGAGATCCTACACAAAACGAGGTAGTTCCATCCGCAATACACTAATATTAATAGCTGTTAATGAAGATTTCAAATAAACCAATTATGTAACAGACCTCTATTCCTTCACTGTAAAACTCTCTGTATAAAGAATTTAATACCTATGTTGCTGCTGCTCTTTATTTACTCAGTTTTGTAAATAGCTGCAAAATGTATTATGAGACAGATTTCTCCATACCTCTAATGTGAGCTAAAAGATTTACTGATCTTCCCACCGCTATACCCTCTACAGTCCTCTCTACCTGCTGTCATATCTTCCACAATTCTTTCCTGCTAATACTATCCCATCAAATTTCTACTCTCTACACCATATACTGTCCATTGTCATACCCCTGCAATTTTCTCTAAAACATACTGTCCTCTATACTTCATTCCACACCCAACTCCAGCTCATACTACCCATTATAATGCCTTCATACTACTCTCTTGCACAAGTATCCACCCCTCTAAAACCCTCTCCACTCCTCACCTGCACATACTGCTTTCTTCCATAGAGTGTACACTCCTCTTTGTCATATATTGCCCCTCAAGCATGCCCTCTGCATTCCTGTCTTGCACATACTCCCCCAAAATACCCTGCACACTGATCTACTGCACATACTTCCTGATGTCATATCCACCCCACTTCTGTAGTGCGTATGCTGCCTGCTAAGACACTTCTTTAGCATTTGTTTGTTATATCCCAGAATATTCCAGTTCTAGAATGGACACAGTTTTGCTAGCATATATAAAATTACTCTTCAAGGAAACAGATTCAGAAGTAGGAATAAGTATTAGGCCATCTCAATTTCTAAGCCAGGAGAATTAAGACATATACTAAACTAATTTTTCTCTTTTACATGCAATATATTGATTTACATTTTTTTTCTTTCCAATGCATTTTTTTAACTCACACAGCCAAATTCATCAATCTCTCAAGAATAAAATCCCAGTCAGAACATTCTGTTTTGAAAGAGCTGGTAATCAGTAATGATCCTGTGAGTCATTACTAAATACCAAATTTACTCTATGATGAGGCGTGTTTGCTATGCGCTGACAGCTTAAACTGTTGTTAGCAGAAGTGTAGTGGCTAACGGATCTAAGTATTTCATAGCTAGACTCACTAGTTGTACCACCAAGTGCCTGAATGCCGGAACTCACTAAATGTTAGCAGTTTGCCCATTTTTACTGAAAAATCTATAAATGTGTCATTTGTAGCATATATAATTTATGTGTAACTGACAATTCTATTAAATAAATACATAGATTGCAGAAGAAAAAACATAGCACTCATACAGTCATGCTATTGCTTTAAAAAGTAATGCCAGGTATGTAATTAATATGCTGGAGCAACACTGGTGAACAGAGTGATGACCTAATGAGTATCCTGAACCACACGCTATTGATTAACTACAGTATTTGATATATTTAAAACAAACAATAAAAACCTGATTTAGACTCAACTCAATTCTTATTAAATATCACATATAAAAATATTCAATGATTAAAAAACCTCTTGGTCAAAAGTATCTAAAACTAACAAAAATACCCATTGCTCCCATCTCGCTACATATTTCACTTTCCACATTTTTTATAATAATTATTTTGTATTATATATCTATAACTCTAAACTTTTGTAATCCACAAGTAATTGAAATATCTTTGTATAAATTCATTTGGTGGCAATGCTGAATCAATCCCCATGCGCCCTATTGGATGCTGGAAAGATATGCTTTACAGTAAGCACAGGAACCAATCCATATAAAACTTACAATACTCACAAATGTCGTCACAACTTGCATTCAACCAGGCCTCTAATGAAATAAAGAAATACAAAAAAAGTCCTCAATCTTTTTTCTCTGTCTCAAAAGTGAGACATCAGGGATCAGATTAGACCCCTGATATTTCAGCAATGCCTTCCTACAGGGCTGTTAAAAAAATGTAAAAAAAAAAAAAAAATGTAATAAACAATTAAAATAATAAATTAATAAAAATGAAAAACTACCAACATCATCCACTTTCCTGCTAACAACAACCTTTGCCCTACTGACACTGTTCACTGCTGTACTGACACCATCCTCTGCACTACTGACTCAGTCTCCTGCCCTACTGACACCATCCACTGTTCTATTAACTGACATCTTCCACTGCTCTACTGAAACCATCAACTGCCTTACTGACAAAATCAACTGCTCTACTGACATCATCCTCTGCTTTACTGCCACCAACCTCTGTCCTACTGACCTACTGACACCGTCAATGGCCCTACTGAAACTGTCCACACATCATCCACTGCTCTATTGACACTGTCCACTCTTAAGGTAGGTTAAATTTATATTTTTACAGTGACACTTTCCTTACTATTTAGTTAGGCCTAGCTAGTTCATTTTAAATTAAAAAGACCCCTTTCATGTTTTTCGGGTAGATCTCTACCTCTCAAAGTTTGATTAGCCCTAAAGCATATGATAGCTATAGAACGCAGACTTCTCATGCAGCGATCTCATTCAAACCTCCCTAAATAAATATAAAGACAGAAAGTTTACCTTTAAGTGTATTGTGCCTTGCTTAAGTTGCCTGAACTTTGAATTATGTGACTATGATGTTGCATCCTCCATGGAAATTTTTATCTATATATTTAGTGGGGGACTTTTGAATAAGACTGCTAAATAAGTAATCTGAATTCTATAGCTATCATATACATGATGGATCTGAGAGTTGTTCTTGGTAGCAGGATCCAAAATTCATCTTCCTCTGAACTTTTGTGCTCTTTCATTAGAGACCTAAGTTACAAGTTATGACAACATTTGTTAGGCAACCAAGACCTTTTACCTTATCAGCAGGCACATTTATCAATTAATATAAATTGTGGATGGAGCCAATTGTCATTTAGAGAGGTACCATTATTGGTAGAATGATATCATATGTGAAGCATTGAATATTATACTTCAAAATGATATTGTACTTTTTTTACGGAATTCTTCCAGTGCTTACTGTAAAGCATTCCTTTACACTATCCAATGTGACACATGAGGATTGATTCAGCACTGCCATCAAATTCATTTATATGAAGGGTTCCAACTATTTGCAGATTACAAAAGTTTACACAGCCGCTGACAAATCAGTATACCGGCCCACTGCCGGTACCCTTTGATTGCTGTGACCAATCGCAGAAGATCGCATGGCAGTTGTACACAATGAGTTGGTTCCATTCATACCATTTATTGTGTACTATTGTGGTTATGGTCACATGTGATAACATGTTAGTGATGTTGGTTCGTTCTATAGTAATACATAATGCATGTGTTCCTTGTAATCATTTGTGCTATAAAAATAATCTGAGGTTTTGGAAGTGAAGCAAGTGCCTGTTGGGAGACAGAACATAGGGGAGTAATACAGAGATGGCTATGTTGACAGAGAAGTGCAGTGTACACACATTAGACATGGCTATGCTGAAGAGGACAGGACCTTGCAGGTGTGGTACCCCAGTGTGAGCAGTCACAACAGGGTGGACTCCAGGAGATAGTAATAGGAGGCCTCTGGTGATTGATACAACAATAAATGAATAATAATAGGTGAAATCTGGTCTGTGTCTGCAGAATCTGAAGTTGGTCTTCTGATCACTGATGATGTGTCATAAAAATTGTAAAGAACCATGGATATGATTAGAATTCTTTAGCTGCATGCTGAAATCATTCATCTGTTTCATTCATCTGAAGGTATTATGATGTTTCTCCCACTTTCATTTGGAACTGTAAGTCCACTCCTGTTTTTCTTTACCTTTAACCTATCTTTATGCCTGGTAAATGTACTGTATGTACTGTAAATTCTGTAGACTACATACCTTATACATG
This sequence comes from Pelophylax lessonae, assembly GCF_965119305.1. NCBI lineage: Eukaryota > Metazoa > Chordata > Amphibia > Anura > Ranidae > Pelophylax > Pelophylax lessonae. The sequence continues at coordinate 407,674,396 of NC_138771.1, read as the reverse complement.
CCTGAATGTCTGCAGGACTTCTCTGCCTTTTACAATGTAAAATATGCTGGTATTACTAAAATAGAATGCAGTGTGTAATGTATGAACAATTGGTAAAATTTTGGCAGCTATGTCTAGGTTTTGGGCAGATTAAATTAGTGGTAAACAGTGCCAATTTGGAATGTTAAATCATTCGGAATTATTAAGCTATAAGCTGATAGTAAACAATTTTAATTATTATGGCCATATTGCAAATGTAATTCTGATAAAGTGTACATGGGTTGTCCAAATGGATGACATCTTGTTAAGGAAAAGATGAATATTCATCTTTTTAACAATCTGTTTTCCAAACTACTGTATACAATATAAACATATCTCTTATAGCCATTTTTTTGATAGATAGATTGATAGATTGATAGATCGATAGATAGATAGATAGATAGATAGATAGATAGATAGATAGATAGATAGATAGATAGATAGATAGATAGATAGATAGATAGATAGATAGATAGAAAGATAGATAGATAGATAGATAGATAGATAGATAGATAGATAGATAGATAGATAGATAGATAGATAGATAGATAGATAGATAGATAGATAGATAGATAGATAGATAGATAGATAGATAGATAGATAGATAGATAGATAGATAGATAGATAGATAGATAGATAGATAGATAGATAGATAGATAAATACTGCAAATATGTTCCTATGCATGTATCTTACAATTAGCCTGTATTGTATCAATCCTTGGGTGTGGTTTTGAGCTGTCTGATTTAGGGAAAAAACTTGTCATTAAGTTTCATATTAGAGAGACAAGGGATAACTGAAAAAAAAAAATGTAAAAAATAAAATAAAGATGAATTCATGCCAGAACCAATACTAAATTTCCAGGTCTATATCAGTCACAATGACAAGTGGAGTTATGGGAAGTGTTTTGCACAGTTGTATAACTAATTCTTACAATTTCTGCTGTCAATCCCTGAAATGGCAGACTAAATTACACTACAACACAGTGGAATAGCTCAGCATGCTCTCGTAAGCAGCATGGATAAAGTTTTCCATATTCTGTATTTCAGACTCTGCAAACAAGCATAGATTCATATTCTACTGTCAAAATGTATGCTCAATATGCATGTAATATTGTATTTTATACCTAGCCTGAAATTAGACAATGCACAACAACAATAACACAAAGAAGTACATGGTCCATAGTGGATTTGTTTACTAGATAGGAAAACAATTCTATTCTTCTGACTGAGATAAAAAATAATTAGTTTTGCTTTAGTTGTGGATCACCATACGTAAAGCAAATATAACCAAAACTGTCTAATGTAAGTATAGCGCTACACCTATAGGAGCCGCTTGGTAATTTGGGCTCAGTGTTCTGTGCCTTGACTCAATGAACAGCCTCAGCCCCTGTGGCATTCCTAGTTGAGTGAAAGTTACTGCATGTACTTATAAGAACACAAATGTGGATAACTTTAACCACTTTACCACCGGAGGATTTTGCTGTCTTACGTCTGGGCGACTTTTTGCGATTCGGCACTGTGCGACTTTAACTGACAATTGCGCGGTCGTGCGACGCCGTACCCAAAACAAAATTTACGTCCTTTTTTTCCCACAAACAGAGATTTATTTTGGTGGTATTTGATCACCTGTTTGGTAAAAAAAATCCCAATAAGCGTATTTTGATTGGTTTGCGCAAAAGTTATTGCGTTTACTAACTAAGGGAAAGTTTTATTTCATTTTTGGTGGGTTTTTTTAACGAGTAATGGCGGCGATCTGCGATTTTTTTTTGCGGGACTGCGACATTGCGGCGGACAGATCGGACCCATGACTGACACTTTTGACACTTTTGGGGGTACCAGTGACATTACTACAGTAATCAGTGCTATAAATATGCACCTTTACTGTAAAAATGACACTGGCAGGGAAGGGGTTAATTTTTATTGGTGATCAAGGGGTTAATGTATGCCTGGTGCTTACTGACGTGTGTGGGGGGAGGGGACTATGTGACACAAGGACAGATTGCGGGTTCAGCTATGCTGAACCCTGCAATCTGTCACTGTCTGTCACTTAGGAGATCCGCCCGCTTGTGTTTACACAAGCAGGCGGATCTCCACACTCGATTCCCCAACGATCGGGGAAGAGCAGAGGCAATCGCCGCCGCTCCTCCCCTGGCCCGACTCCCGCTGTGACTGAATACAGCCAAGAGAGGAGAATGTCTGGTGACGTAGTACTACGTCGCCAGACGTTATCGAGCCACTTTGCCGCAGTACAGCTCTAGTGAGCAGTGCGGAAGTGGTTAACTTGACTGTGAATTAGTATCAGGAAATAGACATAAGACCTTTAGTGGTAAATAGTTTCATGTAATGGTATGGGTTAAAATTGTGTAAATTGTGATTTGAGCATAAATGGGCATACAGAAGGTAGGTTTAGACACAGTGTGCTAAACAGTATAAACACTATGCCAAAGTAACTTAGAAAAGAGTTCTGTACCACTAGACTGGAATTAACTCACAAATCAGCAAAGTCAGCAATAAACAGTGCATATGAGCATTAACTGCAATGTGAAAAATAATAGTATAGCTAGTCTAGAGTGCACTCTAGGAGGATTGCTAGGATATGGTGCAAAGTCCCTTACGAGGTGACTCCTAGCATAGGCAATGAGGAACGGTATATGCATAGCAGGTGTGGCAGTCTTAAGTCCTAACTCTTCAGCCAGCTAGTGTTAGGGCCCAATTACACCATTGGGGCACACAAGCCTAGTCCCAGCCACGCTTGCAGGAAACTGTAATTCTACTAGATGGCTGTATGGTCAGTTCCTAAAGGTATCAGTCTCTCTAGCAGTGTGCAGTAAATCCCCACTGCAGCAGTTCACCAGTCCCAGCGATATTGCAGCTCACCATCTGGTATCACACACAAATTAGTCCACTCTGCACCCAGAGGATAGGAAGGAAGCTTGTGTTCAGAAAGAATGCAGGTCTTTCCTCTCCTCCTGCCAATCTGCCTCCCATGGGAAATGCAGTTTAAAAGCTCTCAAATTACAGTATAGTCTTTCTCCTCTGGACTAGGGTTCCCACAGTGTAGTGCTGCCGTACTCCGTCTATTGAACTCTTCCTGCTCAGCAGTTCCCTCCTCTTGCTGATATAGCTGTTAACTAGTTCAGCACCACAGGGCAGCAGCTACAAAGAACAGCTGCCGCCAGTGTTTCACTCTCCTTTAGATTTACTAAAACTATTATAATAGGAGGACACACCATCTATCCAATCAGGCAGGCCCTTGAACTACATAGTTGATGGTAGATCTAAAGGGGATTGTACAATCAGATTGTATAGAGTATGGTGAGCTTTACAGATCCCAAGACATACTTCTCTTGTTTTCAATACTACAGCTCTGATCCACATAGGCTGTTATCTGATCGTTCAGCTCTTGCACACTCTGCTAAATGAACAATGTTAGGCTGTTATCTGATTGCTCAGCTCTTGCACACTCTGCCAAATGAACTATCTATGCAAGATGAAGGAAAGGTAGAAAAAAATTAATCACTGCCTATTTACTTAGTGAGAACGGTGATCGCTGATTGCATTGGAAATGCATGAACCTTCAGAGGTGGGTGGGAGTGATCGCCTAGAAATGGAGGGCAGGTGCAGCGTTTGTTAAAGGATAAGTTCACCTTTTGGGAAAAAATAAAAATTGCACATGTGCATTTATTATTTTTTCCCTAAAGAGCCTGGAAAGCATTGCACCCGTGATCAGGGGTGCAATGCTAGAATCCTGCAGACAAGCCCTGCAGCTTTCAGCCGGTGCCTCCATATACAGTATACTGACTGTTTATAAGCTGCAGTGTTTGTGAATATACTGTGAGGCCGACCATCAGCGACCTCCCAGTCCATTCAGAACTACAAGCCGTTAGCTGCAATGGCTGACAGAAGTTGTAGTTTGTGCATTCACAGGAAACTATTAATGAATGTAGCGGCCATGTGAGCGGCGCACATTTTCAAATAGTGACAGTGGGGGTGGAGAGAAGATCCCCCACTTGCTGTCACAGGGGGGGAGAGGGGGAGAGGCTGCAGCTGCTAAAAAATGTTACATAAACACAGGTGGAACATGTAATATGTTCTAAAAGGTAAACTGATCCTTTAATGAGGTCAGCTGATGAAATCCTTCCTGTGTTAACATCCTAAGGGCCTTCCAGGAAGTTTCTTTATATAACAAGCTGGATGCTGTAAGGGCTGGTGCAGGAAAAATTGAAGGCTTTTTGCTTTTCTGCAAAAGAAGTACATTAATGCTATATTGGTACATAGGAAGCTGGAATTAAAAAAAGAAAAATAAAATAAAAAACTTAGCCTTTAACATGTTATTAAGAAGATAGATTTTCTCAGTAGCAGTTACATACTTAGTCAATAGAAGGGATGGGCTGCACACCCCCTTTTCGGTTTGCAGCAGAACTCCTGAAGAGGAGAAATGTTCTAACCCGAACAGCGAACCCCTTTGAAATCTATGGGAGGCGAGCAAGAAAAATCTAAAGTGCCCATTTTCAAGACTTATATGCAAGTAAATGGTCATAAAAGGGGTATGGGAATCTGGGTACTGTCCTTGGCTACATGTGTCAATAATTTTTTTTTTTATAATTTTTTTTCAGGAGCAGTGAATTTATTTAGTGCAACAATAAAAAAGAAAATTCCTGTAAATATTGTGCTTGGGGGGTCCCCGTATTGTGCCTGTAAAATGGCGCACCTGTGGCATGCATAAAACATGCTACAGCAAAAATTACATTTCTTAAGAAAAAAAAAACGAGTCAAATCCCATTTAAAATGACTAGCGGTTACAATGGCCGACACTCAGGTATAAAATAAATAAAGAAAAAAATGACATGCCAAAATAAAAAAAAATGGTGTGGGGTCCCCCCTAAAACTAATACCAGACCCTTATCTGAGCATGCAGCCTAGCAGGCTCCTGATGATGTCAATGCTGACAAAACGCATTGGTCTGGACCGTACGTCACTTTGTCACTTCCGCTGAGTGTGGTTCCGCTTTGTGGAACGCACCGAATACCTGGACATCCGGTCCGAACGCTTACCGAAAGTGATTCTGCTGTATACACCGATCCTATACTGTGAGTGGATATTTTTATTTATTACATTTATTACCAAATACTACACTATGGTCGGTTTACTCTTCTTTTGGGGCAACGTTTGAATAACGCATTAGAACCTTAGAGACACCATACCAGAGGGCTAGTGAGGAGACACCTAGACACACCAGGACCAGTACCAGAGGCATAGCCGGACTGAAACCGGTATAAGCATACCCGCAGGACCTCCCGGATCAACTATATTGCTGTGCAGAGCCTGCTACCCCTTCTAAGGGGAAAGCATTGTGGTGAGTGCAATTCTTATAGGTGCACTGCATCACCGCACAGAGCACAGCCAAGTAAGAATTCAGTAACACCATCACTGTCTCACCTACGTTTTTCAGCTTCCCTGTTTCATTTATCATCAGCACTTTACTAAGACTATAATATATTTTGGACATTTTTTTGCGCTGGCACTTTTCATCATCTATTAATTTTTGATAATTCAGCATATTTATTGACAGTAATGTCACCATTATTCATATTTTTATTTTGATTAATTAATTATTATTCATAGTATATTTTGCACTTATCAATTAGTAGATATTCACTGCTTCACCACACCAAATACAGCACTTTATTTGTTTATATAATTATATATTCCTCACTCCACATAGGAGATCACTATTATTTATTTATTAATTTTCAGCACCTTACACGTGAGCACCTTCATTGTGTTTTATACGTATATGTCATAGAGTGGTTTATATATGTCATAGGAAGTTGTTATATGTATGCAATCATAATATCTACTATACTAACATATTAGAAGTAGCGCCAATACCCTTTATATTTTATATTTATCTCGGACTTCTCACTCTCAGTGAGTAGTATTTTAGGGAGTCTGCAACTTCTAGACCTTAACACACATTTCTTCCACCTATCAGCGCGGGAATATACACCTTTTATTATGCAGCCTAGCAGGTCAAGAAAGGGGATGAGAGAGCACCCCACCTGGACAATACAAGGCCACATGCCCTCAACATTGTATCCAAATTGCAGCTGAACCACTAAACAGCTGCATTGGAAATTCACAGTTAAAATGAGGGGAAATTCGCACCAGACATGTGTGAACCTAGCCTTCAAGGATTTGGGGAAACTGGACAGTGTTTGGTCTCTACATTTTGTCCAGTCATTCATGTCAAGTTAACAGTTTCTGCTGTTATTAGTTCCTGCCACTAGTTTTTCCAAAAGGCCACAAAAGTCAAGTTATACTACCGTCATAGTTGCTACTTTCATATAATCTTCTTAGGCACAAATAGATTTTCTAACAAAAATGTAGCTAGACATCTTGAATTCAGCTTGACTACATTTCATTAAGCTCCTAAAGCAGTATTAAACCCAAAAGCAAACCTTTATTATATTGCAGTTTACCAATTCTTAGATGTGATGGCTGCATTAATTTTTTTAGGCTTTCTTCTATTTTCATCAGGTTATCCAACCAGCAAGTCTGTTGTTTTTCAAAAACTCAAGCTCTCCAGCAGAATGTATTCATTTACATGAATGAGGCAAACCATTTAACACTGGCAGGAATGGTTAAGATGATCAGCTTTTATTTATTCATGTAAAATCTTTATCACAAAAGAAACTGTTTGCTGTAACTGAAAAAAAGTGTTAGCTGAAGGATGGCTTCAAAAAGGCTCTTGAGGTAAACTATCAGAGAAGATCATTCCATTATTTGACATACAGATTGAGTTTATTTACACTTTCTGTTTATTACTCATTTCTGATGATGTATATTTATTCTAGACATTCTTTTGTGCATCCACTACTGAAGAAGTAGCTTGGTCTACGAAACGTGTCGAGCAATTCACGATGCCATTACCGTGTTGAATATACTTACCTCATTTTGTACAACATCATCCAGAATCACCCTGACTGGGCTTCTCCCCCCAAATATATCAAAACAATGTTTTTACTAAGGTTTTTATGTGGCTAGAACTGTGTGAAGGCAGCCTATGTTGTGTTATGGGGACAAAGTGGCTGTACGAACACAGTCTCAAGTCAATTTGACAGGTGTGTGGACAAAGGTCCTAAACACAGACAGTGTGCATTTATGTAAGGTCACTCACCCACATCTTGCACACCTGTCATATTAGGACCTGCAGATGTGTTTATAAAGTCGCTGCTTCTCTATAGAGTAACAGGTGGCCCCACCAGCACACACTGCTTATTCACCCTTTATGGGCCTATGGGCCAGAGAACCCTTGTGAATTACCCCCTAATTATATGTGTTTTTTTTGTTTTGTTTTTTTACTTTTTTTTTATAATTTTGTAAGTATTTTTTACATTTTTTAACAGCTCTGTTAGAGCGGTTTTGGTGAAATATCAGGGGCATAAACAGATCCCTCATCAGTGGCGGAACTACCAGGGTTGCAGCAGTCGCACTTGCGACCGGACCCTGGTGTTCCGCCACTGTGGGGGGGGTCCGCTGACTTCTCTGGTTACACTCCAGACTGAACAGGGACACTTTCTGCAGGGCACAGCGGACCGCCCACACAGTCTCTGCCGGGTCCATGCAGTTGCAGGCTAATGAAGAGGCATTCTTTCTGAGAGCCGAATCAGCTGACTCGGCCAGTACAGTGATGGGGGAGGAGCTGCAGGAGATTGTGATGCTGAATGAGGATGGATGTTACTGGAGACACGTGGAGCGAAGGGAGCTGAGAGAGACAGGGGGAACCGAGTGCACACTGACAGCAAGTATGTGTCACTGAATCCAGCCCCCACCACCACTGCCGATTCCCTCCCTAGCACTCCCGCTCATCCCATCCATCCCTGCTAGCACTGCCACTCCCCCCAGCACTGCCACTCATCCCATCCATCCCTGCAGGCACTGACCCCCCCCCCCAGCACTGCCACTCATCCCATCCTTCCCTGCTAGCACTGCCACTCCCCCTAGCACTGCCACTCCTCCCATCCATCCCTGCAGGCACTGACCCCCCCCCCAGCACTGCCACTCATCCCATCCATCCCTGCTAGCACTGCCACTCCCCCCAGCACTGCCACTCACCCCATCCATCCCTGCAGGCACTGACCCCCCCCCCAGCACTCCCACTCATCCCATCCATCCGTGCAGGCACTGACACCCCCCCCCAGCACTGCCACTCATCCCATCCATCCCTGCAGGCACTGACACCCCCAGCACTGCCACTCATCCCATCCATCCCTGCAGGCACTGACACCCCCCCAGCACTGCCACTCATCCCATCCATCCCTGCAGGCACTGACCCCCCCCCAGCACTCCCACTCATCCCATCCATCCCTGCTAGCACTGCCACTCCCCCCAGCACTGCCACTCATCCCATCCATCCCTGCAGGCACTGACCCCCCCAGCACTCCCACTCATCCCATCCATCCCTGCAGGCACTGACACCCCCCCCCAGCACTGCCACTCACCCCATCCATCCCTGCAGGCACTGACACCCCCCCAGCACTGCCACTCATCCCATCCATCCCTGCAGGCACTGACACCCCCCCAGCACTGCCACTCATCCCATCCATCCCTGCAGGCACTGCCACTCCCCCCCCAGCACTGCCACTCATCCCATCCATCCCTGCAGGCACTGACCCCCCCCCAGCACTGCCACGCATCCCATCCATCCCTGCAGGCACTGTCTCTTCCCCCCCAGCACTGCAACTCATCCCACCCACCCCTGCTAGCACTGCCACTCCCCCCAGCACTGACACTCATCCCATCCATCCCTGCATGCACTGACACCCCAAGCCCCCCAAGCAATGCCACTCATCCCATCCATCCCTGCTAGCACTGCCACTCCTCCTACCCCCACAGCACTGCCACTCTTCCCATCCATCCCTAGCACTGACACACATCCCATCCATCCCTAGCACTGACACTCCCCCCCAGCACTGACACACATCCCATCCATCCCTAGCACTGACACTCATCCCACCCCCCAGCACTGATACTCCTCCCATCCCTTCCTAGCACTGCCACTCATCCCACCTCTCCCCCTACCAATGCCACTCATCCCGCCCCCTCTTCTTGCACTGCCACTCATCCCCCCCAGCACTACCACTCATCCCACCTCCCCCCCAGCACTGCCACTCATCCCAGCCCCCCAAGCACTGCCACTCCACTTATCCCGTCCCACATAGCACTTCCACTCATCCCACTCCCTGCACTGCCACTCATCCCACCTCCCCTCAGCACTGCCACTGATCCCACCCCCCCCCCCGCTATCACTGGCACTCATTCCACCCCCCCAGCACTGGCACTCATCCCACCCCCCCCCCTGATATCTCACCCACAGTCCATATTCCCATCAAAAATGTGCATGGAATGAGCTCTTAAGGTACTGGGTGCTGTAGCGACTGCCAGCTGGGTACTAGAACCTGCACGATATGTAGCTATTCGCCAGCACACCAGGATCATCAATTTCGTCCAAGCGTTTTTTTATTCAAGAAAGATCACATCACAAAACTGTGTAGTGCAAAGTTTCGAAGCCGCGCAGGACCCCTTTGTCAGGCCTTTATTTGGACGAAATTGATGATCCTTGGTGTGCTGGGGAATATCTACATATGATATCTCACCACCAAGGGGCTCCAAAAAAAATGTAAAAAAAATAATAAAAAAATAAATTTGTGAAAAAATAACAAAATAAAATAAACTGGTAAAAAAATAAAATAACTAAAATAAAAAAAATACTGACACCAGTGGCTGAACTACCAGGGTCCCAAAAGTTGCACTTGTGACCGGGCCCTAGAGTTTCGCCACCGGCTGGGGGTCAGGGGGGCCCTTTATGGTGTCTTGCACCCGGGCCCAGAAGGTTCTAGTTACGCCTCTGTCCCTCATGTCTCACTCTTGAGACAGAGAACGTGATTGATGACACAGTCCTCGGTCTCTATCTCTGCAGCCTCAGCTGAACAGAATAAATGAAAAGGAAAAGTTTTGATCAGAGGCTTCCTGTTCATTCACAAACTGAAGCATAGTAAATACAGTTATGAATGAACACATTGAGTGATCGGTACTAATCTCTTACTGTGTTTATTTGGAAAAGGAAGGGGCCAGTAAGTTACATAGTTACATAGTTTGTCACGTTAAAAAAAGACACAATTCCATCTGGCCCAACCAATAAAAAACAAAAAAAAATATTTTGTCATAAAAATGACATATTTACTGGCCGATGAGAGGGAGGTGAGGGAAAGCTGGCAGCACTGCGGGGTGGGGGGGGGGGTAGTAAGGGGAACCTGAACAGAAGGGGTGATCAGTGCAATGCAATTACCACATCCTCATGCTTGTCAGCTGCCTGGGTCCTCCTGTTAAACTGATCGGGGCTGAGCCTTGTACAGGAGGACCAATAATACCCCATCGTCCTGACTGAGTGCACATTTGTTTCTTATCCACGTTTAAAAGTGGATGACTGGTGATATCAGGAAGTGGAAGAAGATAAGGAGAGACACCACTGCTGCTGGAGGGGGTAGTGTTTGCAGACCCAAAGGCTACATATTAAACTTTTTAGTAGTTTTTTTCCGGGGAAAAAAAACATTCAATTTTGTGCAGACTGAATACTTTCAGCAACACTAGGCAAATAATTAGCTAGAACAGGAGGTGCATCTCTGAAAAAAAATATTGGTTTTAAAATATTTAAATAGAATATAATATACAAATTTCATTTATTTTAATGCACTGGAGTTTTGTATTTTCTTTAGACGAATGCGGAAATTATTTATAGATTGAAATCTATCTACTTTAATTAATTAATTCAGTAATTACTTCTGTCAAAACATATTATATGTACAAATTGCTGTACCTGTCAGCAAAAATGTGATACCTTAATGGTCAATTACAAAACACATTATTGGACTGGCACAGGCTGGAAAAGGCACAGGGGCTACTTGAAACATGTGAAAGGGCTTGCTTAATATCCCCATATGTTGAAAAAAATCACAGAACATTTGTCAATTAATACCTCACAGACAAGTGAGGCTTTTGGGAATATCCTCCTTAAATTCATTTTACCAGCCTTGGTTAAATCTCAAATTTGCCAAATCCATTCACCTATCTCCAGTGAAAACATTTAAAACTGACATGCTTTCCTGCCAGCTCCCCACTAGCCAAGCAAAATTATCTGAGAAAAAATAAAGATATTATAAAAAATATAAAAATAATATTCTCAGCCCTGGCTTCCATGGGAGACATTGGTGACACCAACTGGGCTTCCTGGGTACTCAAAATCCCACAAGTATCCACTCCCTCAATGGGCTGTGGCATATAGACAAAATCATAAGGTTGAATAAAAACACCAGTCCTTCGAGTTCAACCTTAGTGTGTGTGTTTGTGTGTGTGTGTGTGCATGCGTGTGAGTGTTCATGTAATTACCATTTTTCATATCCCTGTACATTGTGTTTGCTAAGAAACACATCTAAAAGGTTTTTTTTATTTCTCATGGGATTTCTAGTGCACAGCTAGGCACATTCTAACGGTATTTTGGATGCTCAACAGAATCAATAGAGTTTTTTTGTTTTTTTTAGCATCTTTTTTAATGTTCTGTAGCAGCTAATTTTGTTTGGTGGGTCTGACAGAAAAGTGAAACTAAACAGTATTTTCTTTTTTTTTCAGTCAGTCGTCTGGTTGAAGGAAAATAAATCATGGAAAGACCATTTTAAAATTGGCTAGAAGCTTATCTGCATTGTTAAAAGAAACCCTACAAATTTTGAATTAAATAATTTGCTAATTATTTTGGTGAAATCTACACTCTCTTAACAAAAAATTTCAAATGTTAGGAAATGCTTCTGGATTTACAGAAAATATGAAAACCTGCAAGAATATTCATGTTACTAAACGATAAGATTCTCTATTACTAAATACTGCCAAACAGTATGCCAAAAACCACTCGCTTTGCAACAAGCCTTGGACACTTTCTCATGAGTGGAAAAGAACCTAAATGAATTTCCCATTTTGTAACTCCTTTTAAAATTCTCTAAATATGTTATAAAATCAAAAAAGCAAAAGGTAAAGTAAAAGTGATTACTATAACGATATTTATTGTGCCCTGGCACCTATTAAAAACAACTGTGTTAATACGACTTTACACAAAGAAAGATGTAGTTTCCTCCCTTATTAGCTGTGTAATTTATTTAATGTAACTGTCAACAGAGAAAGGAAGTTTCATGAAGATCAATCAATTGCCATATTGGCTTACAGTACGGTAGTTCGCTTTAAAGTGAGTTTACAGGACCTGATGATCTTAAAATGTAATTTGATTCTAGTGGAGAAGGATCAACACCTAGCAACAGCTGCTTCGCTTGAAAACCATGGATTGTTGCCGATAACCAGTCATCATATATTTATCTTATTTTTTAAGTCCTTGCAAAAAAATGTTTAATATTCTTCATGGAATGTATTCTACCCAAAAGATAAATGAAGAGCCAACCGATTCTAGTTCTGAAAAAACATGCCCTAAATGTTTTTGTGGGTTTTTTTTTTTTTACCACTAACTGTGATGTATACAATGGCTTGAACATAGATGTAAAATAGGCAACTGTCAGAGCAGCTATTGCACCAATGTGGACCCTCTAAAATTCAAGAAGCACCTTCAGGCTTTCAAGGGGCATAAATTACACGTCCTATTTCCTGACCATCTATCATTGTTTTAGAGGTCCTAGAACCCCAGGACAGTATAAACACCCACAAAATGACCTCATGTTGGAAAGAAAACGCCCCCAGGTATTCTATAAGAACATACTGAGTCTTTAAAAAAAATTAATTTTTTTGCTACAAGTTTTTTGAAAATGCATAAAGAAAAGGTATTTTTAAACAAAGTTGTCAATTCAGAAAGATATCCCCCCCCCTCCCCCCAAGTACACCCAAATACACATTATGCTACTCCTCCTGTGTATGGGAAATTTTCAGTGTTTGAACTAATTATGTACCTGACATTACAACTTTTATGTTACAAAAATACAGGAAGTACAGGAGACGGAGCAAAGAATTATTAAAAGAGTGCAGTTGTCGACAAGTGGATAACTGGGACTGTTTTCTCACATGAACTTAGTCAGTGGGCTGTGAGGATGGTTCAGGGAGAGGTGCAGGGTCAATTCAAGCATTAGGTAGAGACATGGTCATCAAACAAAGGATCAGTCTAGGTGGCAGACATGGTCGATACACAGGCCAGGTTCAATTTAGGTGGAAGGCAGAGACATGGTTAGTATGCAGGCTAAGATCCTCAGTTAAAAAAATCAGGTAGATAAAACAGACAGTCAGTTCAGGAGGTAGGCAGAGGCAACACTTCAATGGAGTGGTGGCAGTCAGAACACTGTTGCTGGCTCACACTGGCAACACTGGCACTGGTGTGGCTTGTGATCAGGAATGCTGTTGCTGGCCTATACAGGTCTGGTGTCACTGTACTGGTGTGGCGGTGAATAGGAACACTGTTGCTGGCTGCACTGGTGTTGTGACACTCAGATAGATGTGGTAATGACCAGGAACATTGTTGCTGGCATATAATGGTCTGGTTGGTTGCACTGGTCCGGTGAAACTGTACTGTTGGGTAGCGATCAGGGACACTGTGGCTGGCTGCAATGGTCTGGTTACACTAGAAAAGTGTTGGGGAGATCAGGAACACTGTGGCTGGTTTAAACTTGTCCATTAACAATGTACTGGTGTAACAGTGATCAGAGACACTGCAGTTGGCTGTATTGCTCTGGTCCAATGAAAAAAAAAAAGCATTTAAGAGGTGCGGGGACTTTAATGGGAGTTCATAAAAAGTAGTGAGAGGACAAAAACATTCAGAGAGCTCAATGGCTCAGGTTAGGCTGCTCTCAACAGGCAAGACTACCCACCAGTGGTTGCTACAACAAAACAGGTTACCAGAAAAATAAAGCATGCACTAATGAAAGGAACACCAGACTAAAGGATAAAAGAGTCCACACTCATCTATTAGTTCATACTGAAAAACAGACAATGCGTTGGCTGTTTTTCAGTATGAACTAATAAATGAATGTGGGCTTTTTTATCCTGTGGTCTGGCCCACTTTTCCATTAGTGCATGCTTTTTTGCTCTGGTCTGATTACACTGTGTACTGATGTGGCGATGACCAGGAATACTGTAGTTAGCTGTACGGGTCTGGTAATTCTGTATTCATGTGGCGATGATTAGGAGCACTGTCGCTAACTGCACTGGTCTGCTTATACTGTACTAGTTTGGCAGCAGTCAGGGACTCTGACTTGCTTACACATGTCTTGTGACACTGTGGCCTTGGGGCTACTGTGTACTTGTTTGGCAGTAATCAGGTACACTGTAGCTGACTGCTCTGATCTGGTGACACTGTATAGTCATGTGTCGGCAATCAGGGACACTGTGTCTGGCATACATTGGTCTGTTGACATTGTGCCATGTGTGATTAGTGGTCATGGATTAGTGATTAGCCAAACTGCCTTGGGTTCGGTTTGAACAAGGTTCGGCAAAGCTGTTCAAAACTCAGAACCCAAACCCCATTGAAATTAATGGGATCCAAGTCTGTCAACTTAAAAATGCCATTTTCTGGGCCAACAGACAAGGGGGTTAAAAAATAGCATGGGAGGTGGGAACTTTCCTGGGGAATACATACCATTCCAAAAACATTCCATGCAGCAGGGAGTGGTTAATTTTTTAAAGCACTGACATTTACAAAGGAATGGTTTTTAAATTAGGGTCCAATAACATCTCTATTCCTGGCTTCTTTTTTTAAAAGAAAAAACATCACACAGACCCCAAATGTCCCCAAAAAACTGTATATAGCAGATCCCTAACAGTCCATTACGTATTGTGGGGGTCTTTGAAGGAGTCTGTATGTTTTTTTTTTTTTTTTTTCCATTTCTTTTTAAGAAACCGGTAATATAGTTTTGATTGGTGGCAATTTAAACTGTGTTATTTTTTTCTTGGGAAATGTCACTTTTTCTGTAGCACATCCTATGGCAAGAATGAATGAAAACAGTTGCATGGAGTTCCCCCAAAAATGCATACCAGACTCATAGTGTTTGTTAAGAGGGAATCTAGGGTGCCCCCCACCCCTGAAACACATGGTTTCAACATGGGGAGTGCTTGCCAGGGGGATCTGGAGGACAAGGGAGCCTCCCCCAAAACCCTGGCCAGTGGTTGTGGGGGTCTGTAGGCAGTGGGGTTTCTTGGAATCTGGAAGCTTAATTTTGATTATTAATATTTAATATTAAAATAATAAATATGTAAAATAAATGTAAATAAAAAATATGTAATACTAAAATAAAATAATTTAATATTAAGAGGTTCCCAAATCCCCCCCCCCCCCCCCATGTGAATGAATATGGGTACATACTGATTAACGGAAAAAAAAAAGATATCACCTAGATTTAAAGACACCTACATTTTTGAAAAGTCTTTTATTAAGAATAACATTCCCCAAAAAATCAGTCGTTGTAAATCTATCATCAATCACAATGCCTGCCACATCAGTGAAAAACAGCCAGATGATCTGTCATACATACAAACCCAACACTACACAAAGTAGATCCCTGAGCTGTCATCAGCTAAACGTGGACTGAACTGATATCTCAAACAATATTAGTCTCAAACAATTTCAAACAATTATCTCACCAGCTATGATCTTTGAAATACAAAGACCTCCTTCCTATGTAATGAGTTGGAAAAGTTTGTTGATTAAATCAGGAGGGTATAAAATGTTTCTCCTCCATAGTTACAGTGCATTCAGTGAGTATTGCACCCTAGAACAGTGTTAATGTCAGGACAACCAAGTGAAAATAAAGGGGAAAAAGCCTAAGAAAAGGAAACGCATACAGCCACCACATCTTAACACTGGTAGGATGATATATATTATATTTTTGTCATAATGTTTTATTTACATAAAATAGTTATTTTAACTTCATTGAGAAAAAAATATTTATTTTGCAAATATTTTTGACATGAAAGCAAAACACTGACTGCATGTTTTTTCTTATTGGTGTTGAAATAACTAATTAGAGGGAGAAAAGGCTGTGTTCTCTATATAAATCATGTTATTGCATTGAGATCTACCTGCTACCTGCAAATAATAAATGTAAATTATTCATATGCCAAAGTTCATATTTATCAGATTACATAGAAATAAAATATTTTCAGTTATTAGTACTAAACAAATATTTTATATAAGGTGGATGCACAAAATCCAAATCAGACAGTTTATTTTAGCATAAAGTATCCAAACACATTCAGGCTCCCAGCCACATTAAATGTGACAAAAAATAAACTTTTACTTAACTGAGTCTTAGTCCATATATTGAACAAATTGCTTGTTCCAGGTAAATTTTCCCTTTCTTGGAACAATAGCAGACAGTGACATGATGCGTGCTATAGCACTAGCATTAATGCAGCAGTCTCCAAATTTACAGCTGAGCATGACTCTCTGAGTGGACATGCAAGCACACTCCCCCAACACTAATATCACTGCTTGGGGTTATTATTGCATTCACTGACAACAATGTTGAAGGCTCTTAGTGTGCCCATTGACACCAATGTTGTTTTTTTTTTTTTTTCGCATCCACTGACACCAATGGCTGAGGGTTATGATTTTGTCCACTGACACCAATTAGTGCAAGAGTCTTTTAAAAATATCAACACTCCCCTATGACATCACCAAATGTGGAAGAGAGTTCCACACTCTTACCTCCCTGACAGTGAAAAACCCCCAACGCAGCTTAAGTTTAAACTGCTTCTCCTCCAATCTCATTGTGTGGCTACTCCCTGAGACCGAATAGCTTTTTTCCAATGCTGGCATCACCATTGAGGTATTTGGAAATCACTATCATGTCCCCACTTAAGTGTCTCCTCTCAAGCAAAAATACATTTAGTGCTTGTAGTCGCTTCTCGTAATTGAGGTCCTCCATTCCGCTAAGTAGTTTTGTTGCCCTTCTTTGGACTCTCTCCAGCTCCAGCACATCCCTTCTGAGGATTGATGACCAGAACTGGACAGAATACTGTAGATGTGGCCTGACTAGAGTTTTATAAAGTGGCAGGATTAGAGTTTTATGTCTGGAGTATATCCCCTTTTTTATGCATGCTAATATTTTGCTGGCTTTGGTAGCTGCAGCTTGACATTGCATGCCATTGCTCAGTCTGTCTTCAACTAGGATCTCCCAGATCTTTCTCCATCCTTTATTCCCCAGAGGTTCCCCCCTAGCGAGTAGTTTGTGTTTATGTTTTTACCCCCCAAGTGCATTACTTTATATTTTTTCACATTAAACCTCATTTCCATGTAATTGCCCACTCTATTATTTTGTTCAGGTCTATCTGTAAGATTTCTTTATCTGGATGTGAAGTTATTGCCCTGCTTTTTTTTGTGTTGTCTGCAAAAACAGATATTGAGTTATTTATCCCAACCTCTATATCATTTATTAATAAATTAAACAGAATTGGTTCAAGGACAGAACCTTGGGGTACCCCACTTACCACTCCAGTCTGAGTACACACTATTTATCACTATCCTTTGGACATGCCCCTGTAACCAGTTTTCTTTCCTAGAACAAACCTAATGGTCGATGCCTGCAGGCCTCAGCTTGTAGATTAAGCATTTATGGGGAACTGTATTGAATGCCTTTGCAAAATCCAGATACACCACATCAACAGGTCTCCCCCTATCTAGATTGCAGCTCACTTCCTCATAGAGCATTAACAGATTGGTCTGGCAAGAACGTCCCTTCATAAATCCATGCTGATTACTACTACTGATACTTTTTTCATCAGCAAATTTTTTTTATATAGTCCCTTATAATCCCCTACAATAATTTACCTGCTATTGATGTCAGGCTGACTGGCCTATAGTTTTTGAATATTGGTACCACATTTGCTTTTCTTCAATCAGCTCCTAACAGTGAGCTGTTTGCAAAGATTAGGAACAAGGGGTATTACTGCTTCCTCTGACACCAATAATTTTCAATGGGCTGCCAGCTTGACAATATGCACCTTAATGCACAAAAAAGGAACTGCAGTGGAGAAATCAGGGGACACACTTGATGTCCACTATAATTTTCAAGTTGAACACTACTGATCTAAATAATTCCAAATGGGATACCTTCTCTTAAAGGATAAGGAACTAATAAGATTATTTGAGGTATTCAGGAGTATGACATAGCACTATGATATTAGTAGATTGTAGAATGTGCAGGTAGTAGCCACTATAAACATTAGGCAAATATTTATAAAAAAAGAAGAATATTTTACGATAATTATTTGATTAATTGTAAAAATATACTGCAGATCTGAAATTTAAATTATATTTTCAGTGTTAAACTTTAAAGTTATGAAAGAACATGGAATGTAGGGATGAGGTTTGGGTATGTGTCGACCCGACCTGGTGAATAAATGGCTAATTTCTCTGCCATAGTAACCAAAGTAATCATTATGCATTTCCTAGCCTTTGAATTTAGTTCAAATAGCTTAGAAGAGTCAGAAAGGGGTCTGTTGGATAAGCCAGCCATATTGACAATGTGCTTTTTTTCTTTTAAAATCCTTTATTTTATAAAAACACAAGAGAATATACATAAAAATAGTGAATTTCACGTTGTCAAAAACAAACAAGTCATGGTATGTAATTTGAAAAGTAAAAAGACCTATTTTTAAAGGTGATGTAAGGCTTAGAACACGCTGTAGGTAGGGAGAAAAATGTCTACATGCTTCGGTGGAATAAGCAAGATTCATAAAAGGTGAATTTGTGACCAATATATGGCACCTATTTAGGGTGTATACATATAGCTGCCCCTTTATGAATAAAATGTATCCATTTGTGACTTATTAAACATGCAGTAAAGGTGTCGCACTAATGTACAAAAATAGCTATGAGCGAATAAATCAACATAGTTTTATATAACATATGTTAATCTAAACATATAATAAAAGAATATATAAATCAGTCCAGTATGATAAAGTCCCAACACCACAAAAATCTTCCAATGCAATTTTTTCAATTCCTTCACCGCTTGCGCTCATATAATGGATGCACACTTACCAGAGATGTTTGACCCCTTTTTTGTTAGTCCCCCCTGGGATGAGCTCCTACGATTCCTCCAGTGTTTAGAGTTTATTCATATATCAAGTATGTTTTAGATCTAACGGGAAGTAAGTACTGAAGTATTTCAGGGCTTTGGATGCCCTTTGAACTTGAAGTTTAATTGACGGGCCCGTGAGAAAGTAGGGCGTATGGCTACAGTCATGGACTTAGATTTTTGTACATTGATTTTAAAGGAGGTGAGATCTTCATAGAGGTCCAATTCCTTCAGAAGATTGGGGAGAGAGGTGTGTGGGGAGGTAGGAGAAAAAAGGAAATAATCTGCATAGGCAGATATCTTATGTTGATTATCTCCTTTTGGGAGCCCTTGTGTTTCTAAGTTCATTCTGTCTAAACCTCTTTGTGATGAGGACAGATAGAATACCATTTGCCTTAACCATTGCAGAGGTAAAATAAATTGCTTGGATCAGTTTAAGGAAATTGGGCCCTAGGCATTTATGCCTAAACGTGGCAAAGAGAAATTGGTGAATTAAGGGCCTCAGTCAAGTGTGGAAGGATGCAGAGTGTAGCGCAAATTGTATATGGAGGAGTAAAAGGCCTTAATGGAGCCAGCAATGCCCTTGAAGTGGCTAAGCATAGCGTCTTGAGCATTTCTGATGTAGGGAACATAAGTGAGCAAATGCAGAGCAGTGGCCAGTAAATGGCCGCACTTGTTACCATCAACATAGAAGAGCTTACAGCATTGTATGGGAGCAGCCTTGGCATTGAAGGAATATAAGGTCTGAAGGCAGATTTGGTCAGAATATGGGTATCCTGTCTGGCCTTATGTCAAATTTCTAGGGAATGGATATCCTCCAGGAGTTTGTGGATTTCAGCTTCTCTGGATTGTTTTAGCCTGGTACCATGTTTAATGATGATACCTCTAATATAGAACACGTGAGCTTCTCAAAAAAGTAGTTGATCCGTGTCAAGAGTAGTGTTCAGTTTGAAGTAGAAAGCCAGTTCCTTAACTACATCTGGGGTTTTGTAGGACCCTTTCATTGAGATGCCACTGCCAATCCCTAGGGGATCAGTTAGGAGAGAGTGATAATGTCATAAGGACAGGAGTATGATCAGACCAAGTAATGTTGCCGATAACCATATGCTATGTATCTATGGTGTATTAGAAAGAGGTCAATGCATGAGTATATTTTGTGTGGTGGCAAAAAAAAGAAGTAGTCTCGGGTACCAGAGTGTTGGGTCTGCCAAATATCAATCAGTTGGGCTTCATTGAGTAATCTGGAGATGTGTTTGTGGTATTGAGGGGGAATGGAAGAGGTGCTAGAAGAGGTGTCCTCCCAGGAGGAGTTTGCCTTCAATAAAGGTCAGTCGGTCCAAAATGGTTTTGACAAAGCAATCTTGGGAGGAATTAGGACTGTAGACCGAGACTAGGGTGAGCGTGGTTCCCAATGTGGCTCTTCAGAAAAAAATAACTGCCATCTCCACCCTCTTGGGCATCCAGTAATGTCCAGTGAACAGATTTAGAGATTAGGATAGAGAACCCCTTCGATTTTGCTGTTGGGTTACAACAGTGATACACCATCACAAAGTATCTTTTGCAAAATGATGGGGTTTTATCTTACCTACAGTGCGTCTCCTAGATATAGGTGATATGGGCTTTGAACCTTTCAATTGACAATGTGCTTTAGGTGTGATAGCAAAATCATAGGAAATGCTACTGATAAAGTAGATTGGGACAGATTAGTGTAGGGCTTGTAGGCACTGCCATTTCTGGTAAAATAGACATAAATTCTACCACATGTCCTGTAGGTAGAAAAATGCTGCATATATCAGTAATCCTAGGAGTGGGGGGAGGGAAGGGTTTTTATAGGTTTGCATGTATTTTTTCACAGGGCTTATTTCCTAATTGCTGCTAACTGCATTTGCTTTTTTCACATCTTTTTCCTGCATACCAGGCTGCACGAGTTTCAACAGGGTATAATCCTGATTGTTGCCAGCTGCAATTGTTTTTTCATAGACTTTTTTCTTTGTGCATCAGCACAAAGGCTTACAGTTTCCTTTTGGGAGATCATCGGATTGTGGCAAAGAGGGGTGGAGGACACTGAACGGTTGGTAAGATGGATGAGTCTTGCAGCAGCATTCATTGTGGACTGAAGGGAGGATAGTCTAGGTAAAAGTAATGCAATGAGGAGGGAGTTGCAGTAGTCGAGGCGAGATATAACCAAGGAATGAATTAGAAGCTTGGTGGTGTCGTTGGTTAAAAAGGGGCGTATTCTAGAAATGTTGCGGGAGTTAAGGAGGCATGATTTGGATAGGGATTGGATGCGGGCCTGAAAAGACAGTACAGAGTCCAGGCTTACCCCCTAGCACTCTGACATGTGTGGAAGGACTAATAGTTGTTCCTTTGATCTTGACAGAGTATTCAGGGGAAGGGGCACGTGGGGGAGGAAATATATTGAGCTCAGTTTAAGATAGATTCAGTTTGAGGAAGTGGTGCGACATCCAGGCTGTTAGTAAATCAGTGATGTGGGTGGAGACTGATGGGGTGAGCTGAGGGATACAGAAAACTGTGTTAAAAACAAGTTTATGCTGTTGCATTCCTGAAATAAAAATAGCCCTAGCAAAATACAATAAAACATACCTTCCCCAATTCCCCACATGGCTACGGAATTCTGTACCACCTGTTGTTACCTGCATTTCCTCCAGGCTGTAGGATTTTATTCCTCCAATTGCTGCTCCCTGTGAAGGAGTCGGCAGGCAGCCTATGGCCATAGGTTTTACCCTTGCAGCTTTGCCTTCAGTGCCCTGACTATAATAAAATAAAAAATAATTATTTAAAGCCTGCCTTAATTCCTCCCCCTCACTGTCAGCACCCCCTCCTCCTTGTATTTTCAACGTTTTCAATAATTTAGTTCAGGAACTGCCTGTAAGTGCTCCTTGTAGAGGCCTAGATACTTTGTAAAACAAAAATGCATTTAGGGACTAGAGGATTAAATGCATGTTGATCAACAGAGGGCATCCTGCCACTAACAGAGAATGCAGCAAAGATCTCCTCAAAGTGTGGCAGTTTGAGCTTCCTTTGGAATGGAGGCAATACATATACAACTCCCACTTTAAAGACTGTCCCATCTCCGCCAGTATAAATCTACCTACCTCCTTAAATGTATTGCTTATGTTGTTCACTACTGTTTACTGTTCATCTTAGAACCCTACTGTTGTTATTATGAAAACTTAACCATTTAACTGGATTATTCCTCTTGGGCAGAACCACACTTATACATCTTCTGTATTGTTTTATTTAGTTTCTGTATGCGCTAAATTTCAATAAAGACAATTGAGAAATAAAGACTGTCCCATTTCCTCCTCCTCACTACCAGCACACAGTCCTCCTTCTCACTAACAGCATCCCAAGCATCATCCAGACCTCACCACCAGCACACCAACCCTTTTCCTTGTATTCTTCCTCTGCCTCTTGCTGCCTCATGATATTCCACCGGTGGCGAGCAGGGGTGACCTTCTGTGCAAACTAGTGGTGGCTAGACAAAATAATGGTGGCTAAGTAGCTGGCATTGTGGCGTAGCACATACAACAAAAAAGCATAAAATGGATTTTTGGCAAAGCTGGCATGGAGACATTTCACTTCTGAAGGTCACATACATTATATTCCTTATCTGCCTCATTCCAAGTGGCTGCTCTGCACTCTTGAAGAGTAGAGGAGGAAGAAAAGGAAGAGAGCACATTAGAAGCACGTGCAGACAGGTGGCTGCTCTGTGCTTTAGAAGAGTAGAGAAAGAGGAAAAAGTTTATTTTTTTTTTTTTATTAATAACTTTTTTTGTAACAAGAAGTGTCTGGAGATAAAAATCCTTAAGCACCCGCTCAGCGCTAGTGGCCTCAGAAATTCTAAAAAATTAAAATTATTCTTAAATTATTCTAATTATAAATGCAATTAAAATATGTGTATAACACCTCAGTGTACACTAGCTGTCGCTGTAACCAAATTACATAAAAAATGTAAAAGATGCAATCTCTCCTGCATAAAACTATAGCAGTATTAATCACATTCAGCAGCGCTTATTTCAAATATCATATGTCCCAAATAAATAGTACATAATATATTTTAAATTAATATAGAAGAGTGTCCATATATAAGTATACGATGGTTATATTGTTGTCGGATAGAGAAAAACTCTTAAGCAACGACAGATCACACCGGTGTTCCTTGGGCGAATCGTTATATAGCCATCACCACACCTTCAGTGCTCCCCATAAGAATGGACACTCACCAAAAATCACTTCACTTTAAGCATGTATGCATTGGCTGCATAAGCCCTTTCCCAACGATATCCAGCAAATCCTAAAATCTTCAAACCAAGATACCATATATGCTTTCTGTCCAGGGATCCCGCAATGTCGGCACCCGAAGCTGACTCATCTATTGGCTCTGGGTGCAGGTGTCGGTATTTTCACTAAGGTCCTGCTGTCTTCTGGGACCTGGTTTTTAAAAGAAAAAACATACAAAAAACGACATTGACCTCTGTAAACAGTATTGAAAGCGCATAGGGAAATGGACTTTGGTGGCATAACACAACCTTACAAAAGACTAAAATTCATCTAAGAAGTATACATTTTAAAAACAATAAACAAAAATTCAAAACATTGATTGCCAAAATGGTCAAACCTCCTTAGTGTTAGATATATATACACAAAGCTTATTGTAAACCTATCCCCCAACCAGGGAGTTCCTGCATGCCGACAAAGATGGGTGACCAACACATTGGTATCGTGTCCAATATTTGGGGTACAGTCAGCTCGACATGTTTCACGCCGTCTTTGCGCTTCTTCAGGAGCTCAGTACCATACATACAGATAACTTTTACACTGAAAAATACATACAGTGAACTATATACATATCAGAAATGTATGATTAGCTAACATCTTTTTCTTGAATGGAATCTTGTTTACACAAAATGAAGGGCTACAGGGGGTGCTTAGAGTGGAAGAAGACATAGAACAACCCGCCTATGAATTGTGAGGATGGGGACGTGCCTATGGGCTAGTGACAGAAAAATTCATTATCTTTAAGATTGTAAAATAACAGCTCAAAAAGAGCTATGGGAATAATATTTACATATTGCTCATTTGTAAAATGTTATCACAGGGCGGTTAATATTGTCAATACATATAGGAACCTACAAAATATATATTATATAGCAATTAAAAAGGGTTAGCAGGTGCCCCCACTTCACATTTGCATATGAAAACAAATAATGTAATATAATATTAAATTTAGGGGGTAGCATTTTGATATTACTTAAAATATACTCATAGTAATAAACTTGGCATTAGATAAGGTAAAGTAAACAGTCCTAGATGCACAAAGCCATCCATGTCAGGCATTTCAAGCTGAAGCTCCGCTCTCGATGGTGGAGAGACGGGGTTTCTAAGCGACACCTGACAGCTGAGCACACTCCTGCTGCTTCCGCTTTCTGGCTCTCATACCCATGCACCTGCAGTCAAGGTTTTTACGGGCTCCCTCTACAAGTCCAAGCCTAAACCAATCTGGTAACAGGCTTCATCAAAGATGGCAGTGAATTAGCATGCTGTGGCCTGCCCCCCAGGTCCCTCCTGCTAACCAGCTGAGTGAGGATAAGCCAGAGAAAGTTTTTAACCCTTGTTGCTCTCCTTTGATCCTGACCACTTATCTCACACAACATGACTTGATAAAACAGATTGAAGCAGTGTTCCAGAAAGCGTTAAAGGACACTTCCGACCACATCACCAAGTGCCTAACGCATGGGATCAGAGAGCTGGGGCAGAGGACCTTGGACTTCGAGACCTATCTGGATGTTCGGGACCATGATCAAGAGCTGGAGAATTTACAGACAAGAATAAGACACTTTTGGCCCATTTACAGCATACCGAGAATTGCTCTAGACTCTCAAATCTTCGCCTTTGTGGCATCCCTGAATCAGTGGTGGACCTGCAATCAAGGGTATCGGCGTTATTTCAGGAACTTTCTCTGGTTATGCCAATCTAATTAATTGAAATTAACTGTATCCATTGTGCGTGCACATGGCCCATACTGAAGGGTCCTCCCAGGGATATAATTAAAAAACTACACTTCTACCACACTAAGGAACAACTTCAAGCTGCATATGGAAAATCAGATCTATCCTCCAAAAGTAACCCTCAGCAGCTACTTACGGGTCTTTCACCACTTACGCCCACCAGGCGGTGAGCCATGAAACCTCAGTTGCAGATTCCTTATGCGCCATCAGGTTAAATACTGTTGGCGATTTCCTTTTGCCTTGACTTTTACATATACTGGTAAAACCTACTCATATGCAACACCTGAGGACCTCCAAGGTGTTCTGGAGAAGCTTTTTTAACAGAGCCAGCTCCAGGCACTGCCTACTTATCTCAGCACTTATCTAGACACACCCAGGCACAGCCCTATCCAGCTTTTCCACAGCGACCACATTGTGGCACCCCTTTTCACCACCGGAGAAGATCTGGAACTCAGCATTACCCAAACAGAGTCTCCCATTCTGCTGCTCCTAATGACTGATTGACCATGATAGAATCCCCCTTGCATGATTCTGTACACTGCCCACACCAACACTTAATTAGAATTGCAGACTCATCAATCAGGCCTGTTGCAAACTACAGGGGCTTGACATAGGTCTGCACCTCAGTTTTCTTTTTTACTCCAGCCGGTGAAGGTGGGGACAGGTTTCTTCATGGTCTGGCTCTAAACAATAAGCCTGGTAGAGCCCCTCTGCATGTGGTTACCTTGTATATCTGTGCTTGCTGGGCAGTGTTTTTGTTTTTTTTTATAATCAAAATTTTATTCAGATTTATACAAAGAGTAATGAGATTACAGAATGAAAAAAAAAGTTCAAACATACCAAGTAAATCTACAGGCTCACATAACAGGAATTTAGCTAACAAAATCAATCTATCACTAAAAAAGAAAACAAAAGAAAATTACAGATCTAGTGAGATAATAGACCCAAGTGAGGTCGATAGCACCAAAGTGCCAGCATATCTAGGCAGACCTGAAATATTTCAGATACAATCACGACTCTGTTGCTTTTTCTATATTTCGTTGGTGTTATTAACAAAATAAGCCAGTCAAGAACGAAAAACCATAGATAAATACACGGAAACAGGATCGGCCAGCATGGACTGCAGGGAAAGAAGGCAAGTGAAGGGGGGGCAATCTTTATGCCGGTGCTATTCTCCACCTCTGTGTTCACATAACTAGAAAGCCAGCAGAGAGTCAGGAAGATGGGGCGGCCGCCACACTCTGACTTTGATGACATGGACGGTTCCTTTTATGGGACCTGGGAGATGCCTGATGCCATCTTTTGGGTCGTTGTGGTAGGGGTATCGAGCTATTCAATCTCCAGTCAGGAAAAGCAATGGATGGATGATCCAACGTTTCCACAAAGTGCTGCATGTCATCTTTGGTGCGGAGAACTGTTGTCTTCCCTTTCCGAGAAGCCCTCAGTCAAAAAGGGAAGCCCCAGCGATAGGCCACATCCACAGAACACAAGGCCTCCAGCAAAGAATGGACAGCCCTGGGCTGCATAAGAATGACAAATCAGGAAACAGGGATAGCTGAGCACCATCAAAGTCAATCATTGGTTTGCCACGAGAGGCTTTCATAATCGCTTCTTTTAAGGAATGTTTATATAGCTTACAAATTACATCTCGGGGTCTCTTGGGGTACCTTGGTGTAGAAGGAGCAGAGAACGGTGCACCCTATCCACTTTTATTGACCAAAAAAGTAGCAACTTACATTTAAATTCACAGTAGTCGGTGTATACAGCTGTCCGTTACGAGCGGTCAGTGATGCCGCACTTCCGCATCCAGTCTCTGTCTCTGCGTCTCTACGCGTATCGTCACGGCCCACAGGACTTCTTCAGGAGGATACGCGTAGAGACAGAGACTGGATGCGGAAGTGCGGCATCACTGACCGCTCGTAACGGACAGCTGTATACACCGACTACTGTGAATTTAAATGTAAGTTGCTACTTTTTTGGTCAATAAATGTTGTGAAATACTACACCAGAGAAAGTATTTCTGCTTGTCTGCCCCCATTTGGAAGCACACAGGACATAAACAGCTCCCTCCATCACCCCTGGAAGGTGGAAGTCAGATAGGATCCAATTTAAATACCTCCTCCCAGCATCCCCTTCAGATACACACAGGAACACGGGATTGACAACAACCAAATGCTGTAACCTTACAGCAGTAAGGTAAGGGTGTAGCACACCCAGAAGCTTTGCACATCTCCCTATTACACCTCACTGGTTGATTCCTGGAATAACTCACCTGATTTTACACCACCTGATTTGATGCCACTTTCACTGCATGATGATTGAAGCTGCAACAGATCACTGAATGGACGTGTTTTATGGGATTTTTTTTATTTCATTGTTTATTAGTTTTATACATCATATTATCATCCTACTGTTACACAGCTGTTGTGCACTTGTCACTTTGTTCACTATATATATTTTGGAGGTACAGTTAGCCGTCACACTGGGACAAAGAGTGTATATGTATTGACGTACCTGGATTTATATATAATCTCCTTGCACTTAGCACCTTTGTCACAGCAGTTTGCACCTCACGGACTATTCATGCTATTATATATTTTATTTTTACACATTGGATGGCACTAGGAGCACTTTGAATATATTAATCATTTATTATTGATCAAGCACATTATTAACTGCTTATTCACTTATAATTATTGATTATAGATATTAATTATGTTAGGATAAGCGCGGCTTTATTATTATATACCTACTTTGATTGATTCGGTTTTAATTGAAAGGCTGAGTTGAGAGCTGCAGCAGATCCTGTCCTTTACACCTGATTCCTGCAAGAGATTTCTCTGTTACTAAGTGATAGCGCAGGGGTCATTTCTTAAACTATCTCACCTGAGGTGTTGCCAGGAGTCCCAGGGAGCCACCGCTGTGAGCCGGGGAAGTATGTTGGGCTGCCTAATGTCCAGGTGCCCTCTTGGCTTCAGGCCCAGAGCCTGAGGAGTGCGGGGAGAAGAAGGATTGAAGCCCTCCAGTGTGTTGCCAGCCACTGGTGGTTGTGAGGCTATGCCAGTCCTAGGAGGCATTGTTGGATGTGTTAGGGAGAGCAGGGGATCGCTGCCACTACGCAATTATGCCCATGGATGTCGAAGCTCTCAGCCGAGTCGTCCTCACTCCATGCAGGTCAGGGTACGCCCCTTGCTGGGCAGTGTTTTCTAAAGTAGGCTGTTTGAATCCTACCTTGAACCCTGCCTACCTGCACCTCTGGGAACTTTCGAGGTGCAAACATGGCTCTGGCTACACCAACCTGTTGGAACTTAAGTTACAGGTTTTTGATGCTTATTTTGTAGTCCCTACCCCCACTGTTGTATCCTCCTTCCCTTTTTTCCCTTGGAGAGTCTTCCTTGGCCTTGGTGGAGCTGTCCATGTACATCCCTGATACATTTACTCCTTGTAGTTTTCAGCTCTGCTCTCCTGGCTTAAAGGCCTTAGAGTTAGCATGTTTCTTGCTGTGATGGCTCACTTGACGCCAGCCCCACTCTCCCCTATACAAGGTGCCTATGTATGATAACTTGCTGGTTTGCATATATGTGTGTTTCCCTGATTTCTCCCCCAGTCGAGTTATCTTTTCTACTCCCATAGTCTTCACTCCTTTTCGGGCTTCCCATAATAAGGCCCTCGTGGACTGAAGAAGGACATGTTAATTCCTTTTTGTGAGGGCTCAACCTCAGACGATTTATTACTTGTTTAAGTTGCTAATTTGTTTCTTATGTATTTGACTCTTTTTCACCGTATCCTTCTCCCTCCTTTTCCCTTCCAACCTTCCCCCTTACTTTCCCGATTGTCGCAGTCTTGGAGACTATTTTTCTCCCTACCTCTCCTGAGACTTTAAATGGCCCCATTGAAGGTCCTTACCCTTAATGTGAAGGCTTTTAACTCTCCAAACAAATGGTTCAAGGCCTTTTCTAGGCTGCTGGCAGGCATAGTGTGCCTCCAAGAGACTAAATTTTCTTCTCTCTCGACACCTAAATATTTTGGTTCCCACCACCCCCAAGGTTTTGCCACTAGTGCCTCTTTAAATAAAAGGGGCGTTTTAGAAGCCTTTCATAGGTTGGCCCCATTTGTTGTGTAACACGATTTTAAAGATCCAGAGGGCCGCTATTTTATTTTGACAAGGCTAGATACTGAAATAACTGTAGTAACTTATTACTCCCCTAATACTTCTCAGGTACCCTTTTCCCCCCAGGGTAATTGCTGCACATACCAGAGGAGCACTAATTGTCACTGGGGGACACCACTCAGGTGCTGTATCCCTATCTGGACCATTCCACGTATGCCCAGTAAAACCTAGACCCTTCCTTTGGACTCAGGGCCCTAATACAAAAACACATTCTGGCGGACATGTGGCATGAACCTAACCTGGTCTAGTGTAAATATACTTTCTATTAATACCCGCATTGCACCTTTTTACTCATCGATCATGTCTTTCTCTGTCACGTCTCTCCCACTTTTACTACATTAGACGATTTTGCAATGCCTTGATCGGACCATTGTGCTGTGACTGTTGTCCTATCAGTCGAAAGATTCTACCTGGACTCTAAACGCTTCACACCTCTCCAATCTGCCCTATTGTACAGACATTCAAATTGCCCTCAAGGAATATCTCCCACTTAACAACACCCCGGACATCTCTCTAATCACGCCGTGGGAAGCTCACAAACCTGTAATTCCCAGTAAGTACATTAGTGTAGCTATTCAACTTAAGTGAGACAGGCAGACCCACCTGTGACAGTTGGAACTGAACTTCCAGGCACAGCACAATGCACTTTAAAAAAAAAAACAATGACAGCTAGTAGATTAGCCTTGAAGAAATCTAGGCTAGAGCTGGACTTGCTCCCGACGGAATCTGCTGAACAAGCTATACGTTATTCATGACAAACATTCTACATGAAAGCAAATAAAACCAAACGTGCTACTGGCCCCTAACGCTACATAAGCTTGTTCTGGCCCATAAAGCCATCAGTCTCAAGCTATGGAACATTGCAAATTTAACAAACCTCTCACTGTCCTGTATAACTGTAAGCAATATCTTGCAGCCTATTACATTTCATCGGCCTCCAGGAAAGGGTGGATTGTGTTCTGGCCAATGTGCATCTCCCTTTGATTTCTCTTACATAAAAAAAAACTCACTTAGACAGGCTGATCTTGACAGTTGAAGTGACACATTTAACTAGGGCCATGAGTATTAATAAGTGTTCCGGACCACAGGGGTTTCCTGCAGCCTATTATAAGAAAGTCTCAGACTACCTGGCTCCTCTCTTGGCTAACTCTTTTAATGCCCTTTGCAAAGGTCATTCCTTCCACCCAGAGACCTTCACAGCATTCATAACCACAAAGTCCTGGAAAGGTGGTATCTTGTCCCTTCGAGAATAATGAAATATGTCCCATGCTACTCCAATCTTTGCTTCCGAAGCTACAGTATGTGGATTCAGGAGCATATTTGCACATCTGATGAATCGGTACGCTCTTTCTGGTCAGGGATCTTCCATATCCTTTGCTGTCTGTATGATACAACTTTGCATCCTGAGCTCTGTTGAATCACAACTCTTTGGATTTGACCAGATCCCAGTTTAAATGTTTAGGCTAGGTTAACACATGTCCGGTTGTTAAGCCAGTTGCCGTGTCCCCAATTTTCATATATGTGAATGGAGCCTTACACCAGGTTACAACAGCAGTCAAACAGACTAGCACGGTCTTGGAAAACACCTGCCCTGTGAAACACAGGGTGATGCAAGCAATGATACATGCAAAGATCAAAGCTACCCTACAGGACAGGGTTCATTCATACCAGACAGTTTGGAAACCCTTGGTCGATACATTTTTACCATCTGACTTCAAATCTTCTATATTAGACCCTTGGCATCTTAGGTAGCCCCCCTATAGATCTGGGCATGTTTCAGGGAAATCATATGCACGGTCGTGTGTGAAAATTTGTGCATGCTCATAATAATTCTCGAATGACGACTAGACGTGTGCTTACCCAGGCACGTGCGCATTCACATTAGTGTGAGGGAGCGTGAATACTTGGTACTATTTAAAGTTGTTCCAGAGACCAGAGGATTGCTGAGTGGTTGTCAGATGCTACTATTTGCGATCTGATCCTGTACCACCCAGTTTGTCTAGACCCTGCTTGTTCCTGATATCCTGTTGCTGATTCTGGCTTGTGACCTGACCTTTCCTTCTGCCTGTTGTTTTGGTACCTTCCCTGCTCACCTGATACCGACCCTGGCCTAGCTCTGACTCTGTTTTGGTTCCTGATTCTGCACCTCTGCTGCCTGGCTGCCAACGACTCTTGCCTGT
Source organism: Pelophylax lessonae (assembly GCF_965119305.1). NCBI lineage: Eukaryota > Metazoa > Chordata > Amphibia > Anura > Ranidae > Pelophylax > Pelophylax lessonae. The sequence goes on along the minus strand of NC_138771.1, from coordinate 407,642,877 downwards.
CTGACCACCCAATATCCTGCATCTGCCTGTTTGCCAGCCTGCTTGCTGCCTGCTGTTCTGTACCTGCTACAGTGCCTCAGTATCTGCCAGAGTATCCTACATCTGCCTGCTTGCCAACTTGCTTCCTGACCACAGTTATGCACCTGCTGTTGTGTCTTTGCATCAGCCAGCTTATCAGTCCGCCTGCTGCTCAGCACCTTCTGCAAGGTTCTTCCAGCCAAGATCTTCTACAAGGCACCAATGCCACTCCGAGAAACCTCAACCAGGTATGTGACAGCGTGTTAAAGGAGCAGTCTTCGTTCCTCCCCCTCTAATAATCCCCCCCCCCCTTTTTTCTATTTTCTGTTCTGGACCAACCTGATGATTGTCAGCCCCTGGTAAGGCCCGAACTATAGCTGGGAGGGACACTTGACAATCGTCCAGAATATAATTTCTGTAAAATGATTTTATTTTCCGATTTGACCTGTGTGACAGTTTTCTTACCCACCTTTTTCTGTATTTTATTAACTTGCTATGCTGCCAATCAAATAGTATGCTCACAAACCCTTGTGATTTGAGATGCAGTCTATCACACTCTGCACAAAGTTTTGATTGACCATGTTTTTACTTTACATATCATTGATGTGTATGTTACAGTGTTTTCAATAAAAATATGTGAACAAGAAAAATAAATTCTGTATAACAAGCAATTAATGAATAGTGGATGATGTGCACACAAATCTAGCGACTCTAAAGGAGGATGAATACAGTACTGTGTGAACAGTACTGTGTGTTGGCAGCCACCTATGAAATGTCAATTTGTTTCAATTTTGTCTCTTTATTTGCGGGCTATTCAAGTGGATGCGTACAGTCCTGACTCTTGCCATTTTCTACCAAACATGTACCTAAAGTTTATATTTAGAATTTTGAATACTTTGAGATTAATTGGGGAAAAATTATGAAAGAAGGTAAAAAGTATTTATTGTGCACTCTGTTTTGACATTTTATGAAACCTATTAACTAAGACATTGCAGTAGGGTATTGTGAAAAAAGAAGCTCACAAACTATACTGTTAAACTGTTATGCTAATGGCCATTCGGTATGCTATTGGGGCTTTTTCTTTAATAAAGTAAAGTTTCCTATAGCTTTTAGGTCTTTTGTTAAATAAATAAATAAATCACAGGGACCGGGTGGCTTGCACCCGAGGGTTCTTAAAGAGCTCAGCCAGGTGATTGCCAGACCATTATTCCTGATCTGTAAGGATAGTCTACAGACGGGTATGGTGCCAGCTGATTGTAAAAAAGCCAACGTGGTACCAATATTTAAAAAAGGGCTGAGATATATCCCGGGTAACTATAGGCCGGTTGGTCTAATATCAGTAGTCTGCAAGATTTTGGAGGGGATGTCAAGGGACTATATACAAGACTTTAGTAATGAAACTGGTATTATAAGTAGTAATCAGCATGGATTCATGAAAAATTGTTCTTGCCAAACCAATCTATTAACCTTCTATGATGAAGTGAGCTGCCACCTAGATAAAAGTAAGCCTGTGGATGTGGTGTATCTGGACTTTGCAAAGGCCTTTGACACCGTTCCCCACAAACGCTTACTGTACAAACTAAGGAATGTAGGTATGGACCATAGGGTGAGTACCTGGATAGAGAACAGGCTCCAGGGGAGAGTCCAGAGGGTGGTGATAAATGGGGAGTACTCGGATTGGGCGGGTGTGGAAAGTGGGGTCCCCCAAGGTTCTGTCCTGGGACCAATCTTGTTTAATTTATTCATAAATGATCTAGTGGAGGGGATATCTAGCACAATCTCGGTATTTGCGGATGATACTAAACTAAGCATGCCAATATCTACTATGCAGGATGTGGAAATCTTACAAGCGGACCTGAACAAAATAATGGGGTGGGCAACTACATGGCAGATGAGGTTTAATGTTGAAAAATGTAAAGTAATGCACTTTGGCGTCAGAAACACGAAAACAAGCTACTCACTAGGGGGGAAACCTCTGGGTGAATCTAAGATGGAAAAGGACCTGGGGGTCCTAGTGGACAACAGGCTTGGCAGTGGCATGCAATGCCAAGCCGCTGCAAGCAAAGCCTACAGAATACTGGCATGTATAAAAAAGGGGATTCACTCCAGAAATAAAGAGATTATTCTCCCACTGCACAAGACTCTGGTCTGGCCACATCTGGAGTATGCTGTCCAGTTCTGGGCACCGGTCCTCAGAAAGGATGTGCTGGAACTGGAGAGAGTCCAGAGAAGGGCAACAAAAATAATTAGGGGAATGGAGGGCATCGGCTATGAGGAAAGACTACAAGCATTGAACTTGAGGGGGAATATGATATCAATGTACAAATACTGTACTGGTGAGGACCCTAGCATAAGAAACAAACTTTTTAAAGAAAGGGAATACAATAAGACACGTGGCCACTCACTAAAACTAGAGGAAAAAAGGTTTAACCTTAAAATACGTAAGGGGTTCTTCACTGTCAGAGCAGTAAGGATGTGGAATTCGCTTCCACAAGCAGTTGAGCATTGATAGTTTCAAAAAACTATTAGATGGGCACCTTAAAGAGCACAACATACAGGGGTATACAATGTACGGTTAACAGCAAACACACATCATAGGTTGAACTGGATGGACTGATGTCTTTTTTCAACCTCACAAACTATGTTATTACCACTGGATACATAATCAGGTGTTACAGCTAAAACAACTTAAAAAATATTTTTTTCAAGTTGTAATGCATCAGATCAGGGTTCTGCTGCTGTATTTAAAGTGATTGTAAATGATCACCTTGGAAAACAACCCATTTAGTTTGAAATAGAAATGAAAGGCAAAACATTTTTGTATAGATAAAAAAAAACATTATAAATACCTGTCTTTACATTTTTGGAAGTGATCACATTCCCTCTGTTCTCAGCTGCATAAGAGCTGGGTGAGTAGATTTAGCAGCACACTGAGCTTTCCAGTAAATGGCTGTGCAGCGGGGGCATGTCCAGACAGGTCTGATCAGTGGAGGAGAGCACACTGAGTTCCCAGCACAGCTAGAGAACTGACCATGTTGTGTTCTTTTGCCTAGTGTGGACAGTTTTTAATAGTGAAGCAGAGGGACTGGTAGGAACACCAGGGATTTCACATAAAGATAGCAATACAATAACAGGATACTTTATCATACAAGAAGAGGTACAGCAAGCACATATCACGAATATGAAGTGTTGGGGGTAACAAAAGCTTTAAGACAACAAAATAAAAAGTAAAAAAAAAATCATCAGAATTATGTTTTCTTTTTTTGCATTGGTATGTGTGATTATTCCATGGCAGCTCCCTCCTTTTTTGACAATACCCTGCCTATCCAAATGGCCAAAATTTAGTTTTAAAATTTGACCCTCCATAGATATAATGAGTTTCAATGCTCGGGTTTTCCAGACTTCAATTAGGACTTCATGAAGCCCTGCAAATCTAACCCAAGCCTATTTGATCATTTCTAATGAGTAATCTATAAAGTTAATTTTCTGAGGGAGAAGAAAGTTTTTTTAATGTTCACTTATTATAGTAAGTATGGTAAAGCTATGTTTACCCCTGGATACAAAGTGCAAAGGAAGTACAAAAGCAGCATTCTTTGCACATATACTTGTGATTGAAATGAACATTCCTTTATATTAAATGGCAAGCTAAAAGAACATTCACTTTGCAGGGGGACATTCTCTACTACTTTAGTAAACAAGCCCCACTTTCCTGACCAACTCAGTCATTATTAAACACATTGTAGCAAACATGTTGAAATCAGATCATTAAAAAGAATATACCACAACTTGTATTATTTAGCTCTTTTTGCAATTACCCAGTTTGGTTGTAGTCCTGAACATGAGGTCACTTAACCAGATGTCCCACTGAATCATTTGATTATATAATTTATTTTTTAGTTCATAGCTGTACAAATAAGTAATGACTGAATTTTGGAATTATTCTTAGAGCAGAAATTGAAGACAATTGGATAAAAAATATCATAAGCTATATTACAATACAAAAAGCTGTTTTCCATTTTTCTGTTGCTGATTATTATGAAAATAGAAGTCACAAAAGCACAGTGCAGCACCCTTAGAAAATTCAAGCAATCCAAATGAAATAAAATGACTCTATGCCCTTTAACCATTAGGGATGTTTGCCAAACTGCCAATTCATCACACTGAACTTCATTTATTGACTTATAATGATGACTCAGACTACTATTATTATTGCAGTCCTAAAGCTGGCACAGTATTTTGGCAGGGATTTGAAAAAAGAAAAAGTCCCCGCTGTTGGTACATGGTTTTTATTTGCTTTGTGACAACAGAAAACTTTAAGATAAGTTGATGTATCATAGCTATGTAGGACTAAGGGGCTTGTTCAATTGGCTCTTATGCAACCAACCATATCTAAAAGCATTCAGGTCAATAGGAGTTTATGTGCTGTAGAGCACTTGAGGGAACCTTGAATAGGCAGCATAGTGAATACATACACTTGAATACAAACGTGTAGTTTGGATATCTTTCAGAGGAAACACCCATTCATTTAATGGAATTGCTGCTTCATTGTCACTTACTGTTCATTCCTTCAACCGGTTTATTGAAAGTGAATATAGATTTCAATTTTTTTAAGTCAGCTTGATGTCATTATTTGAATTAACATGTTAAAATGTTGTTTCTAAAGTTATTTGTAATTTAAAGTAGCAATTTTGGTCTTTAAATTTGTAGGTTGTCATTCCTACTTGGCAGCTTTCCAAAACACGGTTGATATACTAAAGACAAATAGCCTGTCCACTTTGCAAGGGAATTTTTAATAAGCTTAATGAAGGAGGTAAAGTTCTGCTGTTTTCCATAAATTTGCATGTTTTTTATTTTGTACATGTTTGGATATTTTTTGCAAAGTGAATTTTCAACACATACTAAACTAAGGGCAAATTCCCTCACACAGTGCAAACTAAACACCCTATTGCCTTTAAATTTAAATTTCTTTTAACTGACCCAAAAGTCTTCAATGTATAAATTGGATATGCATTCATTTTTAGGGTGCATGAAATATACTGACTATAAAAACAATTTCCCAACACTTTAAAGCATATTTAAAACTCAAGAACAAACAATTAATTTATTACATTTTACTAGTCCTTAGATGTGGTAGCTATATTTGTTTTCATTAAAGTACAGCAAAAAAAATGCTTATTATAAGCGCAAAAAATCTCATACAATGTTATTAGCTTCCCAGATATCTTCTTCAGAGTACAAAACAGCCCTCCATGTAATGGAGATGAGAAGTGGGGGTTTGTAGTTAAAATCGGTAGTAAAGCTTAGGGTGACAAGCACCATATACCACCTTGCTAAGACACCTCCCTCTGACACAGGGCCAGGACTAGACTATTTAGTGCCCTATGCAAGACCAACTACTTGCATACCCCCGCCACCTCCAAAAGAGAAAAAAAAATAAAACTTCTATGATTTTAAAAACAATAGAACATATTAAAACATCTAAACATGAAGCTGCTGAATGTCTTTACAACAGCCAAATCCAACAAAATATCTGCCTCATCCAGCAAAGAGACATCCAAATCCAGTAGTGTGACAGGTGGTGGGGGCCAGTGTGACAGGGGGAGGGGCAGTGTGACAGGTGGTGCAGGCCAGTGTGACAGGTGGTGCAGGCCAGTGTGACATGTGAGGGAGAGTGTTACAGGTGGGTGGTAGTGTGACAGGTGGGGGCAGTATGACAGGTGGGGGGCAGTGTGACAGGTGGGGCACTGTGAGTGGTGAGGGGGCCAGTGTGTTAGGTCGGAGGAGTGTGACAGGTGGGGGGCAGTGGGACAGGTGGGTGGGGGCCAGTGGGACAGGTGGGTGGGGCTAGTTTGACAGGTGGGGGTGCCAGTGTGACAGGTGCCAAAACTTCACTCACAGAGTTGGCCACTCATGCCAGCTTCTCAGGGCTGCCCTTAACCACTTAAGCCCCGGAAGATTTTACCCCTTTCCTGACCAGGGCCTATTTTGCGATTCGGCACTGCGTAATTTTAACGGACAATTGCGCGTTTGTGTAACGCTGTACCTAAACGAATTTGACGTCCTTTTTTTTCCCACAAACAGAGCTTTCTTTTGGTGGTATTTGATCACCTGTGCGATTTTTTGATCATGCGCTATAAACAAAAAAAGAGCGTCAATTTTTCAAAAATAACAATATTTTTCACATTTTTTATATGAAATCCCCCCCCCCCCCCCAAAAATGTAAAAATCAAAAATTTTTAATATTTTCAGCCAATTTGTTTTATGCTACCTATGTTTGGTAAAAAAAATCGCAAAAAGCGTATTTTGATTGGTTTGCGCAAAAGTTATCGCGTTTACTAACAAAGGGAAAGATTTTTGTTGTTTTTTTTAACGCGTAATGGCGGCGATCTGCGATTTTTTTTGCGGCACTGCGACATTGCGGCGGACAGATCGGACCCTTGACTGACATTTTTGACACTTTTGGGGTTACCAGTGACATTACTACAGTAATCAGTGCTATAAATATGCACTGTTACTGTAAAATTACACTGGCAGTGAAGGGGTTAACTTTTTTTGAGAGGAGGGGTTATGTGTGTCCCTAGGGGCGTGATTCTAACTGTGATTGGCTGTGGCTTGAGGTGTAGGAACAGTGATCAACGGTCCTACATAGTAGAACGGTATGATCACTATTCCTACACAGGGGAGAATGACAGGCGGCTTATTTACATTAGCCGTCTGCCTTTCTCCCTCTCCACCCGACGATCGCGAGTGACCGGCGGACATCGGGTCCGCCGGTCACACGCGCGGGGGGGTCCGTGACCGGGCGGAAGTGGGAGCGTGCCTCCGGCGGCGCGCGCTCGCTCCCTAGACCCTCACAGGCTAGCGACGTAGTACTACGTCTCTTTGCCTGTGAGGGGCTGACCGTCGCAGTAAATAATCGTGCGTCGGTCGGCAAGTGGTTAAAGAATAATAAAAAGGAGAGGCAGGCATGTTGCATGGAATCCTATGTCAGAAAGAAGCGGCCTGTCAGAGTAGCCAATCACGGAGTCGTGCACTTGTTGTCCCACGGCCAATTGATACCAAGGTGGGTGTTTCATGTGGTGGTGAGTAGAGGCAGGAGGACAACGGTGTATGTGTGTATAAGGAGTGTTGTCACCTGTCAGGTGTTCCCTGGGGCTGGGGGAGTGAGCAGGATGACCTACCCCCCATTATTGGGAACGAATTCCTGCACTTTCCTCGCTCCTCCCTTTCAATAAACTCTGACAAACAGCCCGGGAAGTGAAGGCAGATTTTGGACAGAGTGGAGAGGAGTGCCCATGAGCAAGCTGCCCTGTGTGTGTGAGCCCAGTGGTTGTGGCTGCGCCCTGGGCAGCAGTGCGCACTAGGCAGCTGCCTAAATCGCCTAGTGGTAGTGCTGGCCCTGCTCTGATGCTTTACATCTTTGTGGTGAAACATTTCAGAGGGTAGACTTTTAGCTGGGTGGTCTATTAAGGAGCAGAACTGTTACCCTAAGCTTTCCTCCTGACTTGATACATTTACAAAAAGCAGTAACATGTTCTAATTCAGCAATGCAACCAGCATGGAAAAGCAGTTGGCACTGCTTTTGTAAGTTGTGTCTACCTAATAATTACACAAAAAATGTTTTCAAATGCAACAGGATATGTATAGTCTGGTTATGGATGCATCATTGCTGCTTTGCATGTGAATGAGGGGGTTGCAGTCTGGGGTGTTCACAAATAGCTTGCTACTCTTGTTAATAGATAAAGCTGAATTCTATTCCAACAGCTAAACACACAGATGAAATACAAATAAGGGCCGTTTCACATGGATGTCATCCATTAGTTTTCAGTTCTGTTCAGTTTACATCAGTTTTATATATATTTTTGCCAGTGTCCTTAACAACCATGGCTCATACCCGCTGTCATTGGGAGTTTACAGCAGAATGTAAACAGTAGAGCTGACAGGCCTGGTATGGCTTTAGGGGTTAACGGTAGACCCTGCCCTAGTTTATAATCATTGTCCATATATGGATATGTCAATATATTTTCAGTGATGTCATAAGGGGGTGGGGTCTCCTAGTGACATCACTGAGTGACCCTGTCCCTTTGTTTACTTTAGTAGTAGGGGAAGTGGAGCTGTCTCTAGGCACTAACAATCAACAGGAGTAGTCTGGTTCAGCAGGTAGCAGGTTTTTTTTTTCAGGTCAGCAGCTGTCATTCATTGCAATTGACGTGGATCTACATCACTGGACAATATGATTCACAATAGATGAACATTGTTGGATCTTTTTTTTTTTTTTTTTAATAAAGGACTGTGTTGTGTGTTTATTTTACTTGCCTTTTCTTGGTGAATTTGTAAAGGTTCTATGTACCCCATACTCATTCACATAGGGGGGCCCTTGTTAAAGGGGGCTTCCAGATTCTAATAGGTCACCCCCTTCAAACCCCCCCAATTACTGGACCAGGGTTCTGGGGAAGAGGCCCTTATCCTCATTAACATGGGGACAAGGTGGGGGCATGTGGCCTGGTAAGGTTCGAGAGTAGGGGGGCATATGATTGTTCCCCCTCCCCCTTTCCTGGCCTACGAAACTGCATGTTCAGATAAGGGTCTGGTATGACCTCACGTCATTTTTTTTTAATTTTTGATGTGAGGTCCCTCTGAAATCCATACCAGACCCACAAGGCTTTGGTATAGATTGGGGGGACCTCATGCCAAATTTTAGGGAAAAAAATCAGCTCCTTTACATTCTGCTGTTTGCTGGGAATCCCCTGCTGACAGAAGGGATGAGTCATGGTTGTGAAGGTGTGGTGCTGGTTCCTGCGTAACAATAAAGTCATTGATAAAAGTATGGTTGGGTGTGAGGAAGTTTAGCATTTCTGTATGTTTACTTTTAATATTTGAAAAAAAAAAAGTTTTTGTATGTAATCCCGCGCTATGGATCTTTGTTGAGCATAAAAATTTAGCTGCTGCCCCCACTATAACTAACCACCCTAGGTGGCGGCTGAAAGAATTGTACTAAATGAAAGTGGGTGTTGGCGCTACTTGAATATAATAAATTTAATAAATACGTGCAAATATCAAAGGTAGTGTATGGTCTTATACCTGAAAAATAAGTGATAAATTCATATATATAAATAAATAAATTTAAAAATTTATAAAAGTTGAGCAAATAGTGCATGTACAAATTATGCTTAAAAAATATTTTCCAGTGCCTATACAATGCATTTATACATATAACTCATGTAAATCCAATAATGGTATTATTCACACTGTGAAAGTGTAAGTGCAATATTGAAAAGTGACTGTGTGCCAGATAACCTTTAGTGCAAAATGGATAATGTGCAAATAACAAATTATAAATAAAGTAAAATATATAAAAGAATATGTATCAGACCCCTTTGTAAGGGGTATCCTCTTTCATAGAGTATATATAATTTCCAAGGGTATACAATTCATACAGTTGTGCTAAAGACTTATTAGAGTCCACTATTCCAAAGTATTGCTGTCCATTAATGTGCTTCAAATAGGGGATGATTGCAGTAAAACCACCAAATTCAAGGAACACCCCCATGGTGCGATGGCTCCCAGTGCTCTCACTCGTGTTCCCCTATGGGGTTAAACTCACCAGATAGCAGGCCCCTTTGCAGGGGTATATGGCTTTCCTTGCAGCCACTCAATAGTTAAAAATATAAGATAAGGCATATACTCGTGGATACAGACGATACAGGAAGTCTGGGTACGCCGGTGCGTTCCACGGACTGGAACCGGAAGTGACGCAGTGACGCTAGACTGCTAGACTCCACCCTATGCAGTTCATCACATCTACATCATCTGGAGCTGGCCAGATGAAGATATACTTTTATATATTTTACATTATTTATAATTTGTTATTTGCACATTATCCATTTTGCACTTAAGTTATCTGGCACACAGTCACTTTTCAATATTGCCCTTGCACTTTCACAGTGTGAATAATACCATTATTGGATTTACATGAGTTATATGTATAAATACATTGTATAGGTACTGGAAAATAATTTTTTTAAGCATAATTTGTACATGCATTATTTGCTAAACTTTTTTCATTTTTTTATTTATTTATATATATTAATTTATCACTGCACAGGTTCTTATTTTTAGGTATAAGACCACAAACTAATTATATTCAAGCAGCGCCAACACCCACTTTCATTTAGTACAGACTTTGGTCCGCCGCTTCCACACGGGAATCCAATTTTCCATTAAGTTTCATCAACTGGGAGTATCTCATACTCCTTCCCAATAATTACTACCCCCTTGCGATTTTTTTTACTTATATTTTTATTATCTTCCAATATTTACTCTAATACATTGTTCTTTTATAGATATACTCAAATACATTGATCTCTGAAGAAGGGAGATGTAGCTCCCGAAACGCGTCAGATCACTATTTATTATATTCTACTATTATAAAACTTCAATACTATATTCAGGTTACCATTGAAACTTAGCGGTTACACCAGGATACTTGCCTATATACGTTTCAATATTGTTCATGTTGTATACACTGCTAATATGGCCATTGAGTTATGCTATGTGATATACATGATATACATGTTACTATTATTTGTATTTCTTGTCTATACAATGTAATAAAATTATATATTGTTTTACATTTCTTTTGTGCTATTCATTTCATCTCCAGCCACTAGCACCCACCTCATATAAAGTCCCGCTGGCCAACCTTTTGCTGTTTCTTCCACATGTTTGGTGTGTCTCCCAGGTGGCTTGTGGCAAACTTTAAACAACACTTTTAATGGATATCTTTAAGAAATGGCTTTCTTCTTGCCACTCTTCCATAAAGGCCAGATTTGTGCAGTATACGACTGGGCGGCCAGGTCTTCGTAGATTTGCAATGGTCTGATACTCCTTCCATTTCAATATTATCGCTTGCACAGTGCTCCTTGGGATGTTTAAAGCTTGGGAAATCTTTTTGTATCCAAATCCGACTTTAAACTTGTCCACAACAGTATCTCGGACCTGAAACAGAGGAGGCACCCAAGATGTGAGACTACTGTGTCCTATGTAGGCGGGACACAGACCCGTTAAGAGACTCGTTGGAAATCCAATTGGTCTCAAATTGTATGAAGGGAGCCACCACAGCCAAAGAAACAATACTATAGAATACAGGTGAAAGGGGTCATAGAAGACCTCTTAGAACGGCTGCAAAAAAGGGATGCTCAAACCAACTCAGTGAAATTAATAGAAAAAACTTTATTATGGATCAGGATTGACACATGGTTATAAAATTACCCCGACTTGGGGACACATTGCAAAAATTCAACAGGTATGTCAAGAAAAATAATTACAGAAAACATACATAACATAAAAACAATGACACACACTCACAAGGCCGGCCTCACACACACTCCAGAAAATCAAACCAGTGGGAACCTTGGCTAACCGCATACATTCCAATCGGAATTTGTGAACGCGGTGAGCTCAGGGATCCACTGGTTGACATGCCACAGTGTAAAAGTCAAAAAATGTAGTGATGGACCAATGTGGTAACATCAAATAGCAAGGGAGCATGACCATCTAATATGTTACCGTTAGTACAACTTGATGGTACACGGCTGATATACTGATATCAAGGGAGTCCAAAGCTGGACTATACAATGCATAGAAGATTCCAAATATTTGACTCAGTAGCAGGCTAGACCATGACACTATGGTGATGAATACCAATAACTCGGAATTTTCAAAGTAATTTCCACCATAAAGGAAAGGGTGTCTAAAGGAGTGTCTGCATACCGGATAGATTGGATTTGATATAGAGGATCAGTCCTGTGATGATCAAGAGCAAATATACTTTTTTGGGGGGGGGGGGGATGGTACAGTTTCCTCTTGTATGTGGGGCAGCAATGTCAGGCCGACAGTAGTTCCTCTGGGGCAGAGCGTCACTTACAATGTATAAGGAATGGAGGTGCGGGAGCAGGGGAGAGACGCAGTGCAATCTGCATCCTGCGCAGGCTCACACCAGGGTTAGGCTGAATCTTATAGGAAATGGCATTGACCATAGGCCAAATGATGGCCTTCCGCTGGTTGGTGTATTTTTGCTAGGTATCCACAGACAGCCTGGTGGTCATGGCCTTTTCTCTATCCCCTATCGGTATAAAGTTAATGCTCACCATGCACTTGGATCTTATATCGGTGGGCTTCTGCTTGTTTTCGCAGGTAACATTAAGATGAGGGCCCGGCATGCAGGTATGGCTCCGGCCAGCCACGAGGAGACGGCGTGTTCCAATTTGGAGACAAGATTTCCGCACCTTGGATGGACGCTGGAGCGCATCAGTGGCTCTTCCGGGTTGTGCGGGGCCGGCGTGTGACGTCAACGCATTTCGCGTGCGTGACGCACGCTTCGTCAGGACGTCATTGGATGGTTTGAGAGGTGAATAAATAGGGAAGTAGCGTGATTGGTTAATGCCCACAGGTGGCGGTACTGCAGACACTCCTCCATCTCCACCTCCTATAACAATTAAAAACCAGATGGACTGTCTCCATCTTGTGGTAAAATAAAGGTAATGCTCAACAGCTTTAATTTACAAATAATTATGGCATGGCTCCAGGACTACTACCGGCAAAACATTGGAGTTTTAATATCCTAATCGGAGATATAGGGCTAATCCTTAGTTTATCGATATGGATTTCGTGGTATTCAATTATATCATTAGACAGTACTGGCACTATCGCATTTTAAGGCTCCTTATATCTTCAGTAGGGTTGAGCGGACACCTAGATGTCCGTGTTCGACGGGTTCGGCCGAACTTTAAAAAAAAGTCCGGGTCCGTGTCCCGGACTTTTACCGAACTTTTCCCGGACACCGAACCCCATTGAAGTCAATGGGGACCCGAACTTTAAGGCACTAAAATGGCTCTAAAACACCAAAGGAAAGGGCTAGAGTGCTGCAAATGGCAGCAAAACGTAATTAAGAGCATGGCAAGTGCTCTGCAAACAAATGTGGATAGGGAAATAACTTAAAACAACAAAAAAAAACAGAAAAATAAAACAATGTTCTTCTTCATCTCTGAAGGACGAGGCCCATATGGAGTAGGAGGGAGGTTGAGGTGGTGGTGGATGTGGCGGTGACATAGGCGTGCGCACAGGGTGTGCTGGGTGTGCCTGGGCACACCCTAATCACCTAGGGCACATAGCATTGCCAGTGAGGAGATGGGAAAGATCTCCCTGGGACCTGCTCTGCTCTATTTCTCCTTGCCTACAGGTACATGGCCCCGATACATTACTCTCCCTGCTGGCAAACACATGCATGTGTATTTCAACTTTGGGGTGCACACCTTAATGCAATAGGCTGCGCACACCTATGGGCGGTGTAGGTGGAAGCGGCGGTGGAGGAGGACCAGGGCCGGATTAACAGCATCATGGGCTTGGTGCTGAGGATTTTGAAGGGCCTTAAGGGCCGTGCCTTGCCATGCACCCAGAGGAGGAAGGGTGCAGCCATGCATGCCTAATTCAACATGGGATGCTGTCTCTGAAGCCCATAAACACATCCATGCATCGCCAACTGTCCCTCCTTGTCCGGCCTTCACGCTGTGTGGGGAGGTTCTGAGGGTGCTGCCTGGGGAAGCGAGCATAGAAGCCAGACTTCTGTGTTTACAAGTGACAGAAGAGCGGTAACAGTGAATATGGCCAACCCGGGGCCTATATAAAAGGTAGGGGCCTGGAGCTGCAGCTCCAATAGCCCCTACATTAATCTGGCCCTGAGGAGGAGGACGAGGTAGCCAACACTGCTTCTTTTCAAAAATTTTAAATGAGGGTACACCCCAAAAGAGTGAGAAAGAGCAAAAATGGAACAATGGGTGGGTAAGGTCGGTATCCATTGCTATTCTGCATAAGGTACGGAAAAGTCCCGTGGGATCCATGCCTGGTTCATTTTAATGAACGTGAGCTTGTCCACATTGTCTCTGGACAGGCGGCTGCGCTTGTCTGTTATAACGCCCCCAGCCGTGCTAAATACCCGTTCAGATAATACACTGGCTGCAGGGCACGCCAGCACCTCCAAGGCGTAAAGGGCAAGCTCAGGCCATGTGCCCAATTTGGAGACCCAGAAGTTGAAGGGGGCAGACCCGTCATTCACTACATGTAGGCGTGTGCACACATACTGCTCCACCATGTTGGTAAAATGCTGCCTCCTGCTAAGACGTTCCATCTGAGCTGCTGGTGCTGCTGTTTGTTGTGGCGTGCTGACAAAGCTTTTCCACATTTCGGCCATGCTAACCCTGCCTTCTGAGGTGCTGGCGGTGCCCTGGTTGCGTTGGCGACCTCCTCCTCCTCCTCCTCTGCCTTGTGCTTCCACTGTGGCCCCGCTGTCAGATGGGAATGCCAGCAGCATGGCGTCTACCAGCGTGCGCTTGTACTCGCGCATCTTGCGATCGCGCTCCAGTGAGTGAATTAAGGACGGTACGTTGTCCTTGTAACGGGGATCCAGCAGCGTGGCCACCCAGTAATCAGCACAAGTTAGAATGTGGGCAACTCGGCGGTCGTTGTGGAGACACTGCAGCATGTAATCGCTCATGTGTGCCAGGCTGCCCAGAGGCAACGAAAGGCTGTCCTCTGTGGGAGGTGTATCGTCCGTGTCCTCTGTATCCCCCCAGCCACGCACCAGTGATGGCCATGAGCTGGCCTGGGTGCCACCCTGCTGTGAACATGGTTCCATCTCCTCCTCCAGCTCCTCCTCCTCCTCATCCTCCTCATCCTCCAGAACTGTGCCCCTGCTGGACAATTGCGTCCCTGGCGTTTGCGTGTGCAGGAACCCACCCTCGGAGCCCCTTGCGAATGACTGCCCTGAAAGCCTTGGAAATGTTACCTCTTCATCCTCCTCCTCCTCCTCATCCTGTGCCACATCCTCTTCCATCATCGCCCGAATTGTTTTTTCAAGGAGGCATAGAAGTGGGATAGTTAAGCTGAGAACGGCGTCATTGCCACTGGCCATGTTGGTGGAGTACTCAAAACAGCGCAACAAGGCACACAGGTCTCGCATGGAGGCCCAGTTATTGGTGGTGAAGTGGTGCTGTTCCGCAGAGCGACTCACGCGTGCGTGCTGCAGCTGAAACTCCACTATGGCCTGCTGCTGCTCGCACAGTCTTTCCAGCATGTGCAAGGTGGAGTTCCACCTTGTGGGCACGTCACATATGAGGCGGTGAGCGGGAAGGCCGAAGTTACGCTGCAGCGCTGCCAGGCGAGCAGCAGCAGGGTGAGAACGCCGAAAGTGCGCACAAACGGCCCGCACTTTCTGCAGCAGCTCTGACATATCGGGGTAGTTTTTAAGGAACCTCTGCACCACCAAATTCAGCACATGCGCCAGGCAAGGGATGTGCGTCAAACCGGCTAGGCCCAGAGCTGCTATGAGATTTCGCCCGTTATCGCACACCACCAGGCCGGGCTTGAGGCTCGCTGGCAGCAACCACTCATTTGTCTGCTGTTCCATGCTCCTCCACAACTCCTGCGCGGTGTGTGGTTTGTCCCCCAAACAGGCAAGTTGTAAAACTGCCTGCTGTCGTTTACCCCTGGCCGTGCTGAAGTTGGTGGTGAAGGTGTTACGCTGTCCGGATGAGGAGGCGGTAGAGGATGAGGAAGCGGAGTAGGACGAGTTAGGAACAGGAGGCAAACTGAAGCGCCCTGCAATCCTCGGTGGTGGAAGGACATGCGCCAAATTGCTATCCGCCTCAGGCCCATCCGCCACTGCATTTACCCAGTGTGCCGTTAGGGAGATATAACGCCCCTGACCGTGCTTACTGGTCCACGTATCCGTAGTTAGGTGGACCTTGGCACAGATGGCGTTGCGCAGTGCACACCTGATATTTTCCCCCACTTGGTTGTGCAGGGAAGGGATGGCTTGCCTGGAAAAGTAGTGGCGGCTGGGCACGACGTACTGTGGGACAGCCACCGACATAAGGTTTTTAAAACTGTGCGTCTCCACCAGACGGAATGACAGCATTTCAAAGGCCAATAATTTTGAAATGCTGGCATTCAGGGCCAGGGATCGCGGGTGGGTAGGGGGGTACTTCCTCTTCCTCTCAAGTGTTTGGGAGATGGAAAGCTGAACGCTTCCACGGGACATTGTGGAGATGGTTGTTGGTGACCCAGGTGGTGGTGTTGCTGACAGATCGTCTGTTTGCGGGGTGGCAGGTGCCGGTATCACTACAGATGTGGCTGGAGCGGCCGAGACTGCAGCAGAAGAGGAAGCAGGATGAGCCAGAGACGTTTCTTGGTTTTGAAGGTGTGTACTCCACTGCAGCTCGTGCTTTGCACTTAGATGCCTGATCATGCAGGTTGTGCTCAGGTTGAGAAGGTTTATGCCTCGCTTCAAGCTCTGATTGCACAGGGTGCAAACCACTCGTGTCCTGTCATCAGCACATTTTCTAAAGAACTTCCACGCTAGAGAACTCCTTTGAGCTGACTTTGGTGCGCTCGTTCCCTTGCTGCGTTGGGCAGTAGCGGGCGTAGTGTCTAGGGCACGGCCGCTCCGCTTCTGCACCCTGCTCCCTCTTCTGCTGTGCTGGTGGCTCTGTGCGACCACCGCCTCTTCCTCCAAACTACTCAGGTCACCTGCATGACGTTCATTCCATGTGGGGTCGAGGACCTCATCGTCCTCCACATCATCTTCCACCCAGTCTTCACCCCTGCCCTCCTTGTCGGTCTCCACAATGCTGAACGCCGCAGCAGTTGGCACCTGCGTTTCGTCATCATCGGAGACGTGCTGCGATGATCCTTGCATGTACTCATCTTGAGAAATAAGTGGTTGGGCATCGCTGCACTCAATCTCTTCCACTTCTGGGGCAGGGCTAGGTGGATGGCCCTGGGAAACCCTGCTGACAGAGTCCTCAAAAAGAATAAGAGACTGCTGTATGGCTTGGGGCTCAGACTGCTGGCCTGATTTGCAAGGGGGTGAGGTAAAAGACGGTTGGACATTGGCTGCAGGTGCCAACTCTGACCTTTCTGCAGTAGACTGGGTGGGAGACAATGTGAAGGAACTGGAGGCACTGTCAGCAGCAAACCAATCTACTATCGCCTCAACTTGTTCTGGCCTCATCACTTCTAGGGGCGTTTGATGCCCTACCAAATACTGATGCAGGTTCTGTCGCCTACTCACACTTGAGGAAGGTGTTTCACTTGTGCGTGTAGCTGGCACAGATCGACCACGTCCTCTCCTTGCAACAGGAGCTCTACCAGCAGCACCACGACCCAGGCCACGGCCCTTATTTGACGGTCTCCTCATATTTCTGTAATTTAAGATCTTGCCCTAGAAAGGTTTTTATTGAATAGCGGAATAGGAAATATGATCCAAAAAAGTGTATGTATCTCGCACGTACAAAACCACACTAGGCCCCAATTACTATTGTTTCTACCCCTAAAAGGATGGATGAGGAGTAGGAGGAGTATGGAACAGACAGCACCCTCAAATCTTCAGAAGTATGAGATGAACCCCAAAAACTTGGAAAGGTGGATCTCACACGTACCGACACAGACTATCCCGCAATTCAATTGATCCTCAAAGGTTTTTATTGAATAGCGGAATAGGAAATATGATCAAAAAAAGTGTATGTATCTCGCACGTACACAACCACACTAGGCCCCAATTACTATTGTTTGTACCCCTAAAAGGATGGATGAGGAGTAGGAGGAGGAGTATGGAACAGGCAGCACCCTCAAATCTTCAGAAGTATGAGATGAACCCCAAAAACTTGGAAAGGTGGATCTCACACGTACCGACACAGACTATCCCGCAATTCAATTGATCCTCAAAGGTTTTTATTGAATAGCGGAATAGGAAATATGATCAAAAAAAGTGTATGTATCTCGCACGTACACAACCACACTAGGCCCCAATTACTATTGTTTGTACCCCTAAAAGGATGGTTGAGCAGTAGGAGCAGGAGTATGGAACAGGCAGCACCCTCAAATCTTCAGAAGTATGAGATGAACCCCAACAACTTGGAAAGGTGGATCTCACACGTACCGACACAGACTATCTCGCAATTGAATTGATCCCCAAAGGTTTTAATTGAATAGCGGAATAGAAAATATGATCAAAAAGAAAGTGTATGTATCTCGCACGTACACCACCACACTAGGCCCCAACTACTATTGTTTGTACCCCTAAAAGGATGGTTGAGCAGTAGGAGGAGGAGTATGGAACAGGCAGCACCCTCAAATCTTCAGAAGTATGAGATGAACCCCAAGAACTTGGAAAGGTGGATCTCTCTCACACGTACCAACACAGACTATCCCCCAATTTAACTGATCCCCAAAGGTTTTTGATTAAATAGCGGAATAGAAAATATGATCCAAAAAAAGTGTATGTATATCACACGTACACAACCACACTAGGCCCCAATTACTATTGTTTGTACCCCTAAAAGGCTAGATGAGGAGTAGGGGGGGTATGGAACAGGCAGCACCCTCAAACCTTCAGAAGTATGAGATGAACCCCAACAACTTGGAAAGGTGGATCTCTCTCACACGTACCAACACAGACTATCCCCCAATTTAACTGATCCCCAAAGGTTTTTGATTAAATAGCGGAATAGAAAATATGATCCAAAAAAAGTGTATGTATATCACACGTACACAACCACACTAGGCCCCAATTACTATTGTTTGTACCCCTAAAAGGCTAGGAGTAGGGGGAGTATGGAACAGGCAGCACCCTCAAACCTTCAGAAGTATGAGATGAACCCCAACAACTTGGAAAGGTGGATCTCTCTCACACGTACCAACACAGACTATCCCCCAATTTAACTGATCCCCAAAGGTTTTTGATTAAATAGCGGAATAGAAAATATGATCCAAAAAAAGTGTATGTATATCACACGTACACAACCACACTAGGCCCCAATTACTATTGTTTGTACCCCTAAAAGGCTAGATGAGGAGTAGGGGGGGTATGGAACAGGCAGCACCCTCAAACCTTCAGAAGTATGAGATGAACCCCAACAACTTGGAAAGGTGGATCTCTCTCACACGTACCAACACAGACTATCCCCCAATTTAACTGATCCCCAAAGGTTTTTGATTAAATAGCGGAATAGAAAATATGATCCAAAAAAAGTGTATGTATATCACACGTACACAACCACACTAGGCCCCAATTACTATTGTTTGTACCCCTAAAAGGCTAGGAGTAGGGGGAGTATGGAACAGGCAGCACCCTCAAACCTTCAGAAGTATGAGATGAACCCCAACAACTTGGAAAGGTGGATCTCTCTCACACGTACCAACACAGACTATCCCCCAATTTAACTGATCCCCAAAGGTTTTTGATTAAATAGCGGAATAGAAAATATGATCCAAAAAAAGTGTATGTATATCACACGTACACAACCACACTAGGCCCCAATTACTATTGTTTGTACCCCTAAAAGGCTAGATGAGGAGTAGGGGGAGTATGGAACAGGCAGCACCCTCAAACCTTCAGAAGTATGAGATGAACCCCAACAACTTGGAAAGGTGGATCTCTCTCACACGTACCAACACAGACTATCCCCCAATTTAACTGATCCCCAAAGGTTTTTGATTAAATAGCGGAATAGAAAATATGATCCAAAAAAAGTGTATGTATATCACACGTACACAACCACACTAGGCCCCAATTACTATTGTTTGTACCCCTAAAAGGCTAGATGAGGAGTAGGGGGGGTATGGAACAGGCAGCACCCTCAAACCTTCAGAAGTATGAGATGAACCCCAACAACTTGGAAAGGTGGATCTCTCTCACACGTACCAACACAGACTATCCCCCAATTTAACTGATCCCCAAAGGTTTTTGATTAAATAGCGGAATAGAAAATATGATCCAAAAAAAGTGTATGTATATCACACGTACACAACCACACTAGGCCCCAATTACTATTGTTTGTACCCCTAAAAGGCTAGGAGTAGGGGGAGTATGGAACAGGCAGCACCCTCAAACCTTCAGAAGTATGAGATGAACCCCAACAACTTGGAAAGGTGGATCTCTCTCACACGTACCAACACAGACTATCCCCCAATTTAACTGATCCCCAAAGGTTTTTGATTAAATAGCGGAATAGAAAATATGATCCAAAAAAAGTGTATGTATATCACACGTACACAACCACACTAGGCCCCAATTACTATTGTTTGTACCCCTAAAAGGCTAGATGAGGAGTAGGGGGAGTATGGAACAGGCAGCACCCTCAAACCTTCAGAAGTATGAGATGAACCCCAACAACTTGGAAAGGTGGATCTCTCTCACACGTACCAACACAGACTATCCCCCAATTTAACTGATCCCCAAAGGTTTTTGATTAAATAGCGGAATAGAAAATATGATCCAAAAAAAGTGTATGTATATCACACGTACACAACCACACTAGGCCCCAATTACTATTGTTTGTACCCCTAAAAGGCTAGATGAGGAGTAGGGGGGGTATGGAACAGGCAGCACCCTCAAACCTTCAGAAGTATGAGATGAACCCCAACAACTTGGAAAGGTGGATCTCTCTCACACGTACCAACACAGACTATCCCCCAATTTAACTGATCCCCAAAGGTTTTTGATTAAATAGCGGAATAGAAAATATGATCCAAAAAAAGTGTATGTATATCACACGTACACAACCACACTAGGCCCCAATTACTATTGTTTGTACCCCTAAAAGACTAGATGAGGAGTAGGGGGGGTATGGAACAGGCAGCACCCTCAAACCTTCAGAAGTATGAGATGAACCCCAACAACTTGGAAAGGTGGATCTCTCTCACACGTACCAACACAGACTATCCCCCAATTTAACTGATCCCCAAAGGTTTTTGATTAAATAGCGGAATAGAAAATATGATCCAAAAAAAGTGTATGTATATCACACGTACACAACCACACTAGGCCCCAATTACTATTGTTTGTACCCCTAAAAGGCTAGGAGTAGGGGGAGTATGGAACAGGCAGCACCCTCAAACCTTCAGAAGTATGAGATGAACCCCAACAACTTGGAAAGGTGGATCTCTCTCACACGTACCAACACAGACTATCCCCCAATTTAACTGATCCCCAAAGGTTTTTGATTAAATAGCGGAATAGAAAATATGATCCAAAAAAAGTGTATGTATATCACACGTACACAACCACACTAGGCCCCAATTACTATTGTTTGTACCCCTAAAAGGCTAGATGAGGAGTAGGGGGAGTATGGAACAGGCAGCACCCTCAAACCTTCAGAAGTATGAGATGAACCCCAACAACTTGGAAAGGTGGATCTCTCTCACACGTACCAACACAGACTATCCCCCAATTTAACTGATCCCCAAAGGTTTTTGATTAAATAGCGGAATAGAAAATATGATCCAAAAAAAGTGTATGTATATCACACGTACACAACCACACTAGGCCCCAATTACTATTGTTTGTACCCCTAAAAGGCTAGATGAGGAGTAGGGGGGGTATGGAACAGGCAGCACCCTCAAACCTTCAGAAGTATGAGATGAACCCCAACAACTTGGAAAGGTGGATCTCTCTCACACGTACCAACACAGACTATCCCCCAATTTAACTGATCCCCAAAGGTTTTTGATTAAATAGCGGAATAGAAAATATGATCCAAAAAAAGTGTATGTATATCACATGTACACAACCACACTAGGCCCCAATTACTATTGTTTGTACCCCTAAAAGGCTAGATGAGGAGTAGGGGGGGTATGGAACAGGCAGCACCCTCAAATCTTCAGAAGTATGAGATGAACCCCAAAAACTTGGAAAGGTGGATCTCTCTCACACGTACCAACACAGACTATCCCCCAATTTAACTGATCCCAAAGGTTTTTGATTAAATAGCGGAATAGAAAATATGATCCAAAAAAAGTGTATGTATATCACACGTACACAACCACACTAGGCCCCAATTACTATTGTTTGTACCCCTAAAAGGCTAGATGAGGAGTAGGGGGGGTATGGAACAGGCAGCACCCTCAAACCTTCAGAAGTATGAGATGAACCCCAACAACTTGGAAAGGTGGATCTCTCTCACACGTACCAACACAGACTATCCCCCAATTTAACTGATCCCCAAAGGTTTTTGATTAAATAGCGGAATAGAAAATATGATCCAAAAAAAGTGTATGTATATCACACGTACACAACCACACTAGGCCCCAATTACTATTGTTTGTACCCCTAAAAGGCTAGATGAGGAGTAGGGGGGGTATGGAACAGGCAGCACCCTCAAACCTTCAGAAGTATGAGATGAACCCCAACAACTTGGAAAGGTGGATCTCTCTCACACGTACCAACACAGACTATCCCCCAATTTAACTGATCCCCAAAGGTTTTTGATTAAATAGCGGAATAGAAAATATGATCCAAAAAAAGTGTATGTATATCACACGTACACAACCACACTGGGCCCCAATTACTATTGTTTGTACCCCTAAAAGGCTAGATGAGGAGTAGGGGGAGTATGGAACAGGCAGCACCCTCAAACCTTCAGAAGTATGAGATGAACCCCAACAACTTGGAAAGGTGGATCTCTCTCACACGTACCAACACAGACTATCCCCCAATTTAACTGATCCCCAAAGGTTTTTGATTAAATAGCGGAATAGAAAATATGATCCAAAAAAAGTGTATGTATATCACACGTACACAACCACACTGGGCCCCAATTACTATTGTTTGTACCCCTAAAAGGCTAGATGAGGAGTAGGGGGAGTATGGAACAGGCAGCACCCTCAAACCTTCAGAAGTATGAGATGAACCCCAACAACTTGGAAAGGTGGATCTCTCTCACACGTACCAACACAGACTATCCCCCAATTTAACTGATCCCCAAAGGTTTTTGATTAAATAGCGGAATAGAAAATATGATCCAAAAAAAGTGTATGTATATCACACGTACACAACCACACTAGGCCCCAATTACTATTGTTTGTACCCCTAAAAGGCTAGATGAGGAGTAGGGGGGGTATGGAACAGGCAGCACCCTCAAACCTTCAGAAGTATGAGATGAACCCCAACAACTTGGAAAGGTGGATCTCTCTCACACGTACCAACACAGACTATCCCCCAATTTAACTGATCCCCAAAGGTTTTTGATTAAATAGCGGAATAGAAAATATGATCCAAAAAAAGTGTATGTATATCACACGTACACAACCACACTAGGCCCCAATTACTATTGTTTGTACCCCTAAAAGGCTAGGAGTAGGGGGAGTATGGAACAGGCAGCACCCTCAAACCTTCAGAAGTATGAGATGAACCCCAACAACTTGGAAAGGTGGATCTCTCTCACACGTACCAACACAGACTATCCCCCAATTTAACTGATCCCCAAAGGTTTTTGATTAAATAGCGGAATAGAAAATATGATCCAAAAAAAGTGTATGTATATCACACGTACACAACCACACTAGGCCCCAATTACTATTGTTTGTACCCCTAAAAGGCTAGATGAGGAGTAGGGGGAGTATGGAACAGGCAGCACCCTCAAATCTTCAGAAGTATGAGATTGTGTTCACTGTACCCCACAAAGATTGAGTTCACTGCACCCCACAATGATTGTGTTCACTGCACCCCACAAAGATTGTGTTCACTGCACCTCACAAAGATTGTGTTCACTGTACCCCCCAAAGATTGTGTTCACTGCACCCCACAAAGATTCTGTTCACTGTACCCCACAAAGATTGTGTTCACTGCACCCTAAAAGGATGTTGTTCACTGCACCCCACAAAGATTGTGTTCACTGCACCCTAAAAGGATGTTGTTCACTGCACCCCAAAAAGATTGTGTTCACTGTACCCCCCCAAAGATTGTGTTCACTGCACCCCACAAAGATTGTGTTCACTGCACCCCAAAAAGATTGTGTTCACTGTACCCCCCAAAGATTGTGTTCACTGCACCCCAAAAAGATTGTGTTCACTGTACCCCCCAAAGATTGTGTTCACTGCACCCCACAAAGATTCTGTTCACTGTACCCCACAAAGATTGTGTTCACTGCACCCCAAAAAGATTGTGTTCACTGTACCCCCCCAAAGATTGTGTTCACTGCACCCCACAAAGATTCTGTTCACTGCACCCCACAAAGGATTTTGTTCACTGCACCCCAAAAAGATTGTGTTCACTGCACCCCAAAAAGGATTTTGATCACTGCACCCCAAAAAGGATGTTGTTCACTGCACCCCAAAAATGATTTTGTTCACTCCACCCCAAAAAGATTGTGTTCACTGCACCCCACAAAGATTGTGTTCACTGCACCCCAAAAAGATTGTGTTCACTGTACCCCCCAAAGATTGTGTTCACTGCACCCCACAAAGATTCTGTTCACTGTACCCCACAAAGATTGTGTTCACTGCACCCCAAAAAGATTGTGTTCACTGCACCCCAAAAAGGATGTTGTTCACTGCACCCCAAAAAGGATGTTGTTCACTCCACCCCAAAAAGATTGTGTTCACTGCACCCCACAAAGATTGTGTTCACTGCACCCCAAAAAGATTGTGTTCACTGCACCCCAAAAATGATTTTGTTCACTGCACCCCAAAAAGGATTTTGTTCACTGCACCCCAAAAAGGATGTTGTTCACTCCACCCCAAAAAGATTGTGTTCACTGCACCCCAAAAAGATTGTGTTCACTGCACCCCACAAAGGATTTTGTTCACTGCACCCCAAAAAGATTGTGTTCACTGCACCCCAAAAAGGATGTTGTTCACTGCACCCCAAAAAGGATTTTGTTCACTGCACCCCAAAAAGATTGTGTTCACTGCACCCCACAAAGGATTTTGTTCACTGCACCCCACAAAGATTGTGTTCACTGCACACCAAAAAGGATTGTGTTCACTGCACCCCAAAAAGATTTTGTTCACTGCACCCCAAAAAGATTGTGTTCACTGCAGCCCAAAAAGATTGTGTTCACTGCAGCCCAAAAAGATTGTGTTCACTGCAGCCCAAAAAGATTGTGTTCACTGCAGCCCAAAAAGATTGTGTTCACTGCAGCCCAAAAAGATTGTGTTCACTGCAGCTCACACACAGAAAAATGGATGTGGATCACTGACACCTGCCTATCTCCAATCCCACACCACACAGCAATATCGATTGTAGTTTGTAGAACACAGTTTCCCTAAAATTCAGCAGACTCTGTCCCTAACAGGATTGAGAAGAGATCGTAGATCAGGATTGAGTGCAGATTCACCCCACCCCCCACACAGCAATATCGATTGTAGTTTGTAGAAGACACTGACCCTATAATTCAGCAGACTCTATCCCTAAAATGCCTACAACTCGCCCTGCCTAAACACTCCGACCTGTCCCTCAATTCTATCCGGACACAAATGGTTTTTTCCTGCCTATCTTTCCCTAATCAGCAGCCAGCACATTGATGTGTGCTCTGTCCCTTAGCTAAGCAGCAGAATGACGCTGCTGCGGCGGCTGCCTCGAACTTATAAAGACTTGGTCACATGCTTCAGACGGCCAATCACAGCTACTAAGACATTTGCAGGCATGGCTGGGATGGCTTAAGGCACACCAGTTAAACGATTGTTGATTGGCTGTTGAAAGCCCGCCATGAAAAGAGCGCCAAAGCATGCAAAACCCGGAAATAAAACGACCGAACACGGATTTTTACCCGAACATACAGTAAAGTGTCCGTGTTCGGGTAAAAAAAATCCAATTATTCGGTACGAACACGAATAATACAGTCCGTGTTCGCTCAACACTAATCTTCAGCACTACCAACAGTCATCCTATGGAAAAATAAAAAATGCATATACATGGCATGGCATAAGACTGTCTCAGAATAAAACAGATACAGAGGGCAATGATAGAGTTATTTAGGTTCATGCAGATTTCCCCTATCAACCAGAGGATCTGCTGGACATCCAATGACGGACGTTATTCAGGGAATTTTTTACATTTTTATTTACTAAAGAATCCTGGGTTAAGCTCTTATACAATAACCCAGGTCATACAAAAACAGACATTTAGATATTAGAAGCATCCCACAATCTACCGGTCTTAAATCTAGATGCCCTGATAAAGTCATCCCAGTTCAGAGGGGGTATAGATGGCCTAAGTCAGATGGTTACTTATTTAAAGAAATTCTCCCATAGTTTGCCCGGTACCAATGGTGGGACAGGGTGATATGGCTAATCACATTTAGGGTGTAAGATGTTTAGTTATTCACTATTATATTTTTATAGCCCAATATTAATTATCATATTCTACCTATTATAACACTTTATAGCTCCATCATTAATACCGGGGCTGGGATTGACTTCATATATTCATGGCTCTAAAAATATACTGAGGCTCATGTCAGTGTTTAGTCCCAGAGGTGTCAATGTCTTTAGACGAAATATCCAGGCTTTTTCCTCTTTTAGGAGGACTTTATCAAAATCACCTCTTCTGGGTGATATTTTTAAAGCCCAGAAACCCATTACCTTGAGGCCTGTTGGGTCCCCGCAGTGTTTTTCAGCGAAATGTAGCCCAATTGGAGTCTCCTCCTTGAGACGTACACTTTTGAGGTGCTCCCCAATTCTGATACGGAGTTGTCTTTTGGTCTTCCCTACATACATTTTATCGCAGGGGCACTTTATAATATACAGAACTCGAGAGGTAGAACAGTTTATGAAAGACTCGACTTTATACGTCGTCTTGGATTGTGAATCAGTGTAAGTCTGTGATTTTATTACATGAGTACAAATCTGACAGTGGCCACAGGGGTACATTCCTTTGAGAGGCTGTAATTCAGTAAGCCAATTAGACTTAGTAGTGCGTGTGAACTCTGAATGTACCAAGTGGTCACCGAGATTCGTAGCTCTTCTAGCTGTTAACAATGGGCGTGGTCCAACTATATTTTTTAGTAATTCATTGTTTTGTAAGACATGCCAGTGTGATTGGAGGATTTTTCTCACCTCATTCCACTGGCAGCCATATTTAGTGATTAGGCGTGGTAAGTTAGGGTTTTCTGACTTTGATTTAGTTTGGTTCAGAAGCTCCTTTCTTTCCCTTTCTGCCGCTTTTCTTTTTGCTCTCCTGATCATCCGGTGTGAGTATCCCCTCTCGCGAAATCTCGCATAGAGCTCTCTGGATTCCCGTAGATAGTCTTCACCGGATGAGCAGTTACGTTTTATGCGGAAAAACTGTCCCCATTTTGAGGCTAGTGGGATGATGGCTATCTGCCCTCAAGAGTGTATTGGCGGCTGTTGGTTTGCGAAAGGTAGTAGTGGTTAGTCTCCCGTCTTTAAGCTCGATGTTTAAGTCCAAAAAGGAGAGCACTTTCCTGTCAACTGTATAGGTTAGCCGGATGTTTCGCTGATTAGCATTGAGTTCCGACACAAAGTGCTCCAGCTCAAGTGGTGTACCTGCCCAGACCATGAGCACATCGTTTATATACCTCAGCCAGGTCAGGGCATGGCTGAGGTACATAGACGAGATGTACACCACTTCCTCCTCCCACATGCCAAGATGTAGGCAGGCATACGACGGTGCCCAAGGGGCCCCCATAGCCGTTCCTCTGATTTGCTGGAAGAAGTTATTGGAAAATTGGAAAACATTATTTAGCAGGGAAAATTCAAGTAGTTCCAAAAGGAATTCGTTCTATGGGCCTAGTAACGGAAATTTCTGTTCCAAGAAATGGTATACTGACAATAGGCCCCAGGGATGGGGAATAGAGGTATAGAGAGACTCCACATCTATACCGACAAGCAGAACTGCGGTAGCAAACTCAAGATCTTGGATCTTGTTCAGGACGTCCCCCGTATCTCTCACATACGAGGGAAGGTCGAGGACAAGATCCTTGATCAATGAGTCCAAGTATTTGCCAATCCTATCCAGTGGGCCCCCACAGGCTGACACTATCGGTCTGCCCTGGGGGTCCACTGGATTTTTGTGTATTTTTGGTATGACATAAAAAGTGGGGATGTTATACTCTTGTACCTGGAGATATTGTTTCTCCTTAGCTGTGAGTAATCCAGCTTCATATGCGAATTGAAGTTTTTCATTTATATTACGAACTAGTTCTGGTAGCGGGTTAGATTGGAGTTTTTTGTAGGTGTTAGCATCTGATAAGAGACGTTTTACTTCTTTCTCATAGTTATCCGCAGTTAACAACACTACATTACCTCCTTTGTCACTTTTTTTGATGACTATATCATTGGCCTTTTTGAGGTCACGTAACGCAATCCGTTCCTCCCGTGTGAGGTTGTCGGAGGAGAGTGAGTCCCAGTTTACCCGTTTAAAGTCTTCTTCTACCAATAGTAAGAAGGAATTTAGCCATTTGTTAGCACAAAATTTAGGCATCTTGGTAGAGCGTATATATATGTTACTTTTTCTCAAATTTTCACTATTTGTAGGGGACTCCTCCTCCTCCGAGAACTCACCTGCCTCATCTAGTAGTGACTCT
Source organism: Pelophylax lessonae (assembly GCF_965119305.1). Taxonomy (NCBI): domain Eukaryota; kingdom Metazoa; phylum Chordata; class Amphibia; order Anura; family Ranidae; genus Pelophylax; species Pelophylax lessonae. The sequence goes on along the minus strand of NC_138771.1, from coordinate 407,614,477 downwards.
AGAGCTGAAAGTGCTTCTACTTCTTTAGGGTCTGATTGTACTTCATTAGTCTCCGGCATGTACCAGCCTGTAGTATCTCGGACCTGCCTGGTGTGTTCCTTGTTCTTCATGATGCTCTCTGCGCTTTAAACGGACCTCTGAGACTATCACAGTGCAGGTGCATTTACATGGAGACTTGATTACACATAGGTGGATTCTATTTAATATCATCATTAGTCATTTAGGTCAACATTGGATCATTGAGAGATCCTCACTGAACTTCTGGAGAGAGTTTGCTGCACTGAAAGTAAAGGGGCTGAATAATGTTGCACGCCCAATTTTTCAGTTTTTTATTTGTTAACAAAGTTTGAAATATCCAATAAATTTCGTTCCACTTCATGATTGTGTCCTACTTGTTGTTGATTCTTCACAAAAAATTACAGTTTTATATCTTTATGTTTGAAGCCTGAAATGTGGCAAAAGGTTGCAAAGTTCAAGGGGGGGGGGGGGCGAATACTTTTGCAAGGCACTGTATGCAGCCTGCTGCAGCTATACTAACATTTCTAAAGCAAAAAATGTCATATACAAATATACATACAAGTTTCAAATCACATGTACTTGTCATACGGGCGCAGAAAAATTGGGCCTTGCCTGAACACCGTAACTCCTCGCAGTTACTCTGGCTGGGTTCAGGAACGGGCCCTGATGCTAAAAAATCCATACAAATTTTAAATCGCATGTACAGTACTATACAAGTGCCAAAAATTGGGCCTTTGTTATTGCTGGTGCCTGAACACCGTAACCAACCCCTCACAGTCACTCTTGCTGGGTCCAGGAACTGGACTTGCTTGTAAGAATTCCATGCATATTTGAAATCGCATGTGCTATACAAGTGACAAAAATTGGGCCTTTGCGGTAGGTGTTGCCTGAACACCGTAACCAAGGCTTCGCAGTTACTCTTGCTGGGTGCTGGAACGGGACCTGCTGGTAAGAATTTCATGCAAATTTGAAATCGCATGTGCTATACAAGTGCCAAAAATTTGGCCTTTGCAGAAGGTGGTGCCTGAACACCGTAACCAAGCCCTCACAGTTACTCTTGCTGGGTGCCGGAACGGGACCTGCTGGTAAGAATTCCATGCAAATTTGAAATCGCATGTGCTATACAAGTGACTAAAATTGGGCCTTTGCAGTAGGTGTTGCCTGAACACCGTAACCAAGGCCTCGCAGTTACTCTTGCTGGGTGAAGGAACAGGACCTGCTGGTAAAAATTCCATGCAAATTTAAAATCGCATTTGATACACAGGTGCCAAAAATTGGGACTTTGGTGTTGGTGGTGCCTGGACACTGTAACCCCTCACAGTTAGCAGGGCACAGGGACAGGGCCTGCTGTTAAAAATGACATACGACATTTAAATTTTATGCACCTGTCATACAAGTGCAGAAAAATTAGGCCTTGGGGGTTGGTAGTGACCTAAGCCATAAACATTGTTGGAAGCTAGCAGAATCAAGGTAGAATAGAATAGGCAGCATATGCAGTCTTCAAGGGATGGCAGACCCCTAGCAAATTCAATCTGTTACATTAACATCAGGGGCCTGATAGCTCTTGTTGATCCGGGACTGGTTCATTTTGATGAAAGTCAGTTGGTCAACAGGGTCTGTGGACAGACACACTCTTTTGTCCATCACAAAACCTCCAGCAGCACTGAACGTCAGTTCAGAAAGCACGCTGGAAGCAGGACAGGCAAGTAGCTCCATTGCATATTAAGCAAGTTCTGGCCAGTGATCCATCCCCAAGACCCAGTAAGCCAGTGGATGCGCAGCTGGAAAGGTCTCCAAGTCTGCTCTTGCGCCTAGATAATCATGCACCATATGATGGAGACACTAGCGATGGTTGCTTAAACCTAACAGCCCTGGGTGCTGCTGAGGACAAAAGAACTGTTTAAAGGCATCGGTCAGCAGGCGCCTTCTCCACCGCTCTTCCTTTGGCTGAATGATGCCTCAGAAACACATCCGGAGAATGTTGACCTCCCAGTGTCTGGAAAGGCGGTACACAATTTTTTTTTCAAGGCCTCCTCAAGATGTTTCATCCTCTGCTCTCTCTGTGAAGGCAGGATGAGCTCTGCAACTTTACCTTTGTAACATGGATCAAGAAGGGTTGCCAACCAGTAATTATCCCTCTCCTTGATAGCACAAATCCTTGGGTCCTTTCGCAGGCTTTGCAGAATCAGGGAGCCCATGCAACGTAAGTTGGAGGAGGCATGAGCTTCTGAGTTTTCTGGGTCACTAAGAAAGACATTGTCAGCAGGAGCAACCTCTCCCCAACCACGTACAACTCCTGGGGTTTCTGGGGAATCAAAACCATCCCTTGAAGACTGCTGTATGCTATCCTCTACATCCATGCTGCCAAAATCCTCATCCTCCTCCTCCTCTTCCTCCTGTGTGTTTTGTGGCCCTTCAGGAATGATATATGCATAAAGGGGGCCTTGTGAGGAAAGGAAGTCCTCCTCTTCCTGCCACTGTTCTGCCACAAGTGCCCTGTCCATGATTCCATGCAGCGTGTGCTCCAGCAGATAAACTAGCAGGATAGTGTCACTGATGCATGCATCATCCCGGCTCACCATCCTTGTGGCCTCCTCAAATGGTGACAGGACGATGCATGCATCCTTAATCAAAAGCCACTGGCGTGGCAAAAAAAAAGCCAAGCTCCCCTGACCCTGTCCTTGTGCCATACTCACACAGGTACTCATCGATGGCCCTCTGCTGCATGTGCAGCCACTGCAGCATTGCCAAGTTGAGTTCCACCTGGTGGGAATGTCACAAATGAGGCGGTTGGTGGGCAGGCTGAATTCCCCTTGAATGACAGATAAGTGAGCACTGGCATTGAACGAATGGCGGAAATGGCCACAGACTTTTCTGGCCTGCCCCAGGAGATCTTGGAAGCCCTGGTATCTGGTCAAAAAATGCTGCACCACCAGATTCAGAACATGTGCCGATCATGGAACATGTGTCAAGTGTCCCTGTGGGAGGGCGGAGAGAAGGTTGGTGCCATTGTTGCATACAACCATTCCTGGCTCAAGCTTGCCTTTGCAGAGCTGACAGAAACTCTGCACCGGTGTGACTACTATCCCCTAGATAGACCAACTGAAGCACAGCATGGCATCTTTTAGCCTGACTGCGTGCATAGCCCCTTGAATGCTTAGGGAGCACTGCTGCTGCAGAGGAGAATTAAGCAGAAGAGAACATGGAGAAGGAGGAGGAGGTGGTGGAGTAGCCAGATGTGACAGAACCAGCACCAGCTTTTTGGAGACGTGGTGGCAAAACCAGCTGCATGACCGAACCCTGTCCTGCATCCTTCCCAGCTGCCAGCAGAGTTAACCAGCGTGCCGTGAAAGAAATGTAAAGTTCCTGTCCATGCCTGCTGGACCAAGAGTCAGCAGTAATGTGAACCTTCCTGCTGACCGCTTTGTCCAACAAGGCCAAAACACTACCTTCCACATGACAGTAGAGAGCCGGAATGGCCTTACGTGAAAAGAAATGCCTTTTTGGGACCTGCCACTGTGGTGCAGCACATTCCACAAATTTGCAAAAGGGAGCCGAGTCTACCAGCTGAAAAGGCAGTAACTGTAATGCTAGTAATTTGGCCAAGCTAGCATTAAGACGCTGAGCATGTGGATGGCTGGGACAGTATTTCTTTCTATGGTTCAAATACTGGGGTAGTGAAATTTGTCTGCTGCTCAAATCAAGCGGTGGTGTACTGCTAGCAGATTGGGTGCAAGTCTCTGTGCCACTCATTGCTACACCATCATCCCTCTCAATGCTGGTATTTGAGAAGGCATGAGGTATAGTAGGGTTAGAGATCGTAGATGAGGAGCAAGGTGATGTATGCTTGTTTTGATCTGGTGCCTCTTTCAGGTACTGTTGCCAACGGACTGCATGGCAGGTCGTCATATGCTTTGTCAAGCATGTGGTGTCAAAGCGGCTGGTGTTCTGGCCACGCTTGATCCGCTTTAGACAGATGTTGCAAACAGCAATGCTGCGGTCTACTGCACAGATGCTGAAAAAAGCCCACACTAATGAACTTTTTGGAGTCCATGGGGATCTTGCAGCACCCTGCACCTGTGGAGCTCTGTGCTGTTGTTACTCCATAGGTTGGCTACTGTTATGGTGGCCCCTGGAGCACATTCTGCCTCGTTGGAGTTGTGCATCTTCCTCATTCTCCTCCTCCTCCTCCTCCTCCTCCTCCTCCTCTATCCTGTCATGTCATGCACCCAAGTACAGTCAGTGACCTCGTCATCCCCTCCCTCCTCACAGGGCCGGATTAAGAGCATCATGGGCTTGGTGCTGAGGATTTTGAAGGGCCTTAAGGGCCGTGCCTTGGCATGCACCCAGAGGAGGAAGGGTGCAGCCATGCATGCCTAATTCAACATGGGATGCTGTCTCTGAAGCCCATAAACACATCCATACATCGGCAATTGTCCCTCCTTGTCCGGCCTTCGTGCTGTGTGGGGAGGTTCTGAGGGAGCTGCCTGGGGAAGCGAGCATAGAAGCCAGACTTCTGTTTTTACAAGTGACAGAAGAGCGGTAACAGTGAATATGGCCAACCCGGGGCCTATATAAAGGTAGGGGCCTGGAGCTGCAGCTCCAATAGCCCCTACGTTAATCTGGCCCTGCCTCCTCGTCACTAGATCAAACTTGGCAATATGCTTCAGCTGTGGCAACATGACTGCTGGTTTCTTGATCACTATAGAAAGATCCACAACTGAGAAAATGTTACAGTGGTTGATATCTGAAGTGATCTCTATTCTTACAGGTCTGTGATCACTATAGAAAGATCCACAATTGAGCAATGGTTACTGTAGCTGATATCTGAAGTGATCTCTATTCCTACAGGTCTGTGATCACTATAGAAAGATCCACAACTGAGCAATGGTTACTGTGGCTAATATCTGAAGTGATCTCTATTCCTACAGGTCTGTGATCCCTATAGAAAACTCCACAACTGAGCAAAGGTTACTGTGGCTGATATCTGAAGTGATCTCTATTCCTACAGGTCTGTGATCCCTATAGAAAGATCCACAACTGAGCAAAGGTTACTGTGGCTGATATCTTAAGACTCCAACCCAACCCAACTTAATGAGGTATACTACAATAGAGGGCCTCTACGTCAATAGACTGTATGAGGCTATTCAGTTGTATAGGGACATTATGCAATTTTTTTAGCAGGTCTACTGTATAGTATCTTGGATGTGGGATGGGAGACAGAGCACATGGGGAAGCAGAAATTCATCTTCCAGATGACTTCCTTTATCTGCTTTGGCCCCAATACCTGAGATGATAGGATGACCAGGTGGCCTTCTCAGGTTTTTGTGAGTTTTTGGTATTGCATAGAACGATGGAATTCTTGCATATGGGATTTAGAGAGCTTCGTATATCTCCTTGTCAATATTCCCATTCCTATTTGTCTCAGCAATCAATCTATTAAATTCATTATTGAAATTAAAAATTCGATCCTCAGGGAACCTTTTATACCAATCTTTGTTAGAAAGGGTATCTAGGCACATCCGTTTACTGTACAATTGTGTGTCCATCACCACTACGTTTCCTCCTGTGTCAGCCATTTTTTATAGTCAAGTTCTCATTACTCTGTAATCTGTTTATTGCCTGCCATTGTTCTGATGTTAAAGTATTATGTGAATGATGAGTGAGGTCCAGTCGTTTAACTTCTACTGTTGTTTGAGAGAGAAATGTCCAGATATATGAATTAGTCTGTAGAGGGGGGAACTTTGTTGATTTTGTTCTTAAGTTTTACTGGTTCCATGGGTGGCTGTGCCTGAGAGAATGTCCCTAGTAGCACCTCCAGGGAGCCCCCCTTGGCAGAACCACCTATAGCCATCATATTCTCATTAATTATTCTTTCAAGGTTAGAAAATCTCCGACCGTGAAACCCTTCTATTGTTCTTTTTCCTGTATTTTCTTTTTCCTCTCTTCATCATAGAGATGTTTAAATGTAAGTATTTGGGCAAACTGAGATCTTTAACTACCTCAAACCTATCTGTACTGATAGCTGGGCAGAAGCCTAGACCTAGTTGTAATATCTCAATATCCAGAAAGTTTACGAGGATAAATTTATCACCTGTAATTTATTACCCGCTACTTGTTTTTTAGTACATACCAATCTAGATTATGCGTGGTCATTTTTTTTTTATGTTGTCTTGTTTCGGAGGATGTAATAAAAAATCCTTGGTGTTAGTGCCTTTAGTGGTAGCTCCAGAGCTGACTTCTATGGTTGGTTCCTAATTTGGAAAGAGAATATTGGGATAGGATTCAGCATCTTATGATATAAAGTGGTTCTTCACAAAGTGTCTCATATACACCACCACATAATTTATTTCTTGATTTAGCCCCATCCGAGCTCATTATTGACAATTCATCCTTTACCAAAGCCTTCTTTTTAACCAGATCAAGTGCCTAGAGATATATTGTTATGCATCCATTTCTATCACATTAACCACTTTAATATCAGACACTTTTACCCCTTTCCTGTCCAGTCCAGTTTTCAGATTTCAGCATTGTCACGCTTTGAATGAAAATTGTGCAGTCATGCATCACTGTACCCAAATTAATTTTTTCCTTTTTTCCAATTTAATAGAGCTTCCTTTTGGTGGTATTTAACCACCGCTGGGTTTTTTTATTTTTTGCTAAGCAAAAAAAAAAATATATAGAAAATGTTGAAAGAAACGTGTTTTTCTTTGTTTCTGTTATAACATTTTGCAAATAAAATGCCAAAATGTATTCTGCTACATTTTTTTTTTTTGGTGAAAATAACCCAGTCAATGTATAATATTTAGTCTTAGGAAAGTTAAAGAGTCCACAAACTATGGTTTATATTTGAAAATTGATCACTGTACTGTAGTGACCGTCTATCTCATTTCTTGAGGCCTGAAAACACCATAGTACAAATATTCCCCAAAATGACACAAAAGTCCAAGGTATTTCGTAAGAGGCTGGGGAGTTTTTTGAATTTGTCATTTTTTGCCACAATTTTTTTTGGAAAATGACAAAAAATTAAAAGATAAAATGTTCACAATTTTTTTTTTTTACATACTGTCCCCAGTGAAATACAGCATTATCATATAATGGGTGTGGCGATGATCAAGAACTCTGACTGGTGACAGTATGTTAAAAAAAAAATATTTTTTTTTTTTACTTTTTTATTACATTTCTTTCTTTTTTTATGATTTTCTTTTTTTGCAACTATTTTTATTGAATGCAACTGAATTATTCAGTGTGTTTTGTTGTGATTAGCTGTGATTGGTCACAGCTAATCACATGGTACAGATGGGCTGTGATTGGCCCTGTCTGTACCATGTAATCAGTGTGACCAATCGCAGCTAGCAACACAATTGTACACAGTACACACAGATGGCATGAAAAGAAGCCATCTATTGTTTACAATTGTCATGTGATCTCCTGTGATTTAGGCACAATCTGGCATGATGTCTACCAGGATTGAATAATGTGGTTAAGGAGCAGTTTATTCTCAAGATCCAGGGAGCGCCACTGTTACCATTCCAATACACTGTCTCCAATTTTTTGCAGATCTATTAAAGGATACCCTGCAAACACATACAAATCTCAATATCTTCTCCAAGGGGTTGAGGAACCACAGCACTATCTACAAATAGGTGTACCCAGCTAAGAGTCTCATCTAGAAAGATGACTCCACTCCTGTGATTGATTCCCTAAACAAAGGTCTGAGCCAGTTGACAGAATGGAATTCCCAATGCACCTTCTTCCCCAACTCAGAATCCAGATAAACTGGATCCTGAATGGCAGCAAGTAACCCATAAAGGTTCTCACAAACCAGGCTGCACCCACAAACATCTACAGCTTATAATCCCCTCTACACTTTATTCCTGGTAATTGGAGAGCCTAAGTTAGCCAAACTTATCCCCGCTTGCTCCTGAGCAGCATCGTGCTGCACACAGATAATCAAAATCTACTCTTTTAAAGGTTTTGTAGATTATGAATGTGATTACAATGTGCAACTTTATCAAAGGTGAATCCAGTAACTGTAATAAACCATTTACTCTAAGGTCCCTAAAGAGGATACACGTCCATAATTTGAGATTATAAAAAAGGATGTTTAACTTTAGAATGCAGAAATGGTTCTTTCTATACTGTTAGAGTAAGAAGTAGTATTAGCTTTAGATGACTTCCCCATGAAGCAGTCTATACAGGACTATAGGAATTGTTAGGGGCGAAAAAAAATCACACAGACACATACTAACACACATAATTATGTAAGAAATGTTTACATATGTAATTATTTCTGCTCTGTATTTTATTATCATCTATGAAACTGCATGCCATATGTTTCCGAGGTCATCCCAGAACCTATTACATTGTTATTCCTGTTACACCTGTTACTGTAACACTACACTAGTTACATTCAAAGTAAAAACTTGGAAATAATTAAGTCAATTTAGGTAAAGAATGAAGATAAGCAAAGATAAAGAATATTGCCATGCAATTTCCAAAGGTGTTTCCCTTTGCAAGGATAGTAAAGTCTTAGAGTAGTTATCTTTTTTTCTTCCTCTAATACCAGTTTCATAGGTGGAACAGATAGATGGTTATCTTTGAGAAAGTAAATAACTAAATAGGGTAAGATCCTGGTTTAATAAACAAGGTTGTGCGAAATTTCTGTCCCTAAAGAAACAAATACACTTTCGAAAAACTTGACTTGGGATTCTACTGGCACTTTTATTTGTTGTGGTTTTGTTTCAAAAAGTTTTTGTCACAAGTTTGGGTTAAATCTAGGTCTAGGTCTCTTCATAAAGATCTTATGTTCTGTATCTGTGAAAGTTTACTTTCCATTACAAAGATCAAAACACAACAGTATGTGGGTGCATATGCGAGTGTCGTTGCTTCTGACATTTGTAAACAGCAGGGACATTTTGAAGCGTCCAGAAAAATAAAAGCAAAGTATGACATTTACCTTCTGATGGACACGTAGGGGACCCACAAGCAGCACATATAAATGAACTATCCCATATCCAGGATTTAGCTGATTGCAGTGCACACTGAGGGAAAGCACATTGTAGTGACTTACATACACTGGTGCTTTCACTCATTTGCTGAAACAACAGATAGGCTAGGTTCACAGTCACACATGTCCAGTGTAAATTTCACCTCTGTCTTCACTGTGAATTTCCTCAGCAACTGTTCAGAGGTTCAGCTGCGAATTAAGATGAGGTTCAGATGCAAATTTTTGGAGCCGACAGCCACCAGCAGCTTTAACATTAGCTGGTTGTTAGGAAGTGGGTCAGGAAGCCAGCTCCTGCATCCTTAACAACAGATGATTCATCAGCTGGGGTTCTCCTAAAATCCATACCAGACCTCTTCCCCAAAATCCTGGGCGGTGGTTGTGGGGGTCTGTTGGCAGGGGACTTCCCAGAATCTTTAACAAGGGAGCCCCCAGAAACCCCACCCCACCGTTTAAATGAGTATGGGGTACATTGTACTCCTACTTATTCACCAAAAAATAGTGTCAAAAAGAAATAAAAACACAGACAGTTTTTGACAATTCTTTTATTCAAAATAAAAAAAACAATGTCTAACGATTGCTGAAGACAAGCAGACTAAGGACATGGATTACTGGAACCATGTCCTGTGGTCTTATGAGACCAAGATAAACTTATTTGGTTCAGATGGTGTCAAGTGTGTGTGGTGGCAACCAGGTGAGAAGTACAAAGTCAAGTGCGTCTTGCCTACAGTCAAGCATGTTGGTGGGAGTGTCATGGTCTGGGGCTGCATGAGTGCTGCCAGCACTGGGGAGCTACAGTTCATTGAGGGAACCATGAATGCCAAAATGTACTTTGACATACTGAAGCAGAGCATGATCCCCCTCCCTTCAGAGACTGGGCCACGGGGCAGTATTCCAGCATGATAGCGACCCCAAACACACCTCAAAAAAGACCACTGCCTTGCTACAGAAGCTGAGGGTAAAGGTGATGGACTGGCCAAGCATGTCTCCAGAACTAAACCCTATTGAGCATCTATGGGGCATCCTCAACAGAAGGTGGAGGAGCACAAGGTCTCTAACATCCACCAGCTCCGTGATTTCATCATGGAGGAGTGGAAGAGGACTCCAGTGGCAACCTTTGAAGCTCTGGTGAACCTCATGCCCAAGAGGGTTAAGGCAATGCTGGAAAATAATGGTGGCCACACAAATTATTGACACGTTGGGCCCAATTTGGACATTGTCACTTAGGGGGGTACTCACTTGCCATCGGTTTAGACATTAAAGAGGAAGTAAACCCTCCTCAGGAAGTTGTACCTATAGGTAAGCCTATGTTAAGGCTTACCTATAGGTACTGTAAATATCTCCTAAACATGTACCGTTTAGGAGATATTTACATTTGATGCAGCCAGTGACGTCACTGGCGCATGCGCTCTGAAGGAACGGCAGATCGTGCCGTTCCTTCAGAGCCCTGTGCCGTGACCGTCGGCTCCCGCGCGCGTGCGCGGGAGTGACGTCACCGCGGCTCCGGCCAATCAGATGGCCGGATGCCGCGATCCCGGAAGACGGGCGACTGTACATGTCGCCTGTCATAGAGGTAAGAGAGCGGCGCGGCGAGGGCTCGTTCTAAGGTAAGTATTTGATAATGAGCTAGTATGCGATGCATACTAGCTCATTATGTCTTTATCTTTCAGGATGTAAAGAAAAGAAAAAAAAATTATCGGTTTACAACCTCTTTAAAGGCTGTGTGTTGAGTTATTTTGAGGGGACAGCAAATTGACCAAGTTTTACAAGCTGTACACTCACTAGGTTACATTGTAGCAAAGTGCCATTTCTTCAGTGTTGTCACATGAAAAGATATAATAAAATATTTACAAAAATGTGAGGGGTGAACTCACTTTTGGGAGATACTATAAATCTGCGCTCTGTTTGTTATTGCATTGAAAAGTGATAAAGTGCTGCAATAATGAGATAATTTCCCCAATCAGAAGTATACAGAAGTTATGTTTGTTTTTGAGGAGGTTTATTGAATACCTGCCATGAGGGAAAGAGCTGACAGGGAACCAAGGAGAACAGAGAGACAGTGGTGCAAATCGGTGACCCAGAAAAAAGCAGTGAGCGGCAAGGTGTTTGTAAACAGTGCTATTGAGATACTGTATGTTTCTTGGGCATAGTGAGTGACTGGGGTGCTGTGAGTACTGAGGTATTGTAACTGAGGTGCTATAAGTACTGCAGTATTGTGACTGGGGTGCTGTGAGTACTAAGGTATTGTGAATGTGGTTCTGTAAGTACTGAGGTATTGTAACTGGGGCACTGTGTGTGCTGATTTATTGTGACTGGGGCACTGTGAGTACTGAAGTATTGTGATTGGGGCACTGTGAATGCTGTGGTATTGTAACTGGGGTACTGTGAGTACTGAAGTATTGTGACTGGGGCACTGTAAGTACAGCGGTATTTTGATTGGGGCACTGTGAGTACTGAGGTATTGTGACAGAGGCATTGTGTGTACTGATTTCTTTTGTCTGGGGCACTGTAGGTACTGAAGTATTGTGACTGGGGCACTGTTAATACTGCGGTATTGTGACTGGGGTGCTGCAAGTACTGAGGAATTATGACAGCGGCATTATTTGTACTGATTTATTGGGACTGGGGCACTGTGAGTACTGAGGTATTGTGAAGGAGGTGCTTTGTGCACCGATTTATTTTGTCTGGGGCACTATAAGTGCTAAAGTATTGTGACTGGGGCACTGTGTGTGCTGATTTATTGTGACTGGGGCACTGTGAGTACTGAGGTATTGTGATTGTGGCACTGTGAATACTAAAGTATTGTGAGGGGGGCGCTTTGAGTACAGAGGTATTGTGACTGGGGCGCTGTGAGTGCTGTGGTGTTGCGACTGGGGCACAGTGAGTGCTATGGACACAGCGAGCCATGTGATCAGTGAGCAGGAGTACATAGAGAGGATGCCAAAAACTGTCTGACCAGGGAGTGGGAGGAGAGGACAACAGTAGCCGTGTGATCAGTGAGCAGAAATAGGACAGCAGGGGCTGTGTGAGTGAGGAGTGGAATCAGTCTGAGAGGATACCGGAGGCTGTGTGATCAGCAACCAGGAGGAGGAAGAGAGGACACCGAGGGCCATTTGATCAGTGTGCAGGAGCACGGATAGATGACACCTGGGGGCCATGTGACCAGTAAGCAGGGCTAGGTGAATAGGATGCCGAGGGCTGTGTGAGCAGTGAGTGGAAGAAGAGTGTGCAGGATCAGGAGGGGAGAACATCAGGGACTGTGTGACACCAGGGGCCATGGGATCAGTAACAGCAAGCAGGGGGAAAGGGGGCTAGAGGCTGTGTGATCAGTGAATGGGAGCAGGAGGAGAAGATGCCAGGGGCCTTGTGATCAGTGAGCAAGAGCAAAAAGAGGACACCAGGGGCTGTGTAGTCAGTAATCAGGAGATCCCAAACAGTTAGGAAATAACTAGTGCTTAGAATAAAATAAAGTTAGGAAGAAAGAGTAACAATAAATTATATAAAATATAATTCCTAATTTTTCCTGGATCATCCCTATTACGTTAGTTGATAATATGTCCAACGGGAGTGGTGATGTGACTCAGTGGCCATCCTTCACCATGTACATGTTCCTTAACCACTTGCCTACTGCATAACTTAGGTATATGGTGGCAGAGTAGCTCTCCTGCACCGGATCACATAACTTGCACATGATCTGGCACTTCCAGGAAGGGGGGCGTGTGCGCGCTTGCCAGCTAGCGCTACACCTGTGCTGTGACTAGACACAGCACAAGCCAATCAGTGGGTGCCGGTCAATGGCAGAGAATAAGATTGATCAAATTTCTTAGAAAAATACAACACAAAGTGCACAAAAACACTGGTTAGACACATACTGTATGTAACCCTTTGATCACCCTAGATGTTTAACCCCTTCCCAGCCGGTGTCATGAGTATAGTGACAGTACATATTTTTTTGCACTGATCACTGAATTAGTGTCACTGGTTCCTACAAAGTGCTAAAAGTGTCAGTTAGCGTTAGACTGTCCACCGCAATATTGCAGTCCAACTATAAATCGCTAATCGCTGCCATTACTTATATTAAAATAAAGAAATTCCAGCATATATCCCATAGTTTGTAGACACTATAACTTTTCTGCAAACCAATCAAAATATGCTGATTGGGATTTTTTTTTACCAAAAATATGTAACAGAATAAATATTGGCCAAAATTTACGAATAAATTAGATTTTTTTTTTTTAGAAAAAAAAATATTGCATATTTTTTATAGCAGAAAGTGAAAAAATATGGTTGGTAATTGTTTCCTTGGAAACCCTGATGCTGACACTAAGGAGGCAACACTGAAAAGCATTGTCAACCCGAAGGGGAGTTTGGACCATACCTGTCAGGTGCTGGCATGGGCCAGTAAACAGGAGGGTGGTGATATGGAGGTACAGGCACTAGAGGAAGGTAGTTGGGGTGACAGACAATGTTTTAAAGGGAAAGGCATTAGAAAGGCCAGTCCTGAGCTGACACATTCCAATAAATACACCCAGTTGTGTGATGTTGGGGATATCAGTGCAGGAGTGGCATTGCTGGAGCAGAGTAACTCCCCTAGCTGCCAGAGGAACAATTGCTCCTGTGAGGATGGAGCAAGGTTACAGAAAAGGATAGACAGATACTGGCAAGAGACACAATTATTAGAAGGTGTCAAGAACAGGCTGGCCATAGCTCAGCTGAAGTTTTGAGGCACATGCAAATGTGCAGGTGCGGTACTCTGAGTGCTCATCTTGCTTTGCACATGTGCACGCATAAGTGCATTTGACATTGACACTGGCGTCAAGTGGCCTATATAAGTGCAGCAACTACACTAGTTCATTGCTGTCTGATCTGTACCCGTTTTCCTGTATCTAATTGTGCTGACTGCTGTGATTGACTCGGCTTGCTCCTTGACCCTGCTTGACCCCTACCTGCCCGTACCTTGGCTTGTCTCTTGACTTTGCTCTGCCTTCTGCTGATGATACTCTGCCTGCCATCTATGCTCATACCTGAACATCTGTTGCTGACCTGACTCGTCTGACCTTGGATCCAGCTGTTCATCCAGTTCATCTGTCCTGCTTGCACCCAGCCTAGTTCTCACTAGTGCTACTCCTGCTGTGGACCGCCAGTCTTCCTGCACCTGCAATCAGCTGCTGTCTACTGCTGTCTGCTGTCTACCAGAGTGTGCCGTTCCTGCTGCCTTCTGCTGCTCCAGCTATCCAGCAAACTATGGTGATGCATCTGCTACGCATAATTGCAACCAGCGGAAGACTACAAAGGCACTTATACCACACCACACTCTTGCGACCACTGTCGCAACATCAGTGGTTCCCGAGCTAAAGCTGTAATAGAGGCCTCCCTCTGCACGACAGGCTTAGCAAGGCAAGATATGTGACAGAAGAACAGATAGGACAATCTATCACAGACTGTGATCGCTGAACAGTACGTTGTTTAGTGGGCGCTGGCTCTGCACATTGTGGTTCCGAGGGCCGGATTGTTGAGTGGGGTTTGGGAGGACCGAGCTCTCATGGCACATATTGGCATTGGCACCAATGACAAAGTTGGAGGAAAATTAAACATCCTAAAAAATGATTTCAGGGACTTGGGAGATAAATAAAATGGATCTCCAAGACAGCATTTTCAGAAATACTGTCTGTACCTTGAGCCACACCAGAGAGACAGCAGGAACTTAGGGAACTTATCAAGTGGCTGAGGAATTGATACACAAAGAAAGGTTTGGGTTCCTGGAGAATTTGGCTGACTTTTCGGTCAGTTACCGGCTCTATAGCAGAGACGGACTGCATATAAATGGCCAGGGTGCAGCTCTGTTGAGGGAGAATATGGCCAAAAAGTTAGAGGAACTTTTAAACTGGTGGTGGGGGGAGGGGTCAGAGGAAGCTATACCAAGCAGTGAGCGAGGATCAGAGAGTGCTGCTGTGGCCAGTGTTGGTAGTGTAACTAGAGTGGTGCCTAAGAATAATGTGCATAGCCTGGCAGAACTCTGTTGAAGCTTCAAACAAGGAGAAAATAATATGTGCTTGTACAAACCTAAAAAGCATGTTCATAACTGCTAGAAGTTTTGTTAATGAAATGGAAAAACTGGAACTTCAGATACATTTCGAAGAACATTTCGACAGTGTGGGAGTATCAGAAACCTGGCCTGGCAGCTCACATGATTGGCTTGTGACTGTGCAGGGAGAGAGAGTCAGCATTACTAAACTGTGCTCAATAATGCATGAAATTAAATAGGATGATATCCTAGAAACAAAGGACACATGGGAGTGCTTTAAGAACATGTTAAGTAATGGCATTAGCCAGTGTATTCCAGTGGGCAACAAATATAAAAGAGCTAAAGTTAAACCTGGGTGGCTAAATTCTAGAGTAAAAAGGCATATCACAGAGAAAAAAATGCTTTTTAAAAAATATACGGCCGGGGGTCACGTCAACATTTCAACAAGGAATGCAAAAAGAAATGTAAGAGCAAGATAAGGACAGCAAAAATAGACCACAAGAGACACATATTGGAGGAGAGTAAAAAAAAATCCCCAAATATTTTTTTTTTAATAATTTTAGTAAAAAGGCGAGGTCAGGACATACAGTATTGGCCCTGCAAAGGATAAACATGGGAAGTTAGTTACAAGTGGCAAGGGAAAGGCAACTGTATTAAATTCATTCTTCTCTTCAACTTTACAAAAAGAAAAGCTTAGTAATTGTTAATAGTAACACAACACAGAACGTCCCCTTGTGGCTAACAGAAGCCAGTATTCAAAAAAGACTTGAAACACTTGCTGTGAATTACCAGGTCCAGATTGCTTATACCTGAGTGACTTCAAAGAACATAGTTGTGTTATAGCCAGACTGTCATTCCTAATCTGTAAGGACAGCTTACTTACTGTAAGGGTCCAAGATTACATACCTGGAAACTACAGACCAGTCAGCTAAACATCAATAGTATGCAAACTATTGAAGGGGAAGATATAGGACC
Organism: Pelophylax lessonae; assembly: GCF_965119305.1. NCBI lineage: Eukaryota > Metazoa > Chordata > Amphibia > Anura > Ranidae > Pelophylax > Pelophylax lessonae. Next base: position 407,598,452 of record NC_138771.1, on the reverse strand, counting down.
ATATCCAATACTTTGCTGATGAAAACAGTATCCTTAGGCCTCTTGCACACTGCAGCTTAAAAATGCTCAGTACAGCATTTTTTTTCTGTGCTAAAATAGAGCCCATTCATTTTTATGTGCCTATGCACACAGCCGCGTAATTGAGCGCCGCTTATTCTTCAGTAAGAACAAAATAGAAAAATCTGCATTTTTGGTCAGTAATTTACGCCTGATGTGCACAAAAACGCGCAAATATACGCAAATACGCGCGAATGCGCGCGAATGCGCGCAAATGACCCTAAATGTCAATTGAATATCTAGAACGCTAGAATAAATTTATGCGCAATTGCGCGCATTTACGCGAATTCGCGCGAGCGTGTAAGCACGGAAATTCGCGAAAATGCGCGCATTACAATTACGCCAGAAAACGTAGATGCTCTAACAGGAGTATCGTGTGCAAGGTGCCTTAGTAGTAGCCAGCATGGATTTATGAAAGATCGTTCTTGCCAGACCAAATTGTTAACATTCTATGATAAAGTATGTATAGGGGGGGAGGTTTGGGACTTGAGGCGCACAGTGGGAGTGCCGTGCGACTCCATCCCGGTTCAATAGGTAAAAGGAAAGGACCAAGGACAACCAAATTGTTAACATTCTATGATAAAGTGAGCTGTAATTTGGATATAGAAAGGCCTGTGGATGTAGTGGCCCTATATCTGACCAAAAAAAAAAACAGAAAAAAAGAAGTAAAAATAATACTGAAGAGATGTCAGACTTTACCAGTACCAATAAGGAGGACTGTACACAGGTATACATATAAAAGTATCAAATTTATTACACAACAACATATGTTTTTTAAAAAGATTTAAAATAAAACAAAAAAAGGAAGAGCCATAGCTCTTATACAGTATACTAAATAGTCTAACATAAACAGTTTTTATGCTGATTGTTCCAAGAGGTCGACGGGTTTCGCATTCCATTGCTTCATCAGGACCTATATAACTTGGCAGCACAGACAATTGTCCTAAGTAACATAGAAAAGACACGTGGTATTTATAAATTTAACAGACAAGCAAAAGAAATGGATCAGGGACTTATATCACTGCATTGACTTAAAATATACTTTAGAGCTCCAGCAGTAGAAGCTGGGTAGTAGTAGATGAAATGGTCTCAGACACTTTTTGCAGGTATTTACGTATATTTCCTACACTGGCATATTGAAAATATAACCCTATCTTGAGTCAAACAAAACCAATTGTATTATAAACCAGCTATTAGATCCACATCCCTAGGGGCATTATTTAATTATATTTATTAAAAAAGAATAGTGCACACATGCAAAAGAAATGACTATCAAATATGGAGACAATCCATAAATAAAAATGGGGATTTGGTCCCACCATATGGCCATATCGTGCTCAAGCCCACCACTACGTCAAAGTACCCCATTGTTAGTGGGTCCTACACTATCCATAAAAAAGGATGAATCCAGCCTCTCTAACCCTTGGAGACAACACTCCTTGCTGGGAGAGATGTGCTAATGCACTACAAGGGACTCCTCCTATATCTACTTGATAGTGGACACTGATCGAGTACAGGTGTGTGCGGGCTCAACCCCAGAAGTCTGGTCAGACCGAATACATAATAAACAAGCAAAAAGTTGGGGGAGCAAACCCTGAATATGTATTTCTAAAGCTGGTGCAGTTACGAACCACTCGATCAGTGTCCACTATCACTATCTGCACATGGAAGTTGGGTAAGGAAAAAAATGGCTGATTACCCATAAATACCCTCACCTGTGCACAAGTCTGTCGTTTGACCAGCACATGGAAGCGAACTACATGCTTGGCTACCATGAATGGAGTTCTCTATGAAGGCTTATAAGGTTCACATGGAGTTTCGATCCTACGAGTTTGGAGACATATATATGGTGATCGGAGTATACTCTGAGGGAGAGTTTTGATCATTTATCTGGTGAGTTCCAGGAGAGAGGGGGGAGCACCGGTGATTGGTGGATTTTTGGTGGATGATTAAGAAATCCTTCACACCCTTTTCCCTGGGATTTGGATTGTCACTTACTGGAACTGTTTTGTGATTGAAAACTCCATCTTTTGGCATCATCCTTCCCACAGGGGAGTGACCTTATTATTGATATCAGTAGACTTTGTTCATTAGCGCTGTTAGTGTTGTGGATTTATCTATATGTTTTTAGATTGTCTATTACACCTTTTTTTCATAACTTTTTTAATATAACAGCAGCTGAGACCTTACAGGTCCTGTATGTATGTACATTCATATCTCTGGCAAAATTAGAGCGCAGGGTGAGTGATTACTTTGCAATTTTAGCGGTTTGTGCATTTTCTTCACTCCTTTATCAATATAGTTTATGTTAGACTATTTAGTATACTGTATGAGAGCTATGGCTCTTTCTTTCTTTTATTTTAAATCTTTTTTAAAAAACATATGTTGTTGTGTAAGAAGTTTGATACTTTTATATGTATGCCTGTGTACAGTCCTCCTTTTTGGTACTGGTAAAGTTCAACATCTCTTTAGTATTCTTTTTTTTTCTCCTTTTTTCTTTTTTTTGGTTGATAATAAGGATTAGGTACCCAACTGGCCCCTCTTTCTGTTTTGTCTATATCTGACCAAAGCATTTGCTATGGTACCCCATAAATGCTTAATTCACAAATTGAGGTGTGTTGGCATAAACAATTGTGTATAACTGGATAGAAAACTATTTACAGTGTCCAGAGGGTGGTGATACATAGCATATCTTCTGAATGGTCTGCAGTTGTAAGTGGGATACCCCAAGGTTCTGTCCTGGTACCATGTTTGTTTAATTTGTTCACAAATGATATAGAGGTTGGAATAAATAGTTCAGTCTTAGTGTTTGCTGACAATTCAATGTTAAGCAGGGTAATAACTTCCCAACAGGATATAGCAACTTTACATGATGACCTAGATAAAATAAAGGTATGGGAGACTACTAGGCTAAAAATATGAATGCAAGTTACTCGCTAGGTGGAGAACCTCTAGTGGAATCAAGGATGCAAAGGATCTGGGAATTCCAAGACTCTGCAATAGCATGCAATGCCAAGCTACAGCAAGCAAGGCTAGCAGACTAGTAGCATGCATTAAATACTGCATTATATACTCAAAGAGAGAAGACTATAATTCTACCACTTTACAAAACTCTTGTTTGACCACACCCTGAGTATTTCATCCTGTTCTGTTCACTAGTACTTAGGAAGGATGTGCTGAAACTGGACATAGTCCAGAGAAGGGCAACAATGATTTTAAGGGGAGGACGTGAACTCGCTTCCACAATTGGCAGTGTCAGCTGGGAGTGTCAATAACTTAAACATTTAGATGGGCAATGTAGTGAACACAATATTTAGGGATTTTGAAAATGGTAGGATGGCAATATTCAGATATTCTATGGATCACTTGCTCCTGGTGTGGCAGGGTGTTTATGGTGGAGGGGGGATTATGGTGTGGGGTTCTTTTTCAGGGGTTGGGCTGTAATTCCAACCAAACTCCCGCAAAGAGTTCTCGGTTTCCTCTTCTTCCTCCACACTTTCTCCAAATTGCACATTTCCTATCAGGCCACCACTCCCCCTCACACCCTCCATCAATAACACCATATGAACAATGGTGTGCTGAAGATCGGGGCACCAGGGGTGGTATCTCCATAGTTTATGCATCGTTACTGGACCCACCACTGAAGCAACCATACATGTTGGCATGGGAGAGGGACCTTGGTGTTGCAACGGAGCCTGAGTCTTGGTGTACCAGGCTCCGGTCTGCCTACAGGGGAATATTGAACGTCTCCTTGATAGAGGCGAGTGTCAAAGCACTGACAAGAGGGTACCTGGTTCCCTCTCGCTTAGCCAAAATGTACCCATCAACGTCTCAGAACTGTTTTTGAGGGTGTTCCATGTGAGGAACAATCCTTCACATTTAGTGGAGTGTCCCAGAATTATGAGATTTTGGAATAAGGTTTTTGCTTTGATACGAAAAGTAATAAATTTTGAAATAGATCAATCACCTTCTGTCGCTTTTCTGAATGACACTCCGGATCGGGTCCCACACCATACTAAATGTTTAATTTATTTGATGTTACTAGCAGCTAAGATCACTATTGCCAGAGTGTGGAAGTTTCCTCTGTGTCTGTCCCCTGCATAAAACAAAAGATATCCTGGATAATGCTGCATGAAAAAGTGGCCAGTGTTGTGAATGATAAACGAAAACTCTTTGAGCTAACTTGGGAACTGTGGGCACACTTTGTTAAGCTATCGCTGTCGTCCACACCTGGATGACTGCTGAAGGATGTTGTTCACTGAGAACTCTGGGTCCTCTTTTCTTGATCTTCTACTACTCTTCCTTTACTGCTTACTTTCCTCTCCACTTTTCCTTTCTCAACTCCACCACATTGAATTACTTTTCCCCCACACGGGGCTAGGCTTTTTTTCCTTTGTTTTTGTTGCACGCCAGATTAACAGACGCGGAGTGAATTTGCTAATGCATAGGTAGGAGTTTTTTCCTTTTATGTATGCTATTCCATATGTCTTTTTTTTATCTAACCCCTGAGACTACTCAGTTGAGAATGATGAGAAATTTGGCATTCTGAGTTTGCCATTTGCTGTTATTGCAGCAGTTGTTACGGACTTGATCGGAGCGGCGTCTGCCTGTTTCTCCTTATAAGAGTGCTGGTGCGCTCCGTATATAGAATCGCTGGGTCTGGTTGAGGCTGGTCATGCTGTTGATCCCCCTTGATGCAGTTGTGCTCCCAGGTGGGGTATCTGGGGGAAGGGATGACACCCCAGTCGCGGACACAGCACTTGTCCTGACTTTTACTAATAGTCATAGAGCCTCATGTCTGGTATTATGGATAATTAAGTCATGCTTTCCACTCATTTCACTTGGCTGTTAATTATCACTGGAAATTTCTGTTCATGTTGTTGTTTTTAAAAACCCAATAAAATATATTGAACGTGAAATTCTTTAACCAGTATTATCCAACAGTATACCATAGAACCTCCGCTACTAAAAACATAAAGGGGGCAGCATATTGCTTCATAAGTCAGTTCAGTGGCATTTCCATGATATATGTTGTGTTCAAGATGGTAGAGCTATCTTCCTAAGGGAAAGATTGGTTATCAATTGTGTACATTAGCAAACTTATATTTGTCAAACACAGCTTGGGTACTTTTTCTGGAATCAATTTTAGAGGGGCTACAGGAGTTCTTTGAGGGGGTTCTCATTCTAGGAGGAGATTTTACCTTTATATTGGACTTGACAATAGACGTGTCCTGCGGTGCATCACACATCTCATTTTCTACACTCAAAAGAGTCAAAAAATATTTACAACCCCACCAATCAGTAGATGTTTGGCATGTCCTTAACCCAACACAAAAAGAGTATACTTTTTACTTTCACCTCCACAACACTTGCACACAAATAGATTTATTTTTGATCCCACATGCTCTCCTACCAAGGGTACGAGGTGCTACAATAGGTTCCATTGCAATATCAGATCCCACCCCTATAGGAATAGATATAGACATCTAAACATCTCCTGTGGGGACCTGAAATTGGCAACTTAACAACACACTATTTCAGGATCCAACAATCCGGGAAGAAGTGTTACAATAACTCTTTTTTTGAGACTGATGACACCACAGAACCTAATCCCATGATCATATGGGAATCTCATAAAGTTTATATTTGTGGTATCTTGATTAAGATCGGCTCCCGTCTACAGAAAGAACAAATAGCTCGTAAAAAGCAGCTCCTTGCAGATATTTATAAATTGGAAAGAGTACATAAACAGTCATTGGAAACATCTGCTTTAGAGGAACTGACGATTCTTAGGGAACTCCTGAAGTCTATAGATCTGTTCAAAGCAATGGCAGTCAGCTGTAGATGAACATATTATGAAAACAGTAGCAAAAATTCCTAGCATGCGCACTTCAAGAGCAATATACCTGCACTTACATCTCTGAAATTCTAGATGACAGACAAAACATTTTCACTCACACTCCATTGCAGAGGTCTTTAAGAAATATTATGAATCTTTATATAATCTTGAAACAAATCCCTCCCCTAAACATACAAAAACATCATTAGACACTAATAATAAATACCTTACAGAGGCAAAACTCCCTTGCCTATCTTCAGATGTGATATCTAATCTTAATATTCCAATCACTGTGGAAGAATTCTTTACTGCATTGGCTCAGACTAGAAATGGTAAAGCGCCGGGATCAAACGGCTTCACTTTGTCATACTATAAAACTTTCTCACAACACCTGATGCCTTATTTTCTAAGAGCTTTCAATACCCTCAGACCAAACACTTGTTCCCCTATAGACTCCCTTCGAGCCCAAGTGACAGTAATAGCCAAAGAAGGTAAGGATCCATTGCTATAATCCAGCTATCATCCCATTTCCTTGCTTAACATTGATCTCAAATTGTCAAAATATTAGCTAAGAAAATTATTTAATTTATCCCTGACCTTATTTATTTTGATCAGGTGGGCTTTATCCCTTTTTTAGATACACTAGGCGCTCTACCTGGAACTCTGGGTGACCCCTGAGGAAGGGCTGATTCCATGCCCGAAACGCGTAGGGTCGGTTCCGGTTCCACGATTGCCCTATGTACCTAGCGTCCCCATCCTGGTTCGGTATTCGGTCTGTCAAATGCATGCAATTTTAATGCCCTGTATGTGCAATTGTGTCTTTTTCTATATATTGTTTTTTATGATTTGTTCTATTTTGTATCAATAAAGATTATTTTATGCAGTATACAGTGTTCAGCGGCATTTATAGTCCCATACCACAAGGGGAACTCTTTTTGTATACACTTTGACTAGGGATGATGGCCGCTGACACTGGGCACCGAGTATGAGAATACTTTTTGTCTCTATCGATTAGGGTGGAAGACACCCATTTCCCCGTTTCTAGTATTCTCATACTCATTGCCACATCTATCTCATACAATTAATGTGTATGAGTATTTACGATCATTAAGATTATATTTACTCTAATTAAAGTTTAAGTTATTTCTGGATCTAGTTTTGCTTACCTACGAATACTTATTGAGTCCATAATGTTCAAGGGCAAAAACTTCGAGAGTATTCTGTCTTCTTATAGGGAGCAGGGCAAAAAGGAAGCCCAGGAGTCTGAACTAGACTCTCTGTTCTTTCAGCTCAAGAAAATGGTTGAGAAAAGAACGAACCTACATCTACATATTGAGAACTTTGAGCAGTATGTGAGGGAGGACATCAACCCGTTCGGTCTACGCATCCAGATCTTCCCTACTATGGAGGATCTGGATGACGCATTCAAGAAGCGGTGGGAATCAAACCTACAGATTTGCTCCAAAAATATGATGTTACTATTGATAGAGGAGTACAATAAACGTATCAAACTATTAGAAGGGAAAATTGATAAAATCTATGAAAAATTGACACCCTTCCAGGACTCACCTAGATACAAAAATCTGGAGTCCAATATTAAGATACAATTGGACAAAACCATTAGTGAGAACATCGTCAAAAAGGAACGAAAAATCTGTAGGGATAGAGTGGCCTTCCGTGACCACGTGGCGTACAGGTGGTCCAATCATTCAACGTACCAACCACCTAGAGGACTAAGACCATCTAAAAACCAATACGGATCAAATTCTTCTTTGAATTCATCCGTCTCGTCCTCGTCCTTTAAACAGGATGTCCCTAGAAAATCCGTTAAGAATAAACGAAATTCTCCTAATAAACAGTTAAAAAATCCATCTAAAAAGCAAATAACAGAGGGTAGCCGTGCACTCCCTACGCCAATAGGGACATATAACACCCGCCAAAATCGCAATGTGCCTGGTATGTCTGACCCTACCAATGCACTGTCCAAACAAACTAAGCGTCCAAACATTAGCACGGCCCAAACAGAGATAGGATTAGAAAACGAAGACTCTGACGGTTTTTTAGAGACAGAGGACCAGGAAATATAAGAGAAATCCATAATCTAGACTCACCCCCTAAGACACTGGGGGATAATGTATTATTACATACAGACCCCATTAATATAAATACCGAACAGGACCACTGTGACGTCATTAATCTCACGGACTATCCCATCACCACCGCAGAACTATCCTTACTGTCAAAGGGCCTGAGCTTTTGCCCTCAAAATAAACCAGATAAATTCTCTATGATAAAAGATCTACATTTATTTGCTAGGAAGGTTCTACTCAAAACCCAGTATGACAAAAAAACTAAAATCCCTCTCTCTTCTGCAAAAATAGATAGCAGAACTACAAAGGAAAATGAAGCCTTAGATTGTCTTATATCACTCCTTGAGGAACAAGAGGAAAGAGACCTGATTGACAATATCGACTTGGACTCATTACTCAACCTAGTTGAGACGGATCGTGACCAGTCGATAGTCCAAACAACGCCCATATTTCGGAAGAAGTCAGACATGTTCCCGCCCCTTAATCTCAACTCAAATTTAGCAGCTTTTGTCTCCCTGACTACACAGGAGATAAATAAAATACGATTTTCTAATACCACTTCCAATTTGTCTAATGAGGAGAAAAAAGCTCTAAAGTCTTTAATAGAGCAATATGATCTCACGATCAAACCATCAGATAAGGGCGGGAACATAGTCATACTTAGTAATTTCCAATATAAGGACATGTGTCTTCGTATCCTCAATAACAGGGAGTGGTATAGGCCTATCTCAAAAGGGGCCATTGATAGGTCCAACTTGGAATTCTACACCATGGTGGACCATGCCTATCTCTACAATATCATAGATAAACCTACATGGGATTTTTTACGGACAAAATTTCCGGCGGTCCCCACCTTTTACAGCCTACCGAAGGTCCACAAACACTCTTCCAAACCCCCAGGGCGCCCGATAGTGTCCGGATGTGGGAGCATATCAGAGAATCTAAGTAAATTCATAGATTCAAAACTACGTCCTTTTGTACAGAGTCTACCCTCATATGTTAGGGACACGATTCACCTACTCCAGGTTTTGGAGTCGACAGTGATTCCATCGGATGCCCTGTTGGTGGCTATCGATGTGGAAGCACTCTACAGTTCGATACCACACCAACAGGGCATCCAGGTAATCCAAAAAATACTGTCCCAATCTGATAGACATCAAAGTGACCTCAATGGGTTTCTCATACAGGGCCTTAGATTTATACTTACCAACAATATCTTTTCATTTGATGGGTCCCACTACCTCCAGGTGCAGGGGGTGGCGATGGGGACTTCGTGTGCCCCATCGTATGCCAACCTGTACCTGGGGGAGTGGGAACGCCAGTTGTTATCTGAGGATTCATCTACAGGCTGGACCAGGCACGTCCTAACCTGGTACCGCTACATTGATGACATTTTAGTCATTTGGAGCGGCTCGATTGAGGAACTCATGGAGGGGGTTACTCATATGAATAACAACAACTTTAATTTGAAGTTTACTATGAACTATGACTTACACTCAATTAACTTCCTTGATATCACCATTAAGAAGGACGGCTTAGGAAATATACAAACTACCCTATACCGCAAGCCCACATCCGCGAACACTATCCTGCATGCGTCCAGTTCACACCCGGCACCACTAGTCAGATCTATACCCTTCAGCCAATACCTCCGTACTCGTTTGCTCAAATGATACACAATTCAATATCGAGGCAAATAACCTGAGGGCACGCCTACGAAAAAGAGGTTATTCGAAAACTTGCCTCAAAAAAGCGTTTAACAGAGCAAACTCATTTACGCGACAAGAACTGCTGTTTAAAAATAAGAATAAAACCAAATCAGGCATTGTGGATGCGAATTTCCCTCGCATCATAATGCAATATTCAGAACAGCACCAACAGGTATTTAAAGCGATCCAAAAATACTGGCATATGTTGAGTTGTGACCCCAATATCAGCCCACATATTACACAGAGACCGGCTATTACGTATCGTAGAACCAAAGCTTTAAAAGACTATCTTACACGGAGTGAATTTGTTGGCAAATATCGTAAAGACCCATGTAAAAGATTCGGAACGTTTACATGTGGGGGGTGTAATTATTGCCAGTATATTAATAGAGACTCCAACATTTGTCTCCCCAATGGAAGGACATTCAGGGCACACCACTTCGTTAATTGCAAAACGGCAGGGGTGGTGTATTTGCTTTCCTGTCCATGTGGGTCCTACTATGTAGGGAAGACCCAACTGCCCTTTCATAAACGCATCTATCGACACGTATTGAGTATGCAAAAACGAGATCCTGATCTACCACTTGGTAGACACGTACGTGACATGCACACAGGTATCCCCCCTGTTCCAAAGTTTCTCGCTCTGGATAGGGTCCACCCCAGTCCCCGTGGTGGGGACTGGAATAAGACCCTTCTACAGCGGGAAACACGTTGGATCCTGGACTTAAATGCCACCACAGCCCCGGGCCTGAATGATGTGATCAGTTTCAGACCATTTCTGGAGGGTTTCTCCTCAGGCGGCTGGGAACAATGATCACGACTATGTCCCCCTCTAAAATAGGCTGTGTTCTCACTTCCAGTTAAGATGAATAACCAAAAACCCCCTATTACTCAGTTCCATTTCCTTCACCACCCAACTTCTATCATCAAATCTCAAATGGACCGCCCAGGTAGATGGTTCTGGGTGTGGCTAAACGAATAGTATCATATAATTTTATGGGGTTAGAGATTAGGTCTATGATATAGTACTAATGTCCAGGACTCTATATTAAGATAGTTTTATACCATTCAAATACTTAGATCGTACATTTCATCTTGGGTGTTATAGACCCACTTGAACTTTTTTGTCATATATTTTACATGCATTAGAAACATACTTACATAATATGCCATATTTTTTGTGGACGACCTGACATGTTCTGCTTTGACCTTAAGCAGGGTTTTGTACAATTTTATCTACGATGGTCTAATGGACCCTTCTGGCTAGTATATGGTGTGGAAATACGGCCTTATTCATCATCACACAGGCTATGTTTATACGATGTATATTGGTTGTAACATGCAATTGAGAGACCAATACTGTGCCACCGCGATGGACAAGTATATATACATATATATCTTGTCCTTTTTTCCCTCCCCCTTTTTTCTTCATTTTTGCTTAGTAGGGGTTAATGGAGTCAAATTTGCTTTTTCCTTTATACAATTCTTCATATTAACTTTTTGTCATATTAGCTCCATATACTTTATTCCTTTGGGCGTTCTTCCTCCCTGCTCACCTATTTTTTTCTTTTTTCTTTCCTATTATCCTTTTCTTTTTCCTTTTTCCTTTCTCTCCTTTTCATCTCCCCCTGTGGCTTTTCCTATATCCTTCCCCTCTCTTTCTATACTTCCGTTTCTTTGGTCGCTCTTCTTCGCTCACCAGCGTCTCGCTGGCTTTACTTTGGCTGCCCTCGATGGCTGCAGGCTCCCCCGGCGCGGGTAGGGGGCGCTAGCTGTGCTGGCTCCCCACTTACTCCAGCTCTCTTCCTGAGTAGCTGGTTTCCCGCGCTGGTGCCCGTGGAGCGCGGACCCGGCCTCTCCTTCCGGGATGGGCGGGGCCCGCGCTCCCCGGGCGGATGACCGGATTGGCTCTCGGGACTGCTCTCATTGACGTCACACGTCCTTGCTGCGCAGGCGCCGGCGTCATACGATGCCTTTTAAAACAGTCTGGGCTTATGGCTATCCGCAGAGGATGCCAAGCCCACGAACACTCAGGGAAAGTAAGCTATATAAACTTCTTTGCTGCATGTCATTTTTTCATTAACTTTGCCCTTCACTTATACGTTCCTATTATATTTCTGCATGTTGACTATTTGCACGATCTGGTATAAGTTCTCTACCACTACTTACCATGCATTCTCTCATTCACCATATAATCTCTCCCCTGCAATTGCCCAACACACCTTCCTCCCCTTATTCTTATCTACCTTATGGGCTATCTTCTCACCACTATATAGGTATATGGCACGCCTTATCTGTATGTGGTTATATATGCACACTGCCGAAAAACCAATTCTAAGACTGTCCACGGCGGTCTGGTCACGTTTTTATGGCACACATCAATGTGGACAGTTTCAGTTTTTCTTCTCTTATCACTGTAAGTCATGTTAATTTGGCATATAGCACATTATTACGCTGTATACTGTGGATTCACATAGGCATGTATGCGTCCATGCCCCCTGCTCTGTGCATGATATATATACCTATACAAAACTAAATTTAATGCACTTTCTCTGCATCTTTTTCACTTGTTTGCATTACTGTGTGCCTTTCATGGATTCCTCGGCTCCTTGCACGAATCTGGGATTTGATCACATCACAAACCCTTTCCCCCCTCTCTTTCTATTTGCACTTTTCTGCAATTTAACGGGGTTGTAACAGCCTCCATACCCCCCCTTAATATTTTTCAGACAACTATCACAATTATGTCTACGCCAACATAAGACCTGTACCATAGCCACTTCATTTGACCCTCTGCGGTCGCATTTACTTCACATACTAAAGGTAAATGTTTTCATGGTCTTAAAGGGATCAGTGACCAATCTACAGGGAATTATTACCCCTGGTCATTTCAACCCTTGTGTTTTATATTTTTATATTTTTTGCATTAGGTATCACAAATGATTATACTCTCTTATATGTGAGCGGTCCATGCTGAGCCATTACTGACTGGTCATCGTGGTGCCCTGCTGGTCCCTCCGGGCAGCTACTGCTACTATACTTTCCATACTCTCACGGAGTTCTCTTGCCCTGAACGGGCTCTGGGAAACTTGGGCATCCCTCCACACGGTAGCAATACCGTTTTTATTCGACAGACCGATACAATCCACTGGTTGGACACAAAGGGTAGGTTGATTGATATAGAGCGTATGTTAGAAGACAGAGTACACAACTGTCGGCTTGTAAATATACAATTGTACAAATGTCTGGTTTAAAGCATATCGAAACAATTGTTTTCCTAGATATACTAGGCGAAATACAGCCATATAGATATTTGCTTTACAATATATTAAATCGCTTTACTTTTTTAGATACACTAGGCGCTCTACCTGGAACTCTGGGTGACCCCTGAGGAAGGGCTGATTCCATGCCCGAAACGCGTAGGGTCGGTTCCGGTTCCACGATTGCCCTATGTACCTAGCGTCCCCATCCTGGTTCGGTATTCGGTCTGTCAAATGCATGCAATTTTAATGCCCTGTATGTGCAATTGTGTCTTTTTCTATATATTGTTTTTTATGATTTGTTCTATTTTGTATCAATAAAGATTATTTTATGCAGTATACAGTGTTCAGCGGCATTTATAGTCCCATACCACAAGGGGAACTCTTTTTGTATACACTTTGACTAGGGATGATGGCCGCTGACACTGGGCACCAAGTATGAGAATACTTTTTGTCTCTATCGATTAGGGTGGAAGACACCCATTTCCCCGTTTCTAGTATTCTCATACTCATTGCCACATCTATCTCATACAATTAATGTGTATGAGTATTTACGATCATTAAGATTATATTTACTCTAATTAAAGTTTAAGTTATTTCTGGATCTAGTTTTGCTTACCTACGAATACTTATTGAGTCCATAATGTTCAAGGGCAAAAACTTCGAGAGTATTCTGTCTTCTTATAGGGAGCAGGGCAAAAAGGAAGCCCAGGAGTCTGAACTAGACTCTCTGTTCTTTCAGCTCAAGAAAATGGTTGAGAAAAGAACGAACCTACATCTACATATTGAGAACTTTGAGCAGTATGTGAGGGAGGACATCAACCCGTTCGGTCTACGCATCCAGATCTTCCCTACTATGGAGGATCTGGATGACGCATTCAAGAAGCGGTGGGAATCAAACCTACAGATTTGCTCCAAAAATATGATGTTACTATTGATAGAGGAGTACAATAAACGTATCAAACTATTAGAAGGGAAAATTGATAAAATCTATGAAAAATTGACACCCTTCCAGGACTCACCTAGATACAAAAATCTGGAGTCCAATATTAAGATACAATTGGACAAAACCATTAGTGAGAACATCGTCAAAAAGGAACGAAAAATCTGTAGGGATAGAGTGGCCTTCCGTGACCACGTGGCGTACAGGTGGTCCAATCATTCAACGTACCAACCACCTAGAGGACTAAGACCATCTAAAAACCAATACGGATCAAATTCTTCTTTGAATTCATCCGTCTCGTCCTCGTCCTTTAAACAGGATGTCCCTAGAAAATCCGTTAAGAATAAACGAAATTCTCCTAATAAACAGTTAAAAAATCCATCTAAAAAGCAAATAACAGAGGGTAGCCGTGCACTCCCTACGCCAATAGGGACATATAACACCCGCCAAAATCGCAATGTGCCTGGTATGTCTGACCCTACCAATGCACTGTCCAAACAAACTAAGCGTCCAAACATTAGCACGGCCCAAACAGAGATAGGATTAGAAAACGAAGACTCTGACGGTTTTTTAGAGACAGAGGACCAGGAAATATAAGAGAAATCCATAATCTAGACTCACCCCCTAAGACACTGGGGGATAATGTATTATTACATACAGACCCCATTAATATAAATACCGAACAGGACCACTGTGACGTCATTAATCTCACGGACTATCCCATCACCACCGCAGAACTATCCTTACTGTCAAAGGGCCTGAGCTTTTGCCCTCAAAATAAACCAGATAAATTCTCTATGATAAAAGATCTACATTTATTTGCTAGGAAGGTTCTACTCAAAACCCAGTATGACAAAAAAACTAAAATCCCTCTCTCTTCTGCAAAAATAGATAGCAGAACTACAAAGGAAAATGAAGCCTTAGATTGTCTTATATCACTCCTTGAGGAACAAGAGGAAAGAGACCTGATTGACAATATCGACTTGGACTCATTACTCAACCTAGTTGAGACGGATCGTGACCAGTCGATAGTCCAAACAACGCCCATATTTCGGAAGAAGTCAGACATGTTCCCGCCCCTTAATCTCAACTCAAATTTAGCAGCTTTTGTCTCCCTGACTACACAGGAGATAAATAAAATACGATTTTCTAATACCACTTCCAATTTGTCTAATGAGGAGAAAAAAGCTCTAAAGTCTTTAATAGAGCAATATGATCTCACGATCAAACCATCAGATAAGGGCGGGAACATAGTCATACTTAGTAATTTCCAATATAAGGACATGTGTCTTCGTATCCTCAATAACAGGGAGTGGTATAGGCCTATCTCAAAAGGGGCCATTGATAGGTCCAACTTGGAATTCTACACCATGGTGGACCATGCCTATCTCTACAATATCATAGATAAACCTACATGGGATTTTTTACGGACAAAATTTCCGGCGGTCCCCACCTTTTACAGCCTACCGAAGGTCCACAAACACTCTTCCAAACCCCCAGGGCGCCCGATAGTGTCCGGATGTGGGAGCATATCAGAGAATCTAAGTAAATTCATAGATTCAAAACTACGTCCTTTTGTACAGAGTCTACCCTCATATGTTAGGGACACGATTCACCTACTCCAGGTTTTGGAGTCGACAGTGATTCCATCGGATGCCCTGTTGGTGGCTATCGATGTGGAAGCACTCTACAGTTCGATACCACACCAACAGGGCATCCAGGTAATCCAAAAAATACTGTCCCAATCTGATAGACATCAAAGTGACCTCAATGGGTTTCTCATACAGGGCCTTAGATTTATACTTACCAACAATATCTTTTCATTTGATGGGTCCCACTACCTCCAGGTGCAGGGGGTGGCGATGGGGACTTCGTGTGCCCCATCGTATGCCAACCTGTACCTGGGGGAGTGGGAACGCCAGTTGTTATCTGAGGATTCATCTACAGGCTGGACCAGGCACGTCCTAACCTGGTACCGCTACATTGATGACATTTTAGTCATTTGGAGCGGCTCGATTGAGGAACTCATGGAGGGGGTTACTCATATGAATAACAACAACTTTAATTTGAAGTTTACTATGAACTATGACTTACACTCAATTAACTTCCTTGATATCACCATTAAGAAGGACGGCTTAGGAAATATACAAACTACCCTATACCGCAAGCCCACATCCGCGAACACTATCCTGCATGCGTCCAGTTCACACCCGGCACCACTAGTCAGATCTATACCCTTCAGCCAATACCTCCGTATTCGTAGAATTTGCTCAAATGATACACAATTCAATATCGAGGCAAATAACCTGAGGGCACGCCTACGAAAAAGAGGTTATTCGAAAACTTGCCTCAAAAAAGCGTCTAACAGAGCAAACTCATTTACGCGACAAGAACTGCTGTTTAAAAATAAGAATAAAACCAAATCAGGCATTGTGGATGCGAATTTCCCTCGCATCATAATGCAATATTCAGAACAGCACCAACAGGTATTTAAAGCGATCCAAAAATACTGGCATATGTTGAGTTGTGACCCCAATATCAGCCCACATATTACACAGAGACCGGCTATTACGTATCGTAGAACCAAAGCTTTAAAAGACTATCTTACACGGAGTGAATTTGTTGGCAAATATCGTAAAGACCCATGTAAAAGATTCGGAACGTTTACATGTGGGGGGTGTAATTATTGCCAGTATATTAATAGAGACTCCAACATTTGTCTCCCCAATGGAAGGACATTCAGGGCACACCACTTCGTTAATTGCAAAACGGCAGGGGTGGTGTATTTGCTTTCCTGTCCATGTGGGTCCTACTATGTAGGGAAGACCCAACTGCCCTTTCATAAACGCATCTATCGACACGTATTGAGTATGCAAAAACGAGATCCTGATCTACCACTTGGTAGACACGTACGTGACATGCACACAGGTATCCCCCCTGTTCCAAAGTTTCTCGCTCTGGATAGGGTCCACCCCAGTCCCCGTGGTGGGGACTGGAATAAGACCCTTCTACAGCGGGAAACACGTTGGATCCTGGACTTAAATGCCACCACAGCCCCGGGCCTGAATGATGTGATCAGTTTCAGACCATTTCTGGAGGGTTTCTCCTCAGGCGGCTGGGAACAATGATCACGACTATGTCCCCCTCTAAAATAGGCTGTGTTCTCACTTCCAGTTAAGATGAATAACCAAAAACCCCCTATTACTCAGTTCCATTTCCTTCACCACCCAACTTCTATCATCAAATCTCAAATGGACCGCCCAGGTAGATGGTTCTGGGTGTGGCTAAACGAATAGTATCATATAATTTTATGGGGTTAGAGATTAGGTCTATGATATAGTACTAATGTCCAGGACTCTATATTAAGATAGTTTTATACCATTCAAATACTTAGATCGTACATTTCATCTTGGGTGTTATAGACCCACTTGAACTTTTTTGTCATATATTTTACATGCATTAGAAACATACTTACATAATATGCCATATTTTTTGTGGACGACCTGACATGTTCTGCTTTGACCTTAAGCAGGGTTTTGTACAATTTTATCTACGATGGTCTAATGGACCCTTCTGGCTAGTATATGGTGTGGAAATACGGCCTTATTCATCATCACACAGGCTATGTTTATACGATGTATATTGGTTGTAACATGCAATTGAGAGACCAATACTGTGCCACCGCGATGGACAAGTATATATACATATATATCTTGTCCTTTTTTCCCTCCCCCTTTTTTCTTCATTTTTGCTTAGTAGGGG
Organism: Pelophylax lessonae; assembly: GCF_965119305.1. NCBI lineage: Eukaryota > Metazoa > Chordata > Amphibia > Anura > Ranidae > Pelophylax > Pelophylax lessonae. The sequence continues at coordinate 407,580,792 of NC_138771.1, read as the reverse complement.
TTAATGGAGTCAAATTTGCTTTTTCCTTTATACAATTCTTCATATTAACTTTTTGTCATATTAGCTCCATATACTTTATTCCTTTGGGCGTTCTTCCTCCCTGCTCACCTATTTTTTTCTTTTTTCTTTCCTATTATCCTTTTCTTTTTCCTTTTTCCTTTCTCTCCTTTTCATCTCCCCCTGTGGCTTTTCCTATATCCTTCCCCTCTCTTTCTATACTTCCGTTTCTTTGGTCGCTCTTCTTCGCTCACCAGCGTCTCGCTGGCTTTACTTTGGCTGCCCTCGATGGCTGCAGGCTCCCCCGGCGCGGGTAGGGGGCGCTAGCTGTGCTGGCTCCCCACTTACTCCAGCTCTCTTCCTGAGTAGCTGGTTTCCCGCGCTGGTGCCCGTGGAGCGCGGACCCGGCCTCTCCTTCCGGGATGGGCGGGGCCCGCGCTCCCCGGGCGGATGACCGGATTGGCTCTCGGGACTGCTCTCATTGACGTCACACGTCCTTGCTGCGCAGGCGCCGGCGTCATACGATGCCTTTTAAAACAGTCTGGGCTTATGGCTATCCGCAGAGGATGCCAAGCCCACGAACACTCAGGGAAAGTAAGCTATATAAACTTCTTTGCTGCATGTCATTTTTTCATTAACTTTGCCCTTCACTTATACGTTCCTATTATATTTCTGCATGTTGACTATTTGCACGATCTGGTATAAGTTCTCTACCACTACTTACCATGCATTCTCTCATTCACCATATAATCTCTCCCCTGCAATTGCCCAACACACCTTCCTCCCCTTATTCTTATCTACCTTATGGGCTATCTTCTCACCACTATATAGGTATATGGCACGCCTTATCTGTATGTGGTTATATATGCACACTGCCGAAAAACCAATTCTAAGACTGTCCACGGCGGTCTGGTCACGTTTTTATGGCACACATCAATGTGGACAGTTTCAGTTTTTCTTCTCTTATCACTGTAAGTCATGTTAATTTGGCATATAGCACATTATTACGCTGTATACTGTGGATTCACATAGGCATGTATGCGTCCATGCCCCCTGCTCTGTGCATGATATATATACCTATACAAAACTAAATTTAATGCACTTTCTCTGCATCTTTTTCACTTGTTTGCATTACTGTGTGCCTTTCATGGATTCCTCGGCTCCTTGCACGAATCTGGGATTTGATCACATCACAAACCCTTTCCCCCCTCTCTTTCTATTTGCACTTTTCTGCAATTTAACGGGGTTGTAACAGCCTCCATACCCCCCCTTAATATTTTTCAGACAACTATCACAATTATGTCTACGCCAACATAAGACCTGTACCATAGCCACTTCATTTGACCCTCTGCGGTCGCATTTACTTCACATACTAAAGGTAAATGTTTTCATGGTCTTAAAGGGATCAGTGACCAATCTACAGGGAATTATTACCCCTGGTCATTTCAACCCTTGTGTTTTATATTTTTATATTTTTTGCATTAGGTATCACAAATGATTATACTCTCTTATATGTGAGCGGTCCATGCTGAGCCATTACTGACTGGTCATCGTGGTGCCCTGCTGGTCCCTCCGGGCAGCTACTGCTACTATACTTTCCATACTCTCACGGAGTTCTCTTGCCCTGAACGGGCTCTGGGAAACTTGGGCATCCCTCCACACGGTAGCAATACCGTTTTTATTCGACAGACCGATACAATCCACTGGTTGGACACAAAGGGTAGGTTGATTGATATAGAGCGTATGTTAGAAGACAGAGTACACAACTGTCGGCTTGTAAATATACAATTGTACAAATGTCTGGTTTAAAGCATATCGAAACAATTGTTTTCCTAGATATACTAGGCGAAATACAGCCATATAGATATTTGCTTTACAATATATTAAATCGCTTTACTTTTTTAGATACACTAGGCGCTCTACCTGGAACTCTGGGTGACCCCTGAGGAAGGGCTGATTCCATGCCCGAAACGCGTAGGGTCGGTTCCGGTTCCACGATTGCCCTATGTACCTAGCGTCCCCATCCTGGTTCGGTATTCGGTCTGTCAAATGCATGCAATTTTAATGCCCTGTATGTGCAATTGTGTCTTTTTCTATATATTGTTTTTTATGATTTGTTCTATTTTGTATCAATAAAGATTATTTTATGCAGTATACAGTGTTCAGCGGCATTTATAGTCCCATACCACAAGGGGAACTCTTTTTGTATACACAGGAGAAGCAAGAGACAATACCTCGAAAACCTTAGCTCTAATTCAATTCGCTCATTTAAAATCAACTCTTCTGATGGTACTTTCCACAGATGCAGAGAAGGCCTTTGACCAAGTGAATTGGTCCTTCAAGGCGCAGACATCACATCATATAGGCTTAAGAGACAAGATGTTATCTTAGCTTATGGCCATCTACCTCATCCCACGGCACAAGTTAGAATCAATGAAGAACTCTCATTACACTTTCTAATTTTAAATGGGACACGTCAGGGTGGCCCCTATTACCTATTATACTCATTGTGACCCTGGAGCCGCTTTTGCAACAGATCTGACTCAATCCAGGTATTTCGGGCCTAGTGATACGCCTCAAATCAAGTAATAGTAATACGCCTCAAATCAAGTATTCCTAGTAATACACATCAAATAACTTGGAATTCAACTCCCTGCAAATCTAACAACGACCTTCCAAATAAATTTCCCCCTCTTTTTCAGTCGTATAAACAAGACTTAGTCAAGTGGCATAAGTGGCATAAGGGGATGTCTCATGGTTTGGTCGCTGTAATATTCTGAAAATGAATATTATGCCACACATTCTGCATCTCCTTCAAGCCCTTCTTATACATGTTCCAGTATCTTTTATTAAGAGTTTGAACAGACTGTTTTCACAATTTTTATGGGCCCATAAACCACCAAGTCTCCCTTACAGGATTTTAAGATTGACTAAACCTTACGGTGGCATCGCTCTACCAGATTTTGATGGATAACAAACCACATGCCATTTAACCAGAGTAACAGACGGGTGTCAGCATGGTCAACTAAACAATGGGTCATGATAGAACAGACTACATCTTTAGTTCCACTTATGGCACTTCCCTGGTGTGTAATTGATGTCCCCAAAGACCTTAAAATCCACCCTACAATTGGAACAATTTGGAGGATTTTTAGAAAAGTATTTTCCATGGATGGAATTTCTGAAGGTTTTTCCCCATTTCCTATTTGGATTGATAGACCCCAGCTTTCAAAAGCTCACGATTGATCGAGTATTTTGGGCTCATCAATTGACCATGGGGAATTCTTGGCCTATGATTAAAACAATGGTTGCTTGTCACGTCTACCCCAACGCAGGTGGTCAGACACTATAGCTAGCTACTGTGTTCTTCACCTAAAGCAGACCCTTTTGCCGTAAGCAGGCCTACCAGTACTCAGTTAGCCCCAGGTCTTATACACAATGCTATAGTGCCTGGCCACTACGCCAGGGCAGGCGCGAACTAAGCAAAGCAAACAGGTACTTGCGGTTAGCAGACAGGCAGAGTGGTTCTTTGACAGCCCAGGTAAAAAGCAGGCTGAGTTCAGGAAATTATCCAATTTCCAGTCTAAGGTCATACACAGGGGAATCCAAACTAGCAGAGCAAGGCAGGCAGACAGGGGCGGTTGATCAGAAATTTAATCAGGATACACATGTATCACTCTCTATTAGGGATGAACCGAACTTTTGAAAAGTTCGGTTCGACCAGAACACCCGAATTTCCCAAAAGTTCGGTTCGGATTTCAGAACCCCATTGAAATCAATGGGACCCGAACTTCGGTAATCAAAAAACACAATTTTTAAGCCCTAAAACCCAATAAATGCCCCTAAAAAGTGCCTAGGGTTCTGGGTCATGCCCCATTAATAGAAGGCATTTTTTTGGGTTCTTTGCAGTCAGGAAAAACATCTGAACTTGTGTATAGTGGTACTGTGCACAAGTTCTGATGTTTTGCCTGCCTCCAAAAACCCCCAAAAAATGCCAGCAAAAACACACCTGGGCATTTTTTTTTTGACGCTAGCGTTTTTTTTGCCATTTTTTGGGGTTCTTTAGAGGCAGGCAAAACATCTGAACTTGTGTATAGTGGTGTATTTACACACATACTTATATGTATATAGACACCTAGCCATATATAGGTGTGATAGTAGCAGAAATATATTAATGTAAATGATTTCATTAGCGCAAGCATATATTTCTGCTACTATCACACCTATATATGTCTAGGTGTGTATATAAATATATGTATGTGTGTATATACACACATATATGTATGTGTGGTATATATACACACATAATTATATGTATATAGACACCTAGCCATATATAGGTGTGATAGTAGCAGAAATATATTACTGTAAATGATTTCATTAGCGCAAGCATATATTTCTGCTACTATCACACCTATATATGTCTAGGTGTGTATATAAATATATGGATGTGTGTATATACACCACTATACACAAGTTCAGATGTTTTGCCTGCCTCCAAAACCCCCCAAAAAATGCCAGCAAAAACACACCTGGGCATTTTTTTTTTGACGCTAGCGTTTTTTTGGCATTTTTTTGGGTTCTTTTGAGGCAGGCAAAACATCTGAACTTGTGTACAGTGGTATATATACACACATAATTATATGTATATAGACACCTAGCCATATATAGGTGTGATAGTAGCAGAAATATATTACTGTAAATGATTTTATTAGCGCAAGCATTTATTTCTGCTACTATCACACCTATATATGTCTAGGGGTATATATACAGACATATATGTGTATATATACCCCCTATACACATATTCAGATGTCATGTCTGACATCAAACATGTCCTCAAAAAAGCACTGGCAGTGGCAGCCCCTGCAGCATAAAAAATGCTTGGCTGGTGAGAAGCCATATTCCAGTTCCGAAGCAACTCAGAGAAATGATCATTTCTCTATAGCGGTCACCCTGCTATGGAAGGGTTTTGTCACCCTGCCATAGCAGTCACTGCCAGTTAACCCTACACTACACTACGGTCCCCTTACACTTAACACTTTCCCTACAGAAACTAAATTTTTGAAGATAACTTAAGTGTAAAGAAGCACCCTTTCCTCACACTAATAAATAGCTAAATGACACTTTTAAAGTAAAATTAACAGAACTGCTTCCACTCTCTTCCATGTCCAGTATAACAATGCTAGGAATATGGCGGGGGCGATCTTATATACTGGGGGGCGTATTCACTAATGATTGGTCTAGGGACCCCCTAGTCATTCCAATCACATTCCTAGCATTCTCCTGCCCCCTCAATTGGCTTTTGCTAATGGTTCTGGTCCAATCACAGGCTTTTAAAGCCCATTTCCTAAAGCATTGCATTTTGGTCGGTTCTGGTTGCCGAATTCCAAACTTTTTGGGCAAAAAGTTCTAAATTTGGCCGAACCTCGAACACCCAATGTTCGGGCCGAACCTATGGTCGACCCGAACTGTTCGATCATCCCTACTCTCTATCACAAGCATGCGAGTGAGTGTTTGGCTGGCTTTTAACAGGTTTGGTTTCCACCCAGAGACTGGCCACATTAATCACCTTGCAGGTGGACAGACAGACAAGGAGAGTGACATAGCCAAAACCCAGATTTTGGAATGAGGAGCAGTAGCACTAAATGCTCCTGACACTGTTCATCCTCAACTTAAATTTTTAGACTCCTGGCAAAAAGCTCAACTTTCCCTTTTTATGTCCAAACTCCCTACAGCATCAAAGTTTAAATGAAACTTTACCCCCTTTGAAAGAGAATGTGTGGCTAGCACTCCGCTTAAACACTCTATATCACCTATGTACAATATTATCAACACTTCCTCCAAGATCTTTAAACCACCTTTCGGTGCTAAGTGGCAAAGTGACCTACTTTAGAAATGTGCAATTTGTTTCATTGCAAATTCGTTTTCGGACAAAATTCGGCATATACTGTACATTCACTCGCGAGAATCTGAATGAACAAAAGACTCTTTGAAGAATGCATACGAAAATGAATTGTCAGAAAGAATAAAAATATGAAAGAAGGAAAATACGAAAGAACTAAAAACTATTCAACCTACGAGTTTAATGAATCGATTACATTTGGATCATTATTTATTTTTTTCTACGTTCCAAAGGGATGTGGCAGTAATCATTGGCTGAAGGTGTCCAGTGTCGGCATTTTATTACTTTATAATTTGGATAATTTTGTTTTTCGTATTTTTATTCTTTCCGACTATTCAAAGAGAGAGGGGGGGTGACAGGGAGAGAGGGGGTGACAGGGAGAGAGGGAGTGACAGGGAGAGAGAGAGAGAGGGGGGTGACAGTGAGAGGGAGAGAGTGTGGGGGGGTGACAGGGAGAGAGAAAATGGGGTGACAGGGAGAGAGAGAGGGGGGTGACAAGGAGAGAGAGTGGGGGTGACAGGGAGAGAGAGGGAGGTGACAGGGAGAGAGAGAGAGAGAGGGGGGGTGACAGGGAGAGAGGGGGATGACAGGGAGAGAGGGGGATGACCGGGAGAGAGGGGGGTGACAGGGAGAGAGTGGGGGTTGACAGGGAGAGAGTGGGGGATGACAGGGAGAGAGTGGGGGGTGACCGGGAAAGAGAGGGGGTGACATGGAGAGAGAGAGAGAGAGAGAGGGGGGGTGGCAGGGAGATAGAGAGGGGGGTGGCAGGGAGAGAGAGAGGGGGGTGACAGGGAGAGAGAGAGGGAGGGGGTTGACAAGGAGAGAGAGAGAGAAGGGTGTGACAGGAAGAGAGGGGGGTGACAGGGAGAGAGAGAGATAGAGAGAGAGGGGGGGGTGACAGGGAGAGAGAGTGATAGGGGGGTGATGGAGGGTGACAGGGAGAGAGAGAGGGGGGGTGACAGGGAGAGAGAGGGGGTGACAGGGGAGAGAGAGAGGGGGGTGACAGGGAGAAAGAGGGGGGTGACAGGGAGAGAGGGGGTGACAGGGAGAGAGAGAGGTGTCCCCTGGTCAGCTTGTCCTGGGAGTGAAAAGGAGGTAGAAGGTGCTGGTCAGCGGTATGGGCTCCTCTGACAACCTCAGTGTAATCCCCATTCCCAGCCTGCCACCGCTGGAGCAGATTAATGATGTCATGTGACCGCTGACCGGCCTTGAGTGGGCTGAGACAGAGCTCCGGAGAGCCCGCACTGATGCCGCCTGGAGTGGACACAGGGCTCCAGGATTAGAGCCGCATGCTGCCATGGGGCGCAGGCTGTGGGGACGGCGCAACAATCACTGCTAACACTACCATTTTTTTGCGCCCCCCCTCAGCCTGCGCGGGCGTCAATCTGGCCAACCCCTTTGTACGCCCCTGCATTCACCCTCCTCTTTGTCCCCTTGCAGGCTTACCTGGCTCAACCCCCCCCCCCCCCCAGCTCCTGGGCTAGACATATTTGACCACCACCGGATAGGAGTCCCAACATAGCCAACCCAGCTGCACCGATTGGTAAGCATGGGGCCTCTTTATGATATTCCCTATGGTTTATAGTATTATTTACCATCTAGACATGTTTTACAATTAATGTTTTATTTTGTAGATTTGTCTCATGTGCATCCACTCCTTAAGCAGTGAGCAGACAAGCGCAAGTTTTTAAGATGCCCTCTTATAACTTACTATAGGGAACATGCACAAGAGTGTTCTTTGTAGTTTTCATTAATTTATGTTTTTAAGCATTCCTTGAATATTTTAATCCTGCTAGCTAGTACACCCCCTTAAATGCATACTGACCTTGCAATCATGTCTGCTGCCTTCATAGTTTGCTCAAAACACTCTACTCTGTGCTGGCTGTTCCTGCCTAATAGAGTCAGCTCCATCTTGCAATAGCTTTGTGTTTAACTAATCATGTGTGATGAAGCATGTTGGGAAGGGGCAGTTTAAAAAATTGTACCAGATCAGATTCCAATCCTATAGTGAACAGCAAGCAGTGAACCTCTAGTGTGCTCTTTATTCTCATTTATTTAACAGCATAAACTATACTTAAATGAGGCAGATAAGGTACATTTGCATTTTTTCTTTATGGAATTCTTTTTTAAGATTTTCACCTTGGCTCATTAAAGCAATGGATATGGGTGTATTAAGATCAGAAACATTTTGCATCTGGAGGTCCTAGACATATCATTGTGTAAACACAATATATTCCTGCCAAACATTCTAATGATCAGTTTTAAATACTACTGTACCATTTAATAAAGTTGGAGAATATTTGAAATAATTACATTCTGTACGTGCCATCTGAGCCTGCAATGCTCAATAATCCTTAATCTGTGAAAACAGAAGATGGCTTTACTTTGAATGAACACACCCATCCATCAGCTTTTCACATCAGTAGAAAAAATAATGTATTCATGAATTGCAAACATTATGATAAATACAGCCGACTAGTTAAGCAATTCAATGCAGACAGGCCCTGAAGCACTACAGAACATGAATAAAAAAAAGCCCAGGCTGCTAAAGGAGAAGCATATTTTGAAGAAGTTCTCCCTATACTAAAGTTATTTCAATTTTTCATTGTTAATTGTCAATCACACTCAATTTACAGTGGTTACACCCAAAATCTTACACGTTCACATGTAATGAGTACATTATTTTTATTTTGGTTATTTTATAGAAATGTAAAAGAATCAAGTTTAAACAGGTCTTTTTCCTTCCTGTCCATTACAGTCTTCTGATCTGCCTAGATTAGTATATACAAAATTGAGATAGTCATACACAAAGAGACAACTAATACACAGGCAGGGTTCCAGACTTGAAAAGCAGCCTACTTGGGGCAAAAGTCAGATAAGGACAACAAAAAAATTATTGTATTGCTTATCTAAACAAATTAAATGTTGAAAAATGAATTTTACCCAAACAAATATTTTTTTTATATAAAAACTGTTTTTAAATACATCAGTCAATTCTCTTTGAGTAGGAAAGGTAAATAAGGCCTGGCTTCTGAAATAAATGAAAGAATCTAAAAATGGTTGCTTAAAGTACAGTATAAATACTGTCCATGACCTTTCCAATGGCAACATGTGCTAAGGATGCTAAAAACCTCACCATGTAGAAGCTATTGCAGAGCCTGCTGTTATGTACCTTCCATCTTGTTTTAGTGCATGTATAACAATATCATTAGCTAGCAAAAGTGATGACATCAATGTGCCTATAAAACAAGTAAAATGTCCATGCCAAAATGTCAGACACAGTATAAGTAATGTAATCTTCTCCTTGCTGCTAGAATTTTTTTTTTTTCATTTTTGGTGCACTGCCTGTGGCATATGACCAGTTCTGCATATGCCCTGATCTCACACTTCTGACATATGTAAATGGACAGAAGGATATAAGTGTGCATGTGCAAACAGTGCCATCTTAAGAGCCTTATAGGCCCCCGGGCAATGCAGTGCACTGAGGCCCTGCCTACACAATCACCCACGAGAATAAAAATGAAAATCGATAAGGCAATATTTATTGGTACCTCCAACAAAATCAGTGTTTAAACATTAACACAACGAGAGAGAGAGGGAGAGAGAGAGAGAGAGAGAAAGAGAGAGAGAGAGAGAGAGAAGCACACAGAGGGTGTACATGGCAGATAAAGGATGGCATACAAAGGATGTAAATAACAGATATAGGATGGCACAGTGAGATAACTTACAGGACAGGTACAGGAGGGCACATGGCACAGAATGTACATGGGAGGTATAGGATGGCACACAAGAGGATGTACATGACAGGTATAGGATGGCACACAGAGGATGGTACACAGAGGATGTACAGGACAGATATAGGATAGCACACAGAGGCTGTACATGGCAGGTATTGGATGACACAGAGGATGTACATGGCAGGTATGGGATGGCATAGACAGAGTATGTACATGGAAGGTATGGGATGGCACACAGAGGATGGCACACATAGGATGTACAAGACAGATATAGGATGGCACACAGGATGGCACAAAGAGGATGTACATGGCATGTAAAGGATGGCACAGACAGAGGATGTACATGGCAGGTATAAGATGGCACAGACAGAGGATGTACATGGCAAGTATAGGATGGCACACAGAAGATGGCACACAGATGATGTACATGGCAGGTAAAGGATGGCACAGACAGAGGATGCACATGGCAGGTATAGGATGGTACAGACAGAGGATGTACATGGCAAGTATAGGATGGCACACAGAGGATGGCACACAGAGATGTACATGGCAGGTAAAGGATGGCACAGACAGAGGATGTACATGGCAGGTATAGGATGGCACAGAAAGAGGATGGCACACACAGGATGTACATGGCAGGTAAAGAATGGCACAGACAGAGGATGTACATGGCAGGTATAGGATGGCACACAGAGGATGTACATGGCAGGTAAAGGATGGCACAGACAGAGGATGTACATGGCAGGTATAGGATGGCACAGACAGAGGATGTACATGGCAACTATAGGATGGCACACAGAGGATGGCACACAGAGGATGTACATGGCAAGTATAGGATGGCACACAGATGATGTACATGGCAAGTATAGGATGGCACACAGAGGAAGTGCATGGCATACAGAGGGTGGCACACAGATGGTGGCACACAGAGGATGGCACACAGAAGATGTACGTGGCACACAGAGGATGGCACACAGAGGATGTACATGGCACACAGAGGATGGCCCACAGAGGGTGGCACACAGAGGATGTACATGGCACACAGAGGATGTAAAGGGCACACATAGGATGGTACACAAAGGATGTACATGGCACACAGAGGATGGCACAGAGAGGGTGGCACACAGAGGATGTACATGGCACACAGAGGATGGCACACAGAGGGTAGCACACAAAGGATGTACATGGCACACAGAGGGTGGCACACAGAGGATGTACATGGCACACAAAGGGTGGCACACAGAGGATGGCACACAGAGGATAGCACACAGAGGGTGGCACACGGAGAATGGCACACAGAGGATGTACATGGCACACAGAGGATGGCACACAGAGGATGTACATGGCACACAGAGGATGGCACACAGAGGATGGAACACAAAGGATGGCACACAGAGGATGTACATGGCACACAGAGGATGGCAAACAGAGGATGTACATGGCACACAGAGGATGGCACACAGAGGATGTACATGGCACACAGAGGATGGCACACAGATGATGGCACACAGAGGATGTACATGGCACATAGAGGATGGCACACAGAGGATGTACATGGCACACAGAGGATGGCACACAGAGGATGGCACACACACAGAGGATCTCACACAGAGGATGGCACACACACAGAGGATGGCACACAGAGGATGGCACATAGACGATGTACAGTATATGGCTGAAAAGGATGGCACAGACAGTCGATGGAGAGAGAGAGAGAGAAAAAAAAATCAAGCAGCCTGCAGCAGTCTGATTACCTTCCACTGGCCGCAAAGCACATGAAGGGAGGAGGTGGGTGGAGCCATTCTTCTAGGTGTGGAGGAGAGGAGGACGAGCCAATGAGGAGGATCCTCCTCCGCTGTGCATGATGGGTCCTCCTCAGAACGTCACTGGTTGCTAGATGCCAGTCGGCTGGCCTTCCTAGCAACCAGTGCAGCGGAGACTCAGAGCCACACCAAAGCAGCCGGCGCCCGCTCCCAGCGGACAGCTGTGACTCAGCTCGGGTACACCCATATAAAAAAAACTGACAAAAGTCCTCCCTGCGCTTATCTGAATGTCTACTCCAAAAAACTGCTGCCGCTGTTCATCAATAAATAGCTGAAAACAAAATAAAACCAATAACACAGCACAAACCAGTGTGATACTAAACACTAGTGTTGAGCGAACACGGACTGTATTATTCATGTTCGTACCGAATAATTGGATTTTTGTTACCCGAACACGGACCCGAAAACTTTACTGTACTGTATGTTCGGGTTTAAAATCCGTGTTCGGTCATTTTATTTCCTGTTTTGTATGTAATGGCACGCTTTTAATGGCGGGCTTTCAACAGCCAATCAACAAGCGTTTAACTGGTGTGCCTTAAGCCATCCCAGCCATGCCTACTAATGTATTAGTAGCTGTGATTGGCCATCTGAAGCATGTGACCATGTCTTTATAAGTTCGAGAGCCCCCATCGCGCCGCATCATTCTGCTGTAGTTTAGGGACAGAGCACACATCATACGTGCTGGCTGCTGATTAGGGACAGACAGTGATTCTGTGAAAAATTGTGTCCGAAAAGAATGCAGGGACAGGTTGCAGTGCAGGCAGGGAAAGTTATTAGAGCATTTTAGGGCCAGGCTGGAGGTTAGGCAGGGTCAGTCTTCTACATCGATTTTGCTGTGTGGGGGGGGGGTGCAGTGAACGATCTTATTGAGCATATTAGGGACAGGCTGGAGATTAGGCAGGGACAGTATACATCGATTTTGCTGTGTGGGGGGTGGTGCAGTGAACAATCTTTTTGCCCTCACTTGAGCCCACTGAGGAGGAGGAGGAGGAGGGAGAAAAAAAATCTATTTTTATCAGTAAGTTGTGTGCAGCGTTTATCTTAGATCTATTTTACTACAAGTTAAAAGGGATTTTTTTTTCCCCCTTCATAGCCTTTTTGCTCCAGTGCTGACTGTGACATAAGACACTGCTGTGTTCACATGTGCTATTGAGTGATTTTCAATTGTATACACTTTTTTCTATTCCACTATTCAATATACACCCTTTTGGGTTAAAAAAAATTAAATTGTGGCATAGTCTGTACTAATCTATTTAAAAATTACAAACTTAAAGGGGAATTTTCTTTTTTTTTCCCTTCATAGCCTGCTGCAGAGCTGACTGTGACATAAGACACTGCTGTGTTCACATGTGCTATTGAAAAATCACCAATTTTATATCATATTTTCTATTCCGCTATTCAATCTACACCCTTTGGGGTAAAAATAATTAAATTGCGGCATAGTCTGTATCGGTACGTGTGAGATACACCTTTCCAATTTTTGGGGCGCATCTTCCCCTGCCGAGGATTGCAGGGTGCTTCAGTTTGCCTCCTGCCTGTTCCGAACTCCTCCTACTCCTCATCCTGCCTTTAGGGTACAAAAAATAGTAATCGGGGCCTAGTCTGGGTCTGTACGTGTGAGATAGATACACCTTTTGATATCATATTTTCTATTCCGCTATTCAATCTACACCCTTTGGGGTAAAAAGAATTAAATTGCGGTATAGTCTGTTTCGGTACGTGTGAAATACACCCTCCAAATTTTTGGGGCGCATCTTCCACCGCCGAGGATTGCAGGGTGCTTCAGTTTGCCTCCTGCCTATTCCGAACTCCTCCTACTCCTCATCCTGCCTTTAGGGTACAAAAAATAGTATTCCGGGCCTAGTCTGGGTCTGTACGTGTGAGATAGATACACCTTTTGATATCATATTTTCTATTCCGCTATTCAATCTACACCCTTGGGGTAAAAAGAATTAAATTGCGGCATAGTCTGTATCGGTAAGTGTGAGCTACACCTTTCCAATTTTTGGGGCGCATCTTCCACCGCCGAGGATTGCAGGGTGCTTCAGTTTGCCTCCTGCCTGTTCTGAACTCCTCCTACTCCTCATCCTGCCTTTAGGGTACAAAAAATAGTAATCGGGGCCTAGTCTGGGTCTGTACGTGTGAGATAGATACACCTTTTGATATCATATTTTCTATTCCGCTATTCAATCTACACCCTTGGGGTAAAAAGAATTAAATTGCGGCATAGTCTGTATCGGTACGTGTGAGATACACCATTCCAATTTTTAGGGCGCATCTTCCCCTGCCGAGGATTGCAGGGTGCTTCAGTTTGCCTCCTGCCTGTTCCGAACTCCTCCTACTCCTCATCCTGCCTTTAGGGTACAAAAAATAGTAATTGGGCCTAGTCTGGGTCTGTACGTGTGAGATAGATACACCTTTTGATATCATATTTTCTATTCCGCTATTCAATCTACACCCTTTGGGGTAAAAAGAATTAAATTGCCGCATAGTCTGTATCGGTACGTGTGATATACACCTTTCCAATTTTTGGGGCGCATCTTCCACCGCCGAGGATTGCAGGGTGCTTCAGTTTGCCTCCTGCCTGTTCCGAACTCCTCCTACTCCTCATCCTGCCTTTAGGGTACAAAAAATAGTAATCGGGGCCTAGTCTGGGTTTGTAAGTGTGAGATACACCGTTTTATAATTTTTTTTCTATTCCGCTATTCAATATACACCCTTTTGGAGTGTAAAAAATTAAATTACGGCATAGTCTGTATCGGTACGTGTGAGATACACCTTTTTTAATTTGTTTGGTGCATCTCCTTCCACCGCCGAGGATTGCAGGGCACTTCAGTTTGCCTCCTTTTCCGAACTCCTCCTACTCCTCTTCCTCATCCTCATCCTCCCTTTAGGGTACAAAAAATTGTAATCGGGCCTAGTCTGTGTTTCTACGTGTGAGATACACCGTTTTATAAAATGTTTTCTATTCCGCTATTCAATATACACCCTTTTGGGGTAACAAAAATTAAATTACGGCATAGTCTGTATCGGTACGTGTGAGATACACCTTTTACATTTGTTTGGCGCATCTCCTTCCACCGCCAAGGATTGCAGGGCACTTCAGTTTGCCTCCTGTTCCGAACTCCTCCTACTCCTCTTCCTTATCCTCCCTTTAGGGTACAAAAAATTGTTATCGGGGCCTAGTCAGTGTTTGTACGTGTGAGATAAACCGTTTTATATCCTTTTTTCTATTCCGCTATTCAATATACACCCTTTTGGGGTGAAAAAAATTAAATTTGCGGCATACTTTGCATATTTGACTGTGAGATACACCCGTTGTATTTGTATACTGTTTTTCTATTCCGCTATTTAATAAACACCCTTTTGGGGTAAAAAAAATTAAATTGCGGCATAGTTTGCATATTTGACTGTGAGATACACCCGTGCGATACTGTTGTTGTTTTGTTCCGCTATTCAATAAACACCTTTCTAGGGCAAGATCATAAATTACAGAAATATGAGGAGACCATCAAATAGGGGCCGTGGCCTGGGTCGTGGTGCTGCTGGTAGAGCTCCTGTTGCAAGGAGAGGACGTGGTCGATCTGTGCCAGCTACACGCACAAGTGAAACACTTTCCTCAAGTGTGAGTAGGCGACAGAACCTGCAGCAGTATTTGGTAGGGCATCATGCGCCTCTAGAAGTGATGAGGCCAGAACAAGTAGAGGCGATAGTAGATTGGTTTGCTGCTGACAGTGCCTCCAGTTCCTTCACATTGTCTCCCACCCAGTCTACTGCAGAAAGGTAAGAGTTGGCACCTGCAGCCGATGTCCAACCGTCTTTCACCTCAACCCCTTGCAAATCAGGCAAGCAGTCTGAGCCCCAAGTCATGCAGCAGTCTCTTCTTCTTTTTGATGACTCTGTCAGCAGGGTTTCCCAGGGCCATCCACCTAGCCCTGCCCCAGAAGTAGAAGAGATTGAGTGCAGCGATGCCCAACCACTTATTTCTCAAGATGAGTACATGGAAGGACCGCACCACGTCTCCGATGATGACGAAACGCAGGTGCCAACTGCTGTGGCACTCAGAATTGTGGAGACCGACAAGGAGGGCAGGGGTGAAGACTGGGTGGAAGATGATGTGGAGGACGATGAGGTCCTCGACCCCACATGGAATGAAGGTCATGCAGGTGACTTGAGTAGTTTGGAGGAAGAGGCGGTGGTCGCACAGAGCCACCAGCACAGCAGAAGAGGAAGAAGGGTGCAGAAGCGGAGCGGCCGTGCCCTAGACACTACGCCTGCTACTGCTCAACGCAGCAAGGGACCAAAGCCAGCTCAAAGGAGTTCTCTAGCGTGGAAGTTCTTCAGAAAATGTGCTGATGACAGGACACGAGTGGTTTGCACCCTGTGCAGTCAGAGCCTGAAGCGGGGCATAAACCTTCTCAACCTGAGCACAATCTGCATGATCAGGCATCTAAGTGCAAAGCACGAGCTGCAGTGGAGTAGACACCTTCAAAACCAAGAAAGGTCTCTGGCTCCTCCTGCTTCCTCTTCTGCTGCAGTCTCGGCCTCTTCATCCACCTCTGTAGTGATACCGGCACCTGCCACCCCGCAAACAGACGATCTGTCAGCAACACCTCCACCTGAGTCACCAACCATCTCCACAATGTCCCGTGGAAGCGTTCAGCTTTCCATCTCCCAAACACTTCAGAGGAAGAGGAAGTACCCCCTACCCACCCGCGATCCCTGGCCCTCAATGCCAGCATTTCAAAATTCTTGGCCTTTGAAATGCTGTCATTCCATCTGGTGGAGATGCACAATTTTAAAAGCCTTATGTCGGTGGCTGTCCCACAGTACGTCGTGCCCAGCCGCCACTACTTTTCCAGGCAAGCCATCCCTTCCCTGCACAACCAAGTGGGGGAAAAAATCAGGTGTGCACTGCGCAACGCCATCTGTGCCAAGGTCCACCTAACTATCGATACGTGGACCAGTAAGCACGGTCAGGGGCGTTATATCTCCCTAACGGCACACTGGGTAAATGCAGTGGCGGATGGGCCTGAGGCGGATAGCAATTTGGCGCATGTCATTCCACCACCGAGGATTGCAGGGCGCTTCAGTTTGCCTCCTGTTCCTAACTTCTCCTACTCCGCTTCCTCATCCTCTACCGCCTCCTCATCCGGTCAGCGTAACACCTTCACCACCAACTTCAGCACAGCCAGGGGTAAATGACAGCAGGCAGTTTTAAAACTTGCCTGTTTGGGGGAAAAACCACACACCGCGCAGGAGTTGTGGAGGAGCATGGAACAGTGGACAAATGAGTGGTTGCTGCCAGCGAGCCTCAAGCCCGGCCTGGTGGTGTGCAATAACGGGCGAAATCTCATAGCAGCTCTGGGCCTAGCCGGTTTGATGCACATCCCTAGCCTGGTGCATGTGCTGAATTTGGTGGTGCAGAGGTTCCTTAAAAATTACCCCGATATGTCAGAGCTGCTGCAGAAAGTGCGGGCCGTCTGTGCGCACTTTCGACGTTCTCACCCTGGTGCTGCTCGACTGTCAGCGCTGCAGCGTAACTTCGGCCTTCCCGCTCATCGCCTCATATGTGACTGGCCACAAGGTGGAACTCCACCTTGCACATGCTGGAAAGACTGTGCGAGCAGCAGCAGGCCATAGTGGAGCTTCAGCTGCAGCACGCACGCGTGAGTCGCTCTGCGGAACAGCACCACTTCACCACCAATAACCGGGCCTCCATGCGAGACCTGTGTGCCTTGTTGCGCTGTTTTGAGTACTCCACCAACATGGCCAGTGCCGATGACGCTGTTGTCAGCTTAACTATCCCACTTCTATGCCTCCTTCAAAAAACGATTTGGGCGATGATGGAAGAGGATGTGGCACAGGATGAGGAGGAGGAGGATGAAGAGGTAACATTTCCAAGGCTTTAAGGGCAGTCATTCGCAAGTGGCTCTGAGGGTGGGTTCCTGCACACACAAACGCCAGGTACACAATTGTCCAGCAGGGGCACAGTTCTGGAGGATGAGGAGGATGAGGAGGAGGAGATGGAGGAGGAGATATTCACAGTAGGGTGGCACCCAGGCCAGCTCATGGCCATCACTGGTGCGTGGCTGGGGGGGATACAGAGGACACAGACAATACACCTCCCACAGAGGACAGCCTTTCGTTGCCTCTGGGCAGCCTGGCACACATGAGCGATTACATGCTCCACAACGACCGCTGAGTTGCCCACATTCTAACTTGTGCTGATTACTGGGTGGCCACGCTGCTGGATCCCCATTACAAGGACAACGTACCGTCCTTAATTCACTCACTGGAGCGCGATCGCAAGATGCGCGAGTACAAGCGCACGCTGGTAGACGCGATGCTGCTGGCACCTGACAGCGGGGCCACAGTGGAAGCACAAGGCCAAGGCAGAGGAGGAGGAGGAAGAGGTCGCCAACGCAACCAGGGCACCGCCAGCACCTCAGAAGGCAGGGTTAGCATGGCCGAAATGTGGAAAAGCTTTGTCAGCACGCCACAACAAACAGCAGCACCAGCAGCTCATATGGAATGTCTTAGCAGGAGGCAGCATTTCACCAACATGGTGGAGCAGTATGTGTGCACACGCCTACATGTAGTTAATGACGGGTCTGCCCCCTTCAACTTCTGGGTCTCCAAATTGGGCACATGGCCTGAGCTTGCCCTTTATGCCTTGGAGGTGCTGGCGTGCCCTGCAGCCAGTGTATTATCTGAACGTGTATTTATCACGGCTGGGGGCGTTATCACAGACAAGCGCAGCCGCCTGTCCAGAGACAATGTGGACAAGCTCACGTCCATTAAAATGAACCAGGCATGGATCCCACAGGACTTTTCCGTACCTTGTGCAGAATAGAGATGGATACCGACCTTACCCAGCCATTGTTATATTTTTGACCTTTCTCACTCTTTTGGGGTGTACCCTCATTTAAAGTGACTGAAAAAAAGCAGTGTTGGCTATCTCGTCCTCCTCCACCGCCGCTTCCACCTACACCGCCACATCCACCACCACCTCAACCTCCCTCCTACTCCATATGGGCCTCGTCCTTCACAGATGAAGAAAATTGTTTTATTTTTATTTTTTTTTGTTGTTTTAAGTTATTTCCCTATCCACATTTGTTTGCAGAGCACTTGCCATGCTCTTAACTACGTTTTGCTGCAATTTGCAGCACTCTAGCTCTTTCCATTGGTGTTTTAGAGCCATTTTAGTGCCTGAAAGTTCGGGTCCCCATTGACTTCAATGGGGTTCGGTGTCCGGGCAAAGTTCGGAAAAAGTCTGGGACACGGACCCGGACTTTTTTTTCAAGTTGGGCCGAACACGGACATCCAGGTGTCCGCTCAACTCTACTAAACACATATATCCTTAATCCACACCATAATGTGTATGATAGCTATACATTATAGTCTTAAGTCAAAAAAATATATTATATATACACAATCTTAAGTGAGGAAAATGTGAAGAAAAAAAAAAAAAAACAGCTGAACAAGTGAAACAATCTGTGAAGTCACCTAACACAGTTAGTCCATATTATCATAAGGGCTACAAAAAATTCCCAAAAGAAATGGAAAAAAGTCAAAAAATCAATAAGCATGTATCCAGTGAAAGTCCGTGAATGGTGCCCCTAAATCAGGAAATCCGTGCCAATTTGTGACTTTCATGCAATGTGGCTGTGTTCCACACCCCAATGTGAATCCCCTTACCAGACAATGTGGACCCCTTTGCAATACTGCATAGGGGTTTCGGGAGCTTGGGCTGGTAATAAGGGGGTATGATGTTTCCTATGTCCTCCCAATGACCATCATTCAGAATATGGAAAATAGAGAGACTCCAATAATGTAATATGTTCTGATGTTATTATAATAATATAAAGAATTCCACTTACAATATAGCAGATTTGTAATAGTGTTTCATATTCCAAATACAGAGATAGAGGCACCCTGGAGGCTTTAGAAATCGTAGCCATGTTCAGCACAGCGGTATGCATTTCAAATTGCTTCCGCGTGCATTCCACCTAGACCGGAAGTGACGTTTGCTGAATCTACGTTGATGTGTTTCGCCCCTCCCAGTGGGCGATCTGTGAGAACGCCCACTGGGAGGGTCAAAACGCGTCTTTGATTTTTAGAGCCTCCAGGGTGCCTCTATCTCTGTATTTGGAATATGAAACATGATTACAAATCTGCCATATTGTAAGTGGAATTCTTTATATTATTATAATAAAATCAGAACATATTACACACTATTGGAGTCTCTCTATTTTCCAAATTCTGAATGATGGTCTTTGGGAGGACTGCGCAGGGGAGGTAAGTATACCATGTTCATTAATTTTATAGGAAAAAAGCAAGACTTTACAATCACTTTAAGTTCCTATTTGGGATCAAATATAAGAAAATGGTAGTGAATTAAAAAGCTTGAAAAAATAAATAATTATAACTTTACTTTGCTACCAGCTAGGAAAAAATATAGAGGTGATTTTTAAAAAGGAAATATATAAGGCTGAAGGCCCCAGCTTGGGCCTGTAGAGTGCCTATGATTCTCGAATGCTTACTACATTATTGCCAGTTTCTGCTGATGGATTGTTTCTTTTACCTGCTTATGAAGTGGCAGATCTATATTATGTACTATATACAACCTATACAGCACAAATAACATTTACATAGTAAAAAAATGCATGGAAGTGGGTGTCAGGGATTGACATGAAGTGTGAAGAAATCTGTATAAAGGCTTTGCATACATGCTCTTTGAGAAAAAATACGGACATACATGGATTACACAGTTATCCTGGTCTGAACTCTTTGTTGTATGCCTGCTTTTTAAAAAACAATATGGACATACATGGTTTACACAGGTATCCTGGTCTGAACTCCACTGTGATCTATCTATTCACATAATCCACCAAGCAGTACTGATCAACCTGTTTGATACAGGGTCTGTAACTTCTGGTGAGCAGATATATTGTAAGGCTATTTCTCCAGTGGTGGTGATCATGTTTAGAGGAACACAGTCCATTTTTTCTGTAAATCTTAATATTGGTATTCAATGGACACTAGACTAATTAGTATCCGCTTCCATACAGAGCAGTTAGACACCCTTCCTGCCCAGACCAATTTTCAGCTTTCAGCACTCTCACATTTTGAATGACAATTGCTCAGTCATGCTACACTGTAACCAAACAAAATTTTTATCATTTTTTTCACACAAATAGAGCTTTCTTTTGGTGGTATTTGATCACAACTGGGTTTTTTTTTTTTTTTCGTGATATATGCAAAAAAAGATCAAAAATTTTGAAAAAAAAAACACTTTTTTTTAGTTTCAATTATAAAATTTTGCAAAAAATTAATTTTTCTTCATACATTTGGGCCAAAATGTATACTGCTACATGTCTCTGGTAAAATTAACCCAAATTAGTGTATATTATTTAGTCTGTGTGAAAGTTATTGAGTCTAGAACAGTGGTTCTTAACCTGGGTTCGATCGAACCCCAGGGGTTCGGTGAGTCAGTCTCGCGGGTTCAACAGAGGTCATTTCTGAACAGGTCTCTGAAAGACAACAGCAGAAGTCACACTGATTTGCAGTAAGTATTCATTATTATGTTTTTGTTTTTGTGTGAAAATCATGTTTTAATGGTTTTGTTCTTTAATGGTTTTGTTCATTTTGTGCACCTCTGTATAAATATATACCTAAATATATACCTATGTTTTGAATTTGAAAAAATCATATTTTATTTTTCCAATTAAGAAGGGTTCGGTGAATGCGCATATGATACTGGTGGGGTTCAGTACCTCCAACAAGGTTAAGAACCACTGGTCTAGAAGCTATGGTACCAATTACTGAAAATTGATCACACCAGATGTACTGACTGCCTATCTCCTTTCTTGAGGCCCTGAAATGTCAGGACAGTACAAATACCACCCAAATGACCCCTTTTTGTAAAGTAGACAGTCCAAGGTATTTAGTAAGAGGCATGGTGGGTTTTTTGAAGTTGTATTTTTTTCCCACAATTCTTGGGAAAATGAAGAAAACATTTTTTTTTCTTTTTTTTCCCACAAAGTTGTCAATTTATAAGCTATTTCTAACACATAGCATGTACACAGCAAAAATTACACCCAAAAACACATTCTACTACTCCTTCCGAGTATGGCAAAATCCACATGTGTGAGACTTTTACATAGCCTGGCCACAAAAAGAGAGTCCACGTCCAAGAAGCACCTTTAGGCGTTCTAGGAGCATAAATACACATAAAACTTTCTTACTACCTATCACACTTTTCAAGGCCCTAGAGCCCCAATACAATGGAAAAGTCCACAAAATGACCCCATTTTGGAAAGCAAACACTCCAACGTATATTCTATGAGGCATTATGGGTCGTTTGAACATATCATTTTTTTCCACAGGTTTTTGGAAAATGTGGGAAAAAAATGAAAACTTTTTTTTTTACACAAAGTTGTCAATTTATAGGATATTCCTAACACATAGCATGTACACAGCAAAAATGACACCCCAAAATACATTCTGCCACTCCTCCTGAGTATGGCAATACCACATGTGTGAGACTTTTTCACAGCCTAGCCATACAGAGGGGCCTAACATCCAAGGAGCATCATCATGCATCCTAGCCACTTGCCTAGGCCTATTTTTGACATTTGGTGTTTACAAGCTAAAATCAGTTGTTTTGCTAGAAAACTGCTTAGAACCCCCAAACATTATATATTTTTTTTTTAGCAGAGACCCTAGAGAATAAAATGGAGATTATTTTTTTTTTTATTATTTTTTATCACACCGTATTTGCGCAGCGGTCTTCCAAACGCAATTTTTTTGGAAAAAATTCACTTTTTTTAATTAAAAAATAAGAAACCAGTAAAGTTAGCCCAATTTTTTTCAATAATGTGAAAGATAATGTTACGCCGAGTAAATAGATACCCAACATGTCATGTTTCAAAATTGCGCACGCTCACGGAATGGCGACAAACTTTGGTACTTAAAAATCCCCATAGGCGACAATTTAAAAATTTCTACAGGTTGCTATCTTTGAGTTACAGAGAAGATCTAGGGCTCAAATTATTTTCCTTGCTCTAACGATCGCGGTGATACCTCACATGTGTGGTTTGAACACCGTTTACATATGTGGGCAGGGTTTCTGTATGCGTTCTCTTCTGCGCGCGAGCTCACAGGGACAGGGCGCTTTCATTTTTTTTTACTATTTATTTTATTTATTATTTTTTATTTTTACACCGTTTAAAAAAAAAAAAAAAAAATTGATCATTTTTATTTCTATTAAAAGGAATGTAAACATTCCTCGTAATAGAAATAGGCACGACAGGACCTCTTTTTTGTGAGATCTGGGGTCAAAAAGTCCTCAGATCTCACAAGTACACTAAAAGATAGAAAAAAAAAAAAATTATTATATAAAATGAAAAAAAAAGGACCTTTAAACCGGTTGCTAGGCAACAACATTTTCCGTAGCTCCGGTCCTCCAAGACCATAGAGTCAAGTGAGGGCAAGCTTGCCCTCACTCGACATCCTGTCTGTGAGGATCTGGGACCGGATCGTTTTCCCCGCTGCCGGCGGGTCCGGTAAGCGGGGAAAAGGACCGGAACGCGGCGGGAGGGGGGGGCGCCTCTTCCGCCATCCCGGAAGGGTGATCCCACGGCGAATCCGCCGCTGGGACCACCCTTATCAGAAAGCCAAACGTCTACCGTTTAAAAAAATACCAGGGTTATGGCAGCTATCTGCTGCCATAACACCGGTATTTAGGTTTAAACAGAGGACGTATATAAACCTTTTTGGACTTGGACATGGTGGCTGTATGAAGGGTGACAGGTACTCGGGTACTTTGTTGGGCAGGTGACAGGTACTCTGGTACTGATGAGCAGGTGGCAGGTACTCGGGTACTCCGATAGGCAGGTGACAGGTACTCGGGTACTCTGATGGGCAGGTGACAGGCAGGTGATAGGTACTGATGAGTAGTACTGATACTGATAGGTGATACTGTACTGATGGGTACTGATGATCAGTACTGATACGTGATAGGTACTGATGAGTACTGATGAGTAGTGATGGGTACTGATGAGCAGGCGGCAAGTACTCGGGTACTTCAGGCGTCAGGTACTCTGATGAGCAGGTGGAAGGTACTCGGGTACTCTGATGGGTAGGTGACAGGTACTCAGGTACTCTGATGACGGGTACTCCATTGACAGGTACTCAAAGTACCCAAGTACCTGTCATCAGAGTACCCGAGTACCTGTCATCAGAGTACCCGAGTACCCGTCATCAGAGTACCCGAGTACCTGTCATCAGAGTACCCGAGTACCCGTCATCAGAGTACCCGAGTACCTGTCATCAGAGTACCCGAGTACCCGTCATCAGAGTATCCGAGTACCCGTCATCAGTGTACCTGCGTACCCGTCATCAGAGTACCCGAGTACCCATCATCAGAGTACCCGAGTACCCGTCATCAGAGTACCCGAATACCTGTCACCAGCCCATTAGAGTACCCGAGTACCTGTCATCAGAGTAGCTGATGGGCTGGTGACAGGTACTCGGGTACTTTGATGGGCTAGTGACAGGTGCTCTTTATTGGGGGGGCAATCAGTGTGTTTGGGGTGCACTGTAATTGGTAACTAGCTGTTACCACAATCTCCTCCTCACACAGGATCAGTGTGTGAGGAGGAGAACACGGTGACAGCTAGTTACCGTGTTCTCTGTTGACATTTGTGACCGGCTGTGATTGGACACAGCCGGTCACGTGGTAAAGAGCCAATTTCATTGGCTCTTTACCTAGATCGGGGATCGACTCTGTCCGAGGGACGAGCCTCGTCCCCGATCGCTGCTCTGCGCGCCCCCGGGGGCGCGCATTGCAGAGAGAACGAGCGGCTCGTGCTGGAGCCGCTCATGTGATCGGCTGTGATTGACACAGCCGATCACGTGGTAAACAGCCAATTTCTATTGGCTGTTTACCTTGATCAGGGATGGGCTATGTCCGAGGGACGAGCCTCATCCCTGATCGCACCGCTGCGCGCCGCCGGGGGCGCGCACTGGCTGCTAGAACGGGCCGACGTCATATGACGGCGGCCCGGATCCTTACAACCACTTTGCCGACGTCATATTACATGACTAGGTATGGAAGTGGGTATACTGCTAATGGTATTTCCCAAAGTGAACCAAGATACTGTAAGTATTGCTATGGGAACTTACTTCACAAACATCTAACTACAAACCTATAACATCACAAACAACAAAAAAAACGTATTGCCATGCTTCCTGAGCAGTTAAGTATCCCAATTGTATTATATATTTTTCCTTCATGCTTGAGGTTATTGTAGCCGTATTAGTGCACTTGTGACAGAAACATGCATTAACATACAATTTTTCAGGACAAGCTTTTGGGGTATGTCCCCTTCATCAAGGCCAAAGCAGTACTAGTTCACAAAATTTTAGCAAAATGGAAATAAAAAACACAATCTCTAAGCCAAAGAAAAAAAAAGAGAAAGCCAAACAAACATAAACAAATGTACCTGGCAATGGTAATAAAACTAGCATAGTTAGTGAGATAAGACAGAGGAAGAGCTATAGACTGGGGGGGGGGGGGCATCAGTCACAGAGTGGGTTCGTAAAACTGTAGAATACTGAGTAAGGAAACCCATATCTAAACTTAGGACTTTGGTTTTTTTGTGTCAAATAGAAGTATCATTCTTAATTCAAAAGTTTTCTTTTCCTGGATAGTTCTGAAATTCCTTTTTTATCACTAAACATTGAGGCCTTCTATAGTGTAGTCCGGTTGTGAGAAATGATGTCATATAGGTGTGCAGGAACTATTTTCTTTATGTTCCTTGATGGTATGTGTATCTGTGCAAATTCATGCTCGCTTGCAACTTCTGTCCTGTTTCACCTACATAAGATCCTTTCCTACATCTTTTGCATTGGATGAGGTACACAAAATTACTGGAGGTACAGTTGTATGATCCTGTGATATTGAAGGTCCCATTTGTGCACGTGACGCTTTTAGACAGATTGATCTGGTTGCAGTGTGCAGCGTTTTTTTATTGCAGGGTTTGCTTCCATTATTTTTGACTTCATAATCAGAATGAAGTTTCCTGCTTATAAGTTTATGTTTGAGGTTGGGTAGTTGTCTGAAGGCCAGTATTGAGGTTTGTTGGAATATTCCTTTTAGAGTTGCATCCTCTGTTATAATGGGTTGTAAATCTTTGATTATCTTTCTTATCCCTTCTAGTGCTGGATTGTATGTGGTGACTAGAGGTACACATTTATTTGTTTTTTTCTCTTTGTATTGGAGAAGATTTTCTCTTTGGGTTTTCAAGGCTGTGTTTATGCTGGTGTTGATGGTTTTGTCTTTGTAACCTTTCTTATAGAAGGAGTCTGCTAGTGTTTGGAGATGTTTATCGACTGACTGATGCAGCTATCTCCACAGTTCCAGTTTTCACTCCCAACGGGCCATCATACACAGCCAGGTCATCAGATACCACGAATATGTTCAGACCCAGAAGACAGAGATACTTGCGTGCAAGTGTACCTAGAAGTATTAAAGAATTGATGCTATTTTGAAGCTAAAGGGTAGTTACCCCAGATTTTGATTTGATCTGGACTTCCTTTCTGTTCTTTTACTTTCTATTTTGATCATTGATAAAAATAAACTATTACCACTCTTTTATGAAAACATTTCTAATTTACAGCATTTTTTCACACCTGCCTAAAACTATTGCACAGTAATATATATATATATATATATATATATATATACTGCATACTGTATATATATATATATATATATATATATATACACACACAGTATCTCACAAAAGTGAGTACATACCTCACATTTTTGTAAATATTTTAATATACCTTTTCATGTGACAACACTGAAGAAGTGACACTTTGCTACAAAAGTAGTGAGTGTACAGCCTTGTATAAAACAGTGTAAATTTGCTGTCCTCTCAAAATAACCCAACATACAGCCATTAATGTCTAAACTGCTGGCAACAAAAGCGGGTACACCCCTAAGTAACAACGTTCAAATTGGGCCCAATGTGTCAATATTTTGTGTGGCCACCACTATTTTCCAGCACTGCCTTAACCCTCTTGGGCATGGAGTTCACCAGAGCTTCACAGGTTGCCACTGGAGTCCTCTTCCACTCCTCCATGACGACATCATGGAGCTGGTGGATATTGGAGACCTTGCGCTCCTCCACCTTCCATTTGAGGATGCCCCACAGATGCTCAATAAGGGTTTAGGTCTGGAGACATGCTTGGCCAGTCCATCACCTTTACCTTCAGCTTCTTTAGCAAGGCAGTGGTCGTCTTGAAGGTGTGTTTGGGGTCGTTATCATGTTGAAATACTGCCCTGCGGCCCAGTATCCGAAGAGAGGGGATCATGCTCTACTTCAGTATATCACAGTAGATACATGGTATTCATGGTTCCCTCAATGAACTGTAGCTCCCCAGTGCTTGCAGCACTCATGAAGCCATGTAGGCAAGACACACTTGTCTTCGTATCCTCACCTGGTTGCCCCCACACATGCTTGACACCATCTGAACCAAATAAGTTTATCTTGATCTCATCAGACCCCAGGACAAGGTTCCAGTAATCCATGTCCTTAGTCTGCTTGTCTTCAGCAAACTGTTTGCAGGCTTTCTTGTGCATCATCTTTAGAAGAGGCTTCCTTCTGGGACGACAGCCATACAAACCAGTTTGATGCAGTATGTGGTGTAAGGTGTGGGCACTGACAGGCTGACCCCCCACCTCTTCAACCTCTGCAGCAATTCTGGCAGCACTCATACGCCTATTTCTCAAAGGCAACCTCTGGATATGACGCTGAGCATGTGCACTCAACCCCTTTGGTCGACTATGACGAGGCCTGTTAAACCATGCTGCAGCACAGTTGAAGGGTCTTGGCGATCTTCTTATAGCCTAGGCAATCTTTATGTAGAGCAACAATTCTTTTTTTCATATCCTCAGAGAGTTCTTTGCCATGAGGTGCCATGCTGAACTTCTAGTGACCAATATGAGAGAGTGAGAGCTATAACACCAAATTTAACACACCTGCTCCCCATTCATACCTGAGACCTTGTAACACTAATGAGTCACATGACACCAGGGAGAGAAAATGGCCAATTGGGCCCAAATGTACATTTTCACTTAGGGATGTACTCATTTTTGTTGCCAGCGGTTTAGACATTAATGGCTGTGTGTTGAGTTATTTTGAGGGGACAGCAAATTTACACTGTTATACAGAGGCTGTACACTCACTACTTTACATTGTAGCAAAGTGTCATTTCTTCAGTGTTGTCACATGAAAAGATAGAATAAAATATTTACAAAAATGTGAGTGTTGTACTTACTTTTGTGAGATACTGTATATATGCTGGTCAGCAGAGGGAAGTGCTCTGGAATTTAGTAACAGTAAGGGTAAAGGGATGCGATGACTTTGGACTTATTAAAACACAGTGGATCAACACCAGTAGATGGCTTGGCTCCCCAAATTATCACTGACTGTGGAAACATTACACTGGACCTCAGGCAACTTGGATTCTATGCCTCTCCACTCTTCCTCCAGACTCTGGGACCTTGGTTTCCAAATGAAATGCAAAATTGTCCACAGTCAGTGATGATTTGGGAAGCCATATCATCTGCTAGTGTTGGTCGACTGTGTTTTTTCAAGTTTAAAGTCAGCGAAGACCCCTTTACCAGAAAATTCTAGAGCACTTCATGCTTCCTTCTGCTGACCAGCATTATGGAGATGCTGATTTCATTTTTCAGCAGGACTTGGCCCCTGTCCCCACTGCCAAAAGTACCAATACCTGGTGTAATGATCATGGTATCATTGTGCTTGATTGGCCAGCAAACTCACCTGACTTAAACCCCAAAGAGAATAGCTTTTCATCTTTCTCCGGATCCCAGCCCAAGCACCAGCAAGAGGAATTCAGAAGGATGTGACTCACAATTAATAAAGTATGACTAAAAGGCATTTTTTTTTTTTTGGGTTGGTAGATGGAGAGGGATTAGAACCCCTATTGAGAGGGATGGGCTGAACACCTCCCTGTTCAGTTTGCAGCAGAACTCTGAAACAGGGGAAATGTTCTAACCTGAACAGTGAATCCCTTTGGGAGCCAAACAGGAAAATTCAAAAGTGCCCAGTTTGAAGGCTTATTTGCAAGTATTGACCATAAAAGTGTTATGGGGGTCTGGGTACTGCCCTGGGGGACATGCATCAATAAAAAAAAAATAATAATTTATCCACTTCAATACAGGGCACTTTCACCCCCTTCCTGCCCAGGCCAATTTTCAGCTTTTAGTGCTGCCGCATTTTGAATGACAATTGCACAGTCATGCAACACTGTACCCAAACAAAATTCTTATCATGTTTTTTCCCCCACAAATAGAGTTTTCTTTTTTTTGGTATTTGATCACCACTGGGATTTTTCTTTTTTGCTAAACAAATAAAAAAAAAAGACTGACAATTTTGAAGAAAAAAAAGTTTTTCTTCGTTTTAGGTTATAAAATTTGTAAATAAGTGAGTTTTCTCCTGCACTGATGATGCGGCACTGATGGGCACTAATATGCAGTACTGATGAGGAGACACTGACAGGCAACACTAATGGGCACTGATTGGCATCCTTAATAGGCACTGATTGGCATCTTTGCTGAGCACTGATTGGAATCCCTGGTGGCAATGTGTTGTCATCTCTAGTGGCATGGGTGGGCATCCCTGGTGGGCTCTAGTGGTCATCCCTGGTGTGCTCTAGTGGCCATCCCTGATGGGTCTGCACTAATGATCAATGTGCTAATTATCAGTGCAGACCCCCCGTCAGGAGAGCCGCTGATCGGCTCATCTCTACTAATTGAGGAAAGCTGATAAATGGCACTTCCTGGTTATGATGTGACCAGCTGTGATTGGACAAACCTGATCACATGGTAAAGAGCCTATAACATAGGCTCTTTACCGGGATCTGAGTTTCAGTGTGTCAGAGTGATGTCATACGACACCCAGTCAGGATAACAACCACTTTGCGGCTGTCATTCTGCTATATGGTGGGCAGGAAGTAGTTAAATATAGTGCCTTGGGGGTCCCCCAATGTGCCTGTAAAGTGGCACATCTTTAGCATGCATAAAACATGCTACAGCAAAAATTAAATTTCTGAAGAAAAAAACGAGTCAAATCCCATTTAAAATGACTCGCAGTTACAATTGACGGCACCAGGCTATTGAAAAAAATAAAGAAAAAAACTTTGCGGGGTACCACCCCAGTCCATACCTGGCTCTTTGGGTCTGGTATGGAAATGGAGGGGAACCCCACGCTAAAATAAAAAAAACTGCCATGGGGTCCCCCAAAATCGATACCAGACCCTTATCTGGGCATGCATCCTGGCAGGTCAGGAAAGGGGGGGGGGGTGAGAGAACGCCCCTTTCCTGAACCATACCAGGCCACATGCCCTCAACATGGGGGGGGGTGCTTTGGGGCAGGGGGGGCTCTAAATACCAGCCCCCCCCCATGTGAATGGGTATCAGGTACCTAGTACCCCTACCAATTCACCAAAAAAAGTGTACAAACACAAGAAACAGCTTTTGACAAATCCTTCATTAAAAAATGAAAAAAAATAGTGTCCCATGATGTAAATCCATTGTCAATCATGCCGGACCGAAAAAGAAAAACGCTCACACCTCCTTTCAAATAGGCAAGGGACGGGAACATCTGGCTATGTCACCCAGTGGCCCCTTCTGATGTCACATGATGTCATGTGGTTCAGGAGGGGGGCGCTCACTCGTTCTCCCTCCCTTTCCTGACCTGCCAGGCTGCATGTGTGGATAAGGGTCTAGGATGGATTTTGGAGGGAACCCCATGTCGTTTTTTTCTTAAATTTTGACATGGGGTTCCCCTCCAAATCCATACCAGACCCAAAGGGCCTTGTATGGACTTGGGGGGGGGGGGGTATGCCATTTTTTTTTTCTTATTTATTTCACCAGCGCTTTTTCTTTATTGTTTAGCCGGAAACCCCTTGACAGTTGATGACTCATCGTTTGTTAAGGATGCCACGGCCAGCCCCTCTCCTCAACAACCAGCTTACAGTGTTCCCTGATTGGGCGAAGCGTTACCCAATCAGCTTTGTCGGATTGGATGGAGAGTGTCTGTGAACAGCGATTTTCAAGTCTTGCCACAGATTCTCAATTGGATTTACAGTAGGTCTAGACTTTGACTGGGCCATTCTAACACATGAATATGCTTTTATCTAAACCATTCCATTGTAGCTCTGGCTGTATGTTTAGGGTCCTTGTCCTGCTGGAAGGTGAACACAGCCCAGTCTCAAGTCTTTTGCAGACTGTAACAGGTTTTCAGTTTAGGTAGATGACCATGTCTTGGTAAGTTTGCAGTTGTGCCATACTCTTTCCATTTTCAGATGATGGATTGAACAGTGCTCTGTGAGAGGCAGTCTTACTCAAAGATCACTGCCTGGTCAGCTGTGTGCACTAATTTTCATCAATTAACGGACTCCCTATAAATGCTTACTCAGTCTGACACTCCCTACCTCTGCTTGGGAGCTGCTGGTCACTTCACATGTTATGTGGATCTTTATCAGGTAACAATATATTTTTCGCAGTGGTGATAGACATTTAACTTACCAGGGGTTAGAGATAATACTCACAGTGTGGATAGGCATGTAAAATTATTTTTTTATTACAAGTATTTAGCTTATTTAGCTGGTTTACATATAGGGTCTTTGACTGACCTTATTAAGCCCCGCTAGCCAAATAATAATGACTGGTTCCCTGTGCTCATTTAAACACTAGGTCTTATGTGGAGGAGCAGCCTTTGTAGATCTGACTTCCTGGACCACTTTGAAGTATCTGACCCATGCCCTCATGCTCTGTTTTGAGGGGTGTGTAAGTGCGATCTTGGTGTTGGGGAAGGTTACACCATTATTCTGCCCTTCTTGATCTTTAATCAAATGTATTTATACTCATCAGAGATCTCACATACTGTTGGAGAATTATTTTTCCTTACCCCTTGTGGATACTGAGCTGGTGGATCTTGTGGTGTGGTCCACCCTGGAATTGATCGATCTCAACCTCACGAGTCATTCATTTTTGGGTTTCTTTTAATATATGCGGTGAGCTTTTTGAAGGTGCATATAAAGGAAATGTTATGTTTGAAGTTCCAAACTTTAATTATACTCCAAATATATGTAATTATATACAATGGGAATATTTGTCTAATGTGATAATTTTTTTGTTTCTCTAGACCTGTATACATTATATACCTGTATACCTGTATACAGTATACAGTTATGCCTGTATAGACCCCTGAGAAAGAATTAGACCTCACTATTTTCGAAAGGCGTTGGGTCTCAGTTGCCTATGTTTCCAAATAAACGCTCTTTCAACCTACAGATGTCTGCATGTACATGTTCAACTGCAGCATCATTTTTTAATTGTTCCAATATATCCAGAGGCCGTTCCTGGGTTATATATTTGTTTTGGGTTTTTTTTTTGGTTTTTTTTTGTTTTTTTAGTTTCAATTTATTTTTATTGAAAGAAATTTCACAATACAAATAAAATGCTAGAATAATGACTGAACATATTACAACTTCCATCAAAACAGTAGTCAATTAATAAATTTCGCTTTCACAGCCAATGAACATAACAGCAAGGACATCAAGTGAATAAACATAAGGGTACACCACCTGCCGATTCAGACGGAATGTTTAGTGACCAATACAGATGTAGATTTATCATGTCGACTAAACCACGTTGTCCAAGGTTGCCACCCAGAAAGGGATTTCTAGTAGTCCCCTTTGCTTGAGGCAAACATGAGTTCATAGGAACAATGATCTTGGGTCAAGTTTATAACATCTCTGACAGTAGGAGGTAGTTCTTTCTTCCAATTTCTAGTGAGAGCCCGTCTCGCCGCCAAAAGGACATGAACTATAAGGTGTCTTGATTCAGAGGGATAGTCATCAATCGTCAAGTTCAAGAGGGCAAGAGCCGGAGAAAGGCGAACGTGTAGGTGTGTGATTTCTGATGAAATGTGAAATATCTCATGCCAGTAGGATCTGAGCTTTGGACATTTCCATAGAATATGGTGTATATCCCCCACATGGATATATTTCTTTTAATGTACTTAATGTATAATAAAATTTTGTATTTTAAAGATTTATTCTTTTTTTTTCTTTGACTATATATTTTTTTCTTGATTATACCTATCTTTGTATTTATTGCACTTTAAAGTCCTGCTTAGAGGGAAATTTTGTTCTATGTATTGAATTTGGGATGTGGGCGTACATTTATCTAATTGGCTCCAGTTAAGGCAAGTGCTCAGTGAGATGGTTAAAAGCTTGGGATATTTTTTTTTTTAAATCTAACCCTGCTTTAAACTTCTCTACAACTTTATGCCTGACCTGTCTAATGTGTTACTTGGCCTTTATGATGCTGTTTGTTCACTACGGTTCCTTAACAAACCTCTGCGGGCTTCACAGAACATCCGTATTTTTACTGAGATTAAATTACACACAGGTGGACTCTATTTACTAATTTGGTGACTTCTGTAGACAATTGGTTCCACTAGATTTAAGTTAGGGGTATCAGAGTAAAGGGGGCTGAATACAAATGCATGCCACACTTTTCAGATATTTATTTGTAAAAAAAATTGAAAACCATGTATTATTTATCTTCCACTTTCACACCTCTGTGTCTATTACATAAAATCCCAATAAAATACAATTAAGTTTTTGGTTATAACATGACAAAATGTGGCAAATTTCAAGGGGTATGAATGCTTTTTCAAGGCACTGTAGATGTTGACTCATTGGATTTATAAAAGTCCAATGTCTGTCTGCACCAAATCCAAAAAAGCCATTATAGCTCTCTTTTGGGGGGGGGGGGGAGTTATGAGAAATGATCATTCCCAAACAGGAAAGTGCACTAAACCTGCAGGTAAATTATAGAACCACAGAACTAAGTGGAAGAGTGGTACTGATAAAAAAAAAAAAAAGCTGGCAGTGCCTTCACCCAGGACAGGGCTCTGAACACAGGGTGTTCCCTTCCTGAGAAATTAACAATTGACAAGTGACATAATCAACATAATTCAACATAATTGGCAGAAGGGGAACTACTGTATCCAGCAGATGACATTAAAGTAGAACTTTACCCATAACAACCTGCTAAAAAATAATGTTCTTTAGCAAGAAACATATATTCCACATTAATAATTACGCCACCAAAATTAGCGTGTGCTGTAAATTGCCTCCAGTATTGCTCCTGTTTCTTCTTGCTGAAGCCTACCATTTTGCAGAAACCCAGGGCCCTAAACAGCAGTAAATCTTAATATATACTGTAGATGCACGCAAATATGGAAATAATACAAGCTTTATGTAAGAAAAGATTTATAGTACATGCAATATACAAACAGGTATCATCACAAAGGGCCAAACAATATTTCTGGTGTAATTGTGCACATTTTCCTGGGTATATAGTGTATAGTTATTAGTAAAGATACTTCTAGATGAATGTTGCAGCAAAGTTAAGTAGCTGGGGCCTCTGAGGATGATTGCAATGTGACATTCATATTACATAGTTACATAGTTACATAGTTTGTGAGGTTGAAAAAAGACATCAGTCCATCCAGTTCAACCTATGATGTGTGTGTGTGTTTGCTGTTAACCGTACATTGTATACCCCTGTATGTTGTGGTCTTTAAGGTGCCCATCTAATAGTTTTTTTTAACTATCAATGCTCCCTGCTGATACGACTGCTTGTGGAAGCAAATTATTGTATTCCCTTTCTCTGAATAGTTTGTTCCTTATGCTAGGGTCGCCAGTACAGTATTTGTACATTGATATCATATCCCCCCTCAATCGTCTCTTCTCCAGAGAGAATAAGTTCAGTGCTTGTAGTCTTTCCTCATAGCTGATGTCCTCCATTCCCCTAATTATTTTTGTTGCCCTTCCTTCCTGAGGACCGGTGCCCAGAACTGGACAGCATACTTCAAGTTTAATGTGCTTTTAGTGGGGTATCTGCTATTAGATTTTAGCTCTGATTCACCACTCTAATATCCACATCACATTGTACCCAGAGAGCATGTAAAAAAAGTAAAAATGCATTGCTTCAAATAGCATTATACTGTTAAAATACTTTTTATTTAAAATCACAAACAAAGGCATGCACTCATATATTATGGTGCAACAGTCTGCACCAATATGACAGTTCAACCTCTGTGCCGCTGCAATTAGTGTATCACAGTTACATCAAGCAAGTTTCCACCCGTTAGCCCAGTACCTCTGGATATCATTGCTCCCATACTCAGCTCCAGAGCTCTCCACTCAAAAGCTGAAAAAGAATGTCAATACCAGTACATGACACATCTCACTGAGGCATATAGTGATTTAGCTCTTTAGATGGACCTCATTTAGAATACTGTGTACAGTTCTGGAGACCTCACCTACAAAAAGATGAATGAGTCCAAAGACAGGCAACATGGTGAGAGGTCTTAGGGATAAAGCATATCAGAAGAGATTTTGGGAACTTATGTACGGTCTAAAAGAAAGGAGGAAAGGGGTGTAGCACCCTATAGTGTGCTAGATGTAGATAGGTGTTTTTTTTTTTTGTAGAGTAAGCTGTAGTGTTGGAAAACTTGGCTTGGCTGAAAGCCAGGCCTTGGTTGAATCTGGGTCAGGGTTGAGTAACTCAGGGAGGCTAGATGATTCCTCCCCCTGCTTTCCATATTTATGAGGTTCTCGACCAATATCTAGCAAAAAGGGTCTGGAAGGGGGTAGGCACCTCATAAATAGGCTTGAGTCATGCTAGCAGGGGAAGATGAAGTGCTGAGGAGGCTGTCCATGGCCCTTGAGAGCACCCCCTAGTCTGGGGGGGGTGACTTTGGGCCTGGGGCATAGATGCTGGAGGTACCATCTACAACACACAGAGGAATCCTATCCTGGAGGCACAGGAGCAAGTATGAGTACAGAAGGAGCAAGTCAGCATGTACTGGAGATCTCCTGAGAAGTCAGCCAGGTAGGCTGGTGAGTGTGCAGTCTGGGAGGACTGTGGAGAGAGTGTAAGTCAGGGAGGACTGCGGAGAAGTTAGTCAGGAGGGCTAGTGAAAGAGGCAGCTGCAGCTAGGTGGCCTGGCAGTGCCTGGAGGGTGACTGACCTTTTTGCTACACATCAAGGGGCCTTGGGTTCCTGCCCATAACAGGCTATCACTCTAAATCTGACTGAGAGCTTTTTGTCAGATGCACAATTAGTGTGCCAGCTGGAGTTGTGCAAGAAAATGTGTTGGAGGAAGGAGGGAGTTTATATCAGGGCCGGAGAGGGACTCATTTTCAGCCCTGGAGTTTCATGCCTTAGACCGGCCCACTTTGGTTTACGACTGACTATATTAAAATAATGTAATTAAAACCTCAGAATATAAGTTTGCAATGGCGCACTGTTCTCTACAGCCTTGTAATTCATTGTATTTTTGAAAATATATCATCATTTACAATTCAGTGCGAATACATTAGCCTAGTTTTGCTTCACAGTGAAGATTTATTAGAACAGTTAATAACAGGACAGTATTTTCTTTAAAAATTAGTATTCATAAATATCCAAACATTGAAATGAAGAAAAAAAATCGAATTTAAATTTATCAGATGCAGTGCTTGTCTCAGCAATCAGTTTATTCACCTTTAGTGTCAGTGTGAATTTGCTATTCCTCCTCCTTTGTGTGCAAGGGCCACTCCCCAGACAGATTCAGGCCAGCAAGGACCCCCTGCGTTTTGAGTACAGTACAGATGTCCTTCTAGTGGGTCTCTCCCCTGTTTTATCTTTCATGCACTGGGGAGAGAAATATAAAAAAATTGCATCCAGACATAAAGGAACATACCCAAAAGATGAGCTGGGAATAACACAGAGAGACCCACTAGAAGGACATCTGTACTGTACTCCAAACGCAGGGGGTCCTTGCTGGCCCGAATCTGTCTGTGGAGTGGCCCTTGCACACAGAGGAGGAGGAATACCAATTTTACACTGACACTAAGGGTGAATAAAATGATTGCTGAGACAAGCACTGCATCTGACAAATAAACATACTGAAGTTACAGACTATTTAACAGACAGCACAAATCAAAAAGAAGCACCTTATATCTGTCTGGGCACCTTAAGTTTAATTGCACTATTTTCACCTCACCTCACCTACTCACCTCACCCTAGCTTTGCCGTCACCGGCTCCGCCTCCGCCCACGTGAACGTGA
This sequence comes from Pelophylax lessonae, assembly GCF_965119305.1. Lineage (NCBI taxonomy): Eukaryota > Metazoa > Chordata > Amphibia > Anura > Ranidae > Pelophylax > Pelophylax lessonae. The sequence goes on along the minus strand of NC_138771.1, from coordinate 407,544,094 downwards.
TGTCAGGCCAGGGAGCGCAAAGGGCAGGGAGGGTAGGCTCAGGAGGAGAGGAGGAGCAAGTGAGGAGAGAAGTCCTTCTCCAGTTCTCCTTCACATCATCACTCTGCGGCGCAGCGGCAATGCGATGCTGGCCTGCCAACGTAGATAAAGAGAAGCAGATCGGGAGCTTGGGCTCCCGCCTCAGGCAGAGTGGTGTGACCCTCCTTCCGATGGACACCCTGGTGCAGTATGCCCCCCCCGCACCCCCCTTGTGACGCCCCTGGCTATGACAACAACCCTTGCGGCCAAAAAAACGACCAGCCCACTGGGAATTCTCCCGGTGCTCTCGATTAGCCAATCCGGGCCTGCTGTATATAAACTTTATATAGGAAAATTTGTTCATGAAGTTATTTGAAGTCAAGTGGGCATCCCAAAATTCCCAATCCCCCATCCAAGTTCTAATTCCTCAAAGACAAAAACAAACTAAGTACTGGACTGTTCTCTGGAGTGACTGTGAAAATTTGGCATGCCTAGCAATGCAGGGTGGGGAATCTCAATCTACTTGCGGCTCCTAAGGGGAGTGCACTACAGGGAAGACATGACTGAAACCTGTTAATTCATCAAGAGGGGAATACGGTTCCAGGAGGACAGTATTTTCAATATGAAGCCAAGATCAAGAACACCGGGGCATGACCTCAGACTAGCTAGAGGACTAGAGGAAAGCTCAAAAGAAATCTTAGAAATTATTATTTTTCTGAAAGAGTAGTTAATGGTTGGAATAGACTTCCAGCAGAGGTAGTGAGTCAGTCAGCAGTAAGTGGATTTTAACATACTTGAGACAAACCTAGCCCTTTACAGTACTCAGACAAAAAATAAAAAAAAAATGGGGCAAACAGGATGAGCCATGTGGTCTTTTTTTCTGCCTTCACTCTTCTACGTTTTTATGCTTTGTGTAATATTTTGGTACAAAACAGGAAAGTATAACCTCTATTTTATTTTAAATTAAAATTAAGTTTGCCTTTAGTATCACGTATCGTCTAGCAGCAGGTTACTCATGCTGTGCTGAAAAAAGAATATACTTCTATGCCAGTTTACAGTGTAAAGGTGAGATTAACTAGATTAGGAGGAAGAACATATGTAACTGCTGGGTAAAATGCACTGCTCCACACCTGGGAGAACTAGGTGAATGAGGAAGGTGAGCCACTCAATTACTCCATCCACATGCTCTAGCTGTAAAGCACACCCATTGCCAGAAAGAAAAGGCAGACATTCACTGCACCTAAAAGGTGTGGTCCAACCATCTTTGTCCTGTGGATGTAGAACCTGGTGAATACAGGCATTGCCTAATGTTATAAGAAGCTCTGGCAATAGAGGAATTGGGGATGTGGTGCTTGGTTGCACTTAATGTGGTGATTATTTGCACTAAATGGTACCACACTAGTGTGCAATGATGTCCTGGAAACAAAGAACAGCTTTGCTTTATAATTAACAAGTTTGCATTTCTGACCATTGGAAAAAAAAAAAGACCCTGTTAAAATTATATAGAAATAAAATATACCTCCTTCAAAAAATACCTAAAGGAATGAACTACAACTCCAACCATAAAGCCCAAAAGCACTAAGCATAAAACACTTACGTAAATCCCAAAGCTGTATGTACACAATAGATAGACAGATGGATAGACTGATTGATAGACTGTTGGGTCTGTTCCCATCTGCAGTGCAATTCATAGTAATGCAACACAACTTACAGCACAGTGAATGCGGTGGGGGGCACTATGTAGCCCCCTACACTATAATTCATCATAATATAGCACAATACAACACTATAAAGCTCTTTATATAGCACTAAGTATCTCACTTTAAAAAAACACTCTTTCAGCTGTCCCTATTTATTCCAAATTTCCAAACCCTGACAAAAACCTGCTGGGGACCATTACTTTTTAGGGAGCTGGCTAGCACATTAAGAACCCCCACTAAGAGCCCTTCTAAGCCACCTGGCTTCAAATGCCAGAAATTGCATGATTGGTAATTGGATGCTATGATAGTGAACAATTGCATTATTCCACCATTTTTCTAACCTGTGTATTGATGGCCAGTTTATGAGCTTTAAGAGCCCTTAGCAAAATCACGAGGAACCTAGGGTTCAATAGAACCTTGTTTGAGAGACTGTTATAAACAACTATTTGCTGTGTCTGTAAAGAAAATGTAATCTCTGCATTAAAATATGTGTAAATACTTTTAAAAGAAAAAAAAGACAGTCAAGACATCTTTCAACACTCTATGTCTGTCTGTGGCAATAATGGCTTAGGTTTTTTTCTTCTGGTCCAAATATGCAATATTAACAGCGCATACCATTGTCACTCCATACTTTGTAGTTGACTTTTTTTCATGTCACCACAAGTTCTATTAGGCCTTTAATGTACCCTTCTTAGTTGCAGATCTTGCAAAAACAGAATTATCTTTGATGAAATACAACACTAAGAAAAAGGAAATAACCCTAAATGTTCTTATCGCTCCATTTAACCAAAAAATGTGGTATTTCTCTCTGTCTCATTCACGGCATTTTGATCCTTTACTGCAAATGTAAGTTTGCATACATTAGACAAAAAACAGCTAGTCTTAACACCAGTGTAGTATGTCCTGCTTGCTATGTTGATGTAGGAGTTATCAACATAAATTCTAAAGGGGCACTCTATATGACTGCTAAGTTAGTTTCTTCTTGTACCATTATTTTGGTGCTGCATGCTTTTGGACTGCATATTCTCAGCAAAGAGACTGCTAGTGCAGTATGGAGGAATCATTTAGCAGGAAAGGGGCTAATATATTTAGTGGTTAGTGTAAGGCTTAAAGCAAACCTTCAGTCATTTTTGTTCATCTTTCCATCTATTAAATCATTTGCCCTTGTTGTTATAACTTTGGATAGTAAAACCTTTTTTTTTCTGCCAGTAAATACCTTCTACAGCCCACTTCCTCTTTCTTGTTTGGTAATTTGTCTATCATAAATAAAAGTGCAGCGCAATCATAATAAAATACACATGATGAGCATATAAGTGAATATATCAAACTAACATTATATATGCAAGTAGGTGCAAATCCACCAATATAAGAAAGCAGAGTTCCAGTCTGTAAAGTTCAGAGAAAAATGTATGGAGGATTCCTCAGTGAGTATATGAAACGAGGATCAGAGTGTTGATATCAAATATGTATGATGACTCCTTAAGTGCTCCTACATTCCCATCACCAAGGCAGGGCCTAGATTTGTACCTGGGACCTCTGCTGTGGCTGGCAATGACTTTTCTCGCTGAGCTACCTGAACTTCCTGATTCAAGCTATGCCTCTGCACTTCCTGTTTGCCAGATTATTGTGCTCTCTCTCCAGCTGATATCTTGCTTATGAGCATTTTTGCACATTTTTCTGCTCAAATGCAATAAATAAAAATAAATAATACTAATAATAATGACGAATAATAATGATTATATGAATAAATAAATAATAAGAATAATAAAAAAGAATTCACCTATAATAAATAAATAATGAGTTAACCCCTTACCCTGGTTTTGATTTATTTTTTCATTAATATTGTTTATTATTTATTTTGTAATAAATATAATTAAAATAATAATAATAATAAATAAACACCAGGAAGAAGAAGATGAAGCCGATAAAGCTGAAAAAGCTAGCAACAAATTACAAAACAGATGATTTTTTCCTTATTGGCTAATAAAAAAAAAAAAAAAAGCTCAAACACTTTAAAAATTATATACAAAAACGTGCATAAAAACGCAAGACAAAACACATGATCAACAAAAATGCCAAAATACAACACGCCCAGGTGTAAATGCAGCTTTAAAGAGCAGCCTGTGTATTTTTGGAAGATGAATTTTGATGTCAATGATCCAACTTGGACTGATGGATTCTTAATTGCAATAGTTGTTTATATGTTTTGTTAGCCTATGGATATCTAATGCACTAACATTAATAAACATTTTACTAGGAATAGGACTCCTGGTTTATAAAGATTGGTGGTACTGACTATTGCATATATGTTTCTCATAAGGATCCTGGGTTTCAGATTCAGAATTCTGAAGCAATAGCTACATAATATTTTGTATAACCTTGGTTTCCTATGTAATCCTATGACAGTTTCCCTTGACCTTTCTCTCTCCGATGTTATCAGAGTAGTCCTGTCCTCTGTCCCCAATCATTGTGTATTTGCTTGAATCTTAGTTAATCCCAGCTATGCTATGTTTCTTCTCTGACCTGAATTATCCCTGCTGTGATCTTTCAGACATACACCTGTCATGTTTTCCAAGCATTTGCCAATCTTAGCCTTTGCAACGTCACCCCAGACTCAATCAGACAAAGAAATGGTTATGTTAATACACATGGCTTATATGTTTTCAAGAGGTCTTTTGATTTTTAAATAATGCTTATATAGACAGTTTTGGCCTATAGTATAGGTTAAAATATTTATTAGGTTCTTATATTAAAAAACTATATTTAGTGTTAATTTTCTTTACCTATTAAAGTGTAGTACTTTTCTGTAATATATGCAAATTTCCAAGTTGTAGCCTTTAAAAAACCCTGCAAGTACTGTAAAATACTTGGAGTTCAGAAATGCCCTTAACTAATATTATCTTGCTGTGAGCTGATAATACAGTGCCTTTTCTGGTCTTAAATCCCAATAAATTTTGTCAGCGTTGCCCAGCTGCATTTTGCCAAACTAACTTAATCCCTGCTCTTCTCATTTACACAATGTAGGGGACTACTGGATTTTTTAGCCCAAGATAAAAGCCAGAAAGGGCAGAGGAAAAAAAGAATAACACAAGATGAACAGGTTTTGTTTTTTGCTCTTATCAAACAGAATGACAAAATGCTTTTAATGGTACTTGTATTTAAACTCAGACTTTATTTTTGAAAATGTTATAACAAGTAATCACAACAAAAGGGGTCAAATCATCATGCTGATTCACATCTAGTTTCCCCATGATATTCACTGATACTCAAAGCTATTCATAATCAGAAATTTTCAGGAAGTTTCAGAAGTATTCGGGAATACTGTGGAGCATGCAGTATATATACATTTTTTACAGGCCCCTCCCCTTTAAATAGAAGAAAAGGGGGGACCCACTCATCCCTAAAGTTTATCAAGGATTTCAATTAAAATTAGAACACAGTGCATCAATCCACTTTTTCCAAATCCTTTCAAACTTCCAAAAATTGTTATATTGAACAGAAGTCTGTTTTTCAAATGTTTGTCAACATACTTATCCATTTCCTGAATCCAGTCCCCTAAAACACCTGTATTTAAAATACTACTGTTAGGGTTTGCATACACTTTAGGTCATTTGCATAAGCAGTCCTTCAATTCAAGAAAAGGGCCAAAGACAAAATGTATTTGTAAAATCTGAAGTAGAAGTGTTTGCTGTCTCCACTTTATACTTGATTTTTTCTTCTTTATAGAAGCTTTCTGGTGCAGTGCCCACACTTGTAACCAAACACCAGGTGCAAAAAAAAGGAGCACACAAAAGTGAAACTCACAAAAAAGTGCACAGGGTATACACATGGTCCTCCTGTGAAGAGAATGGACCCTAACCATGATCCCCTGGAGTGCAAGGCTCCTGACAGGAACTGGGGTGCTCATGGCCACCCATCCGAAGCCATGCGGATCCCTTTTTTTGGGAGACCTGCCGAAGAAAGGTCTACCAAAGTACTAGGTGAAGCTCCCCTGAAGAGACCTCATGGGGGGAGAACCTGACCAAAGACTTTAACGGCAAGTCCGAGGAACTACACCCTACTAGTTGGGGGTGAGTAAAGTGCAAACCTGCTTTGCAAAAAGTGCAAAAACATACAACATAAAAAAAAGGGATAGAGGTAAAGTATAAGTGCTTTGTGCCAGTGTATGATACAATGGCTGGCCCTTTAGCCAGTATAAATCTTCCTCCAGGCCCGGCCCAGAAGGCAGGTGTGAAAAAAGAATGCAATGGAAGTAGTGAACATGAAGCCATAAAAAACTCAATGTGAGCTCCCCATCGTAAAGAATTCTGGCACCCCTGGCCTGCCACTTCAGGGGCACATACACCATGGTCTTCTCTCATAGAAGAGGTATGGTCTGCCACCCTATATCCTGTCCAGTTGCCTCCATCCCTATATGCATATGCAAAAAAACACCCAGGAAAAAACCAAGGATAAAAAGGGGGACTTTGAGTGAGAACAACTGGGCTGTATGAAAAATAAATGAATAATTTATTAAAAAGAGTCACATATACAACCGATGAAAACACATACAGAGGATTGACATACAAAAAATTGTAAAATTCACATTGGATAAAAGTAGATACAATTTCACATGGATCACATTACGATCTCTAAAAGGTATAACCAATTTATATTGACATCATGCTCCCTGAAGGTTCACATTATTTACTTATTCAGACTTGAAAATACGCATGAGTTATTTTAGGCTCGACGCGTTTCTTGGACCTCCGTCCATTCATCAGGAGCTTAATTGCAGGTTGTATATCTGAAACTGGTAATCAAAAGTGTAGTAAAAATAATAATTGAGGCAAGGTTTCATTGTAATGTATTGAACAATAAAAGAAGAAAAAATTGGTAGAAAAAACCACACTACCTTGAGTAATATAGTATATTTGAAAAGATATTTATCCAATCCCGAAGAAGGAGGGCGGGGTCGATCCGGAAAACGCCTGGCCCGGGGCTGAGGCATGGACAAAGCCAACATAGGGGGGCAGCCGGAATAGAAAGAAGTTTAGAAAATCGCACTCCAAGGATTGGCAGCAATCCAAGATATGGCACAAAGGGCACACTGGGGTCAAAAAAATAAAAATAAAATGTATATATGTTTAAGTATATCCATATATTAAGTGAGGAAAATTAATTATTCAAGAAGACCAGTAAGATAGATAATTTAGCCCAGAAATAGGTGCCAGGAATACAGCCAAGGAATGCCATCTTAGTATAAAATACCAAGGTGTGAGTGAAGTAGTGCAATTAGAATATAATTGAGACCCAAAGGGTATTCGATATCAAGTGAGTGTGAAGAGAGAGGAAGTGAAAGGAATAAGTGGGTGAAATACAAACATTGTCTCAAGGAACATGACATGTTTGTAACAATCGAAAGTGTGGTGCTAGTGACGGTGCATGTATAGATGGTCTTCTCTCATGTGACAAATGCAGCACCATCCTTAACAGAAAGGTGTTAGCACTAAGTGATAGCGCTGCCTTCAACTGGGGACAAGCCTGGTTTCCCAGGCCAAAATCAACCCGGACGGAGAAGAGTCATTTGCTATTGATCTTGTGTGCAGCCAGGTGGCAATATTGTAGTCAATTGCACTCTTTAAAACTTCCAGGACAAACGTTGATCTGGACCGGGAGGACATAGTGGTATGTCCTCCTGTTATAGCTGCTCATGTGCATTTCTGAGACCATACAGCAGCACATTCTGTGATCACTGTGTCCCTTGGACACAGTGGATCACAGATTGGGGTATTTGGTGAAATTTCATTGGCCATGTACCACGTAATCACTTTGACCAATTTCAGCGATTACCCATTTAAACAAAAGCTGCAGCTTTTGAAGTCACTCCCCTCACAGCAACTAGCTGTAAGAGGAAAGAGAGTGTGTAGTACAGTACAGGGCTGAAGAGAGAGAACGCTGCTTCAGGTGTGTGGTGATAGCTAGGAGATGGAGTATCCCATAGAGTGCTGGCCCTGGCCCGCCTCCGTAGAAAACTTGGAGAAAAAGAAATAGGCGCACATCCAGGAATTCCAGTTGCCTTTAGATTTCTTTTAATTCCAAAATGTTACAAATGATGACACCAAAGACACCAACATGAAGTCACGTAGACGCGTTTCACACATACATCTTGTGCTTAATCATTACAATGACAATAACCGACTATAGATCTTAAATAGACCACCCCAATGATTGCAGGTGTCCTGGGGCGGTGATAATCAGTGGTTGTGCACAGCTCAATTAATCACCTCAGCCCCAAAGAGCATCTGAATAGTGATTGGAATACAAAATCAAACTAAAGGTCCAAATTGTTCGTGTATATCGTGGACTCACCCATACACACAAAGGCATGGATCAACAATCACATCGAAAATTGTATAAAAATACCAATTAAACTGTATAAAAATACAGTGCTGGGCAGTAGCCCAGTAGTAAAAAAATAGAAAAAATCACCGCTAGAGCAGTGCAGTGTCACTATGGTGACATTTTACTGCTCTGGTTAGTGATTAGAGACACAGTGGAGGGAATTTACTAAAACTGATGCACACTGTGCATAGCAGACAATCAGATTCTAACTTAACTTGTTTAATTAAGCTATGACAATAAAACCTAAAAGATTATTGTTACTATGAACAGCTGCACCAGATTCTGTGTGCTCCAGCTTTCGTACCCCCCCCCCCCCCATACCATTGTAGCACACAGCGTCTCTGATCATGGCCAAAGAAATACAATATCACCATAGTACATTGCACTGCTCTGGTGATGGTGATCTTTTTTTTTAGGGCACATTAACACTTACGAAGCTCTCAGAAGAGCAAGCCGTGTTCATTGTATCTCCTCCATACCACCTCTAATTACTGGACTACCATGCATTGTGTTGTTGTGGGGCAATTACAACTTGGCCTCATTCACTTGAATTTGTTGCACTCGGCATGCAGTAGTGCATGCTGAGTGCAATAGGGAGTATAATTCCTGCCATGGCATATGTACACCCCCGCCTCTACCTTTCCAGCTAAGAAGGAGCAGTTGAGGGGGTGGTAAAAATTTTACAACCCCCCAAAGACAAGTATAAACGAGCCCTTACAAACTCACCAAACCAGTGCAGCCAGTAAGTGTCCTTGGACACTGCCACACCAGTTCAAGTGTCACCATAAGGCCTCTTTCACACTGGGTAAATTAATTTTAAGCCCATGCAAGGGCCTTATTTACCCACACAGGTATGTACAGGTGTTCTGTGCTTCCCTGTGCAGTCTCATTAATGTCTATTGGGACGTAAAAGCTGCACAGAGAAAGTTGTTGCTCCCAGCCTGACATTCTTTCTAGTGTGGGTGCAAGGCCCCAAATGCAAACAGTAGGGATGGCCTTGTGGTTCGTGGCAAATTTTGCTTGTTCGCAAATTCGCGAAAAGGCGGACTTTTGCCGATGTTCGCAGCGGCCATATTAGCTTACATTGGGGAGAGCTTTGACCCATGACACAGCCGTCAGGCGGAACGGGACAGCCAATTGAAACATTTCAGCACATGGACATGCCCCCTACCTTATAAATAGACCAGAGCAGGCAGCCATTTCACATTCTGATTTTTGTCAGCGTAGGGAAAGGTCTGCTGTGTTCATGAGGGAGAGATTGCCAGACACAAATAGCTTGGTTAAGATCCACAAAAGTCATTTTCAGGGCTGGTATTTCGGTATAGGTCTACTACAGTCTCTTTTCAGTTTAGGGACAGGTATCCAGTCTGTGCTTTAGGGGTAGTTAGAGATCGGCAGTGACACAAATCGCTCTGTTAATGTCCACAAAAGTCCTTTTCAGGGCTGGTATTTCGGTATAGGTCTACTACAGTCTCTTCTCAGTTTAGGGACAGGTATCCTGTCTGTGCTTTAGGGGCAGTTAGAGATCGACTCTGCAGTGACACAAATTGCTCTGTTAATGTCCACAGAAGTCATTTTAAAGGGCTAGTATTTCGGTATAGGTCTACTACAGTCTCTTTTCAGTTTAGGGACTGGTATCCAGTCTGTGCTTTAGGGGCAGTTAGAGATCGGCAGTGACACAAATCGCTCTGTTAATGTCCACAAAAGTCATTTAAAGGACTGCAATTTTTTGGTATTGGTGTGCAGTGCACTATATAGGGGTGTAATCCACAGTATAATATACTTTGTAGAAAGCATATTATAGTGGATTTGTATTGTGCACTGTGTAGCATTGTGAATGGTGTGGTGACTGAGCGTTGCTGCAGCAATACTACAAACAGTGACAAAAGCACTTTTAATGTATTATAACTGGTGTCATAGACCAGTGCCCCCCCCCCCCAATACCACATATTGAAGTGGGGTATTATCTGAGTATACTTTTACAAGTGTATTTGTGTCCTTCAACAATATTGCCTCTTTTGCTGCATCAACTCTGATACACACAGTGCCAAACTCCCTGGCCAATTTTTTGAACAACTGGTGTGATAAACCAGTGCCCCCCAATACCACATATTGAAGTGGGGTGTTATCTGAGTATACTTTCATAAGTGTATTTGTGTCCTGCAACAATATTGCCTCTTTTGCTGTGTTAATTCTGATACACACAGTGCCAAACTCACTGGGCAATTTTTTGAACAACTGGTGTGATAAACCAGTGGCCCCCCAATACCACATATTGAAGTGGGGTGTTATCTGAGTATGCTTTCATAAGTGTATTTATGTCCTGCAACAATATTGCCTCTTTTGCTGTGTTAACTTTGATACACACAGTGCCAAAGTCCCTGGACAATTTTTTGAACAACTGGTGTGATAAACCAGTGGTCCCCTAATACCACATATTGAAGTGGGGTGTTATTTAACATTATACTTTTCTAAGAGTGTATTTTAGTCCTGCAAAAATTTAGCCTCTTTTGCTGTGTTAACTGTGCCACACACAGTGATAACAGTTACTGGCCAATTATTTGTAGAACTGGTGTGATAAAACTGTGCCCCCCCCCCCCAATATCACATATTGAAGTGGGGTGTTATTTAACAGCTGTAACGCTCCTGCGTTTCATGTATGGTGTGGATTTTCAGCTGCAGAAATATTCCACTTCAGTAGTCATGTAAGAGAGATGCTGAGATACCATTCCCAACCTCAATGACTCATCATGTGTGGAAGGTCTTAATTCAGCTAGCAAATACACACACTCAACAAGCTGGTTCCTAGAGTGACTTTATGTATGTAGTAACACAGTGATGAAGATTTAAGAGACAGGTTGAGTGGAGGTGGTAGGTGACAGACACTTGAAGGTAAGACAGTAGCAGATGGATGCAGGTAGGTTTAGCAATCATGTATGGTAGCAGATGACAGAGTAGCAGGTGGACATACAAGAGAGATCAACCCAGTGCAGGAATAAGTAGCAGTAGTCTTAAGAGCTAGCAATCTAGATATGCAGATGTGATAAATAGTCTTTACTATGCAGAGCTAGATAGTGTAAGCTTAGTATAAGTTTATAGAGGTTTCCCCTGCGGGGTACTTAGCACTAATAGCAATACAGCCGAAGGTTGGTTCAGGAGGAGCGGATGATCCGGTAGCGGGATACAGGGATCAGCGCAGCGAGGTTCCGTCAGCGAGGTATGCTTGCAAGCACGAAAGCTTCAAGCCAAGTTAGCATCCAGGTAAGGGTGTTTGAACGAACACATGTGAGTGAGAACCGGCGATTTAAATAGCCATCTAGTCCGGCGCTGAGTGATGACAGCTTCAGTCTTAAAGGTGTATGCGCACCTTCCTAAAAGAGAATGGTGGGGCGCATACACTTGTGAAAAGAGTAATTTAGGGTACCAAAGGTACCGGAACATTACAATACCCCCCCTTAAGGCCGGCTCCTGAAGGCCTCTGGAGCTGGTTTGTCTGGGTATCTCGCATGAAAATTGCGGATTAATCTAGGGGCATGTATGTCAGAGGTGTTTAGCCAGGTGTCGTCTTGGGGCCCATAGTTCTTCCATCTAACCAAGTACTGAAGTCTTCTTCTGTAGATACGAGAATCCAGAATCTCTTTTATCTCGTATTCTTCTCCACCTTCAACTTGTACAGGAGGCGGAGGTGGAATATTAGGCCTTATTCCTTGGTCCGGAACATGGGGCTTCAGTAGCGACACATGGAAAATGGGATGGATTTTTAGGTCTATTGGCAATGTAAGCTGTACTGCAGCTTTTCCAATAAGTTTTTTGATTGGGAAAGGTCCCAAGAACAGAGGTCCAAGCTTTTTGCTAGGGATCTTCAGTCTTAAATTTTTTGTTGAGAGCCAAACGAGGTCCCCGATAGTGTACTGTGGAGAAGGTCTTCTGCGAAGATCATAGTACTTCTTTTGTTGACTGTGAGCGTGTGCAATGGTAGTATTTAGTAAACCCAGAGAATCCTTTATTTGGGTAAGATAGTCTGAGGCTACTGGGTTGTTTGAAGGAAGGATGCGTGGTGGAAGAATAGAGGGATGAAACCCATAGTTCAAGTAGAACGGACTCTGCTTGGTTGTACTGTGGGTTGCGTTGTTGTAGGCAAATTCTGCCAGGGGGAGAAGATCCACCCAATCATCCTGTTGGTAAGAAGTGTAACAACGTAAATACTGCTCGATGCATTGGTTGACTCTTTCAGTCTGTCCGTTGGTCTGCGGATGGTAAGGAGAAGTGAGCTTCCGCTCGATCCGTAGTATGTGAAATAGTTCTTGCCAGAACTTAGAAATAAATTGGGATCCACGGTCAGACAGAAGAGTTTTTGGGATACCATGTAATCTAAAGACATGTTTCATCAGGAGTTCTGCCGTTTGTTTGGACGAAGGTAGTCTGCGAATAGCAATGAAATGTGCCATCTTTGTCAGATGGTCCACTGACACCAAGATGGTATTAAATCCTTTGGAAAGAGGCAATTCTACGATGAAGTCCAAGGACAAAACTTCCCATGGAGTTTGGGGTATTGGTAGACTGCATAGTAGACCGGATGGTCTCGTAGTGTCAATTTTGGACCTGGCACAGACATTGCATGAAGAGACGAATTTTTGTATAGATGTTTTCCTGTCAGGCCACCAGAATTGCCGGGAAATCAAATTAAGAGTCTTTGTCATACCCATATGTCCTGCCATAGGCACATCATGCGATAATTCCAAGATCTTGGTGCGTAGGGTAGGTGGTATGTAAAGTTTGTCGTTGTAGTAGAGGAAGCCTTCTGCATCAGTATTTAGTTGTGGTGGGGGTGAATCCAAACTTATACCATGCAAAACCTCTTCCTTCAAGGAACGGACAACTCCAATAATGCGTTTGTGAGGTATTATAGGAACGGAAGGGATTTCAAAGTAGTTTTCTTCAGTTAGTCGTGATAGTGCATCCGCCTTTTTGTTCTTATCTGCAGGTGTGTAGGTCACTAAAAAGGGTAAACAACTGCGCTAAACCAAAAAGATTGTAAGCAGCAACTTCAAGTGTGACTATCACCTCAAAAACAATGTATAAATATAAGTTGCGCTATATAGTGAAAACATATATGATAATGTAAAAAAGTCCAAAGATAAAGTCCATATAAAGGCAAACAGCACGTCTGACGAAATTTTCTGTACAGGTACCGCTTACCAAAGGCTAATGATAAATAGGCTCAAAGTTTCAAGTGATCCACAGGAACCAGATCTCAGACGAACTCCGTATGTTGAATGGATCTCCTCAGTGTTGAGTGATCATGTGAAATGAAATAAAAAACGCCATAGCGTAAAACCACAAACAAACAGATGTAACACCCCAAGTGATGGGAATATCAGAAAGGTGCTGTAGTAGTGATAGTAAAGAACATAAACACCTCCAATCCTGTGAATATACTCCTTACCAGAGTAATAGAAAAATGTTGCAGAACAAATAGTGTAAAGGACCTCCCCCAATAGGACTGCAGCTTACCAAAAGGAAAGTAAATAGAGCACAAAGATCCCAATCGTGTCACCGAAGAGGGCTGACATACATATGCCCTTACCAGCTCCAAAATGATAAAGACAGAAAAGGTCCTGATTCGCCTAAGCACTTCCGCTGCGAGCAAAACTCCAAATGCTGGTGTCTAGATATTCCAAACCAGGCGCCTCCAATGGGAACACTGATACAGGCTCAGCATACAGATGGTGATGGCCGTGAATTAAAAGAGAGGTAGACCATAGTGTAAAACCCACAAACAATTTATTAAAACAAAGGGCAAACACTTACAGACATGTAGATCAAAAAAGCCAAACGGAGAGATGTAGGGAGCCGCCGGCCGGACGGCTCTGCTCGCCCGTTCCTTCGTAGGACTGTAGCGTATGGGTGACGTCAGCACGCCGTGACCTGACGCGTTTCATCAAGATGAGAACATCATCTTTGATGAAACGCGTCAGGTCACGGCGTGCTGACGTCACCCATACGCTACAGTCCTACGAAGGAACGGGCGAGCAGAGCCGTCCGGCCGGCGGCTCCCTACATCTCTCCGTTTGGCTTTTTTGATCTACATGTCTGTAAGTGTTTGCCCTTTGTTTTAATAAATTGTTTGTTGGTTTTACACTATGGTCTACCTCTCTTTTAATTCACGGCCATCACCATCTGTATGCTGAGCCTGTATCAGTGTTCCCATTGGAGGCGCCTGGTTTGGAATATCTAGACACCAGCATTTGGAGTTTTGCTCGCAGCGGAAGTGCTTAGGCGAATCAGGACCTTTTCTGTCTTTATCATTTTGGAGCTGGTAAGGGCATATGTATGTCAGCCCTCTTCGGTGACACGTGTAGGTCACTAGGAAGTTAAAACTTAGAAAGAATAGTGACCATCGTACCTGTCGGTGCGAGAGAGTTTTGCTAGTCTGAAGATATTGGAGGTTTTTATGGTCCGTGTATATAATTATTGGTAATTGGGTGCCTTCGAGTAAATGTCGCCAATTCTCCAGAGCCAATTTTATAGCAAGCAGTTCCTTTTCACCCACGGGGTAATTTATCTCGGGACTGCTTAGGGATTTAGAAAAAACGGCGACTGGATGAAGTGGTGAAGTGTGGGTTGGTCGTTGGGAGAGTATTGCTCCTACTGCCATGTTTGACGCATCTACCTCCAGAATGTATTGGAGGGATGGGTCTGGATGGCGTAATATGGGAGCGGAAGTAAACCTTGTCTTTAACAAGTGAAAAGCTTTATTTGCTTCTTCTGACCATTTGAATGGTTTTTTTATGCTAGTGAGCTGTGTGAGGGGTCTCACAATAGCAGAAAAGTTTTTAATGAACTTCCTGTAGAAATTTGAAAATCCCAGGAATCGCTGTAGCGCCTTGCGTGTGGTTGGTGTAGGCCAATCCTGAATGCAGGATATTTTACTCATGTCCATCTCGATTCCTGTTTTGGATATGATGTAGCCTAGAAAGAGTACCTCGTCTTTATGAAACAAGCATTTCTTCAGTTTCACATAAAGGTTATGTGCAAGCAATCTCGATAATACAAGTCTTACATGTCTTATGTGTTCAGACAGGGATCGTGAATATATAAGTATATCGTCCAGATATACCACAACACAGACATCTAGTAAGTCTTTAAAAATATCGTTTATAAATCATTGGAAAACTGCAGGGGCGTTGCATAGCCCGAATGGCATCACAAGATATTCGAACAATCCGTATCTGGTTCTGAATGCAGTCTTCCACTCGTGTCCATCACGGATTCGAATGAGATTGTATGCTCCTTTCAGGTCCAATTTTGAAAAATAGGTAGCTCCACGCACCTGCTCAATGAGCTCAGGGATAAGCGGTAGAGGATAGCGATCTTTTATTGTGATAGCATTCAATTTCCTGTAGTCGATGATAGGTCTGAGACTTGAATCCTTATTGCGAACAAAAAAGAGTCCTGCTGCTGTGGAAGAAGTGGAAGGTCTAATAAAACCTTTTTCCAAATTCTCATCAATAGGTTTTGAGATGGGAAAGTTCATCCTGTGAAAGAGGATAAACATGACCGAACGGCAATTTGCTATTTGGGAGTAGATCAATGCTACAATCATAGTCTCGATGAGGAGGTAATGCTTGAGCATTTTTCTCAAGAAAAACCTCAGAAAGATCCTGATAACATAGTGGTGCAATCTCATCTGTCACTACAGACAGAATTTTCCCGGAAGACGGGAGGTTACACGTATCCTCGCAATAGCAAGAGAGGAAGGCCAAGGACCGTTCCTTCCAATCTATGGTTGGTTGGTGTGTGTGTAACCAGGGAAGTCCCAACACAATGGGAAAGTGGGGTGAAGGTATTAAATCGAAGGTAGTAGTCTCCCTATGAGACTCGTTAATAGTGACTAGAAGTGCTTGTGTCTGATCGGGGATCGGACCAGAGGATAACGGAACACCGGTAATAAGACTTACTGAGACAGGTTTAAGTTTAGAAATAATAGGAATTTTATTTAAAGCAGCAAAACATATATCAATATAATTTCCACAAGATCCTGTGTCAATCATGGCCTTAGTAGTAATCCTGTTCTGGTCCCACTGTAATGTCAAACAAACAGAAATGTAAGGGTTAGTGAATGAAGTTGTCAATCCCCCTAGGAGGACATGTGAACACTCACCCTTCTTTTTGTTGACTAGGGGACAGACGTTTATCTTGTGATCCGGGGATGCACAGTACAAGCAGAGATTTTCATATCGTCTTTTGGCTTTTTCCATAGTTGATAGCGGTGGGCGTATGGTTCCTACCTCCATAGGAACGGGGTCAACGGCCGGAATCCGAGAGGAAACGGATAATGGCATTCCCATTTTCTCAGCCTTTCTTTCTCGTAGTCTTCTATCTATGATAATACTGAGTTGTATTAATGCATCCAGGGTTTTTGGCAGATCCGCTCGGGCGAGCTCGTCCTTAACGGCTTCTGATAGGCCAAGCCTAAATTGGGTTTTCAGAGATGCATCATTCCATTCTGAATCAAGGGTCCATCTCTTGAATTCCGCGACAAAGTCTTCTACAGGCCTCCTTCCTTGTTTCAAGGATCTTAATTGAAGATCGGCAGTACTCTGCCTATTGGGGTCATCATATAGGCTAGTGAGTTCTGCTAGGAACAAGGCATAGGAGTTGAGAAGCTGGTCGTTTTTCTCAAAAAGAGAGTCTGCCCAGGCTCGAGGATCGCCTGTTAGGTAAGAAATAATAGTACAAACCTTAATGTGATCAGTAAGGTAGGTACGAGGTTTTAGCAAAAAAAGTAACTCACATGCGTTTTTAAATTCGCGAAATTTTTTGCGATCGCCTGTAAATACCAAAGGGGGATTTATCTTGGGTTCAGGGGACTGAGCAGAGGTAAGTTGTGTCAGTCTAATTACCTGCTGCGACAGAGCCTGATTGTCTTCTTTTAATTCAGCAAGTGCGTGTATTAACGCAGTTACTTGCTGTTTTAATTGTGTCACCTGAGTGGTTATTTCTGCTGAATCCATTTGTGGGTTCGTTCAATCTGTAACGCTCCTGCGTTTCATGTATGGTGTGGATTTTCAGCTGCAGAAATATTCCACTTCAGTAGTCATGTAAGAGAGATGCTGAGATACCTTTCCCAACCTCAATGACTCATCATGTGTGGAAGGTCTTAATTCAGCTAGTAAATACACACACTCAACAAGCTGGTTCCTAGAGTGACTTTATGTATGTAGTAACACAGTGATGAAGATTTAAGAGACAGGTTGAGTGGAGGTGGTAGGTGACAGACACTTGAAGGTAAGACAGTAGCAGATGGATGCAGGTAGGTTTAGCAATCATGTATGGTAGCAGATGACAGAGTAGCAGGTGGACATACAAGAGAGATCAACCCAGTGCAGGAATAAGTAGCAGTAGTCTTAAGAGCTAGCAATCTAGATATGCAGATGTGATAAATAGTCTTTACTATGCAGAGCTAGATAGTGTAAGCTTAGTATAAGTTTATAGAGGTTTCCCCTGCGGGGTACTTAGCACTAATAGCAATACAGCCGAAGGTTGGTTCAGGAGGAGCGGATGATCCGGTAGCGAGATACAGGGATCAGCGCAGCGAGGTTCCGTCAGCGAGGTATGCTTGCAAGCACGAAAGCTTCAAGCCAAGTTAGCATCCAGGTAAGGGTGTTTGAACAAACACATGTGAGTGAGAACCGGCGATTTAAATAGCCATCTAGTCCGGCGCTGAGTGATGACAGCTTCAGTCTTAAAGGTGTATGCGCACCTTCCTAAAAGAGAATGGTGGGGCGCATACACTTGTGAAAAGAGTAATTTAGGGTACCAAAGGTACCGGAACATTACAACAGCATACTTTTCTAAGATTGTATTTTAGTCCGGAAAAAATTTGGCCTCTCTTGCTGTGTTAACTGTGCTACACACAGTGACAACAGTTACTGGCCAATTATTTGTAGAACTGGTGTGATAAACCTGTGGCCCCTCAATACCACAGATTGAAGCGGGGTGTTATATACCTTTTTCCAGATATACTGCGATTCTCTAGAGACTTTTGTCACAGGGTAATCTAAAAACATTACAGGCTGAGGAAGAGGCAGACACTTACACAGGGGTGGTAGGGGTAGGGCAGGAGCAGTAGGCCGGAGCCAAAGTGTGACGTTTCAGAAGGCGCGTTCGATTACGTCAAAGGACGCACCAGACTTAGTTGAGTGGCTCACTCAGCCTTCCTCTTCTGAACCCTCCTCATCCTCTCTATCTGCACCCTCTTCACTCTCTGCTGTGTGCACCCCCAAAGACACCACCACAAACACCACCACCACCACATACCCTCTGCTTGAGTCACTGGAATTATTTCCTGATCCCTCACAAGACATTTGCGATGCGCAGCCAATGTTGGCATCGGATCAGCATGTAACCCGTGGCACCCGTGTAGATTTGGTTGTACCGCCACGGACTGCATGCAGGCCTGCCTCTTCTTCTCCTCCTCCTCCTCCATCCTCCCTCTCCTCCTCAGGTGACTCCTCCTTTTCCGCTGCTACCATCTCTTCCGCTGCACCACCCAAGATCCCCAGAACCTATTCCACATGCCAGGTGAGACGTTGCCATGCTGTGCTGCGTCTGTTTTGCCTGGAAGCCAAGAGCCACACTGGTCCTGCACTCCTTTCAGCTTTGCGTTCACAGGCAGATCAGTGGCTAACACCACTTAATTTGACAGTTGATAAAGTGGTGTGCAACAATGGTGCCAATCTGCTGAGCACGCTGAAACAGGGCAAAATAACACACGTGCCATGCATGGCACACGTCCTGAACTTGGTGGTGCAGCAATTCGTTGCCAAATACCCTGGGGTCCAGGGCGTCTTGTGGCAGGCCAGGAAAATCTCGGGCCATTTCAGAAGATCTTACACAGCCATGGCTTGCCTTGCTGACATTCAGCGGCGACACAACCTGCCCATCAGGCGTCTTATTTGTGATTGCCTGACGCGATGGAACTCAACGTTGCATATGCTTGATAGGCTGCTTCAGCAGAAACGTGCAGTTAACGACTACCTGTACAAACTCTGCGGCAGGACAGGTTCTGGGGTTCTTGGGTTTTTTTTCACCTTGCCAGTGGCTGCTCATGCTGGACGCATGCAGACTTCTGCGGCCATTCGATGAGATCACCAAACTGGTCAGTCACGGCCAGGGCACCATAAGTGACATCGTACCTTACGCCTTCTTTCTGGAGCATGCATTGATCAAGCCGTCGAGGAGCAGGAGCAGGAAGATGAGGAAGTCGCAATGTTGGATGAATTCCCAGTGGGTGCTACTCCATCTGAGACAAGTCAACAGTAGGAGTCTGAAGAGGAGTCAGAGGAGGATGGTGCTGCTGGGGGGATGAGGAGGAGCAAGAAGAGCATGCTTTAAACCTTTCTGGGATCCCTGGTGTTATACGTGGATGGGGGGAGGAGAACGAGGACGACATTATCCTGGATTATAAGCTGGAAGCAGGCCACTACACCGCTTCCAGTTTAGTGCAAATGGGGGCCTTCATGCTCCAGTGTTTTAAGGGGGACCCCCATATAAAAAGCATAAAAGCTAAGGACCAGTACTTAGTGGCAACGTACTTAGACCCCAGGTACAACAAAAAATGGCAGAAATGTTACCACAATCACAGAGGGCGGCCAGAATGCAGCACTTCCAGGCCTTGCTGCGGGAAATGCTGCATTATGCTTTTGCGTGTGCTGGCAGCGGGAATTTCCACTCACAGAGAGACAGTTGCAGGTAGCAATGCAACAGCTCCTGCAAGAAGAGGGCGGTTTGAAGATGTCTTGGTCACTTCAGATATGAGATCCTTCTTTCAGCCGAACCATCGACAGCTGTACTCCGGATCCAGCATCAGGGAACGCCTAGACCGACAGGTGTCCGACTGCATCAGGTTAACGGCCGATGTGGACGCTCTGAGGAGTGATGAACCCCTGGACTACTGGGTGGGCAGGCTTGACCTCTGGCCAGAGCTTGCACAATTTGCAATGGAAATGTTGGCTTGCCCCCCATCCAGTGTCCTGTCCGAAAGGACGTTCAGCGCAGCAGGGGGGATCGTGCCCGATAGATGCACACGCCTAGCTCATGACAGTGTAGACTACCTCACATTTATAAAAATGAATGAGGCATGGATCTCTGAGGAATTCAACACATGTGACCAGTAGACCATGTTTCATTGAAACTACTCATGCCAGGCCACAAATATCTATGTTCTTAGCTGTCAGGTAAACCCATGTGGTCTAATTTTTGGGGCCTATACTGGCCGACACTTACTTCTGTATCCTGTGAATGCCTAATGTACCTTCAGCCACAGAATACTACGTTCTTAGCTGTCAGGTAAATCCATGTGGGCTAATTTTTTATGCCAATACTGGCCGACACTTACTTCTGTATGCTGTGAATGCCTGATGTACCCCCAGCCACCAAATACTACGTTCTTAGCTGTCAGGTAAACCCACCTGGTCTAATTTTTGGGGCCTATACTGACCGACACTTACTTCTCCTGAGAATGCCTAATGTACCTCCAGCCACAGAATACTACGTTCTTAGCTGTCAGGTAAAACCATGTGGGCTAATTTTTGGGGCCAATACTGGCCGACACTTACTTCTGTATCCTGTGAATGCCTAATGTACCTTCAGCCACAGAATACTACGTTCTTAGCTGTCAGTCAAACCCATGTGGGCTAATTTTTGGAGCCTATACAGGCCGACACTTTCTTCTGTATCCTGTGAATGCCTAATGTACCTCCAGCCACCAAATACTACATTCTTAGCTGTCAGGTAAACCCATGTGGGCTCATTTTTGGAGCCAATACTGGCCGACACTTACTTCTGTATCCTGTGCATGCCTAATGTACCTTCAGCCACAGAATACTACGTTCTTAGCTGTCAGGTAAACCCATGTGGGCTAATTGTTGGGGCCTATACAGGCCGAAACGTACTTCTGTATCCTGTGAATGCCTAATGTACCTCCAGCCACCAAATACTACGTTCTTAGCTGTCAGGTAAACCCACGTGGTCTAATTTTTGTGGCCTATACTGGCCGACACTTACTTCTGTATCCTGTGAATGCCTAATGTACCTCCAGCCACCAAACACTGCGTTCTTAGCTTTCAGGTAAACCCATGTGGGCTAATTTTTGGGGCCAATACTGGCCGACACTTACTTATGTATCCTGTGAATGCCTAATGTACCTTCAGCCACAGAATACTACGTTCTTAGCTGTCAGTCAAACCCATGTGGGCTAATTTTTGGAGCCTATACAGGCCGACACTTACTTCTGTATCCTGTGAATGCCTAATGTACCTCCAGCCACCAAATACTACATTCTTAGCTGTCAGGTAAACCCATGTGGGCTCATTTTTGGAGCCAATACTGGCCGACATTTACTTCTGTATCCTGTGCATGCCTAATGTACCTTCAGCCACAGAATACTACGTTCTTAGCTGTCAGGTAAACCCATGTGGGCTAATTGTTGGGGCCTATACAGGCCGAAACGTACTTCTGTATCCTGTGAATGCCTAATGTACCTCCAGCCACCAAATACTACGTTCTTAGCTGTCAGGTAAACCCACGTGGTCTAATTTTTGTGGCCTATACTGGCCGACACTTACTTCTGTATCCTGTGAATGCCTAATGTACCTCCAGCCACCAAACACTGCGTTCTTAGCTTTTAGGTAAACCCATGTGGGCTAATTTTTGGGGCCAATACTACCCGACACTTACTTCTGTATCCTGTGAATGCCTAATGTACCTTCAGCCACAGAATACTGCGTTCTTAGCTGTCAGGTAAACCCATGTGGGCAAATTTTTGGGGCCAATACTGGCCGACACTTACTTCTGTATCCTGTGAATGCCTAATGTACCTTCAGCCACACAATACTATGTTCTTAGCTGTCAGGTAAACCCACGTGGGCTCATTTTTGGGGCCAATACTGGCCGACACTTACTTCTTTATCCTGTGAATGCCTCATTTTTCAGACTGGAATTGAAAATCAATGGGTCTGTAAAGGTTCCGCCAAATTGTGGAATGGATGCGGACCCATTTTACAGCTGTGTGAATGGACCCTATATGTATTTGACATGTATTAACCGGCTGCTGTCAGTTCTGGCTGATTTATGAAAAAAAAATAATAATTTTGCTGTTAAAAAAAAAAATATATATTTTTATGGCAACGTTTCCAATTGCACTACTTCTGTTATGACATTGTCCATGTGTTGGGACTATTTGTGCACAGCTAGTAAGTCTTTTGTGGCTGCAAATATAACCTATAGGTTTTTAAAGTTTGCCTCCCATTTAAGTCAATGGGGCCCGCCTCGAACTTGCGTTTCGCGGACTTTTGAGAAAATTTGCAGCTGACGTTCGCGAACTGCCCCGGCCGATTGTTCGTCCATCACTAGCAAACAGTGTGACCAGCCAGAGAGTGTCCCTAATCATTATCACACTAGTCAGTGTTGCCAGCCAGTTTTTCCAGTAACAGTGTTCCTGAGCACCGCCACAACAGTGATAATGTTAACAGACCAGTGCATCCATCAGCTTCCCTGATCTCTGCTTTATCCATAGTGTCACAAGAGCCAGTGCAGCTAGTAACAGGGCTTCCTATCAAAGAAATACGAGTACAGTGTAACCTCTGTCTGCCACCTGTATTGACCCTGGCTTGTTTTTTTTACCACATTTCTGCTGTTCAACACCTCTGCCTGCAGCAACAATGTTCCTGCTCACTAGCCACACCAATGCCACTGTCACCAAAGCCAGTGAATTCATCAACAGTGTCCCTGATCTCTGCCATATCAGTAGAGTGTTACCAGAGCCAGTGCAACCAGCAATAGCGTTTCTGATCACCACAACACCACTACAGTGTTACCTGTGCCTGCCACCTGTATTGTTCCTGGCTTGTTTTTTTACCACGTTTCTGGTATCTGGATTGAGCCTTTGCCTGTTTACTGACCACATCTCTGCCTGCCGCCTGAACTGACCCATCTGCACATCTTCCTGACTATATTCCTGAGGGACATGACTCCCAGCCATCCCCTGTGGATAACTGCACTCCTGTAATCACAGGAACTATTTTGTTCTTCCTTTCTTTAGCCTCCTGCACCTCCTGGCCAGTGAACATGGCATTCCTGGGGGGAGCCACGTACCAATAGGCGAGGATTGTTTGGCTTATAGGAATAGGGACTGTTAAGGTGATGCTATACTAAGCTGACTTACCGTACGTCACTGAAGGGGTTTTAACCAGTGGCGGCCGGCCCATCCATTAGGAACGCAGGGGCGCCGCCCCCCATTCATGTGCCTGGCCCCTTCATCCACATGAAAGGCACCGGATGCCTGGATTCCAAAGAGTTTTTTTTTTTAAGCACGTGATTAGAGCCAAAAGACCTAATAGGCTTCAAAAAGGGTAGGCTTGGGGCGCAGAGCACGACTCCCGGAGCCCACCCAGTTGCGTGACAATAGCGAATTAATATTTGCTATTGCCACACTGATTCTCCTCCTGGCCAATCAGGAAGTGGGTCCTGAGACCTGTTTCCCAATTGGCCAAAGGAGAAGGCATCCTACTGTATTGGCGTAGGAGGAGACATGGAGGAGAGAGGGAAAATGGAGGAGACTGAGGGGGAAGCCGTCGCTGTCCTGAGGAACAAGGTAAGTGAACTGGCGCCCGGGGGGAGGATATGGTGTGCACTAGTCTAGTCTCTGGAGTGATGGGGGGGTCCATGGCCAGATCCGTCTGGTGTCCCCCCTACCAATGGAGCACCAGCTGCCGCTGGTTTTAACCCCTTCAGCAACTTGGGATGGGGATGGGAGAGCATTTGGGGGGGCGGAAATTTTTATTTTGCCTAGGGCAGAAAAAATCCTTGCACCGACCCTGAGTAGCAGAATGTGTTTTTAATATCTTATTCAATTGACAAGTTTGTGTAAAAAATGTTTTCCCCAAAATGGCAAAATGTGTCTAAATCTTCCAAATTTCACCATTTTGGGTAAGTTAAAATGGTCCGTTTCTTTCTAATCCCTAGTTGATCTCCCTTTAGAATGCTCAAATGAACTCCACATTTCTAAAATAAAAGTCTATTCAAGTCAAAATCATTCCTTCAATCATTAAAAAAGATGAATCTTACAAAGGACAGTTTTGCATACTTTGTCATGATCTTCACCACAAACAGACTGTAGGAGGTTAGGAAAGTCAAAGTAAATAAAAAAAAAAAGTTTGCTTAGTACACTGAATATGATTGTTTTAGGAATCATGATTGTGAATTTCCCATTAAAATAATGTTAACTAGGACCCTTGCAAAGTAACCTCGTTCACTGTATAAGAAAACCTAACTTACACACCACAGGTCATGCAAAAAAAAAAATAAAAGATGTCTTTGAATTAGGTCAGTTGCATAATAAATCTGTCCTGAACTTTGTTTAGTGTATTTAGTGCTCTAAAGAATAAATAACTTTTTTTTCTTTCTGTCAGAGTGCACATAGCTCACAGCTGTCGTACCTCACAAACTAGAAAGTTGAAAATGGAGGAAGAAAAACAGTATCGTGCAACTATGTATTGGAGAATTTAAAAGTCACTCCCATTTGTCTGAAATGTTTGAACCAGGTGTGTCTACAAGAAAGAACTGCTATGCATTACTGTATAGCTGATGTTTGCTTAGCAGCTGGTGATGATAGACAAGTGACCTGTTAGTAAAGTCAATAATAAGTTAGTAAATGAACAGCATTCCAGCTTACAAAAAAAACTCTGTCAGAACCTACTATATACAACCATATGGGCATACACATTAATCCCTATTTAGTTATAATTTCCTTAGCTACTTAACCCCTTCAAAAGTATATCAAAGTTCATGTAATCATCAAAAGAAATACATAAACAATGTATAGAGCTCAAAGTTATACTAATATATGTCACAGTTCTAGTATCACTTGATTACAAATATTTTACAAATATTTTGTTTCATGTATTCTAAAAGAAACTATTATGAAACATTTAAAATACTTTGTTCTCCTGATTTGGGCATTTATGATCGGTTGGGGGAATTTTTGCTGAGACATCTAAAAGCCACAGTGATCCCTTCTACTTTTCATAGACAACGTTATGCAGGTTTGTATCTGGCAAAAATGTGCCTGTTTGCAAAATGATTTTTACTAGTAACACTCATTCCTCTTCCAAAACAACATCCAACCATTAGGGGAGCTGCGACTAGTAGGGATAATAATCCTTCAAGGGCACTGCAAGAATGTAAGAAGTATTCTTTTATCATATTGTGTATTGGTTTACAGTTTTTGGTGAACTTTAGGCCCCTTTCACACATACGGTCCATTCAGTTCATCAGTTCAGTCACGTCAAATGTATCAGTTTTCCATCCGTTTTTCATCCATTTTTCGACTGTTTTTCATCCGTTTTTCATCAGTTGTCATCCGTTTTTCGTCAGTTGTTATCTGTTTTTCATCTGTTGTCATCCATTTTTCATCCGTTGTTATCTGTTTTTCATCCGTTGTCATCCGTTGTCATCCGTTTTTCATCCGTTGTCATCCGTTTTTCATCCGTTGTCATCCGTTTTTCGTCCGATCCGTTTTTTTGACGGATGAAAAATAGGGCATTCATCCGTTCAAAAAAACAGACATTGACGGAAGCGGATGAAAACGGATGTTAACTGATGATCATCCGTTGTCATCAGTTTTTACATAGAGATACATTGATGTCCGTTTTTCATCCGTCAACAGATGGATGAAAAGCGGACAAACGGACAGCATGTGTGAAAGGGGCCTAAGTCTAAAGCCCCGTACACACGCACAGATCGTCGTCATACAAATGTTCGTCTTTTCTCCCCGGGATGTCGGTGTCTGTTGAAAAGTGCAAAGACAGCACAAGAACAGCACAAGAATTTTGTCCTCAGACTTCAGCTGACTGTAGAAGTGATGTCATGTAATGGTTAACTTTCTCTGTGTTTTTTATTTTCTGAGCATGCCCAGTCTTGCAAATCTGCGGTCTGTCGGCTGATTTCTGTACTGACAGGCGAACAATCGTCCGTTCTGGTGTCCGCAGACAAAAATTTTCATGTTTGCAAGAAAGACTCTTGTCCGCGGATTGTGTGCAGACAGCTGTCGGAGGCACCATACTAACACGCGTACAATCGGCAGATCTTTCGTCCGCCGACGTTTGTATGACGACGATCTGTGCGTGTGTACGGGGCTTTAGGCTCCTTTCACACACTCCGTCCGTTGGACGGAGTCCGTTTTTCTCGATCCCCCGCTGAGCAGCAGGAGGACAGCTGTGTCTCCGCGCTGTGTGCGGAGACACAGCTGACAGTTCCCCATGCATCTCTATAGGGGAAATCGGATGTCAACGGACCGTCAGTCCGTTCTCACCCGATCCCATCTGATCCGATCCGCTGGACGGATGGAAAATAGGGTTTCCATCCATCCAGATTTGACGGATCGGATCGGGTCGGATGTCAGCGGACATGTCTCTGCTGACATCCGATGCCCCATAGGAATGCATGGGGGAACCGTACAGATCCGCCAAAAAAACGGACAGGCGGATCTGAACGGTCCGCCTGTGTGAAAGGGGCCTTAATCATGTAGCTCAAGTCCGCGGCGCTCCCACCCATTGCCACACAGACCAAGCCGTCACTGTGGGAGAACATCATTATGGCTGAGTCTTGAGTTGCAGCCAATCTCACATAGATTGGGAGGATGCATTATCATGCGGCTCCTACCAGGACCTCCCACTCTGTAGCTCCCTTGTTACCTCCTCCCATGCTTGCCTCCAAGACTTCTCCAGAGCCTCTATCATCCTCTAAGAACTCCCTGCCCCTGTATGTCCAGTCAGCTCCTACCCTGTCGCCTTTAGGCAATCCTTGAAAACACACTTATTCAGGGAAGGCAACCTCACCTTCACCTAAGAACTGTACTTGAGTCCCTTCCATCAGATCGTCCCCTGCAGCCACTACCTTCTGTACCTCCTACACCTCCCTTTAGATTGTAAGCTCCATGAGCAGGGCCCTCCTATTCCTTCTGTATTGAACTGTATTGTAAATTGCGCTGTCCCCCTTTTTATTGTAAAACACTATGTAAACTGTTGGCGCTATATAAATTCTGTATAATAATAATAATCACTGATCATTTGTTGTTGAGAGGTTGTTGGCCACTTCTTAAAAGGACAATGTCACCTACTTTTAGTATACAGTTTCGGTACCTAAGGCTTTTCTTGTGGGATCCACTCATATCTGAGTGCTCCAACACCTGAACTTTGAGCCCCAATCATGAACAACACATTTACCAGTGTGAAAGGTTTGGAGCGAAAAATGGAACTTTAGTTTCCAGTAACAACTCCCAGTTAGGACCTCCCTGGTTTTGGGGTTTTGTGGCAGAGATAGTTGGCCCTCCAGTTATTTAGGGTGTTATACAAAATTGGTATCTGTTACTGCTCACTGTTATTGCCATTTTGTTTATTGATTTGCTGAGTGTGTTGAGTAAATAAATAACCTCTCTTTAGCCTCAATGTGTATCAGAGGGTGTGACATTGCCAGAAGGATTGTTGTAATCCAGAGCCAGGGATCCTAAATATCAGTGGCTCCTTCAGGGGTAAGCGCTACATTTACGTTCAATGGTTTTTAGTCAAGCCACCAAAATAAACATGCTGTTTAGTAGACAAACACCCAATTCCTGTATGAACAATTTTAAAATTTGTTTTTTTAAAAAAAGTACCATTAACTTGTCTTCTAAAGCAAGGTCATATGCTCCTGCTGTTTGTCTTCCTGTTTCACAGGTTATCTTGGAAGGAAAAACCACAGCAAAGGCTCAAGTTGGTCGCATATTAGGGGTCAACCGATATAGTATTTTCAGGGCCGATACTGATTTTCAGCCGCCTTTCAGGCCGATAGCCAATAACAGGTGCAGATATTCTGTACATCACTGTCACCTGCCACCAGATGCAGCATGTCACTTGCCACTGTCACCTGCCTACCAGACGCAGCGTGTCACTTGCCACCACATGCAGCGTGTCACTTGCCACTGTCACCTGCCACCCAGATGTAGTATGTCACTTTACCACCAGATGCAATATCTTTTTGTCCTGGTTGATCAGAATAAAATACTTCAGAATTCTTGTGCATATTCTTGTGTCATAAACAGTCTTTAGAGAAAAAGAAAATATGGTGCCAACATGGTAACAACATAGTTTCCTCTTTTATTATGAGCCATCATAATGGTGGCTATCATAATATGAGCTCTTTGCAGAGCCCTGGGTACATGATCTTGCACAAGAACATTAGAAGTGATGCTTGGCCCCACTAACCTGTTTTTCTCTGTCCACCATTTTCAGCCTACTAGAAAAAAGTTGGTCCTTTATCCATATATCTGTCTCCACCTTTAAGCCAGTTTAATCCCTGGTTTGGGAACCTTCTGCTCATTTTGCACACCTTCTCCCTTTTCTGTTAATGTGCATTAACTTTGTCCTACTCTGTCTACTCTTCCCATTGTAATGTATTCAACACCCTCAGATCTACTAAGATATAGGATTATTTATATCACTCCCTGACCCCAAAAGCAGCTCTTAGCCTAATGAAAATAAATTTTACTTACCAGTATAAAATTCACACAAATACAGGGAAAGCATAAAAACTCCATACAGATAGTATTCCATGTAGAATTTAAACCCAGGGCCAGTTCTACCCCTACACCATGTCTTTCCAAAATATTAGAAACACAGAATCTCTCTCAATTAGCAGGCATTGAGAGAGATTTCTAACACAGTGGTACAGGCTTTAAATTACGTTGGCACATTTATAAAGTGGAGCGGTGTGCATAACAAATGTTCCCTCCTCTTTGTTTGCCTCTAGACTCCAAAGCAAGAGCAGCCCCATTTATTTTAATGAATAGGGAAAAAGTGCTACTTTATTCAAAAGCTGGGATTTACATATAATGTTTGTATTTTGGTTATTTTATGCAATGCCTTGAGCAGTACCAGCCAACAAGCATGCATATTTATGTCATAGTCATGCCTACATGTCTGACTGGTCTATAATGTTTATGTCCAGCTCAAAAGGTGGTGAGGCCATGAGACAATAGCTTCTAAATGTCACAAATCACTCAGGCTGGCAGTGTGAGATAAAGTTGTTGACAGAACAAAGCACTATACTTCCACAACATATCCACTACATCCTTAAATAAATTGGTTTTATATTCCCCTTATCACTCTGCACTGTGTTTTCCTCTTGAGATGGGATCAGTGCACATATGCCTGAGCCTTGATGTGGCCTGTGCTTTCAATCGCAGTCACTGTGTCCAAGTAGTAACTGTACCTTGTGTGCGCAGCGTTCTGTCACCACCTTTCCCAAAACTGTCACTTCACTCCTTCTGCAAATCCCCTGCATTGGGGAAGCATAAAACTTCTAGCTGAGCAAGCACAAATGAACTTTTTTCTTTGCTTAGAATATTGTGTGTACTTTTTTTTCCCCTTTTTTGCATGTCATGGATTTTAGGTAACAAATGTAAAAGAATCCAGAACATGGTTCTAGATAAAAAATATTCATGGCTATACAATAAGAATTTCTTATTTCACCATTACACATAAACAGTATGGGATTTTATATTTTTGCTGTATGATGTTGATTGATGGCCACAATATCACAAGAACTGAACAATGACCTGGCTATCACCTTAGTCATATAAATCCCAATTCTCACAAGTTATGTGACTAATCTGAGTATAATCTAGGGATAATCAGCTAGTGCAAGTGTTAAAAAAACAAATTGTAATTATCATTCATGAGCAGGGAAGATACTTTCAGAACTTTTATTGCATAACTGGAAATATCTAAACTAACAATAACAGTTTCTGTTCAGGAGAAATCTATTGGACGAATTGGAATTGTCAGTTGTTCAAGATAACAGCATAATGTCTGCAGGTCACTGCTCATTTAAAGGATTTAAAGCAATGTTACCCAAAGGCTAAACATTTATTATCGTGTAGCTTACCTATTCTTAAATGTGGTAGCTGCATTCATTTTTTCCCTTTATTTTTACCTGGTGATCCTGCCAGTAAATCGGTTTTTTAAAAGAACAAGCAGTCCTACAGACGTATCAGTTACAGAATTTAGATAAACAATTTACTACTGACAGGGGTACTTACAATGATTAACTTTTATTAACCACTTTGCCACTGTTTACTAGAGCTCTACTGCGGCAAAGTGGTTCGTTATCATCTGGCGACGTAGACCTACGTCACCAGACACTCCCCAGACACTCCCCTGTATTCAGTCACAGCGGGAGTCGGGCCAGGGGAGGAGCGGCGGCGATCGCCGCTGCTCTTCCCCGATCGTCGGGGAATCGAGTGTGGAGATCCGCCCGCTTGTGCAAACAAAGCGGGCGGATCTCCTAAGTGACAGGCAGGGTCAGATTGCAGGGTTCAGCATAGCTGAACCTGCGATCTGTCCTTGTGTCACTCAGTCACCTCCCCCCACACATGTCAGTAAGCACCAGGCATACATTAACCCCTCCCTCTCCAATAAAATTAACCCCTTCCCTGCCAGTGTCATTTTTACAGTAACAGTGCATATTTATAGCACTGATTACTGTAGTCACTGGTACCCCCAAAAGTGTCAAAAATGTCAGTCAAGGGTCCGATCTGTTCGCCGCAATGTCACAGTCCTGCAAAAAAAAAATCGCAGATCGCCGCCATTACTCGTTAAAAAAAAAAAACAATCAAAATATTTTACCAAACATAGGTAGCAGAAAACGAATTGGCCAAAAATTTAAAAAAATTTTGATTTTTAAATTTTTTTTGGGGGGGAATTTCATATAAAGAAATGTGAAAAACATTGTTATTTTTTCAAAATTTACGCTATTTTTTTGTTTATAGCGCAAAAAGTAAAAATCGCACAGGTGATCAAACACCACCAAAAGAAAGCTCTGTTTACGGGGGAAAAAAGGAAGTAAATTTCGTTTGGGTACGGCGTTGCATGACCGAGCAATTGTCAGTTAAAGTTGCACAGTGCCAAATCGCAAAAAGTGGCCCAGACGTAAGACAGCAAAATCCTCCGGTGGTAAAGTGGTTAATTCATGTAAAACCTTTATTCCAAAAGGAAACAAAAACTGTTTGGTGTAACTGCCTATAAAGTAGTAGCTGGAATGCAGCCTCAATTTGTTTAGTGTATCTAAATCTGCTAGTCCATATAACACTCCCCTCCTCCAGATTAACAATGCTGCTGTCCAAAAAGTGCCCCTGTGCTCCTTCATCCAGAATAGAGGCACCTAATACAAAAGGTGTGTTAATGGCCAGATCACAGGGTGAAAACAGAGGGAAAAAGCCTAAACAAAGAAACCTCATGCAGCCACCACATCTAATGAATAATAAACTGCAATATATTACATTTTCAGTTTTGGGTTTAACACCACTTTAATTGTTAATGGTTAATAGAACCTCTTTACAGTTGCATGTCATTGTTTGAAAGAGCTTTTCTTATGATACAAGAATCAATTGCAGTATGCATTACGTAGTAGGGAACTCATAGAAGAACCTTGGGGGCCTTAAGTGAGACGTGTAGAAAGAAAAAAAAGATGTTTTACATTAAGATAAAGCATGTTTGAGCTCAGTTATAGAAAGCGGGTACAATGTCACTGCAACACGATTGTTTATAGCTTCTGTTTAAACTGACAGAGTTTAAAAGCATGAGACAGTGGATTAGGTCAAGAATTGCTGGGTTTGCTCCAGTGGAGTAAGAGTCTGAAGGCCAGCGTTGGTGGGCTTTTGTTCACTTCAGAACTACTTATCTCCCAAAACATATCTATAGGAATGCAAAAGAAGGTCTAAACAGGTCAACTGCAGATCAAACGGAAGTCAACTACAGGATGACTACCAGCACCAGCAATAAATTTGGAATGATCTCTGATGTTAAAACATGCTGCATTTGCACCCAAAAGCCTGTTAACAGAGACCTCATTTTATTTTATTTTTTTAATAATATGTTTATTAATTTTCCACAACACAAAACCAAAATAAATTATTCAACCTCTTACATTTTCAATATGCAGCAACCCCCTCCCATCTCAGTACCCCCCATTTTCCCTTCTCCTCCTTCCATCTCTAGTCCCCCCTCTCCTTATTCATTTTCTAAGCTTCCATTAACTCCATATATTTTATTGTCCTTGTGTATTCACTCCAACTTTCCCCGGTAGTAGACAGTTTTTCCCTCTCCGCCCTTTCGCTACATCGTAGATGTTCCATATTATATCTAGTTTCTACTTTTCTCCCCCAATCTCTTAATGTAGGACACTCTTGTTTTTGCCAAAATTGTGGGATTAAACTTTTCGCTGCATTCATTAGGTGTGGAATTATTCTTATACTCTTTTATTGGCTTATCTGTAAAATGAAATAAACAGGCCCATGTGTCTTCTGGAATTTCTTTGTTTGTGATCTCTTTTATATCTTTGTCAATACTCTTCAGTATAACTTTATTTTATGACATTCCCACTATATGCGGGACATGTTTCCTGTTTCACAGCCTCTCCAATAATTTTTAGATTTACCTATGTGATATGTACAGTATCTCACAAAAGTGAGTACACCCCTCACGCTTTTGTAAATATTTTATTATATCTTTTCATGTGACAAAACTGAAGAAATTAAACTTTGCTAAAATGTTAAGTAGTGAGTGCACAGCTTGTATAACAGTGTAAATTTGCTGTCCCCTCAAAATAACTCAGCACACAGCTATTAATGTCTAAATCACTGGCAACATAAGTGAGTACACCCTAAGTGAAAATGTCCAAATTGGGCTCAATTAGCCATTTTCCCTCCCTGGTTTCATGGGACTCAGTAGTGTTACAAGGTCCAAGTGTGAATGGGAAGCAGGTGTGTTAAATTTGGTGTTATCGCTCTCACCCTCTCATACTGATCACTGGAAGTTCAACATAGCACCTCATGGCAAAGAACTCTCTGAGGATCTGAAAAAAAGAATTGTTGCTCTACATAAAGATGGTCTAGGCCAATAGAAGATTGCCAAGACCCTAAAATTGAGCTGCAGCATGGTGGCCAAGACCATATAGCAGTTTAACAGGACAGGTTCCACTCAGAACAGGCCTCGCCATGGTCGACTAAAGAAGTTGAGTGCACGTGCTCAGCATCATATCCAAAGGTTGTCTTTGGGAAATAGATGCAGGAGTGCTGCCAGCATTGCTGCAGAGGCTGAAGAGGTGGGGGGGTCAGCCTGTCAGTCCTCAGACCATACGCCGCACACTGCCTCAAATTGGTCTGCATGACTGTCGCCCCAGAAGGAAGACTCTTCTAAACATGATGCATAAGAATGCTTGCAAACAGTTTGCTGAAGACAAGCAGACTAAGGACATGGATTACTGGAACCCTGTCCTGTGGTCTGATGAGACCAAGATAAACTTATTTGGTTCAGATGGTGTCAAGCGTGTGTGGCGGCAGCCAGGTGAGGAGTACAAAGACAAGTGTGTCTTGCCTACAGTCAAGCATGGTGGCGGAGTGTCATGGTCCGGGGCTGAATGAGTGCTGCGGGCACTGGAGAGCTACAGTTAATTGGGGGAACCATGAATTTCAATGTGACATACTGAAGCAGAGTATGATCCCCTTTCTTCAGAGACTGGGCCGCAGGGCAGTATTCCAACATGATAACGACCCCAAACACACCTCCAAGACGACCACTGCCTTGCTAAAGAAGCTGAGGGTAAAGGTGATAGACTGGCCAAGCATGTCTCCAGACCTAAATCCTATTGAGCACCTGTGGGGCATCTTCAAATGGAAGGTGGAGGAGCGCAAGGTCTCTAACATCCACCAGCTCCGTGATGTAGTCATGGAGGAGTGGAAGAGGACTCCAGTGGCAACCTGTGAAGCTCTGGTGAACTCCATGCCCAAGAGGGTTAAGGCAGTGCTGGGAAATAACGGTGGCCACACGACACTTTGGGCCCAGTTTGGACATTTTTATATAGGGGTATACTCACTTTTGTTGCCAGCGGTTTAGATGTTAATGGCTGTGTGTTGAGTTATTTTGAGGGGACTGAAAACTTACACTGTTATACAAGCTGTACACTCACTACTTTACATTGTAACAAAGTGTTATTTCTTTAGTGTTGTCACAGATATAATAAAATATTTACAAAAATGTGAGGGGTGTACTCACTTTCGTGAGATACTGTATGTGCTATATCTGGTGTAATGTACCATCTAGCGAGGCATTTGTAGTTAATTTATACAGTGTTTATATCCACTGAAGAAATATGTACCATTTTTTAAATCGAGTGTTGATCATCCACCCGTGTGCCCAATTCCTTTTCTCATTTGTCGATATATGTCGGTGTTCCCGGCCCTTTCAGCGTTGTCAAGATCTTATAGATGCAGGCAATTCCGTATCTAGTATTTACAGAGCTATACATCTGTTCTAAAGGTGAGAGATTCTCTTCCATTCTTATTGGTTGTGGTAGCTTTATGACAAAATGCCTCAGCTGGAGATAACGCCATTCATCAGTCAACAACATTACTTTTTTTTGTTTCATCTCCTGTATTGTGCATATTACCTAGGGCTCGAGTCCTGCAGGAACGCATGGGAACCATGTTCCTGCACTATTTCCACAGCAGGAACGCTGTTCCCATTGCTCGAGTCCTCCTGCAGGAACAGGACAGCCAGAAGACGGACATACAACAGTGTAGGCAGCGTTTTGCCGCTCGTGGCGCCTCTACAAACAGGCCGGCGGAGGGGGGCGTGCACAGCGGCATGACGTCACGTCAGCAGAGGGAGAGTGTGCAGCAAGCACCACCAGCCCGTCTGAGGCCTAGAGCGCACGTGGAATGGACAGGTGTGGGCGTGGCCTGACTGGAGTGGAGTGAGTCGTTCGGTGAGGCAGCGAGGCAAAGTGAAGGCAGGCAGCTTATGCCAGAAGGAAACTGCAGCAGTCAGAGGAGCAGGCCGGTTTTAGAAGTGGCACTGTGGCAGCCTGCCTGGGAGGTGAGTCACTGAAGCAGTGAGTCCACAGTCCACTCACTGCACATTTGCCTTTCATACCACCCTCACACTGTAAAATTCCATCAGCATGTCAGCCACATTATCATTTTCAGGGGTGTGTGACTCACACACCCCTGAAAATGACAATGTGGCTGACATGCTGACAGAATTTTACAGCTGAACTGCTCCACTTACCTTACTTGCCACTTCTAAAATCGAGGCCCCCGGGCCTGCTCCTTGTGTGCTGGCTGTGTCTGGTTCCTTTACTGCATGCTGCTGCCTCCCCTTACCGGTGACTCCACTGATGCTGTCTGCACACACTCTGGGACTTCAAATGCATAAACATGAAATATTCGTGACTGATACCCTTTGTCAGGAATATTTCATGTTTATATGTTTATTTGGCCAATTTGTCACGAATGTTTCATGTTTATGCATTTGAAGGCCCAGAGCGTGTGGACAGCATCAGTGGAGTCACCGGTAAGGCGAGGCAGCAGCACGCAGCAGAGGAGTCAGACACAGCCAGCAGACAAGGAGCAGGCCCGGGGACATCAATTTCAGAGGTGCCAGGTAAGTGGAACAGTGAGTCCACTGCACATTTGCATTCTCGTGCCACCCTCACACCCCTGAAAATGACAATGCAGAATGACACGCTGACAGAATGTTACAGTTGAACATGGCAAACATGTATAATACATGTCAGTAAGTTTGCTATGTCCAGCTGTAACATTCTGTCAGCGTGTCAGTCCACATTGTCATTTAATGTTTATGCTTTTAATATCCATTGTTTCTTGACAATGGGAATCAAATGTATAACCATGAAATATTCCAGACAATTGGCATCAGACATGAATATATCATGCTTATGCGTGTAATAATTGGCCAATTTGTCACGTTGCATTGTATTTTCTGTGAAATATATGAGCGTAATTTTTTTTTTTTATTGGGGTGGGGGGGGTGGATCTTGGGTGAGTTCCCACACTTTTTTCCTCAGGACTTGACCCCTGATATTACCCCAACATTTATCATATCTTTCAACTTTGTATTGTCATCTTTTATCCATTCCCCGATATACTCCTCACCCCTGGGGGAAAAAAACATGTTTCTTTTAGTTGTATTAATGGTGAGTTAAGCTTCCAGTTTGCTTTTGTGTGAATTATATCCCAGTTTTTCAACTACCTGTGTTATTATATGTGTTTTCAAATCTAAACCTCTAAATTGGTGTGGAATCCAATCAGCTTTTCCCAACTGTACACCACTCATTGTTTCCTCTAGTGCTACCCATCTTTTTTTTCTTTTTTTCTTTTGTGCACTCAATAACCCATGAAATTTTTCCAAATAAATTTTGATATAATTTTTTTAAGGTCTTGAAATATAGGGGAAAAAAAACAAGGCGCCAGGTCACAAGGAAATGTAAAAGCAGTGTCTTTATTAGTAGCAACTTACATATGGAAAATCCAGCATCTGCTTGCGCAGTGACAAGGAGAGATTCTCACAATGATGACAGGTGGTGTGCAGTCAGCTGGAACCCCCGCAGTGATCCTATGAAGTGTATGGCAACTGTCTAAACACTGGGTGGTCACTGAGCGGTGTGAAAGCTCCTTGGGTGAGCAGCGTCGCAGATGCCCAAGGCCGGAAGTGACGCAATTGCACACTGCCGGTTCCTCCACGGAATCCGGCAGGGATCATGCAGCGGAGCAGATAGTATCAGGCAGGTCCGCCCGTCCAACAACAGTGAATATTTATAAGGGACAGTGACCTATGACCTAATTAAGGGGAAATGATCCAATTAAAAAAGCATTAAAAAGGAATGAAAAAGATTCAAAAGAGTTATGTAACCCCCCTGGGTTTTATGCATTAAAAAATATGTAAGAATAAAGGTATCCTATTCTGAAAATGGTAATGTGGGGGATGCTTTGATAGACCCCCCACCTGTGCATCACTAATGAGGAATCCATCCTTTACATGTGTTCCAGATCATAAACTATACACCATGACACGTATCTCCACAATCGCACAAGGGATACATGTATTCTAAAAGTACAATTCACATACATATGTTAAATAAAATAAAAATAAAAATTAAAATGGTGTGTGACTTGTAAATCTAAAAGAGGAGGAGTATATATTAGCCATAATAATATATAATACATATACGTGTATGTATATAAAATGCACATTATCTATTATCAAAACTCCTATTAAGAAACTTTGTTAAAAGAAAGGAAACCTGATGGTCATTGGTACCCAAATTAGCTGAAGCCACAATCAACAGTCTGCGTCACAAAATGCTGTTTATTTCCAACTCCTCATTTAACCCCCCAGGAGCCAAAGAGTTTAAGGTAAAAATCCAGAATGTCTCCCTATAACATAGGGTCTGGCAATGCTCTGCAACCGAGTCACAGGGGGGAATGGTCTCAATGACCCAAACACGTAATCCCTCAGTCGACTGGTTGTGATGTGAGCGAAAGTGTCTAGGAACACTATGTTCCACAGAACCCTTCTCTATCCGTCTCTTGTGGTCTCCAAAACGAGCCCGCACTGTACGAATGGTGCGACCTATGTAAAGAAGACCACAGGGACAGGTCAAACAATACACCACAAATTCAGTAGAACAACTGAAAAAGTTTGTGGGTGTATTTCTTCCCTAGTGAGTCCTGAAACCATTTTTGTCTGTGTGTGACAAAAGGGCACATTTTCTTACATTGGAACATGCCTACTAAGTTGCAAAAAGTGGCCAGGGACTGAGTGAAGGTCTTGGGCCTAGTAATTCTACTGGGGGCTACAATGTTTTTGACACTCCTCGGTTTCCTGTAAATAACTCGAGGGCACCCTGGCAGGACAGGAGCCAATTTGGGATCCTGCATAAGAATCCCCTAGTGACGTCTGATGATGTGTTCCATCCTTCTGTAGGCATGATGATATTGGGTAATAAATTTGATGTCACCATAAGCAAACAAAGATGACACAGATTTGGCACTGGAGGGGTGTCTGCATTCTTCAAAGGCTATGTGGACTAAAGTCGAATCGTACCCATTATCTAAAAACCTATTGGTTAAAACTTGGCCCTGCGCCTCATAGTCTTCCTCAAGGGTACAGTTTTTTCTCAATCTGGTAAATTGCCCCTTTGGGATGTTGTGTATCCACTTCGGGTGATGGCAACTACCAGAATGAAGGCACGAATTACCCGCAGAGGCCTTGAAGTGTGTCTTCGACACAATCGCATCCTCTTTATGTGACAGTTCCAAATCCAGATAAACCAAAGAAGTGGGATCAATCACATGAGTGAAAGAAATACCCATATTGTTATTGCTGCAGAAGTCGATGAAGGGGGCTATGATGGAAGGGGGCTCATCCCAGATGACTATAACATCATCGGTATAACGACCGTAATAGACCAGGTGGGCAGCAAAAGGATTGTTCCTCCAGATGCATGTGTCCTCCCACCAACCCATGGTGAGGTTGGCGTAGGATGGCGCAAAGGATGCGCCCATGGCTGTGCCATGCACCTGGAGGAAATAGTCACCCAAAAATTTGAAATAATTATGCTCCAGACAAAATCTAGTTCCCTCGATAATGAATTGAGCTTGTCTGTGATGGATATTGAGATCGCTGACAAGAAAATGGCTGACAGCTGCAATACCTATGTCATATGGGATTGAAGTATACAATGAAGTAACATCCAAAGAGAGCCAGGTATATGAGTCATCCCAGATGTAGTGGGACAAAGTATCCAAAAGATGGATGGAATCTCTGATGTAAGAGGGCAGGGCCTAAACTAGGGGCTGCAGGAAGGAGTCTCTATACTGGGATAGACCAGACGTCAAGCTGTCCATGGCAGCAATGATAGGTCTCCCAGGGGGGCAAGTAGAATTCTTATGCACCTTTTGGCAGGTGATAAAAGTATGGATGTTTGTACAATTCCTTAAACAGGAATTGGTACCTTATCTTATTGATCACTTTGTCCTGCAAAGCCAAATCTACCAAGGATTTGAATTCTGTTCTATAGGATTCTAATGGATCTCCCTTCAATTTGATGTATGTATTACTGTCTGACAGGAGTCTACTAGATTCCAAAAGATAATCTGAAGCATCCTGAATAACCACCCCCCTCCCTTGTCAGCCTGTCTGATGATAAGTTCAGAATTATTTGCCAAGGAATGAAGGGCCAATTGTTCCCCTTTGGTAAGGTTAAAGTGTTTATGTGGGCGAGATTGCACAGAGGAACATAACTGACGTAATTCCATAAAGGTGACATGGTAGAAGGTGTCTATGAA
Organism: Pelophylax lessonae; assembly: GCF_965119305.1. Taxonomy (NCBI): domain Eukaryota; kingdom Metazoa; phylum Chordata; class Amphibia; order Anura; family Ranidae; genus Pelophylax; species Pelophylax lessonae. Next base: position 407,504,743 of record NC_138771.1, on the reverse strand, counting down.
AGAACCCTTGGCCTGGGTAGGGTAAAAATTGGATGTAGGTTTGAATCGGTATGTATGATGGGGGCGAAGGATATCGGAGTAGGAGTAGGATATTCCTCCCCCATGGCTTCAGCCTGTAAGGACTCTAGGATCTCCAAAATCCTGACATCCTCTTCACTATAGATTTATGCCACAGGTTCACACGAAGGACCACATAGAGAAAGACTATTGGTCTTTGCCAGTTCTTTCATATAGAAAAATCTCTTCAGAGTTAGCTTCCGTATGAAGCTATTGAAATCTCCAAAGAAAGTGAAAGAATTAGGGGGATTGCTAGGGGCAAAATTAAGACCTTTTTTAAGAATAGATGTCTCATCCTCACTCAAGGGATGAGATGAGAGGTTGAAGATCCTCAAAGGTGTCAAAGGTTGGTCTGTGTTCTGTCTTTTGTTTGGATTTCCCACCTCGTCTGCCTTTTCTAGGTTTTTTCTTTTTGCGGATGTCTCTGTGTGGCAGGCAGGTGGGGTCCTTACTAAAAAATGTATTTCCTCCCTGGGAAGGGGTACATCAGGTAAAGGTGATGGGGAGTGGTGACTCATATCCCGAGATGGAATATGTGTACTTGGTGCTATGGCCGCTGGATCAGGGAGAACTGGAGTGTTGGACAAAGGGGGGAAGATCAAAGGGAAGGACCGGGGAGCCCTGGAGGCACTGAATGTCAGCATTGCTACCAGTGTCACCCTGTCCTGAAGCCAGAGATGGTAGTGCTACCCCAGGGGAAGCACCAGGGGAACAGGATGTGTTGATACCAGACTGTTATAGGGAATGGAGTCATGACCAGAGGTCAGACAAGGCTGTGTCAAAACAGTAGACTGGGTGGGCTGTTGCACTGAACACACCTGCTGTGTGTGAGAGGGAGGGAGATGAGATGAGATTTTTCTGGAGGGGGTGATGGCAACTTATGTGCCATCCTTCCCCGATGGCTTGTCGGAAGACCAGGTGTGAACCCTATCCAGTTGGTAATCCAATAGGTCGTGATTGAGCTTCGAGATATTTTTATGGACCATCAACCTCTCTTTAGTCCGGATTTTTTCTAAAAGATTATGTAGCCACCTCTCTAGAAAACAAAAAGACGCATGTTGGAAAATGAGTCCCGCAGCTTGGTCAATCTGTGATTTTATATTTTTCTATTTTCTTTTCCCTTTGCTTGATTATGACTTTTATCCATTGTTTGGTACAAAAGTCAGAAATATGTCTCCATTCTGTCATCAGGTCAGGATCTAAAAAGGAACATCCCTTATAAACCCTAAGACCTCTAGGGGTGACTGAGCTCTAAATACTTCTGTAAAAAGGTTATATCCCACCACTGGAGGTTCTCAGCAACTAACAGATCTTCTAATTTATCTCTGTGCACAAATGGGGATAGCCCCCTGTGGTTTTCCTAATTACCACAATGCGCTAGGACAGGAGCATATAATAAATAAATCCTTATTAAGAATAAAATATTCTTTTATTTTATTTTTTATTTTGTTGAGGAATAGAATGTTATTTACCTGATATAATTTCCCTAATGATAATGTCAGTTTTATTCCTAAGTATTTTAATTCTGACTTCCTCAATATAAATGGGAATTCCTGTTTTAATTCTTGTTCATCTTGTTTGCTCATATTAATATTTACTATCTCAGATTTTGCCAAATTAATTTTAAAATTTGATAATTCTCAATATTCTTTCAACACTTTCATTAAATTTGGCAGGGATATCCTTGGATTGGATATACAGGCATAATAGGACATCATCTACGTAGGCTGCTATCCTATGTTCCTCCTCACCAATCTTAACCACTTTCAGATCGGAGGATTTTCCCTCTTAATGACCAGGCCCTATTTTGCGATTCGGTTATTTGAACGGACAATTGTTATTTTCGGTTATTTTAACGGACAATTGCGCGGTTGTGCGACGCTGTACCTAAATAAAATTGATGTACTTTTTTCCCCACAAATAGAGCTTTCTTTTGTCGATATTTGATCACCTGTGCAATTTTTGTTTTTTGCACTATAAACAAAAAAAGAGCGACAATTTTGCAAAAAAAAAAAAAAAACAATATTTTTCACATTCTGCTATATGACATTCCCCAAAAAAAAAAAATGTAAAATCAAAATTTTTTAACATTTTAGGCCAATCTATTTTCTGCTACATATTTTTGGTAAAAAAAAATCACAATAAGCGTATTTTGATTGGTTTGCGCAAAAGTTATTGCGTCTACTAACTACGGGAAAGATTTATGTCATTTTTATTGTTGTCTTTTTTTTTTTTTTACTAGTAATGGCAGCGATCTGTGATTTTTTGCGGGACTGCGACATTGCGGCGGACAGATCAGACCCCTAACTGACATTTTTGACACTTTTGGGATGCACTGTTACTGTAATAATGACACTGGCAGGGAAGGGGTTAACAAGGGGTTAATGTAAGCCTAGGGGAGTGATTCTAACTGTGGGGGGGTTGGGCTTGTGAGATGATCACAGAGACATGCGATCCTATATAGAAGGATCACATAGCCTCTGTGATCACCCGAGGGAGAAGGACGGACGGCTGTGTTTGCATCACCCATCTGTCCTTCTCTGTCAGTGGGGGGAGATCGCCGGTGTCAGGTGGCAATCGGAGCCGCCTGACACCCGCACTGGCTTCCCCGCTGATGACCAGAGGCGGTAGCATGCCGCCGCCGGCGTGCGCTCACCCTCTGCTCCTCCCAGGCAGATGACGTTTATTAATGTGATTCTGCCTGGGAGAGCCACTTTGCGGACGTAAATATACTGTGCACAGTCGGCAAGTGGTTAATGCCTTTTAAATCCACGCAGTTTCAAATGCTTGTTAACAGCAGCTCCAGGATCAGAACAAATAACAGGGGAGAGAGGGGACATCCCTGTCTAGTTCCATTATACATTTCAAAGGTGCAGAAGAAGCTCCATTTATCTTTACTGTCACCATTGGGTGGTTATACAAGGATTGAATGATTATCCTGGGGCCAATTCCTATAGTTTCTAGTGTATTCTCATCAACCCCCAATCTACCCTGTCAAATGCTTTTTCAGCATCGATAGACAGGAGTAGCGTTGGGGGTCTATTTGTGCTGTTCTTATTGCTTCTAGGTACCCTGTTGGGTTTTTTTCAAGGACAGTAAATGTTTACCAGTGTGCATTCCATGTTAAATAATTTCTCTTTCAAGAACAAAAACCTGCCTTCTGGGTCAACCAACCTGTCACCTGTGGTAAACTGTATGTTTCTAGCTATTTCGATAACCACTCCCTTTGCTCTTTTTGTTGTTTAGTCACCGTAGAACCAGGTTGGGTAACCTTTTGAAAATAATTTTATATTTGATTCATGTGAAAAATGCATCTCTTGGAGGAATATTATCCCCACTTTATATTGTTTGATTTCTTTTAATATTTAATGTCTTTTCCCTGGTGAGATCAACCCATGCACATTATAGGTTAAAAACTTTATTTCACCAATCCTTGCTTTTCCCACTCCACTTCTCACCTTCCTCCACATTAATACTCTTTCTTCCTAGCGGGCCTCTAGACCAGGAGATTGTCGGATGATGTTGAGAGCAATCAAGAATGTTTGAGGGAACTTTGAGAATGATTCTAAAATTCTTGTTAGGAGGATCCCTCCCCCACCCCCCTTCGAACTCTAATATTTTTCCTTCTGTTTCGGTTTTCTTGGTCTTCCATTTTATTTTCATATTTCTTTGTTCTATCTGCATTATTTCTATTTGTACCTTAAGATCTTTTATTCCTCTATAATGGGTGACCAGTTCTTCTGTTTCTTCTACTCGTTTTATTATCTAGCCCAGGTCTCCATGTAGCATGGCCATATCTTTCTTTAAGGACTGTTCTAGTTTAGCGAACATATCCGCTATTTCTTTCTTGAAGGAAGCAGAGTTTCAGCTCCTTGATCTTCTTTTTTTCTCTCCTTGCTCCCATTTTTAATCTGTTGGCCTTCTTTTGGTAGATATAAGCTGTTAGCTCCCCTTGAGAGCTTCTCAAAATCCTAATTGTTTCTCCAGTGATAGGCTATCTAATTTTCCTTCCTGGGTCATATATTTTTTTATTGTACCTGGGCTGGCACTTTTCTTCGGGGGGTTTGCCCAGGCTCCTTTCAATGCTTTACCTCTCAATATAGACTTAAATCACTCCTTTCCAAGAAAATTTTAATCTGTAATCTGTCCTTTTAATTATAGCCTTGTGGTTTCCACAAGATCCTCAATTTAATACTTAAAGACCCTTGGTCCAACTGATTATCCAAGGTCTCAATTTTAATTACATTTTGACTTCCGCTCCTACTCCTGCCAATCCCTTACTTAGTGGTGCCTAAGTCCTTTAACAGTTCATATGTTATTTCACTTTATCCGTACTTTAGTTCAGTAGACCATTACTTCAGGGTCGACCTTCCCCTGCGATATGTCTCACTTTCTTTATGTTAGGAACAGACCCAAATCGAAAAAGCAAAAAAAAATAAAGGAAAAAGAGAAAAAAAATTGGACTCACCACTGGTGGGGATAGGGCAGCGCTGCTTGTTTTAGTCCTAGGCTGGAGGTTTGTTTTCCCCAGGTGGGGTGAACAGTGTAGTTCTCATTGTGGTTTTAAGTTGTTGTTCTGGGGCTGGTTGGAAGCCCCTACACTGCGGGGGCTCTGAGCCTGTAGTGCCACCGGCTTGCTGTAGGCTGGGGTCAATCCGTCCTGCTTCTCCGTGGTGGCTAGACTTCTCTAGCTGTGTCACGGTCTCTCACGGCAGTCTTCTAAGTGCAGCGCTCTTCTCCTCCTCGTCTCTCTCCCTCTCCGCTTCAGCACCGAGGCATCTCTCACCCACCTCTGGCGCCCCATGTTACCTGCTGCTCCTAGCAGTTTAGCCCTGGTTCAGTCCACTCCCAGGCTCTCTGCTCCCGCTCCTCAGTCAGCGGGCGCCCGCTTTGCAATCCGACACCAGCAACCACCAGAGTCACTGAGTACAGTAAATCATCATCCAGGGAGGGCTAGGAAAACCACACGGGGATAAGGATAACAGGTCAATTACTCATTCCTTGGGATGTAGAGCTCTCGAGATCAGGGCTGGTTCCTTTCCAGCGCCATTTTCAGGCTCCTCCCTTCTTCACTTTCTGAAACTCAACTGCAATCAACAGGTGGCCTGGAGCATGACCAAAAAAGAACACTTTAGTTGGGGAGGGGCTGTCTTTTCTTTTGCTAGGAAGAGGTGGTCCTGTGGGTTCCAGAGGAGGTGTTAACCCATTGTGTGCTGACGTGAGACAGAGACCTAAAATTAATGTAATGTACCCTGATAAGTATAGGAGTCAGTACTGGGCAAGCTTATCTACCTCAGGTAAGGGAGAGTAACATGCAAGAACAATCTGTAAAAAACTGAGTAGCTTGTTTTTAAAGTCACAAACCTAGTCAATTCAAGTTGTGCGTATACAGAAAAAACAATACATAATAGATATCCTTAGTAAAAACTTAACATCAAAATGATCGGGATAATAAGATATAAACAAATATATATTTATATTCAGATCCCTGCATTTTTCTCATCTTTGACTTTTCCAGAGGAGAACACAGAGTAGCTCTCTAGTCTTGCTTCACCCCCTCCTTCCTTTTAAACCTCCCAGTAGTCCTTTAGTTTTCCTGTTAACCAGTAGAAAGACAGTATGTTAAGCCAAGGAAGGGCTTCCCTTTTTAAATGAAGTCAAGATTGCAATGTTACTTTTGCTGGCTATACCTCTGAATCAACATATCTTGGCATTGGGCTTTTACTGAAGGCAGCTTTTTTTTTATTTATTGAAATCCTCAGATTTTGAGGACTAATCATAATAATCATGTAAGGGATGATATTAGCTCCCCTTTAAAGAGCTGCTACCTTATTCAGGCCTATCAACCTCAAGAATTTTTACTCTTCAATGCCTGCATGTGTTGCCATTGTGCTTTGTAAAGGGAGTATGAGTGAGATGGCAATGCCTGTATATTCATAAAACATTTATGGTATCTCTCCTTATGTTTTTGACAGTCTTTTTGGTTTAAATATAAATGCATTCGAATTTTGTAATGAACAAATTTTACTCTTATGTATATTATATCAATCATATGTAAAGTACTACTGATAAAGGAAATTGTGATCAATATAGTATAAAATAGTGTACATGAATTATAATTTATAGTGTTTTGATGGCACCTCAAAGCAAAGAACCCTCTGAGGATCTGAAGGATTGTTGCTCTACATAAAGATGGCCTAGGCTATAAGAAGATTGACAAGACCCTGAAACTTAGCTGCAGCACGGTGGCCAAGGTCATACAACAGTTTAACAGGACAGGTTCCACTCAGAACAGGCTTCGCCATGGTCGACCAAAAGAGTTGAGTGCACATGCTCCGCATAATTTTCACAGGTTATCTTTGGGAAATAGACATGAGTACTGCCAGCATTGCTGCAGAGGTTGAAGAGGTGGGGGGTCAGCCTTTCAGTGCTCAGACAATAAGCTGCACACTGCATCAAATTGGTCTGCATGGCTGTCATCTCAGAAGGAAGCCTCTTCTAAAGATGATGCAAAACAAAGCCCGCAAACAGTTTGCTGAAGACAAGCAGACTAAGGACATGGATTACTGGAACCATGTCATGTGGTCTGATGAGACCAAGACAGTCAAGCATGGTGGCCAGAGTTTCATGGTCTGGGGCTGCATGAGTGCTGCCGTCCCTGGGGAGCCACGGTTCATTGGGGAACCATGAATGCCAACATGTACTGTAACATACTGAAGCAGAGCACGATCCCCCTCCCTTCAGAGACTGGGCCACAGGGCAGTATTCCAACATGATAATGACCCCAAACACAAAGAAGCTGAGGGTAAAGATGATGGCCAAGCATGTCTCCAGACATAAAACCCTATTGAGCATTTGTGGGGCATCCTAAAACGGAAGGTGGAGGAGTGTAAGGTCTCTAACATCCACCTGCTCCGTGATGTCGTCATGGAGGAGTGAAAGAGGACTCCAGTGGCAATCTGTGAAGCTCTGGTAAACTCAATGCCCAAGAGGGTTAAGGCAGTGCTGGAAAATAATGGTGACCACACAAAATATTGACACTTTGGGCCCAATTTGGACATTTTCACGTAGGGGTGTACTAACTTTTGTTGCTAGTGGTTTAGACATTAACGGCTGTGCGTTGAGTTATTTTTAGGGGACAGCAAATTTACACTGATATAGAAGCTGTACACTTACTACTTTACATTGTAGCAAAGTGTAATTTCTTCAGTGTTGTCACATAAAAAGATATAACAAAATATTTACAAAAATGTGAGGGGTGTACTCACTTTTGTGAGATACTGTATATTTTTTAATTTGTATCTATCTACATCTATATCACCAAAGAAGAAGTGAACAGGAGAAAGAGCCGTGAATTATGTGAACAGCCAGATAACATCTACAAAAACTACTTCAGGGCAGGCCTCCAGGGGGAAGGTGTGAGAATGAGAGGGGAACCTTGATCCTGGAATTGGGCTTTAAGAGTTAGGGACAGGTTAATAGTCAGATGCATGGGTAGTAGACAGTATAATGTTGAGTTGTTGTGTTACAGATAACCCCACCCTGCAATGTATTGCTCCCAATGTACAGTGTTTGTGTGGCCATTCTCAAAGATACTCACTCGCACAGTCCTGTGCAATAACATTTTGCAAACCAGAATATGGTAAAAAAAACTTTTGTAAAAAAAAAATGATTTGCTAAGCTCATTAGCTGTCATTAACCAATCCTACGGTTAATGAAGCTGTAGTAGTACACAAAGTGGGGAAAGCCTAAATGCCGGTTTGGGAAGTGTTGGTGGCCTGAAGATTGCCTGAATGATTGTCTTCACGTTTTTTTTAGCGATTTGTTGTCCTTTGTGTAAGGAAATGTATACTAACTACATTATACTACATTATTTTAACTACCCTTGGCTTTCATTTTACCTTGATACAACAACAGGCAGAACCAGTTCTTTATTTAGCATCCACTTGTTTTGAGCCTTATAGATAAATTTAGTATTTGAAAAAAGCAAATTTGGGATTTGCTGTTGCTGTACAGCAAAGGCGCCAATTGAGGCCCCTCTTTTGGCACTCATGTGTGCCAGATATTATGGCAGAGTCCTTTACAAACTGTTCAGTGGGTGGTATGTTAGGTTAAATAAAAAAGACAACTTAAAATGTTATACTAAAATATTATTTTTTTCTAATTAAACACAAGAAATGCTAAATTTAATCAAGAAGCTAAAAAACGATTTTTCTTGTTTATTTTACAGATAAGATGTCTTTGTAAGTGCAAAACTTAAAATACCATTGTTAATCTTGCTCAGTTTCATATGAAAGTGCATCTTACTAACCTTTTACACATATCTGCTCTAACATAAACATTTTTAGGTTACTGTTTAAAGTAGAAGTTAATGTAATATATTCACATTGTATAAATTTGTCTTCCATTGCGGTTGGAGTAAATTAAACTTATTCTCATTATTGGACAACATAACCAAAAATGTTTATGGAGTGGAACGGTATGAGTTGTTAAAGTCTATGCACTATTTCAGTCAGATACAACAATGTCCATAATTTTAAGTGAGATAATAAAAACCATCCACATCAGTAACTTATACTTTCATGACCTGAGGTAACAGCCTCTTCTAGGTCAATTGCTTGTACGGGCACAGTTCAGATCTTACCCTTCGCTCAAAAGCAGCATATTGGTTGATTTTTCATTTATAATACACTGTCATGACTACAAATTAAAGGCCAACTTCTCCCAGAGTAGATATTTCAGCTTTGTTTTGTTGCTGTCAAGTACATTCCTATACTGCCTTCTTATATGTAGACACTTCAGTGGCAATATATTAAATAATACATTTCTGCCTCGTCCCTATACAACCTGCACATTGCATGGTGTATTTACATAGTTTATAGGGTTGAAAAAAAAGACACAGGCCTAATAAGTTCAGCTGATGTGTACAGTATATCTGGGATTTTTATTTTCTAACATTTCTCAAAACCCCTGTATATTCTGCTTGCTGAGGAAGACATCTAAAAATTGTCACTCTCAGCTAGTACCACCTCCTTGGGGTGGAGGTTCCACATTTGAACTGCTCCAACAGTAAGCGCCCTTTCTGCAATCAAAGGTTAAATCTCATTTCTTCTAACCTCAAATTGTGGATACATGTCCTCTTTAGAGACCTTGGATTAAACAGTTTATCTAAATTACTGAAGCAGCCTTTGATATATTTTTACATTGTAATAGTATCCTCTCTTCAGCGCCTCTTCCCCAGAGTGAATAACTGTATTCTATATAATTGATTCTCATAGCTAAGATCCTCCATTGCCCCTAGTAACTTTGCTGTCTTTTGCTGAACTCTTTCTAATTCAACAACATCTTAACTAAGGATTGGTGACCAAAACTGAACTGCGTTTTTAAGACAAGACCAAAGCAGTGTTTTGTAAAGGTGTATAAATATTGGTTTATATCTAGAATGTATTCTCTTTTTAAAGCATGAGAGTATTTTGCTAGCTTTACCCGTTTAGGTAAAAAAATCAATGAACTTGGGTCAATAATGGAATCTGAGAATGTAGATTTAGTGGCTGTTACGGAGACATGGTTTAATGAAAGAAATGACTGGGACATAACCATACCAGGGTACTCTTTATACAGAAGAGACAGAGTAGGCAAGAAAGGAGGAGGAGTGGCCCTGTATGTGAAAGATAGCATTAAATCTAACCTAATACAAGTTGGTGAGGCCAACATAGAGTCAGTTTGGGTTACGTTGCAGTTTGCTAATCATGCAGTAACTCGTGTAGGTGTGATATATAGACCACCTGGTCAAGTTAAAGAACTAGATGATCTACTAGTTGAAGAAATAGCTAAAATGACAATGAAAGGAGAAGTTATCATTATGGGAGATTTCAATCTTCCAGATATAAACTGGAAAACCAAAATAGCAAGTTCTACCAGGAGTACAGATATTCTAAATTCCCTACTGGGGTTGTCTCTGCAACAAGTGGTTGAGGAGCCAACCCGGAGGGAGGCCATTTTGGATCTGGTATTCACAAATGGGGATTCGGTATATGATGTCATTGTAGGCGAAACCTTGGGATCTAGTGATCACCAGTCAGTGTGGTTTAATATAAGAACTGTGAAAGAGTCACACCACACAAAAACAAAAGTTTTAGATTTTAGAAAAACAGACTTTTCAAAAATGAAATTAGTCATAAATGAGTCCTTATCAGACTGGAACGGATTACATGGAGTCCAGGAGAAATGGGACTACTTAAAAGGTGCATTATTGAAGGCAACAGAAAATTGCATTAGACTTGTCAGTAAAAGCAAAAAAAGGAAGAGACCACTGTGGTACTCAGCAGAAGTGGCCCAAATCATTAAAAATAAAAAGCTAGCATTTTGTAATTATAAAAAAACCCAGAGCAATGAAGATAAGGAAATCTACAAGATTAGGCAGAAAGAGGCCAAGCAAGTTATAAGAACTTCTAAAGCGCAGGCAGAAGAAAAACTAGCTCAGTCTATGAAAAAGGGGGATAAGACATTCTTCAGATATATAAATGAAAAAAGGAAATTAAAACAAGGAATAACTAAATTAAAAACAAAGGACGGAAGGTATGTAGAAGAAAATAAAGGGCTAGCTGACTGCCTTAATGAATACTTCTGTTCAGTTTTTACAGAAGAAAAAGAAGGAGAAGGACCTCCACTTGAAAGGATGACTAATGAATCATTTGATGCATGTGTCTTTACAGAGGAAGACATTCTAAGATTGCTGTCTAAAGTGAAGACAAATAAGTCACAGGGTCCTGATGGGATACACCCAAGATTATTAAAAGAGCTTAGTGGTGAGCTGGCAAAACCATTAACAGATCTATTTAACCAATCATTAGTAACAGGAGTCGTCCCGGAAGATTGGAAATTGGCAAATGTCGTGCCCATTCACAAGAAAGGTAGTAGGGAGGAATCGAGCAACTATAGACCAGTGAGTCTGACATCAATAGTAGGCAAATTAATGGAAACCCTATTAAAGGATAGGATTGTGGAACATCTTAAATCCCATGGATTGCAAGATGAAAAACAACATGGGTTTACTTCAGGGAGATCATGTCAAACAAATCTTATAGATTTTTTTGACTGGGTGACTAAAATAATAGACGGTGGAGGTGCAGTAGACATTGCATATCTAGATTTTAGTAAGGCTTTTGACACTGTCCCACATAGAAGACTTATCAATAAACTGCAGTCATTGAGCATGGACTCCCATATTGTTGAGTGGATTAGGCAGTGGCTGAGTGACAGACAACAGAGGGTTGTAGTCAATGGAGAACATTCAGAACAAGGTCATGTTACCAGTGGGGTACCTCAGGGATCTGTACTGGGACCAATTTTGTTTAATATCTTCATAAGTGATATTGCAAAAGGCCTCGATGGTAAGGTTTGTCTTTTTGCTGATGACACAAAGATATGTAACAGGGTTGATGTTCCTGGAGGGAAACGCCAAATGGAAAAGGATTTAGGAAAACTAGAAGAATGGTCAGAACTCTGGCAACTGAAATTTAATGTGGATAAGTGCAAGATAATGCACCTGGGGCGTAAAAACCCAAGGGCAGAATATAGAATATTTGACACAGTCCTGACCTCAGTATCTGAGGAAAGGGATTTAGGAGTAATTATTTCAGAAGACTTAAAGGTGGGAAGACAATGTAATAGAGCAGCACGAAATGCCAGCAGAATGCTTGGATGTATAGGGAGAGGTATAAGCAGTAGAAAGAGAGAAGTGCTTATGCCGCTGTACAGAACACTGGTGAGACCTCACTTGGAGTATTGTGCGCAGTACTGGAGGCCATATCTCCAGAAGGATATAGATACTCTAGAGAGAGTTCAGAGAAGAGCTACTAAACTAGTACATGGATTGCAGGAAAAAACTTACCAGGAAAGGATAAAGGACCTTAACATGTATAGCTTGGAAGAAAGAAGAGACAGAGGGGATATGATAGAAACATTTAAATACATAAAGGGAATCAACTCGGTAAAGGAGGAGAGCATATTTAAAAGAAGAAAAACTACCACAAGAGGACACAGTTTTAAATTAGAGGGGCAAAGGTTTAAAAGTAATATGAGGAAGTATTACTTTACTGAGAGAGTAGTGGATGCATGGAATAACCTTCCTGCAGAAGTGGTAGCTGCAAATACAGTGAAGGAGTTTAAGCATGCATGGGATAGGCATAAGGCTATCCTTCATACAAGATAGGGCCAGGGACTATTCATAGGATTCAGATATATTGGGCAGACTAGATGGGCCAAATGGTTCTTATCTGCCGACACATTCTATGTTTCTATGTTTCTATGTTAACTGCGGCTTGGGATTGAATGCATTGTGAACAACAAGCAACCCCAGATCATTTTTCATTGCCTATTGCCCTAGGAGACTCTTTCCTAATGTATAATTTGCATGTGTATTTTAGGCACCCAAATGCATACCTGTACATTTCTTAATATTGAACCTCCACTGCCATGTAGCTGCCCAACCCCTATTTTATCAAGGTCTGTAATGATGTACATCCTGTGCCAAAGTTATTTCCCTATGTAATGTGTTATTATCAGCAAACATTGAAATTGAGCTCTTTATTTCAACCTTTATATCATTAATAAACAAATTGGACAGCATTGGCCCCAAGACAGAACCTTGGGGCACACCACTAAACTTTAGACCATTCAGAGAATGAGTCATTTATTGGTACTGGACCCATTCATATAGCCAATTGTCTATCCATGCACATATAATTTCATTGAATCCAACAGACCTTGTTTTATAGATTAAATGTTTATAAACATAAATGGGGGGAATGTGAGGACAAACCACAGACCAAACAGGAATAAACTTAAGTACAAACCACTATCCACTTCTACAACACTAAGAGGGGTATACGCAAATGCCAGGAGCCTAGCTAACAAAATGGATGATTTGGTACTGTTAGTACACGAGGAGGGCATAGACCTTGTGGGAATAACAGAAACTTGGTTCGACCCCTCACACGACTGGCTAGCCAATATTCAAGGGTATTCTGTGTATCAGATGGACAGGGAAGGAAAAAGAGGTGGAGGGATATGTCTATATGTCAAAAATAATGTAAGGGTGGTAGAGAGGAGTGACATTATGGAAGGGACGAGTACGGAGGTGGAACCCATGTGGGTAAAGGGGAAAAGGGGTAAAGGGGAAAGTAATAGTGGGGTATGTTATAGACCGCCCAACCAAAGGGAGGATGTAGAGCTGGAATTTCTATCACTGTTGGGTAATGCAGCAAAGCTGGGGCTAGTCATCATATTGGGGGACTTCAATTATCCCGACATTGACTGGGAAGAGGGAACTGCACACTCACTAAAGGCCCGTCATTTCATGAATGTCTTACAGGACAACTACATGTCTCAGTTTGTGGATTCTCCTACTAGAAAGAATGCATTGCTAGATTTATTAATTACTAATGACCCAGATCTAATTACAGATGTAGGAGTCCGGGAGAACTTGGGTTCTAGTGATCACAGGATGATCACATTTAGCGTAAATCACAAGATAGCAAAGCAAGAGGGGAACATAAGAGCCCTAAACTTCAGAAGGGCAAACTTTCCTCAACTATGCTCAATAATAGAGAAAATAAACTGGGATCAAACCCTAGGAACACTGACCACAGCGGAAAAATGGGAATGCTTTAGGAACATATTAAACAAAAACATCTCACAGTGCATTCCTATGGGAAATACATTTAGAAGAGCCAAGGCCAAACAAGGGTGGCTAAATCGTAAAGTAAAAAAGCTTATTAGGAAAAAAAAATGGCTTTTAAGAAATATAAATCAGAGGGGACATTATCGGCTTTCCACCAATACAAGGAATCAAATAAGAAATGTAAAAACAAACTCAAGAAGACTAAAATCAACTTCGAGAGGCAAATAGCAGGGTAACGTAAAATTAACCCTAAGAAATTCTTTAAATATATCAATAGCAAAAAAGCAAGGTCAGAGCACCTGGCACACATAATTAACGATGATAGAAGAATGGTTACAGAGGACACAGAGAAGGCAGCTGTGCTAAATGCTTTCTTCTCCTCAGTCTTTACACAGGAAAAGGAGGGGTATACTGACCATGACTGTATTGTTAGCAGCACATCACAGGACTTGCTGCTATGGCTAACAGAGGGTGAAATCATGGAAAGGTTTGACAACATTAACACACATAAATCACCAGGACCCAATGGCGTGCACCTGAGAGTACTCAAAGAACTCAGTAGGATTATATCAAGTAGGTGTGTTTTGTGATGAAAAATAAATATATATTCAAGATAGGTGATATGAATAGTGTCTGTATCAATAAATTTATGACCAGTGTATAAATAATTTGATACCTGACAATTTATTCATAAATAGCATCGAGGACGGTATAATTAGCTCATTCTCAGTTTTTGCAGATGACACAAAATAAGCAGGGCAATAACTTTACATCAAGATATAGAAAATCATACAGAATGACCTGAACAAGATAACAGAGTGGGCAACTACATGGCAAATGAGGTTTAATGTGGAGAAATGTAAGGTACTGTACTTGGGGACTAAAAACATAAACGCAAAACAGGCTTTGGGGGAGGAACCTCTGGGGGAATCAAGAATGGAGAAAGATCTGGGAGTCTTAGTAGAAGATAGATTAAGCAATCGCATGCAATGTCAAGCTGCAGCTGCCAAAGCCAGCAGAATATTAGCATGCATAAGGAAGGGGAATTTACTCCAGAGATAAAGCTATAATCCTACCACTTTGTAAAACCAAGGTCCGACCACATCTGGAGTACTCTGACCATTTCTGGTCGCCAATCCTCAGAAAGGATGTGTTGGAACTGGAGTCCAGAGAAGGGCATCTAAACTGATTAGGGGTTTTGAGGGCCTTAATTATGAGGAGCGTTTACAAGCACTTGAATTATTCTCCCTGGAGAAGAGACTCCTGAGAGGGGACATGATATCGATTTACAAATACCTCAATGGTGATCTCACCATAGAAAAAATTATTCAGTCGCAAGAAATGTAAGAGGACACGTGGCCACACAATGCGATTAGAGGAGAAGCGATTTAACCAAGGGTTTTTTTACAGTAAGGGCAATAAGATTGTGGAACTCTCTTCCACAAATGGTGGTAACTGCGAGGAGTATGGCAACTTTTAAAAGACCCTTGGATGTACATCTCAAAGATCAAAACATTCAGGGTTATGGGAAATGAATATGTCCACACACACCTACACAGGTTGAACTGGATGGACTATTGTCTTTATTCAACCTCAACTACTATGTAACTTTGGAAATAGAGTATTATACATTATCAAATGCCTTAATCTAAATAAACTACACTATATTACCAAAAGTATTGGGTGCTTGCCTTTACACACATCTGAACTTTAATGGCATCCCAGTTTTAGTCCATAGTGTTCACTATTGAGTTGGCCCACCCTTTGCAGCTATCACAGGTTCTACTCTTCTGGGAAGGCTATCCACAAGGATTAGGAGTGTTTCTATGGGAATGTTTGACCATTTTTCCAGAAGCACATTTGTAAGGTCTGACACTGATGTTGGACCAGAAGGCCTGGCTTGCAGCCTCTGCTCTATTTCATCCCAAAGGTCAGGACTCTGTGCAGGCCAGTGAAGTTCCTCCACCCCAAACTCGCTCATCCATGTCTTTGTGGACCTTGCTTTGTGGACTGGTGCACAGTCATGTGGGAGCAGGAAGGGACCATCCCAAAACTGTTCCCACAAAGTTGGGAGCGTGAAATTGTCTAAAATGTCTTGGTATGCTGAAACCTTAGAAGTTCCATTCACTGGGGCCAAGCCCAACCCCTGAAAAACAACCCCACACCATAATCCACCCTCCATCAATTGATTTGGACCAGTGCAAAAATTAAGGGGGACCTGAACGACCAGCCGGCTGGCCGGCCAGCCAAGCAAAGCCAGGATCGGCTTTGATTGGCTGACCGTAACAGTAAACCGGAAGCAATGACATGACGTCACATCCGGTTTATTCAGAAACTATCAGTGCCAGTTTTTAAAAATCAAAATCCTTCAAAAACACTGATCTTGGTGTTTTGAATGCTTTTAAGTGCAGAGGAGAGATTTGGGGTCTTATAGACTCTAGATCTCTCCATAAAGAATACCCATCACATGCCTATTGCTGTCACAAGGATGTTTACATGGTTTACAAGGATGTTTACATTCCTTGTGACAGCAATAAAAGTGGTAAAAAAATAAATAAAGCAACAATGTAAAAAAAAAAAGAATAAAAATATATGTATTTAAAGTGCACCTGTCTATAATTCTATATATGGCACTTGGACGAATCATGTTTTCAAATCTGATGAGGAAGCTGTAGCTGTTCCCTGTGAATGGTTGCAGCTTTCCCATCAGACCCTAAGACAAGAACAGAATATCACGATAGGGTAGGACAAATTTAGATGGGGGGGTGCCCAATTTTAGTCTTGCCTATGGCAGCACAAAACCAAAATACACCACTGATTCTAAGGGCATAAATAACGCATCTGATTTCCAGACTATTACATTTTTGGATGCCCTGGAACACTGGGACATTGGAAACATGCCCAAAATTAGCACATTTTGGAGAATAAACCCCCAAGGTTTTTGTTAAGAGGCTTGGTGAGTCTTTTGAAGACTTCATTTTTTGCCACAATTTTTTGGAAAACGAAGAAAGATTTTTTTATTTTTATTTTTTTTAAAGTTGTACATTTGATAGGATTTTGACAGGCTTAATACTTCTCCCAAGTATGGCAATACCGCATGTGTGAGACTTTCTTGTATCACAGAAATCTACCATTGTACTGTAATGGTCTCCTCTGTACAAGTGCTCAGGAAATATAGCTTCACCTATAGCAATCCCTGCTCTTAAAAGCCAAGTAAGCCTAGCCTATTGTTAAGCGGATGCCTCCATGAATGCCATGTTCACTGGCCAGTAAGTATAGTTGGCTAAAGGAAGGAAGAACAAAAGAGTTCCTGTGGTTCCAGGAGTACAACTGTACACAGAGGATGGCTGGAACTAGGGTCTGGCAGAAACATAGTCCCTCAGACGTGTAGATCGGCCAGTCCAGGCAACAGGCAGAAACTTGGTCAATAAACAGGTCAGGGTCAGTCCAGGCAGCGGCAATACTGCACTGATGTGCTAGCTGTCTCGGTCTGGTGACACTGGGTACTTGTGTAGCAATTATCAGGAACACTGTTGCTGACACTGGTCTGTTGATACTGGGACTGGTGTCATAGCTCCCAACTGTCCCTGATTTCAAGTATCAAATAAATATACATACATCTAAACAGTCCACAGGCTTCCAGTCTGTGTTGTGTTCTCACTATGTATAGTAAGTTTATCTTTGATTTTTAAAATGTAACCTGGGCATTGATTACACCTGTGCTGGTTGTTTTGATTAATATTTGATAAGCTTGTCTCTGTAAGAGGTTTAGCTATGTGTGTAATGTTTTATTAGTGACTAGGCAATACTAGAGCAGTGAGGGGGGGGGGGGGGGTGAGTAAGGGGTGCATGCCTCCCCTTGTCACTTATTCAGAAAAAAAAATAATAAAAAACAGATTTAAAAACAATATAAACAAAAATCGATAAATTAATCCACAATCTAAATCTATCACCAATCACGCATAGGTCCCAACTGTCCCTGATTTTGAAGGACTGTCCCTGATTTGGAACTTTGGAAGTGTTTCCTAGTGCTAAACCTTTGATCCAATATCTAAATTGCTGCACTTGTCAAACGGCAGTATAAAGGAATAGTAGTTGTAATAAAAAAAAAAAAAAAAACGCATGTTTTTTTTTTTTTTTTTATAAATTCTCCTTTAGGGGAGCGTGGCAGAGTGTATAGAGTTCTGCTCCTAAGTTTACATACCCTGGCAGAATTTATGATTTCTTGGCCATTTTTCAGAGAATATGAATAACACAAAAACTTTTCTTTCACTCATGGTTAGTGTTTGGCTGAAGCCATTTATTATTAATCAACTGTGTTTACTCTTTTTAAATCACAATGACAATAGAAACTACCCAAATGACCCTGATCAAAAGTTTACATACTCCAGTTCTTAATACCGTGTATTGCCCGCTTTAACATCAATGACAGCTTGAAGTCTTTTGTGGTATTTGTGGATGAGGCTCTTTATCTTCTCAGATGGTAAAGCTGCCCATTCTTCCTGGCAAAAAGCCTCCAATTCCTGTAAATTCTTGGGCTGTCTTGCATGAACTGCACGTTTGAGATCTCCCCAGCGTGGCTCAATGATATTGAGGTCAGAAGACTGAGATGGACACTCCAGAATCTTCACTTTATTCTGCTGTAGCCAATGGCAGGTCGACTTGGCCTTGTGTTTAGGATCATTGTCATGTTGGAATGTCCAAGTATGTCTCATGCGCAGCTTGAAGAGGCAATACAATGCCTTCTCACTGCCTATCAAATGCTGTCTGAAAAGTGATCCAAACACAGATGGCTGTTCAGAAAGCATCACATATGTGAACAAAACCTTATGGTGCTACAATGACTGATGTGATGGTGATCATGGACACTGGGACTGCTGTGACAGTGATCAGGGACACTTTAACGGATGTGACAGTGATTAGGGACAATATAACTGGTGTGGTGATGATCAGGGACATCATGACTGATTCAGCAGTGATTAAGGACAGTAACTGGCTTCATGAATGACAGCCATTGTTTACTATTGCTGACAGTAATCACTGCGATTAGCCCCAACAATCCCATGGTACAGGGCTAATCACTGCACCCATGTACCCCGATCTGTGATCCACTGACAACAGTCACAGATCACCTCGCTGCGCACTCTTGAGAGCGCGCATGTGTGGGTGATGCAGTAAGATGTACAGGTTGTGAGTTTTTTTAACTGCTTTTCTTTTTAAAGGATAAGTTTACCTGTTGTAACATTTAGGGTATAACATGTAACAAATGTGCCAACAAACGCACTCCCCCCAAGTCCCTTTGACAGCTACTGGGGGATCTTCTCACCCCACTAGCATTTACAAACTAAAAAAAAATGCTGGCTCATTCACTCAGTGTTCTGTGAATGCAGGGCCGGTACTACCTATAGGCAAAGTATGGGCTGGCCTAAAAGGCACATCACTCGGGAGCGCCGCGCCCGCAGGGGCGGACTGGCAGGGCTTTGTGCTGGGCATCCCACTTCTACTGTGTTCTGGTGAGCTGTGAGCGTGGCTTCACACACAGCCATACATGACAGGTGGCAAAGGGTGTAGACCGGCACATGCCTCTCTCGACACACTCTACAGCCCGTGTTGCCTGCCCCTGCTCCACGCAGGCTCACATTACAGGCAGAAGAAGTACTGCATAGCCACCTCAGACCTTGCCCTTTAGGGAGTGGGGTGGTACATAATTCCTGGCCACACCTCAGCTTCTGCATAGATGCCAAGGAGTGCCCGTGCAAGGCAGTCACATGTGGGCAGGCTTAAATCCTCTTGGTTCGTCCTCAGTGTGCACCGTGGTCTGACCTGGTATACACCGAGAAAGAAGATGGAGTATGACAATGCCACTGCCACAGGGGGAGGGGTGAATGGAGACATAGGTGTGCTGAAGGGGGGGGTGGGGGAGTTGGAGCCATAGGTGTGCAGGATTTTGGGGGAGGGGGTGATTGAAGGCATAGGTTAATAGCTGTGCTGGATGGAGGTGGGGGGGTGGTTGTTTGAAGGCATAACCTGTCTGTATACTACCCTAGCCTGTCTGCATACTGCCCTAGCCTGTCTGTGTACTGCCCTATCCTGTCTGTATACTGCCCTGTATACTGCCCTAGCCTGTCTGTATACTACCCTAGCCTGTCTATATACTACCCTAGCCTGTCTGTATACTACCCTTGCTGGTCCGTATACCTACATAGCCTGTCTTTATACTACCCTAGCCTGTCCATATGCCTGTGGACCATGGCTGGCATGAGGAAGCGAGCCGATGCCGTCACTATTTGTCTTCAGGCTAGGTCCAGAAGTGCAGGTGCGAGCGTGTGGACCACGACTGAAGAAATAGGTGGAGAGGACTCCGTAAAACTATTCACCCCTGCCACCTCCATTGTATGCATTGGCAGAGCAAAAGGGGTGGAGTCATGGGGCAGAGCCAAGGGGGTGGCAAAATGAGGTTTCCCTATGGTGTCAAAAACCCTTGCACCACCCCTGTGTGAATAGGTCATCTAAAAGCCCAGAAAGCCTTCGCGGTTGTCGGCTTGTAGTTCTCAATAAACTACCAGAGCACTATTGATCGCTCTAGGTAGTTTATTGAGCTTACTATTAGAGTGTAACTGCCTGGCTATATCAGAGGTAGGGGCAGACAGATAGCAGACAGCCTGCAGGACCATGGCCTTACACCCATGATCTGCTGATTGCAGGTGCAATGCTTTAGAGGTCCCTAACAAAAAAAAATAATTAATGCATATTTTTTTTCCTGCAAAAAAAAGGGGATTTACATTTTTTTGGATAAGTGAACTTATCCTTTAACCATCTCCCATCTGCCCAATGTACACGCAAAGCTGGACAAGAGGTGGTAAAAAAAAAAAATATTTAAAAATTGCATTTTTTTTTTTTTTAGATTCTCTATTCTGGACCCTTCAGCACTGAAATTGTTTTTAACCCTGTCTGTATTGTGCGGGAAGATCTCAATTAATAATTGTACCAAGCATTTAACGTTATTTTTCCTAACAAATGGTAGAGGCTGGGCTTCCTGCATTGTATGTTAATAAGCACAGACTTGGAACAGACTCTAACATTCAGAAAATATTGTGATCAGCCATTATAACCCCTCCTGAGAAACATCTAAAAGGTAAGAAATATATGTATTTTATATATGTATTTTAATAATTTTTAGGCATGCTATGTGAATTGGAATACATAATAAACCTATCATGGTGTTTTCTCAAAAGTAAAAATAAGCTTCAAGAAAACTTCTTTGAAACATCCCCCAGACCTGTCACAAATTTCACTAAAGGAAAACCTTCCATTTTTTTTTTCTGATCTCATATTGCCATCCTTAAAATGTATACAGTTTATCCATGTCCACAGGAGATGGTATTATCTCAAGGCAACAATGAGCTCTAAAATTTTTTTTTGAAAATCCAACATAGTGAATAGCTTTTAATACTTCCATTTTATGCTGGGTGTCATTCATGCAATGTTTATGGGTACTATTAGGCTACAAAAGAATTGATTTATTTTTTTATTGTAAGGAAAGTTCAAAAGTTGACTTTTGCTGATAGTTCTGCAGTGACATCACAAAAAGAAAACAAAGGACTCAAGATTAGTACTTATCAGCCAGGATTCTGCAATGGTGTATATACTCTATTTAAATAAAAAGACCTAGCAGTACAGTTGTTACACATTGTTAGATCTTGATATAAAACACAAAGTTTACGAAATTTTATTGCTGTCACAGTCTTAGACAGTTGAAGTGTTTCTTTGGTTATGCTGTGACCTTTAACATTGATCATTTGGAATAGGTGATCTGTTATGTTTCAGTGTAAACATTTTGAATATCTTTTTGTTTTATGATGATGTGTTCCTTCAGATATTTTAGATAAGTTAGAGGGGAATTTATAGCTCAGAGTCTTTGAATCTGCAGCAAATACCTTTTGAATACAATTAACTTGTTTTATTGCTGGAAGGTCCTAAAAATACCAGCAGGTCTAACATATGTGTACACTTTAAAGCAGCAAACATGAAGCTAACTTTATATAAAATATGCAAAACACTGCATGGTTACCTCAAAATATTTACATTAATATTTACATTTTTTTTTCCAGTGAGAAAACCTCCTAAAAAATCATAGAAAAAAGAAAAATCACCAGGTCCTCAAATTTTAGAGATATATTCTGGTTCAGCATCTAATGAAATTAAAATTAAACTGCAAGAAAAACACATGCTTTAGTCTTTAGTTGGTTCCACATTGATTCAAAAATATTATATTATTTATAATAACAAAAATCTGTCTATATTACCATTGACACCAGTAGGCAAGCTCTACTGTATTGCTTCATAAGGGTGCAGACACAGAGTGGCAGTCAGAACATGCCTGGGCACACATTCCCATGTATGTAACAGGGTTACAAGAAGTGAAGGGGATTTAATTATTTTTCTTTTTAGAAAGTAGAATTTAGCTGGAGAGTAATGAAAGGTTTTGACACCAGTCCTGTTTCTCTGGGGGTATGTTGCCAAATGCAGTAGACCTGTCCTGGTCAATTGGGAGTTTTTGGGAGTAGAACACTGTCCTTCAATTTGCTATTAAATATGTTGAAACTGAGACAAGTAAATCACACAAAATATGAACAAAATTATAAACACAATACTTTTGGTTTTGCCCCTATTTTTATGAACTGAACTTAAAGATCTAAGACTTTATTTATGTACACAAAAGGCCTATTCATCTCAAATATTGTTCACAAATTTTATCTAAATCTGTGTTAGTGAGCACTTCTCCTTTGCTGAGATAGTCCATCCACCTCACAGGTGTGGCATATGAAGATGCTGATTAGACAGCATGATTATTGCACAGGTGTGCCTTAGGCTGGCCACAATTAAAAGGCCACTCTAAAATGTGCAGTTTTACTGTATTGGGGGGGGGGGGGTCCAAAAACCAGTCAGTATCTGAAGTAACCACCATTTTCCTCACGCAGTGCAACACATCTCCTTCGCATAGAGTTGATCAGGTTGTTGATTGTGGCCTGTGGAATGTTGGTCCACTCCTCTTCAATGACTGTGCGAAGTTGCTGAATATTGACAGTACCTGGAACACGCTGTCGTATACGCCGATCCAGAGCATCCCAAACATGCTCAATGGGTGACATGTCCGGTGAGTATGCTGGCCATGCAAGAACTGGAATGTTTTCAGATTCCAGGAATTGTGTACAGATCCTTGCAACATGGGGCCATGCATTATCATGCTGCAACATGAGGTGATGGTCGTGGATGAATGGCACAACAATGGGCCTCAGGATCTCATCACGGTATCTCTGTGCATTCAAAACACCATCAATAAAATGCACCTATGTTCGTTGTCCATAACATACACTTGCCCATACCATAACCCCACCGCCACCATGGACCACTCGATCCACAACATTGGCATCAGCAAACCGCTCACCCACTCGATGCCATACATGCTGTCTGCCCTCTGCCCTGTACAGTATAAAACCAGGATTCATTCGTGAAGAGAATACCTCTTCAAAGTGGCAGACATCATTGAATGTGAGAATTTGCCCACTCAAGTCAGTTACGATGACGAACTGCGGTCAGGTCGAGATCCTGATGAGGACAACAAGCATGCAGATGAGCTTCCCTGAGATGGTTTCTGACAGTTTGTGCAGAAATTCTTTGGTTATGCAAACTGATTGTTGCAGCAGCTGTCCAGGTGGCTTGCCTCAGACATGGAGATGAAAATGCTGGATGCGGAGGTCCTGTCCTGGTGTAGTTACACATGTAGTCTGCAGTTGTGAGGCCGGTTGGATGTACTGTCAAATTCTATGAAATGCCTTTGGAGACTGCTTTTGGTAGAGAAATGAACATTTAATTCACGGGCAACAGCTCTGGTGGACATTCCTGCAGTCAGCATGCCAATTGCACGCTCCCTCAAAACTTGAGACATCTGTGGCATTGTGCTGTGTGATAAAACTGCACATTTTAGAGCGGACTTTTATTGTGGCCAGCCTAAGGCACACCTGTGCAATAATCATGCTGTCTAATTAGCATCTTAATATGCCACACCTGTGAGGTGGATGGATTATCTTGGCATAGGAGAAGTGCTCACTAACACTGATTTAGACAGATTTGTGAACAATATTTGAGAAAAATAGGCCTTTTGTGTACATAGAAAAAGTCTTAGATCTTTGAGTTCAGCTCATGAAAAATGGAGGCCAAAACGAAAAAGTGTTGCGTTTATAATTTTGTTCAGTGCACATTCACCATTCTTTATTACATACTCCTCAGCGCAGAAATTTTGCTTTTTGACTTTATATGTCATTTGTACCTCTCAACTTTCTAAATTGAGAAAGCCCTTTTTGCACAAAATAATAAGACGAAGGACACACCTCTGTCACACCCCTAGTGAGGATGACAGTATTTGTGTTACTGTGTGTAAGGCTGACAGCCCTTTCTTGGAAATCCTTGGACTTGGAAGCCCTTTCTAAGAAACATTTTTTTCCTTATAAAAATAAACATGGGTTGAAAGCCTTAAAATGAAAACTGATAAAGGACTAAGTCTTTGACTGCTCTACTCTTGAGATGAAACCTCACAATGGGAAATCAAATCCAAACCAATTGAAAATCTGAAGGACTATTCAAACTAAACTAAAAAAATAGTTCCCCCTCCCATAACTACACACAGCCATTTTTGCTCCTCTTTTAGTGCTGAAAAAACTGATGGATAATTGCTCTTGATGCCATGTTTCATGCTTAGGATGAGTAGTAGCCAAAAGCAGTGATCTTGCCAAAACTACTATGCCTTTTTTGTTTTTTTGTTTTTTTAATACCTAAAAGAATATTGGGCAACTTTCAATGCATGGTCATGAAATATATACGACCTAACTGTTCTTCTTTTACATGCTTCAAACACAACCACTGGACAGTCACACTCAAATGAGTAGCAGCATTTTTCCTTTAGTGTGCCTCTTTAACCAGCACATACAGTTATTCCAATTCACTTTTACTACTTTTCTTGGTATCATTGCCAAATAACATACAAATTACTTAGTACCACAAAATGATACTTAGTTCTGGATTCTCTAAAACCAAGGAAGGGTGCTCGGAGATAGGTAGAGGTGGAGAAAATAGGTGACTCAGAAAGGGGGAAGTTCCTGCACCTTTTCTCTAAGAAAAAAAACATGGATAGAGATATCAATCTAGTTAGTCTGGACTGGGGATATATGTTGGACCTTTTGCACTTATTTCCGCATCCCAACTATAAAGGCTATGCAGTCTAATCTAGGTGTGAAGGGTGATCATTATTCTATTTTAAGTTTACAAGATTAACAAGGCAAGCATATTGTTGTTCTATATGCACCCATGTAGTATTTTTCAAACTGAACCATTCCATTCATTTTTTAAGTTGAATAGCACCAAATATGGAATTTGGGGAACTTCTATTCTCCTTTTCGATTAGGAAAGGTACATCTTTTCCCTTAATTCTATGCTTCCAAAATAAAGTTAACCGCTTGCCGACCGCCGCAAGTACATATACTGCAGCGGTCAGCCCCGGCCAGGCAAAGTGATGTACCGGTACGTCACTCGCCTCCGAGCCAATAGGGGGCGAGCGCGCTCCCGCCCCCGCTCCCTCACTCTGATCCCCGCGCATGTGACCGGCGGACTCGATGTCCGCCGGTCACTCGCGATCCTCAGTTACAGAGGGAGAAAGGCAGGTCGGCTAGTGTAAACAAAGCCGCCTGTCACTCTCCCTTGTGTAACAGCAGAGATCATACGGTCCTGCTATGTAGGATCATAGATCTCTGCTGTTACATGAAAAGCCACATCCCTGCACAGTTAGAATCACGCCCCTAGGGACACACTTAACCCCTCTGTGACGGAATCCGGACACCACCGACTGGGTATCTCCGCCAGTAACCTTCTTCCTAAGCTCTGGAACACAGGATCCGTGATTCTGGCTATAGTTACCCCAAGAACTCGACAGTACAAGCTTTGGAGTCATCCAGAATAAAACTGTTTATTCAAACACAAAGCACATGGAGATGAACACTTCTGGGACAACCCCTCCCCCTTAGTCAATCCACTCAACATACCCATCCCATAATAACAATATAACAATGGAATGCAGGTATTCAACAACAACAAGCCCCCACCCCCACTAGCAAGAGTCTGATTAGTGCAGAGCTGGCCTGACTGGGGTTTTTGGTCACCCTGTGCCCCTTATAGACACAGGGTGATTTACACATAAGAGGGACTGGGGATGCGGGACAAGGAGTCTCCCAACCTCCCTAAAGCAATTGGGGTTCCACAAGCCCCCCAACCAAAGTGTCTCATGTCACACCCTCCTTTTCCAATAAAGTTAACCCCTTCCCTACCAGTGTCATTTTTACAGTAACAGTGCATATGAATAGCACTGATTACTGTAGTAATGTCACTGGTACCCCCAAAAGTGTCAAAAATGTCAGTCAAGGGTCCGATCTGTCCGCCGCAATGTTGCAGTCCCGCAAAAAAAATCGCAGTTCGCCGCCATTACTCGTTAAAAAAAAAAACAACAAAAATGACAAAAATCTTTCCCTTAGTTAGTAAACGCAATAACTTTTGCGCAAACCAATCAAAATATGCTTCTTGCGATTTTTTTTACCAAACATATGTAGCAGAAAACAAATTGGCCAAAAATGTTAAAAAAAAATTATTTTTACATTTTTTTGGGGGGAATTTCATATAAATAATGTGAAAAATATTGTTATTTTTGCAAAATTGTCGCTCTTTTTTTGTTTATAGGGCATGATCAAAAAATCACACAGGAGATCAAATACCACCAAAAGAAAGCTCTGTTTCTGGGGAAAAAAAAGATGTCAATTTCATTTGGGTACAGCGTCACACGACCGCGCGATTGTCCGTTAAAGTCATGCAGTGCCGAATCACAAAATACCCCCTGGTCAGGAAGGGGGTAAAATCTTCCGGGGCTTAAGTGGTTAAACATCTCCTTCTTTAACTACTTAATATACTGTATGTTTTTGCACTTATACTGGCAAGGTTTTGACATGTACAATAGGCATGAAATTATAATCATTTTCACTAAAAGTGTCCAGATAATTTAATAAAAGTGCCATCTTTGAATATGTTTCAAGCTTTGAGATTTCCAGTTGTGTGTATTATGTTTGAAGTAGAGTGAGCATGGCTTCCGAAAGGCTATAGGTAGGACTTTTTTCTGTGCAAAGTTTAATTTGTAAAAAATGTTCAGAGTCCAATAAAACTTTATGGGGGTTGGGGAGAGATTATGGGATGTGTCCAAGTCAAAAGAATGTATTGGTCAAAGAATGAGACTTCAGACTCTTTCAACCAACAACATTATTGACATGTGGATAAAACCTGATTTGATTGGCCAGTTCAGTTAAGTCGTGAGTGCTCAACCTGTGGCCCTCCAGCTGTTGTGGATCTATAAGTCCCAGCATGCCTCTGCCTTTGGGAGTCATGCTTGTAACTGAGTCTTGCAATGCTTCATGGGACACATAGTTCTGCAACAGCTGGAGGGGCCACAGGTTGAGCACCCATGAGTTAATGGGTGAAAAAGAACACCCTCTATTTTGTGCCATTGGATATGGTGAAAACAAAAAACACTAGGAGGAGATACTTGTTATGGAAAATGGAGTAGAGGCCTTTTAGGTTGGTCATAAAAGTGCACTAAAATCACATTTAATTTAGTAAAAAGAGGAAAGGGCAAGACAGGTGGCCAAACCTAATACCAATTTCAAGAACACCGTTTGTGATTTCTGAATTATATCTATAATATATATTGCCTTTCTTGTCGTGTTGTCATAATTTTATTTTTCTTGTCACATTGGCAAGGCTTAACCTAGGCAGTTTTCTAAGATTTTATTCAGGATTTTTAAATCCAAGTTTAACCACTTGCTGACCGACACCCGCATTATACTGCGGCAGGCTGGCTCGGCTGCGGGAATCACCGTATCTGTAGGGCGGTTCGTGGGAGCGCTCCTGGAAGTGAGCGCGCGCCACCCACAGCCCGCGCCCACCCCCACTAGGTAGCAGGGATGGCGATCCACGGGACTGGCGGCACCAATTGCCACCGGGCACCCAGGATCGCTCCCCACTGAGAGAGAACGACAGTCTGCTGTTGTAAACACAGCAGACCGTTGTTCTCTCTGAAATGATCACAGAGCGCCTGTGATCCTCCTATATAGGATCACAGGTCTCTGTGTTCATTTCACAAGTCCCTCCGGCATACAGTTAGAAAACACTCCCCTAGGCTCACACTTAACCCTTTGATCACCCCTTTGTTAACCCCTTCCCTGCCAGTGTCATTATTACAGTAACAGTGCATTTTGTTAGCACTGATTTCTGTAGTAATGTCAATGGTCCCCCTAAAAGTGTCAAAAATGTCAGTTAGGGGTCTCATCTGTCTGCCGCAATGTTGCAGTCATGCTAGAAATTGCAGATCGGCGGCATTACTAGTAAAAAAAAATAAAAAATAAAATAACGAAACTTTTGCGCAACCCAATCAAAATGCGTTTGTTGGGATTTTTTTACCAAAAATTTGTAGCAGAATACAAATTGGCCTAAAAGGATGAAAAAAATTATTTTGAATTTTTTTTTGGGAATGTTATATAGTAGAAAGTGAAAAATATATATTATTTTTTTTTTCAGAATTATCGCACTTTTTTTTGTTTATAGCGCAAAAAATAAAAATTGCAGAGGTGATCAAATACATCAAAAGAAAGCTCTATTTGTGGGAAATAAAGGACATCAATTTTATTTAGGTACAGCGGAGCACGACCGCGCAATTGTCCGGTAAACTAATGCAGTGCAGAATTGCAAAAAATGGCCTGTCATTAAGGGGGCAAATCCTTCCGGTCCAGAAGTGGTTAAAGATAATTGGCCTATTGTAAAGGATCTTACTGCAAAAGAATAATAGGACAAGCGGCACCACCATCTAAGTGTAATTTTTTTTAAATAAAATATAAAGATAAAACCAATAAGCATTCACTTGGATATTGTAAGAAAAAGGCACATCAATCCTGTGGTCATCTATGGAGTTCATCAAGGATGCTGCTGAGTATAGCATAGTTGCTCCTGGAAGCTACTGTTGTATATGCAGAGTTCACCAGGGCAGCATTGTCAGGCAGTGGAAGAGTCTATTGCAGGAAGCATCTGGGTATGTGGATGGCAATAGACCACCGTGGACTGCACCTCCAGACTGGAATCTGAATTGCAATGATGTCAGATGTAAAGGAGTGGTTATGGGATGACTTAAAACATAAAGGGCATGACTAAGCATTTTAATGCCTAAAAAGGCACAGTAATAATATGGAAATTTAAAGGTGAGGGACATGGGCGGATTTCTTAATAAATATTCATAAGAGAATGTCATATTGGATATGATAATAGGTTTTGGCTGAAGAAAAGGGGAACATATAGTATAAGTCAGTACATATGGATATATGCTAGTGTTACACAAGGAACAAAACTAAATGAATAATGACATCCCAAATAAAATTAAGAATAAAAAAGGCAATATAGAATGACATTATGAATAAGTATTATGTACACTTTGCAAAGAGGTAGTATTACAAAAAAATAATGGACTGAGACATGATACAAAAAAAAGGGGAAATGAGAGGGAGTAAGTGGTGAAAATAATAAATAAGTTATCCGCTGAAGAATATTCAGAGAACATCTACTGGGAACATTGTCGATATACCTACTGTTTACTCTCCAGTAGGAAGCCCATTTAGTATCACCACTTACTTCCTCGCATTTCCCCTTTTTTGTTTCGATCCATTTATTTCCTGTAATACTACCTCTTGGCAAAGTGCATATAATACTTTTTCATTTTAATGTCGTTCTATATTGCCCCTTTTTATTCTTTTAATAAGCTTTATTTTTAATTTTCAAGAGAAAGACAGTGTACAACGAGTAGAGAAAAGCCCCAAAAATTGTATCATAACATAAATCACCATCACTTGAGAATGACAACAGAGGCTCATTGGTACATTAATTTGCGTATAACATGTGATTACTCCATTTTATGCCCCAAATAACACTGGGAGTTGCAGTGAGTTGTCGTACCAGACCTGAGCTGAATGCCTATGTGCAAAGTCATGAAAAGAAGGTAATGTGGGGTGAGAATGGAAGTGGGTATGGGAGCTGGGAAGGGAAATGGGAGAGAAGAGGAGCACAAAGGGAGGGGGGATAAGGGCGGATAAATGACACATAAAGAAAAACAACAACAACTATCAGATAAGACAAAAACAATCGGCACTAAAGAGTGTCCAAGCCGCTGAGTGAGATGGCCGCTTTATTCCTCTACTCCTCGCTCTTTTGGTGTCTCCAGCAACCAACAACGACAAAACCCACCGATAGCACCTCCTGGCAGAGGGCAAAATCCCCAGGATCAGGCTGGCAATGACCCAGAGGAAACAGATGTCTCATGGACCACGTCCTCTAACCAAATTCTTTGTGCCGCTGACAAACACAGCAGACCGGCATGGCGCCAGAGAAGACTCCCGCCACACACCCTGCCAGAGCCTAAAACAGTAGAGGTACAGGAGCAATTATCAGACATAGAGGAATCCCCCATTCTGATACCCCAGCCACACCAGGGCAAGCAGCTGACAGAGGTAGGCAAGACTGCTATACAGTCCCCCAATAAGCCTCCCTCGGCTAAATACCTTCACAGAGCTGCCATCTTGGGAACACTAATAGACAGAGAACAGAGAACAGATACATACAGAAGAGATCTGCAAAATACAGCTCAAAGTCACCGATTTAGAAGACAGCTCTAGGAGCACAACATTAAATTCTGGAGCATACCGGAAACAATAAAAAACAAAGAGTTGATACCATACCTTTATCAGCTGTTTGTCAAATTACTACCCGACCTCACTCTCCAAAACATCCTGATTGATAGGGCACACAGGATCATGAAACCAAAACACCTGCCTGACACGGTCCCCCGGGATGTATTGGCTCACATACATTTTTTCACATCAAAGATAGACTTCTCAAAGCCCCTAGAGAGGCGCACACGGTCCCAGCACCATACGCTAATAGCTCACTATTTCAAGATCTGTCAGCTGCAACGTCTCAGAGGCGCAAGGAGTTTGCTCCAGTCCAATCAGTCCTTAGAGAGCCTAACATTCAGTATTCCTGAGGATTTCCAACCAAATTACTTGTAGCCTTTCAAAACCAAATGGTTCCCATCACGTCCCCAAAGGTAGGTATGAAGCGATTACACAACTAGGGACTTATTGAAACCCCTCTGCTGAATTTAAGCCGCCACCGTGCATCTTAGAGCCACGGAACACCTCAGGCCTATAGATTATTACACAAGACCTCCACATGCATTCAGTTTACCTACACTAATGTTGTAAGGGTGTAATATATTCTTGTTCTTCTTCTAGTATTAATGAAACCCAAAGAATGTGGCTTACTGATTGTTCTGACACACCTGATTAGTTTGTGTGCCAAACACACCAAATTGTTCTCTCCTCAGTTTCTTATTGTTATTGCTACTTCAAACTAAAAACAATGTGTATCTGTTACCTGATTTTGTTTGTTTCTTGTTTTTCCTATTAATACCATAGACCCATTAGGTGCGAGTATTCAGTCTCTGTACCTAAAACGAATCCACTGTTGGCAGAAGTCCTTCTCTAGCCACTGCTCACGCTACCAATTGTGATCTAGTATGACCCTAATCCTCACAACTATTAATGCTAAAGGGCTTAACAGCCCATTTAAAAGATCTTGGCTATTTAAAGAAGCGATCTTCAAAAAGTTGGACATATTGTGTGTGCAGGAGATGCATTTTGCTAAACACAAAATGCCTAAGTGCTACCATAAAATATTTCCGTATCTGTTCTTCGCTAATGCTGACCAAAAAACTAAAGGAGTGATGATAGCTGTAAAAGATTCAATATCCCTCCAATCAACCAGGTTGAGGTTCACCCGGCTGGCAGATATCTCATCCTATCAGCAACCTTCAATGATACCCCTCTGGTGATAGCCAATATGTATGCCCCCAACATTCACCAAAAGCAATTCTACAGGAATGTATTAGGGAAATTACGTAATTTTCCCAAAGACCGCATAATTATTTGCAGTGATTTTAACAAGCAATCCGTGTTCAGAAGTAGAAGGATGTCACCACAGGTGCAACCATCACCATAAAATGAAGTCGGAAGCGCTTACCAGAAATCACGGACTCTACTGCGGGTTGCAAAGAGTCAAGCATGCAGGAGGCTATATGAAGTCCATGTGGACGAAACATACATTGGGTTGAAGTGAGTTTATCCCATGATTTTGGAGACTATTTGTGATCAAATTTGAATTGCCTGCTATCTGCATAGAAATTTTAAATTTTATACCTTTAAATAAAACCTGGTTTTGATGATATTACACTATGTGGAGACCTTTTGTTTTTCTGGGTATCTGAGGGATTTGAAGAGAAGCAGCCATCCTTTTAATAATGTTGTACCATTAGGGCCTTATAGCCTCCTGCATGTTTGACTTTTTGCTTCCCGCAGTAGAGTCCAAGATTTCTGGTAAGCGCTTCTGACTTCCCTTTATGGTGACGGTTGCACCTGTGGTGACATTCTTCTACTTCTGAACACATATTGCTAGTTTTTTCTGGATACGGACTTTATGCTTGATTTAATCACTATTTCAAGGACTTTTGCACTTTTCAACATTCTTCTTTTGATGTAAATGGGCAGCACATTGTCTGTCTGCATTTTGCACACATAACAATTTGCACTTTATATATATTATATTTTATTTATTCATTGTATATTTCTTGCACAGATCCATACAGTCGTGATGAAGCACCGTATGTGTTAGAGCATTCTGACACTTTCTTCATTTCATTGTTTAATGCGATGTTTTTGAGTAGTACATTGTTTGTATTTTGCACATATATCTATTTGCACTTTAGTCATTTTTTGCACAGACCCATATAATTGTGATGTAACACTTTACATGCTAGAGCATTCTGACACTTTCTTTGTTCATAGCGTGGCACTTGTTCTTTGTTTTAGTTATTTAACATTATTGTTGTATTGTAGTGTCAGCAGCTGCTTTTGTAGACAGTGGCACAGTAATTTTACACATATCAAGGTGATTTTAACGACATCCCAAACTGGGCTCTTCTAGTGCAAACAGTAAAATGACCCACTGCGCGTGCCTCTATTATTCAATCTGGAGAATTATATGATCCATGGCGGTGTCTGCATGGCCAGTGAAGAATTACACCTTCTTTTCAAACGCACATACTGTAAGTCCTATTCCAGAATTGATATGTTCCTGGCCCACAAATCTACTCTACAACTCATTACTGCAGCTAACATTGGCTACAGTATCACATGGTCAGATCACGCCCCAATGAACATCACGCTGTCTAATAACCCCACTATGAAACCCACCACTTTATGGTGCTTAAGTACTTCCCTCTTGAATCATCCAGGCTATCAGGCACAGATCAAAGCTGAGATTATGACTTACTTTCAATCAACCATTGACACTGTCCTAGATGACTGTGTACTCTGGAATGCTCATAAATGCTTTATAAGAGGCTTTTTTATCAAAATTGGTGCCCATGAGAAAAGACTACGAGCCAAAACCACTTCCAGACTCCTTGATAAAATGAAGGAAGTGGAACAGAGCTATAAGTCCAACCCCAATGACAGAGATCAAACTGAACTCTTTGAGAGGAATTACGGGTAGACCTACAGAAAAAAATTGACTTTCATATCAAACTACTCCGCCTCAATGGGTATGCCTATGGTAATAAACCAGGGGCTGAATTAGTCAAACAACTTAAATGCAAAAATGCACTATCCAGAATAGAAAACATGAAAATAACCCGTGGGCAATTAGTCAGTAACCCCAAAGATATCGCTAAGTGTTTTAGCAAATTCTATTCCCCACTATATAATCCCCTGTGGACAATGCTCCGTGCACTGATGAAATTCAGCAATTCCTAGACTCCATCCACCTTCCCACTATTACACCAAATGAATGGAAGATCTTTGCCATTGCATAATATGTAAAATTGAACACAGATAATGATAAGAGCAGACTACATAGAAGGGTTAATATGACAACGTTGCCGCTAAAAAACACACAACCCGGTATTGCTCATACATCAATATGATACAGAAAATAGAGCAATTAGCAAAAAACTGCACAGTGTATTGATCTGGCCACGGGGAGACACAGGAAACTTCAGCAGTGTCATCTCAGTATCAGCTGTACCTACCTAGTGAGGACATCTGCACTCACAAATTGTCAACAATCCCTGCAGTGTAAGCTTGTGTATATGTAGTAATAAAAGAGTTCCCTCCTGAAACCCTGTTTCCGCTGAGTGTCTCTCGTAGAAAGGGTCGGCTCTAGTACAAAGTGTCAAACAAACAGTCACAAGGGGGAGAGATCCTGTAGGGATGGATGGATGGATGGGCTGAGCCGCATCAAATGCAGGAGGACTGAAGTGAGACGGGGCCAAGCCCAGACAGGGCAATAAAGTACTCACTGTTCCATGGGTGAGAATACCGTGGATAACGGGTCACTCTGACTGGTGCTGCAAGCTGCAGTTCAGAGAGTCTATTTATCCTTGCTAACCAAATTCACTGAAGTGTGGTAGATTTTCCTAAACAGGAGTTGCATCAGGGGGCCCTGGAGTCTCGCAAATCAGTAGAGATGCTAGGTGTACACCTAGCGTGGTTTGCACACTAACAGCACGAGGGAGCGCCTCTCTCTCATTAGAGGAATGCTAGGAAGGTAGAAGCCTTGAGGCAGCCAGTGGTAGCCTCAATCAATGTTGTAGCACATGGAGCTTGCAGATCACAGATGCCACTGTGTTGAATCTCATTAGGGAGATATTCCAAAGGCATTCATCCATTTAGAGCAGGGTGATCTTGATTGTATTAATGAGCTTCATTGAGGCCCAAAATAACTTCCTCAGTGATAGCCCATCAAGTGCATGCGAGGGCTCCAGAGAGCAGATCCAAGGGGGGAGGGGGGAATAGCACAGAGGTGCAGAGGCACACGCACCAATGCGTTTCATACACTAGGGGGTGTGGACTTAAATGTACTTAGTCAAGTGCCCAAAACACTCTGGAGTATCTAATCCATTCAAATGAGCATGCATAAATTCCCTTTAAATGAACGTGTGAGCCATAGGATGAGGAAGAGGAGGGAATCTGGTGGCCAATCCCAAATCGGAAAATCCATTCCTTTTCTTTTTGGAGAAGGATGGCATTCTATCATTCTATTTGAGAGTTTGAGGGCATAAAAGCCCTTCACCTTTAGGCCATTAGGTCTCTTGTCATGGTATTTTGCAAAATGCTGTTCAATTGGGGTTTCTTCATCTTTATTTCGCTGAATACTAGCTAGATGCTCCCCAATGCAAACTTTCAAGGGGCGTTTGGTTTTGCCCACATATAATTTGTCTATTCCAGCCCCTGTGGCGTACCATGGCTGGGAGCGAGCCAGTACAGGAATCTCCAGGGAAGTGTGCCAGTCTGGGATGTCAATGGGAGGCAAACTAAGAAGAGAGAGAAATTAAGGTAAATCTGATTTAATCCGTAGGGTAACGTGGTTACCATCTTTAGTGACAAAAAGACTGAAGGAGAAACCCCAGCGGTAGATCAGGTGAGCATCCTGTAGAGCTTCTAAGAGCGGCTTGAGGGCCCTGCACTGCATCAGCGTGCTTCTAGAGAGCTCAGGATACAGTGAAAACTTAGCTCCATCAAACTCCACATGGCGGACCCCTCTGACACGATACATGATGTGAGTATTTAGGAAGCTTGGAAATTATATCTCATGGTTTAGCTGGGTCTTCTGAGGGGGGCCTCAGGGGTCTATAGGCTCGATTAATTTTAATGTGATCTGGTGCCTCCCGACCAATGATTTGCTTAAAAACTCCTTGAAGGGTAGGGACTAAGTCTCTGGATGCAGTGGCTTCCGGCAGGCCCCTGATGCGGATGTTAACCCTTCGGCTGCGGTTTTCCATATCATCTAATTGATCTAGTAAAGAGTCAATGCATTGATCTTGTGCTTTACTACGTGTCTGCAGGGCCCGCAAGGTAGGGGTTATATCTTCCACTGATATCTCCAGAGCTTCTACCCTACCCCCTAGGTGGACTGTGTCAGCTTGTAAGGCTTCAATATCCTGTCTCAGAGCCTTTTCCACTGTGGTCACAAACTCTCCAGGTCAGCCTTTGTGGGGAGGGACAAGATTTGGGATCTCAAGTCTCTGTCTCCTGAGTCCAGGCCCCTGACTGAGCTGCTGGGGGAGCTCGGGGAAGTGGGGGGAGGAGACGAGGTGGAGCGTAGCTGTGGTGAAAGTATCAGGGAGGCAGCACATGTGGTTGTGGAGCACTCACCCGGTGCCATCTTGGATCGACCCTCCCATGCCCAGCCACCTCTGTAAAAATAGACATCCAGGGAGCTATAACAAAGCTGAGGAGTCCTCAGAGGCTGTGGGGATTGTCTCTGCTTTAGCGGCATCCTGTAGTGCAGGTTTTCTCCCTGGTCAGATTCTGCGTTAGCGATGCGAGGGAGCTGACTGGACGGGGCTCAGCTCAAGCACATCCGCTCGCTCTCATGCCGTGGCCATGCCCCACCCCGCCCCTTTTTATTAATTTCATTTGAATGTCATTGTTGTGGAATTTTCCTCAGGTACAAAATACCTGTTACCTGTTAGTCAGTGATACCAAATCAGACAATATGTAATTACATATATAATGAGATCAGAATAAGACTCAAAATAGTTGAATCAAAAATTACCTGATTTATTACAGCGTGTTGTAGTTTAAATATGCTATATGACGTATAAAAGTAGGTTTGTATTAACATATGATGTATGAAAAATGGGTTGATATTAAGGTCTTTTGACCAATCAAGGTTAGCAATTAATTATGGTAAGCATAGGGTTAATCTATATTGTGATTTTCTGTCATCAGGGAATTTTCTTGTAATGTTCATCAAGGAATTTTCCGGGGACTTTTGATTCAGATATAAATTGTTCTGCGGTCAAGATGTCCAGATGGAGTTCCTCTTAATGAGAGATAGGGAGTTTTTGGCAGGCAGAAATATCTCAGCTTATATATATTTTTAGCTTTTGAAAGCTTGTGATACATGTAAGAAATCAAGAGACAATGAGATTAATACCTTAAAGACATAATGTATGAAATCAGACATTTTGTATACAAGCAGACATTTTGTATACAAATCAGATATCTTGTATACAAATCAGACATCTTGTATACAAATCTTGCCACCTCATCTTCCCCCTCTTGAGAATTTACTGATCACCCTAACTACCTATCCACTCATTAGATCCCTCAAAGGGAGCAGCCCCTTACGCTTGGGACACTGGCCCAGAGGGCAAACCTCAATGGGGGGGTGTCCAAGTCTTGGTAAGGTTCTGAGGTGGAAATTACTTCTTCATACATGGGGGGTGAGGTGACAGACGTCTCATTACAGTATACTCAGTATTATCAATCACTTATTATTTCCGTATAGAGTTGAAATAGGTTGTCTCCTTGGCCTTGGTAACCTTATCAACCAAACACATAATTATTTTAATTCAACAGGTAACTAGAGATCATAATTATCATAAACATCAATATGAATATACCACTTTCATCATTTTAGGAGATATTTAGGATAAGGCAAATCCTCCAAAGGACTGTGTTCATTGGAATTAAAGAGGCTATAGTACATGTTCCTGTGGCACACTCAAAGTCAACTATGGGCCT
The DNA here is from genome assembly GCF_965119305.1 of Pelophylax lessonae. Taxonomy (NCBI): domain Eukaryota; kingdom Metazoa; phylum Chordata; class Amphibia; order Anura; family Ranidae; genus Pelophylax; species Pelophylax lessonae. The sequence continues at coordinate 407,467,225 of NC_138771.1, read as the reverse complement.
TATTGCCACAGACATAATAGATTCCCAACCCTGAATGTGACCACCCTGGGGTGAAAATGGGTATTAATAACATTTCTGCATAATACCCTAGTTGCTGTCTGAACAACAGAAACATGAGGGCTTCTCCTAGGTGAGAAATGTCCACATTGTCATTTAATATGGCTTATATTTTATGTTTAACAGTTTCATTTTATGGGCTGTTCACAGTCAGCTGTGGGCAGGATATGTTGATCAGTGGTTGTGAACAGTCCACCCTCCCTTCATCAGTTGTATTTCCATAGAACACTATACACACTGTAGGATTCTTGATTAGTCCTGCAACTTTCAGGGGAACTAACATGTCCTTTCGTGCACTGGTAATGTTTCTATAGGATTTTGAAAACTGTCTGATTTAGATCCTCTAATGCAAGTGGGTTTACTAGCACAGGTTTAGTCTGGGACACTGGGTGTATTTGTGAACATATCTAGCTCCCTGAGTATCCTGACTTCCTGGCTACCTGATATTTAAACTTAACAGTACATTGGGCCCTGGGTTGTCTGTCCCTTTATCATCCTTCCCCTTTCATTATACCCAACATTTTCATACATATCAAAAATTAGAAGAAAATAATTGTACTATCTTTTTGAAATGACTGGCGTGAATCCATGTATCCCTTCTACCTTGAGGGATGTTGGTGTAACCAATTGCACTCTTAGTAGCCCATCAAACCGAGAGTGGAGACTCCTTCTGACGTGTCTCCTGATTACTACCCAATCACCAAGCCTTACTTTATGACTTTTAGTATCATAATTTGGATCTGGTAGGGATGAAAACACACTGTTATGCATTTTTGTCAATTGCTTTTGAAGCGCTGAAACACATCTAGTGAGATCTGAGTGTGTGGCTTGCAATTGCTGTGGTAAATAGAGACCTGCTTCAGGAGAGCACCCAAAGAGTACCCACATCTCCCTTGGGAGTGTTCCTGACAAAGGAAAAACGTAAAACAATAGGTGGGTACTCTACCCGTTTCTGCTATTATTTTACTCAACTTGTTTTTTTCGTCTTCTTTTTTTTAACCATTCAACCTTTCTACCTTCCCGCCACTCTGTGAGTGATATGGAGTGTGAAAGGCTTTCTCAATATTTAGTGCAGGTAGGAGCTCTTGTAGAACCCTTCCTGTAAAGTGAGTACCCCTGTCACTTTTGATAGTTCCTGAAAATCCATACCTGCACATTACCTCGGACAATAGCTTTTTCCTGTGGTTTGTACTGTACCCCTAGAGACTGGCCAGACCTCAGGCCATCCTGAAAAAATGTCTATACAAACCAAAGCATGTGCATAGGGACCAGACTGTGGGAAATCAATGTAATCTATTAGAGTTCCCTGGAAAGGATAGTCTGGCTTAGGTGTGCTTTTGTGGGGTGCTTACAGTTCTAACAGCATTGTACCTAGCACAGGTAAGACAAGAAGCGGTATATTTTGCAGCTACTCCAGGAAAACCTGGTGCTATCCAGTGTTGCATTACCAAGGTGGTCATTTGAATCTTTGAGTTATGACACGGTTCGTGAGCTTCGGCTGCCACCCTCGGGTATAGGGCCTGAGATCAGACAGAAATGCTCCTAAATCCTCCAGCAACCAGTTACATCCTGTGTTGCACTTTTCTTCTGCCACTTCTCACGTTCCTGTGAGGGGGCATTTTCTGCAATGATATCAAGATTGCCATACTTACCGGAGTTGTTTGCTTTCCTGCGAGTGTCAGTACCCATATAGGGACTTGTTCCAGTGCAGCCTTCTTTGCTGTCCTGTCAGCCCTTGCATTTCCTGCAGATTTTTCTGTGTCTTCACTTGCATGTGCCTTGGTTTTTTAAAATAAATGGCCACCTTGGTGGGACACTGGAAGACTAAGAACAGTCTCTATTATATCTGCATGCTTTATTGGCTTACCAGCTGAGGTCAAAAAGTTACAACAAGCTTTCAAAAAATAGGACCAAAATCATGTCAATGTAAATGTTAACTCTTTGTCATTTAGAAAATTCACAGGCCTTTGCCAAAGCCATCAGCTCAGCTGCTTGTGCTGAAAACTATAGATTTAATGCCTCTGCATTCCTTTTTTCTTTTTGTTTATTTATTTATATATTCTGCTGTTACTACTGCATACCCAGTTACAAGCTTACTCTCTTCTGTGTAGAAACATGATCCATCTACATAAAAGGGTCTCATCAGGGCTTTAGAGAGGAGCCTTTTTGGCAGGGCTCAAAGATTCGGACTCTGCCATCATCAGCTCAAAGCAGTCATGAGGGGTATTAAACAAACACTTTCTCCTACCCCTCTTGTGCCTGCTCCTGTACTGGAAGTAAACTGGCTTCAACACCACTGTTTTATTGTGATATGGTCACTACTCAACATGTGGGACCATTATAATCATAATATATAATTAAATTATAATTAAAGGAATAAACACATACATGGTGACAATAAAAATAAAAAGTGTGCAAAATGATGTGTTAATGAAAACAAAGTCATTTTAATAATACAACGGACAGAAGTGTCCTTAAGGTGCAAGAAAAGTGTAAACAAAATTGATCGGTGCGCTCCGCCACCAAACACCAACAATAGGCATACGTCTCTTACCAGATAACATGCACCACAAATTATAATGGTCATGTGGTAACCCAACATCAAAGGTAGGCGGTGGCTACTTGGTAGTAGCTCCAAATAGATTTAGGATAAAGACAATAAACGAGCATAATGAAGCCTGTTTACATTTTTGTCCCTTTATTTAAACAAATGAGAGGTACCTTGGATAAACTTGTATAAAAGAAAAGCATATTTGATTCCAGAAGACTGTCGGCTCGTACGGAAGAAAAGTCGCAAGTATCAGCTTAGTGTGCATGATGTTCTCCGTGCAGGCCAATCCTGAAGTGTTTCGTTATCAATGACATCCTCTTAGGGGCAGGCAGAATGTCAGGCATCACGCACCATTAGGTTAAATAGTGTTACACAGTCTGCGATTATTGGTTATGCATATAGGATCAAAAGCCATATGCAAATACATGCATCTCCGAAGAGATTGAATACATTTAAAACGTTGTGGGTGTACAAAAATACATTAGGAAGGTTAATATAAAAATATATTTTATTTCCAATCCAATTAAAAATAGAGTTGAGGTCAATGAAGGTTTTTTTTTTATACAAAATAATCTAATGCCTCATTATTCAATCCTTCTAAGGCAGTGGCCCCCTCTGTGTTTAGAGACCTTGTCCTTAAAGACATTGAGTCTCTTCCTTCAACATATCCATGTAAGGATCCTGCTTTTGAGAGAGGTTTAAAGAGCCTAAAACAGCAGAAAGACTTTGTAGTCCGTCCGGCTGACAAAGGAGGAGGAATTGTTGCCTTAAAAAAAGAGACTTATGAAGCAGAAACGCTCAGATTATTGTCAGACCGTGACACGTATGCCCTCCTCCAGACTAATCCTGCTTCCATTTACAAGAGAGAATTACAAGCTATTATAGACAAGGGGTATGCAGAATGTATTTCAAATAAAAAGAAAGACAATTTTTAGTTTCTATTGCACCAAGAATACCTGTTATATATTATTTGCCCAAAATGCACAAAGACCAAATGAATCCACCAGGATGCCCAATAATCTGCAGAATCAATTGCATTTTTTCTCGGGTAGGCAAATATGTAGATTCGTTTTTCAGCCTTTAGTGACTGAGACTCCCTCAAATTTAAGAGACACTACCCATGTCATCCAATGTCATCAACAAGATAAAACAAGTTGAATGGAGAGATGGATACATTATGGCTATGGCAGATATCACTTTTTTGTACACCATAATCTCACACTCGCATGCTTTTAGAGGCAGTGAGGTACTATTTATCAAATAAAATCCTTCTTCCATCTAGACAGATTTAATTATGGATGTGTTAAACTATGCTATGACCTATAGTTATTTTTAGTTTGTGCGAAAATTCTATACACAAAATCGTGGAGTTGCCATGGGCACCCCAATTTGACGTTCTGGGGTAGGTATGTTGATTAACATTCTCCTGCTATGGAGGGGTGTTGCTGTATCACTAACCAGTTTCATAGATTAATTAAACAGCAATGATCGTGGGATTTTTTTGCAATGTGAATGGAGTAAGGAAATTATACATTTTTTTGACCTAACTATTAAGGCATATAAAGTATTGAGTGTCACCACAGAGTGGCACTGTGGACACTAATGTGTAGTTCTGTGCCTCACTCTATCATTAAGTAATTACAAGAAAGCATGGAGAAATGGATTTTGGTGGCACAAAATAATCTCACAATTAAGTAAAGTTGTCTATAATATGAATTTTATTCTATTTTCATTAAAAGCAAAACAGTCACAAGACAATCAATACGACATATAGGTTTCCAGAACTATCTCATCATCCCACCCCTTAGATGGACTATCTACCTCATTGTTGGATAAACACAACCACAATTTACATCAAAACATGGGAGCTGTATTGGTAGATTCCTCTGTAGAGATATACATGGGTAGCCAACAGTGGGGTAGTGTGTCCAGTGGTAGTGATACAGCTTGGCTCTACATGTTTCACGCTGACCACACTTCTTCAGGAGCTTGATACCATAAAAAATGAGAGTTCTACATAGAAAAAGGTAACATGTAATCAATACACATGTATCATATATATAAGAGAATATTCACACATTTTTTGCCTTCAGGCCTAATACTTACAAAAGAATTATAATAATTCAAAAAAACATCTGAAGAGAGTATAGCAAGGTACAGGGAGCATGAAGCATCCAGCCTGTGATATGCGGGGATGGGAGCACACCTGAAAGCAATGGTTATAATAGAATATCACAGTAAGGACATGTAAAAATTACTAGAATACATGTTGCGGCAAGAGCACTATATATAGACCATTTACCCCATGGCTATTAGCTATACAACTAAGCTGTTGCCCTAGTTGAATGCAGAGCTAAGGCTATAAGGTTGCTAGACTAGCCATATATATTCATATAAATGATTTTGGGCACCTTAATATAACACCATTTCTCCCACTAGTATACTAGTACAACCATAACCATATCTAGAAAGAGGGGGAAAGAAAGGGCCCCAATACATAATAAACCCTGTAATTTTGGCGATCTTACCTAGGGTGTCAATACAAAACAGAAACATTCTGTCCTATAGCTGTCACTAATCATCCATGTCTTTGGAGTAGTTAAATGTTGACCTAAAGGTCTTTCTAAGCTTCTCAGGCTGCAGCCAATATATGTGGTTGAGATAATACAGATTCTTAGAAGGCTCTTATCCTAAGAAAAGGTAGTGTGTTGTTAGATATCTTTAATTGTAAAACTACTTGTTATAGCATTAAGTAGATCTAAATAACCGAGGTTTGTGCTCTTACCGCAAGCTGCAGGTCCCTAGGGGGAATATATTCCAGACTCAATGGAGTCTATTCCAGACTCAATGGACAAGATGCTACCAGTCTCTTTAGGCTGCCTGACATTGCGGCTATCTTATCTGGCTTCCCAAAACAACTTCCCATGTATGTTCCAACTGAGGCATCCATGCCCGCAGTCGTGAGCGTGTGACGTCACTTGGCACTCCGACCTGCCGTTCCCTCAAGCAATAGCAATACCTATTGACAAGCATTTGTTGACACAAAGCATAAACAACTTAAAACAAAAAATTAAAATATAATGATAATGAATCAAAAGACAGATAAACCGTCTATTTTTATCCCAAGCATCAAAGGGAAATGAAGGGAATTGTTTTGGGTGTGTCATAATGTATTATAAGGGCAGTGTTGGGAAATACTGAAGTATAAATAGACAAAATATTATTTTTGACAATGTCACTTGTAAATTCCCTAGTATTTTCTTCAGGGCTATTGATTATATTAGTTATCCTAAGGGAAAGGTTTATAGGGTGAAATCTCATTTAACCCTGGTGGATATGTAGCATTTAATCTCCCTATCCAAAGAGTTTCTTTTTGCAAGATCTTTTTATCCCAGTTACCTCCTTTTGGATCACGGGGAATAATTTCTAAAACAATAAAAGATACATATGAGGTGTCAAAATGATGATACAGATCCAAGTGTCGGCTAAATGGGGTTATCATTTTTCCACTACATGCATAGTAGATGTGATCATTGATTCTTTGTTTGAATGCTCTAATTGTTTTGCTGACATAAAAAGCTCCACATCGGCAAAACATAGGATATACAATTCCCTGAGTGTTGCCATCTGCACCAAAGTGAGGCCTGAATATTTCACCATTAGGGGGATTAAATTGTGTACCTTGGAGTACCCAGGGGCACATTCACAGCTGCCACATCTGTGTAATCCTGATTGTAACTTCGCTTTAGGTTTAGTAGGAACGAGGATGTGATTTAATTGCAAATAGACGTCGCTCACTCTGCGGAAAACCATTGCAGGGTATTCTTTTACATAGATGGATACGCAAAAATGTGCCAATGTTTGTGCAGGACACTACGTAGGTTCATGATGTTGAGATGAAAATTTGGTAATAAATTTGACCGTTGTATTAGTGTTGTCCTGAGTACTAAGTTTGTAGAGTAGCATATTTCTATCTTGTTTCAATGCTCGATTGTAAGCCTTCTGTAATAGAGTTTTTATATACCCTCTTTGAAGTAGACAGGTGCATAAAAATCCTGCTTGTGTTTTAAAATCCTCTAAATGTGTACAATTGCATTGAAGTCGCACATATTGAGCGTACGGAATGCTACGGATTAGTGCTGGTGGGTGGGCGGTATCTGCATGTAGTAGTGTATTGCCTGCTGTCTCTTTATGGAACAGGTCCGTTGGCAATACATTGATTTTTTATCAATAAATATTTGTAAATCCAAAAAGGTAATGGCCTGTGGGATGTATGAAAGTGTTAATTTAAGGGTATAGGTATTGATTCTAATTCCACAAATTTCAAAAGTTTCCCAGCTGTACCGGTCCATATATAACGAAAATATCATCAATGAAGTGGTGCCGGTAAAAGAAAGATATGGACCAGCTATATATATAAATAACTACTTTGAATACAACCTTTAAAGTCAAGAACCAACCATTGTTTGAAAAGTCAATTAAATCTGTGATCTGTGGTTGGAGAATGAAGATGGCTTCCTCCTCCCATACCTTTAAACTGAAGCTGGGAAGATGAACTGGCTGCTTCATCTCCCGTACCTTTATCCAGCTGCTGGACAGATGCATTCCTCCATCCAAGCTCGTCCTGTGCAGAAACAGGTTTATTAAGGTGAGTCAGCACTTGCTGCATCCGCCATAAGACCTCCGCATCCAAAACCCCACACCGTTTTTTTTTTTTAATTTTGCTTTTTTTGGTTTTCCTTAAAATCCACACCAGACCCGATGGCCTGTATGGATTTTAGGGGGACCCCATGACGTTTTTTCATTTTTTTATCTGTATTGCCGGGAGCTGACAATACATTACACCTGCGAGCAAGTTTAAATGTTTTCCTTTAGAAATGTCAGTATTGCTGCAGCAGGCTACATACATTGCACAAATGAGCCACTTTACAGGCACGTTAAGGGGCCCCTAAGGCATGATATCTAAACTAATTTTTCATTTTTATTTTTTCACGTTAAGCATTATTAAAATCACTGCTCTTGTAAAAATGATTGTTTTAAAAATAATTTTTGCATTGATTCATGTCCCCCAGGGCAGTACCCAGGTCCCCATACACATTTCTGGGCCAATAACTTGCATTTAAGCCTTTCAAATTAGGACTTTTGATTTTTCATGTTCGTGTCCCATAGACTTTAATGGAGTTTGCATGTTTGCTAGAACATTTCCCCTGTTCAAGATGTTCTGGTCCAAACCGAGCAGGGGGGTGTTCGGCTCATCACTATAAATATGTAATATTTCTCAGTTGGTCAGCATTACATGTATTTTTGTTTAACATAACTTAGAGGTTTATCTGCATTTTTTACCTACAACACTTGTACATATAATACAACACTTTATATGTGCACGCGTGTGGATCTAGATACACACACATATGTCGATATCATCATTACTTATAGTATGTAACTCAATGTCCCATACCTGAAAATAACTCTCATAATATTCTTTGGACTAACGCACATGCAATTAATGGTCAGTATGGATACATGACTTTAAAATTAAAATTACCTTATATAGATAAAAATCTGACAGTAATGTAAAAGATTTCTAAATAAGTTTTTCTTCTTTTTTTTTTAAATTGACAAATCCTTATGATTTAAATAATATAACCATGATTTAGAGAATTAATTTTCTCCCATTTCTCTTATTTTTGACCTACAGGAGTCAGGACCCTTAAGGTCAATTTTCATCCACATATAGAGATACGCTTACATGATATTATTTCACACACTGTTTTTACTGTACTGGTTGTAATCCATTGTATTGGCTTCTTTATTTTATTGTCTTTTGGCTATATTATTATTTTTTTATATAATTGTCATTACTATTAATGTTGGTTCACTACATGGTTTGTGTTATTTACTTTATGGCCGCCATTTGCGTGCTAAGTCTTGTTATTCGCCAGGCACCGCTGCCCCTATTTAACCACAGCTAAGATGGCTGTCCATAAAGCCTGAGAAAGGAGCATGCATGCTCCAAATGCACGCCACTATGACCATGCCCACTGCTGTCTCCCTCTCCTCCTGGTGATGCCTGGTTTGCCTATCCACCCACTGCCCTGGATCTCTAGTGTGGCCAGCAATGTGAGATGCCCCTGACACCCAGATGGAGCGTGGTTAACCATTAGAAGCCTGTTTACCTTCTATATCTTGTGAATAAATGACTTATCAAATGTGACTCCATTACCTCTTACTGCACTTGGATTGATGCTGCTTCCTTTGCCTTTTGTATACCTACAAAGTTGCTTCTTGCTCTCACACCTGGCTGCCTATCTGCTAAAGTGCCCTATTTTAGATCATTCATATTAGATGGACTTCATTGTGGACTAATCACCTTTTTATAAATTAATACCCAGCAAGAGGGTATTGCAGCAAGAGGGTCGCTGGTTCGAATCCCAACCACGATACTACCTGCCTGGAGTTTGCATGTTCTCCCTGTGCCTGCGTGGGTTTCCTCCGGGTACTCCGGTTTCCTCCCACACTCCAAAAGAACATGCTGGAAGGTTAATTGGATCCTGTATAAAAAAAAATAAAAAATTGGCCCTACTATGTATGTATGAATGTGAGTTAGGGACCTTAGATTGTACACTCCTTGAGGGCAGGGACTGATGTGAATGTGTAATATATATGTAAAACGGTGCGTAAATTGACAACGCTTTATAAGTACCTGAAATAAAATAAAACTAACAATATGATGTTATATTTTATAACTATATCCCCTCGAATGCATGATTGCATTCTACAGATGGGAAATATATAGATTGACCAGTTTTGGCTAAAAACATATATGTATAGCTTATTCTCCTTTTTCTTCTTGTTTTTCAGGTCCCTCCCTAGTCCATGTGAAAATAAAGTACCTCCATCTTACTGTGGTCCACCCCCTCTCCTCCACATTATTATATGTTTGATGTCAAGTGACAACTTTTGGTAGGTGTCCTAACAAATGTATATATAAACTTTTTTCTTATACTATGGAAGCTGCAACTTTCATCATGCATCATCCTCTGCACAACTTTTGAAGGTGGAGGTAACATTCCTTTTTTTTTCTTTAATGATATCTATAGTGAGCACTCTACCTGACTCTATATATTTAATTCACCCATTCTGTTTTGCCCCCGCACTCGCAGGGGAGATATATGCATGCCACGTACCCTCAATAACATCTGGCCAATTAGGGGTACAGCATGTAGGGCAACGCACGGAGCCTGGGATGTTCCATTTACTGATATACTGAAAGAGACTTATCCATTTGTAATCTATATATATTAATTTGTATTGATGTTTTATAGACAATACCAGAATCCTTATGATGCCAATCTGACCCTGAAGAAGCTTTGTTTAACGAAACATGTCGGGCAAGGACATGGGTGGTAGCATGAGCGGCTCCACTCAAGTATAAAGAGGATCCAAATATGTCAAATATTTCGTCAATTGTCATAACTATCCAATATATGTCTTTTTTGTATGTTGAATGTCAGTGTTAAATTAAATGTTTTTAATTTGTATTATACAATAAAAAGTTTGTTTTATATAAATGATGTGTAGTTATATATCATGAGTATGATACCAAAAAAGTCCCCCCATAGCCCACATCTACCAATCCCTCATAGAGGTGTTTGGTAATACAAAAATCTGTATAATTTGGGATGTAGGTATCAAATATTTAAAAATTTCCAATTATAGAGCACAATCATACCAATTATCAAGTAAAGTCACTGGTGTCGCAAAGTGCTGCTGTGCCAGTCCCAGGATGCAAGAGATTTCAGGGCATGTACTCGTCTCTCTTTATGATCAGGAAGAGGAGCTGCTTGCGAAAGGCCGATTTGTCGACCTAGTGCACCTAAACCAATTTTCATCAAAAGGAGAAGTTTAAGATGGAAACATTGTCCCTGATTCATAGGGGGTTCAGCCAGATGACTGGTTCATTTCCAATAGACCTAAGATGCTTACTTTCATGTGCCTATTGTAGAAGACTTCCGCAAGTTCCTTTGGTTTACCGTAGGTCAAGACCATCTACAGCTTGCTTTTCTACCATTAATCCTGTGTGTTTTAAGGATCTTATTGGTTGTTTAGGTCTTTATAAAAGCAAGGAGCATACGCCTGCTTACTTACTTGGTTGTTCTTCTCCTACTGTCCCAAGACAGAGGGCAATTGCTCCTCAAAATTAGGCTGGTGGCTGATTCTGGAAAAAAGACACCTGGAGCCCACTCGGTCTCTTGTGTTCCTCTGGGCTCAGTCGGATATAATCAAGAGGACCATTGCTTTGTCTCTGAATCCCGATGTTCTGGAACTGAATACTCCTGGCCCTGTCTTCCTCCCACCTGCACACCTTTCAGCATCTAAAATTATCGACACTATGGTGTCTAAGGTTCCTAAGGTCAAGTGGACGCTCCGGAGAAGGCGGCCCTTCCGGAAAGGGTTTCTCCAGCAGTGGGAGCCAAGATGCAGATTTCAGGTCTTTTACATAACCTCAGTCATGAGAGTGAGTCCCCTGGTGCCTGCAATGGAGAAAATGGCCCATTTGCCATTCCGTTGCCCCATTTCCTGGTTCACAATCACATCCAATACCACCAATATGAGATGGAGGGGTTTGCTGCCTGTCAGGAATAGCTCAAGGCAGGCAGGGATGTCAATTTCCCAAGATTCGGTTGAACATTCTGAAACTATGGGCAGCCTTTTTGCACCCTACAGGCCTTTCACCGTATAACGATGGGAGCTTCAGTGCTCTTCAACACTATGGTGTTCTCCTACGGCAAAAGACAAGGGGGACTCACAGCCTGTTCTCTATTACAGGAAGTGGAGCCAATTATGTCTTAGGCTCAGAGGAATCGTGACTACATCTTAGAGGCTTATTTCCCCGGAGTCCAAAATATTCTAACAGATTTTCTTTCCAGAGTCCAGTTGGAAAAAAAGGAATGGTCTCCACATGTGGAGGTTTTTTTAGGTGCAGATGTCCTGATGGATCATTGGAAATGCAGTGGGTCCTGTGTTTTTCTTCAAGTCCTGTTCATCCTCGGGTTTCTTCGAAAACCCTGTACATAAGTTGTGGAGGTAGTGGCAGTGATGCCTTATTGGCCAAATAGGCCATGGGTCCCCTTGCTAACACTGTTCAGCTACTGGAAACCAGTGCCCCTTCTCATCAGGCCAGATCTTCTGTCACTGAGTGCTTTTCTATATCCTGTCCAGTTACGTCTGACAGTTTGGTTCTTGCGATTGGAGGTCCTCGACTGCTCCTCCAGAGTCATCTACTCTCTCTTGAATGCTAGAAGAGGGAACACAAACAAATTTTATGGGAGAATCTGGTCAAAGTATTTGCAATACATGTCTGCTGCTGACAGACCTGGCTCTGTTGATCAGCTCCTTCAGAGTACAAGTGTCAGCTTGATCGGCCTTCACAGGTGTTTCTAGGTCTAAGCATCTTTTCCTGTCCAACAATTTTTCAAGGGAGCAACTAGATTCAGACCTCAGAGTAAGCGGAGGTTTTCCAAATGGAGTTCTCATTTACCTCTCAGGAATTGGAGCAGTGTTTTCTATGGTTGTCTCCGTTAAAGGCCTCTCTGCCATGTTCACCTTTCTCCTGGCTATCCCATCAGCAATAAAAAGCCTCAGGGATTGATTCACTGGTCATAGAGAACTTTTCCTAACATTCTTCCTGTTTGAGCAGGGCTTTTACCTGTGCTTGTTTATTCTTTTTGCCGGAAAGGACAAAGGGAAACGTGCCTCATCTAGGATGATTGTGGCATGGATTGTATGGGCCATCCGACAGACTCACAGAGCCGAGGGCTTGGTTCCTTTTGAGATGGTGGTGACCGCTCATTTGACCAGGAAAGTGTCTACATCCTGGGCTGCTTTGAAGCATGTGGTTCCCTATGTAATCGGTAAGGAGGCCTTGTGGCCCTCAATCAATACATTTATGACTCATTATTGTGTAGAGCTGGCCTCTTTATCTTCTGTTCATTTTTGGTCTACAAATCCTGTTAGTTAAACCCTTTTCTTTTGTTCTTCAATTGCCCACCCAGGTGTGTAGGGCTAGGTTTTTCCCATATGTATGCAGCCATCGAGTCTGTCAGGAAAACGGAAAGTTTCCTATCAAATACTTACCGTAATTTTCCTTTCCTGATGGACTCCGTGGCAGCAGGAGTTCTCTCCCAGAGTCATGAGTAGGCTAGTTATGGAATGTGGCCTCTGGCTCAGAGCAAAGACTTATAGGAGTGGGGTTCCATTTTCCTCCAGATGTAAAGAGTCCCTTCTTGTCCTCTGTGATGACCTTAAAGTGAATAACTCACCGCAAGGTTCACTATATTGACCACATGCACAGGTTCAGTTGCATGTATAAATGTACATTTAATTTGTACACTCTAACTCACACAGTAAGGCATATGTGGTTCATGATGCTTCCCCTATTGTAAGCCTCTTATTCATCCCAGCACATTAATCCTTCTCCAGATCAGACCTAGCACCTGACTATGAACAGCCAGATCGCAACACTCTCTTATGTATGTAGATACATTTACACAATATAGTTTTATGTCTTGGTTTTTTTTATCTTTTTTTTTTATTTTATAATCTGACTTCCTTCCTGGTAATGCAACTAAGTTTAAAAGATGATTTCCTTTTCTCTTCTCTGTAGGTGAAGAAAATGTAGTTCCTAAGAGACTAGTGAACTCACGGGGAAATCATCCTCAAATTAAATGCTCAAGTACCATATTTTAAATCATGTAGGCCTCTTTTTAACAATCCTCAGTAAAAACAAATGTCTTTTAGAGGAAATAGTACCATATTTACCACTAGTAGTAAATCTTACAACTGCACAGTGTCACACACCAGATGTGAGATCTCAACAGAAATGATGAAGACAAAATAGATACAGACAAGTCAAAGTGACAAGTCACATAGTAGGCTGCATTGTTGAAGCTGCTCATTATTAACAGTGCATCATTTCTGCTGATCTGTGATAACAGCTGAGGGAATGAGACAGTGAATGAATCCATATGTACTTTTACTACTATGCCAAGAAATGGCTGGAGTCTTCATTGATTTGTTGCTTTATCCTTTCAAGGCATATTATATTGTTTCTGGGGGTTTTTTTTCCTTCCAGAGTACAAGTATCATTGGAAGCTGAACCTATATTAAATTGTATACAGTACCTATACCTGAAAAATGTAGGATTCATCAGATACTTTCAAAGGACTGGGGGGAATATCCAGTCAGTTCATTGCAGCTGAAAATTAAGGCCAACATTAACCAATAGACTATTGTGCTGCAGACAGTCTCGTCCACTCTGCTCTAAGTCTTCCATCCCCGATCTGCTAACTGATTCTATAGTTGTCTGTGGGCCACAGAGCCAACACCCAAACACAAGAGTAGAGCCACTCACCCTCTAAAAGCACAGCCTGGATTTTATTGTTGTTCTCCAGTGCAAAAGTAATCCACCTGCTCCTTTCATTAAGTAAGAATATTTTCACTAAGTGTCCCAAATAACAATCAGTGAATAGATTTTGCAGTCCACCAGTGGCAGTAGTGTCCCACAGAGTAGAGTGTGTAAAATTTACACAAGGATGATAAAAGATTGCTCACTATTCCAACATTGGATGAATGTTCTCCTGGAAACAATTTGTCCCCAAACGGGTGCTCCTACAGGCAGGATGAAAGGAAATGAGTAGGTCACTTTTTCCTGGATGGATAAGGTGCTGACTAAACTGTCTCTGAATGCATCTCTCTCCCTCATTTGCAGGTGGGAGAATCTATGCACAGAGAGCAGAGTGATATAAAGGTAACCATCCCCAATTTTTTTCCTGGTTACCCCTCTCTCTCTCAGGCACCTGCATTGCACTTTATCCTATATTCTACAGGCCTTTCCTTTGCTTGCTGCTGATGCAGCCAATCTGAGTTCCCTGGTTGACAGGGCTAAATCTTACTGCCAATGTGGCCAACCATGTGTCAGTCCCTTTTGGCCTATCCTTCAACATGCTGAGGGAGGGGCAACCTACAGCACGGCGGGAATGATAATGCCTAAGCTGTGCAGTTTAGAGGGCTTATCAGGCAGGGCTACAGAAAAAAAATATTATTAAAATGTGCTTCTGCCCTCTTTCCCCGATTTTGAGCATAGCATTCAGGCCCTCTAGGTCTTAATGGCAACATACACCGATCAGCCACAACATTACAACCGCTTACTGGTAAAGGGAATATCTTGTTACAATGGCATCTGAAAACTGGTGGAATATATTAGGCAGCAAGTGAACATGTTGTCCATGAAGTTTATGTGGAGAAAGCAGAAAAAAATAGGCATCACATTTTGCAGTGTATGAAGCCCATGGTGACTCATGTCCACAGCCAAAAGCTTATACAATGGTCACATGAATATCACTGGACTACAGAGCAATGGAAGACTGTGGCCTGGTCTGATGAATCATGTTTTTTTTTACATCATGTGGATGGTCGGGTGTGTGTGCATCCCTTACCTGGGGCCATACTTTTTCAGAAAAAGGGGTCCATACTCAATATTATGTGGGTGGTCATAACATTATGGCTGATCGGTGTACACATTCACTTTAACCAATAATTAAAGTTTGCAGACCAAAGCCTCCTTAATTCAGCTGTGATAAACAAGTTATTATATCCTCCTTAATCCATTTCCCCTATTATATATTTATTTATGTATGCTGTTTATTTCCATCTACCAAAAAGGTATATTTATCAAGTTAAAGTAATAGTTTTTTGCACTTTTTTAAGGGTTTTGGTCTCATTCTTTACAAAAAACAAGAGAAAAACAGGCATAACCTGTTCAAATAGAATTTAAAGACCAGATGTACTGCGAAAGACACACACACTACATTAATATGTCACAATGTTCATTTGCACCAGTCAGTATGCATCTGCAATACATCAGCCTTGGAGACTACTAGTAAAGTTCAGTGGCTTGTATCATAAAACAGATAGATAGGTAATGAAATGTACCACTAGCAGAAGTGCTGCTACTATCTCCTGATAACACAAGCAGTAAACCTAAAATCATATGCATCTGGAAACAGAAGTAAATGGACATGAAAGTATGCTCATAAGCAAGATGAGAACATCTGAAAATGTATCTACACCTTATCATTGTTGATTTTGTATTGACACTTTACTTGAATTTACATACTTGACTACCTACTTTTCTTTGTATACGCAAACAGAGTGATGAATATTATGTGCTTTAAGTTAAAAGTTGATCTCAACTTGTTGGACAATTGGGTAGTTTTAAAGGACTTTTTATAATTTTAATGCTAATACAGTTTATTAAGGCATTCATCCCTAAAGGACAATGTAAACAGGTTCAATATGTGATTTAAATGACATCATAATTTGCACCTTGTGTGGAATAAAAATCTGTATTTGATTATAGCATACCACCTACCTATCAATCTCTGGGCACAGGGTATTTTACATAGTAACATAGTTAGGTTGAAAAAAGACATAAGTCCACCTGGCTCAACCAATAAAAAACAAAACAAAAAGTAATGAAAAACCAAGCATACAATCCCATATACGCAATCCTATACCCACAGTTGATCCAGAGAAAGGAGAAAAAACCCCAGCAAAGCATGATCCAATTTGCTACAGCAGGGGAAAAAAAATCCTTCCTGATCCCAGAGACAATCGGATATTCCCTGGAATAAACTTTACCTATAAATATTAGTACCCACTTATATTAAGTGCACCCAGGAAAGAATCCAGGCCTTTTTTAAATCAATCTAGTGAGCTCTGGAAGGAGTCTATTCCACATTTTCACAGCTCTTACGGTGAAGAAACCTTTCCGTATTTGGAGACAAAACGGAAAATTTATATCAAATACTTACCGTAATTTTCCTTTCCTGATGGACTCCATGGCAGCATACGTATCGGGTTTGGCCCCGCCTCCAAACCTACCCATAGGACATCACTCCCATAAATCTTTGCACCTGTTCAGCACATGTGTTCTGTAACTATCCTCCTCAGAATCCGGGAGGGAACTCCTGCTGCCATGGAGTCCATCAGGAAAGGAAAATTACGGTAAGTATTTGATATAAATTTTTCGTTTTCCTGACAGACTCCATGGCAGCATACGTATCGGGAAATAACTCGCCTTACACAAAAGGGTGGGCAGGTGCTGAACAAAAGTTTAATTTTACTCTGTCAACCAGACAGGACTTGTAAACCAAAGTAAACAGAAGAAAGAGCCGCCGGCTCAACACAATAGCGAGACAAAAAAGTATTTATAGAGGACCAGGACGCTGCTCTACAAATCACTTCAGGGGAGACGTGTCTGGACACTGCCCAGGACGTAGAGACACTCCGAGTTGAATGAGCCATAATCGCCACTGTGTAACGCTCCTGCGTTTTATGTATGATGTGGATTTACAGCTGCAGAAATATTCCACTTCAGTAGTCATGTAGAGAAACGCTGAGACACCAATCCCAACTCCCAAAGACTCATCATGTGTGGATGATCTCAATTCAGCAAGTAAATACACACACTCAATAAGATGTTCCTGGAGTGATCTATGTATATAGTAGTATAGAGGTGATAGGCTGAAGAGACAGGTTGAGTTGAGACGATAGGTGACAGACACTTGAGAGGAATGTTCTTGAGAATGAGATAGTAACAGGTGGGATGCAGATAGGTTAGCAATCATGTATGGTAGCAGATGATAGAATAGCAGGTGAACATACAGGAGAGACCAACCCAGTGCAAGAGCAGATGATAGTAGGCTCAAGAGCTAGCAATCTAGATGTAGTAACAGTCCTTAGTATGCAGAGCTAGACAGTGTAAGCTTTAGTATGAAGGTTATTGAGGTTTCCCCTGTGGGGTACT
The DNA here is from genome assembly GCF_965119305.1 of Pelophylax lessonae. Taxonomy (NCBI): domain Eukaryota; kingdom Metazoa; phylum Chordata; class Amphibia; order Anura; family Ranidae; genus Pelophylax; species Pelophylax lessonae. Next base: position 407,449,748 of record NC_138771.1, on the reverse strand, counting down.
TATCACTAGTAGCAATGTAGCAGAGGAGAGGTTCGACAAGAGCGGATGATCCGGTAGAGGGATACAGGGATCAGCGCAGCGTAGTTCCGACAGCGAGGTATGCTTGCAAGCATGAGAGCTTCAAGACAGGTTAGCATCAAGGCACATCTAGGCACACAACAGGTTGAACGAACACATGTGAGTGAGAGCTAGTGATTTAAATAGCTGTTCAGTCCGGCGCTCAGTGATGATGTCAGCACTCTTAAAGGGAAACACACCTATATGTGCTTCATCTATCTAGGTAGATGGAAAGCACCCGGAAATGATGTGATAGGAGGCACTGAGAGTGCCAGAACCTTACACACTGGAGGGGTCAAGCCCTTAGCCCTGTAAGCCCATTGGATAGTTTGGATGATCCAAGAAGAGATGGACCTTAAAGAAGCCCGAAGACCCTTGTTCTTTCCACTGAAAGTGACAAACAAATGATCTGACTGTCAAAAGGAGACCGTAGCTTCCAGATACTGCTTGAGGCAATTTCCAACATCCAGCGGATGGACAGAAGAATCTTCTTCTTGCCTAAAAGGTAGGCAGAACTATTTCCGTGTTTTCATGAAAAACTGATGTAACCTTCGGTCTAGCCTCCAGCATAGGGATTAATACTACCCTGTCTGGAAAGAAGGTTAGAAAGGGCTCCTGTGCCCCTAAAGCTCCGATTTCGGAGACTCTCTTCGCCGATGTAATGGCTACCAGGAACACGGTCATCAATGTCAACTCCTTGATGGTAAGAGTTTCATCTGTGTCACGTAATCGTTGTGATAGAAAGTCCAGAACTAAGGGGAGATCCCACTTGGGAAACCTTGGCTTCTTCTGGGGCCTGAGTCTCATTGCCCCTTTGAAGAATTGTCGGACTAGCGTATGGGTAGCCCAAGAAATGCCGGTAAAGGCTGGCTGAAATAGCCGACACCTGAACTCTCAGAGAACTCACTGATAGAGGAAGATCTAGACCAGACTGTAGAAAGCTTAGCACATCCTGAATCCTGATGGATGAATGAGGGTTGAACCTAGTGGCCAGATGCGAGGAAAATCTTGACCAAATTCTCTCATACACTTTATTAGTTGAACTCCCTCTGGCACTCAAAAGTGTAGAGATGGCCTCTTCAGAGCACCCTAAGGCTTGTAGCCTTCCCCTTTCAACAGCCAAACCTTCAAATGCAGCCGGGCTGGACAAGGATGCAATATGGTGCCTTGAGATTGTAGATCTTGCCTGAGAGGCAGCAGAATCGTTTCCTGAACGCTGAGAAGTGTTAGAAGAGGGAACCAAGGCCTGTTGGGCCCGAATGGAATCACCGCCACTATTTCCGCTGCTTCCGACCTGAGTCTCCCGAGAAACTGAAGGATTATGGGAACTGGGGGAAAGGCATATGCCCTGTTGAACCTCCAACAATCCGTGAGGGCGTCCAACCCCAGAGCCTGAGGATCCCTGAACCTTGCACAGTATTTTTTCAACCTGCGGTTGCGAGGAGAGGCAAACAGGTCTACCCCTGGGGAGAACCCCAGGCTCAGGATCCACTCGAAGACCTCCTCGTGGAGAGACCACTCATTGTTGTCCAACTGCACACGAGATAGAAAGTCGGCTTGGACACCTTGGACTCCCAGAACATACACTGCTGACAGGTCAGACAGGTCAGACAAGTTCTTTTGAGCCCAGACCCTAATTGGCTCCACCTTTCGCAGCAAGGACCAACTGCGTGTCCCTCCTTGCTTCCTTATGTATGCGACTGCTGAGGTGTTGTCCAGTCTTAGCATCACTGGAAGATCTTTTGTCAAGTGAGGGAACGCTTTCAGAGCTTGAAGGGCCGCCAGTAGCTCCAGAATGTTGGACATTATCCCCTGGGAGGGGAATTTCCATTTGCCCTGAGCCACTTCCGAGAGGCAATGAGCCCCCCAACCTGTGCTGCTGGCATCTGATGTTATCACAACCCATGAGGTCTGTACAAGAGAATGGCAGCACAGAAGATACTCCCGCTGCAGTCACCATGAAAGACTTGCTCTCATGGCTGGGGTCAGGAAGATGGTATGATCCAAATGCCAGGTGTCTCATTGACGAAGAAAGCCTTTTTGGAAAGGCCTCATTCTCCATAGGGCCCACTTTACCATGGGAGCTACAGCCACCATGGTCCCGATTATTCTCAAGCACTGACGCGCTTGGGGGTGAGGTGATGCGAGGGCATGGAGAATCCTGTCCCTGACCACCGTGATTTTCTCCTCCGGAAGGGACACTGTCGCTGTCAGTGTATTGAACAAGGCCCCGAGGTAGACGAGAGACTTGGTGGGAATTAGATGACTTTTCTCTAGATTTAGCAGCCACCCAAACATCTGAAGGGTGGATACCACCTGGTCCAGGTGCTTCAACAGCTGAGATTTGTCTTGGGACAAGAAGAGCAGATCATCCAAGTAATGATGTAAGTGAAAGCCCTTTGTTCTCAATAGAGCTACCACAGCCAGCAAAACTTTCGAGAAGGTTCGTGGAGAAGTGGAGAGCCCGAAGGGGAGGCAAGTGAACTGAAGGTGTAATTAATTGACGGAAAACTGGAGGTATTTCTGGAAATCTTCTGCAACAGGGACATGGAAATAGGCGTCCTTTAAGTCTATAGACACCATCCAGTCCGCAGGTTGGACCGCCTGTTGAATAGAAAGAAGAGTTTCCATCTTGAACCTTTCCTTTCTGATGAATTGATTTAGAAAGGTCAGATCGATGACTGGCCTCCATGTTCCGTTTTTCTTGCGAACCAAGAAAAGAGGGGAGTAGATTCCCTGGCTGCACTCTGGTCGTGGTACGGAGACGACAGCCCCTTGAGAAACTAGTGACTCTATGTAGGAAAATAGTGCCTGGCGCTTCTCTCCTGAGGGTGGCAGGGAGGTAGGAAGAAACCTTGATCTTGGAGTTTCTCTGAAAGTCCACTTGTGCCCGTACGTGACTGTCCTGACAGTCCAGGAATCTCGGATTGAGGCCGCCAGGACATGCCGGAAGTGTAGCAACCGAGCCCCCACATGTCTGAGCGGGCCCAATCTCAAAAAGACTTGGTCGTATCACGTTCACCAGAGGGGACGCTCTTAGAAGGTTTCCGCGAGGAGGTTTGTCATGCTCTCCAGTTGTGACCAAATTCTCTGCCAGGCCTATAGGTACGTGCTTCCCTGGCATGGTCAGGAACATACCTTCTGGGTTGTCCTTTCCTTGGATTGAGAGGGTGTCGATCCTGAGGGAGAAACCCAGACCTGCTGCACCCAGCCCTGGTTATCGCCTCATCCAGCTTATTCCCAAAGAGGGAGGAGCCTCCAAAAGGAATACGGCTTTAGACTTGTTTGAAAGCTGGGCAAAGGGACGAGATTCAAGATGTTTTACATCTTCTTCCTTGAAAGGATATAACCGGGACATTTTGGAAAGCATGGAATTCTTCCTTTCCACTTTATTCCATTCTTCAGTAATAATGTCCCCTAATTCAGTAATGTCCCCTAATTCAGTAATGTCCCCTAATTCTTCAGTAATAATGTCCCCTAATTCACCCAAAAAAACGGAAGTTGAGTCGCTCTTTGCAGAGCTGCTTAAAGAATCTCTTCTGTTTTTGGCGGAGAAAACAGTCGAGTCTTCCCAATTCAGGGTCTTTCTTACCGCTCTGACTAAGGTGGGGACGAGAGCATACTCTAACCCCAAGCAGGGATCTTCAATCTCTGAATCACTCTCTGACAGGTGACTAGGTTGAGAGGTTTCAGGATCTTCCCTAGGCTGTCTTCCAAGGGGAGGGCTTGGAGGAGTCACTTCTGGGCTCTGCGCCTGACCTACTCCCACGTCTGCCAGGGAATCCTTGACGACCCTCTTGACTAGGGCCTCCAGTCGCTGGTCTGGATTGTCCCTCTCTCCCGCAGCTTGAGAGAAGCATTTGTCACACATTGACTTGCTTTCAGGGACACGTGCACCACAACCCCAACAGCCCACTCTATCTGGGCATCGTGAGGGGCCCGCTGAGGCAGATGATTTCCCACGATGATGGGAGCCTGACTGTGACCTCCGAGCAGATCTCGAGGAGGAGTGCCGGTGGTGAGAACTTGAGCGATGCTCACTCTTGCGTGAGGAATGCCATTCCGACCTAGGAGGGCTGTAAAACAAAGGAACAAAGCAAGACAAACAGGGAGCCAGGACATAAATGATGCCCTAATCCCCCCCTCTCTACACACCCCAACCCCCAAGCCCCGCATACCTATTAAGGGTGGGCTGAGGGTGAGGAGGCTTCCATCTGGCGCTGACCTGCAGGGATGAGCCGTACAACGGGATCAGAGAGGAAGAAAGAGGAGAGGGGGAATAACTCCCAAAAGCCTGGGGCCAGTACTCACCAGGAAGACCATATGGGCAAATGCAGAGCAGCAGTGGATGCCGCAGGTAGACACACCGAGAAACCGACAGCAAAATACAGACTTCCAGCAACAGAGTGTATGATCTACACACTCTGCTGACACCTGAAGGGTTTTCAATATGGCACCCGCTGACATCATCAAGCAGCGCCGAAAAACCCTACTGCACATGCTCCACATCGTCACTGAGCATGTGCGAGAACCAAGCCTCGTTCTGAGGCGCCCGCACATGCTCAGTAGCCCTAGCCACCAGGAAATAACAGGAAATAAAGTAAGAACATACAAAACCAGCTGAAATAAAAACTTAAGCTGCCATGGAGTTAAACAAATATGACAGGCAAGGAGTACTCACGACCACCAACGAACCGCTAGCCACCAGGGATGGATGAGCATACAGCACACACCGGACTTCATGATTCTTTAAGGGTACAGGCCACCCGCAGCAGCTGGGCTTTTTGGCCAAGGTGCACGTCAGAAGAATCTTCGCCCCCGCTCCATACCCCGCAACAGCTGGGGCTTATTGGAGAACTCAATACCCGAATGGTAGAGACATCCATCTCCTGGGATCCATCTTCAGGTAGGATACAGGTAATCCATTAGGAGGACAAAAAAGGAACACGTGTGCTGAACAGGTGCAAAGATTTATGGGAGTGATGTCCTATGGGTAGGTTTGGAGGCGGGGCCAAACCCGATACGTATGCTGCCATGGAGTCTGTCAGGAAAATATGTTTTCCTCAAGACATATATGTTTTCCTCTAGACATGTAAAGAGTGCCCACCTGTCCTCTCTGTTGACCTTAAAGTGAACAACTCAACACCAAGTTCACAATATGGATCCCTTATGCGTTTATACATGTTGATTATATCCCCCTCAATCTCCTCTTTTCAAGAGAGAATAAATTCAGTTCCTCTAATCTTTTCTCATAGCTGAGCTCCTCCATGCCTCTTATCAGTTTGGTTGCCCTTCTCTGCACTTTCTCCAGTTCCTCGATATCCTTTTTGAGAACTGGTGCCCAAAACTTACCTGCATATTCCAGATGAGGTCTTACTAATGATTTGTACAGGGGCAAAATTATATCTCTCTCTCTGGAGTCCATGCCTCTGTTAATACAAGAAAGGACTTTGCTTGCTTTGGAAACCGCAGCTTGGCATTGTATGCTATTATTAAGCTTAGGATCTACCAGAACACCCAGATCCTTCTCCGCTGTGGATTCCCCCAGTTCTATCAAATCATTTCATGTACAGGTGGAAGGATCTATCTATAATCTACTATAAATATCATGATGAGTACTAGCCAGTAGATCATATAAAGAAAACATATTTTTGGGGACAGAATGTGTTTTTTAGCAACTTTAAACTCTAAACTCATAAATGTACTGTTATCAGGGTTACACATTTTTAGAGTACTTATAATCAAATGTGTACAGTTCTAAATATATTAACTGTTAGGAAATTCCCCATATTAAAGTGTCTGTAACCCTTAAAAAAAATACATTAAAGCATGTTAAATAGCACAGTGCTTGTGCTATGTAATTTGTCCCTTTGTAAAATGTATTATACCTGCCTGATCCTGCCTGTTCCTGTGTCACCCTGTCTCTGCTGACCACGATATTCATGGCTCCTGATCCATGATACAGTGGCCAGCTTACATGCCTCTGTCATCACGCTCTCTCCTCTCTGCTGTCTCTTCCTCTCCCCATCCCTCCCTGACTGTCAGTTCCCATGCCTGTGTGTGAAAGCGATCCCCCTTCTTGCCCCTTCCCTCCTACTGCTCTTCCCTGTCACTTGAAATAAAATTAGCTTGCATCTCCTTTGTTTTATCAGGATCTAAACTACTAGATGTTCGTTTTTTTAAAACTCTAATCGTAAATGCCTTATCTCACAGCGGTCACATGTCCTTCCTCTGCTGGCCGGCTGATGTCAGAGGGTTAACTCAGCCCCTCTCTCTGCATTCCTTACATGGGAAGATTGAGCAGAGGAATGTCACTGACAGCAAGTCATCGCTGTGAGATAAGGTAATTACAATTACAATTTTTAAAAAAGGGACACATAGTGCTATATACCTTGATTAAACAGAGGGGATGGCAGTGTTTTATCATCCTGACTTTACAACCACTTTTAAGCATTCTTTGAGATGAGCTATGTGTGACCCTTGGCAAAGTTAATTAATGTTACCCCTTCCAATGTTCTCCCAATCAGTTCAGCAACCAGTTTTGTTTGTTATTAGCACAGCTGTATTAGAGTATAAAAACAGAAAAGTGGTAAGCTTTGTTTTCACCATTTCAGCTTTGGCAGCAGTACAGAGAATTTTAGACTGTATCTCCAGTCGATACTTTTGTATTTTTATATACAATAGGGAAGAGTCCGGTTCATATTGTTATCTTTGTTCTTTTGGAAATATTTGGTCACTAATTTTGTGATTTTTCCACTATTGTCACTGGGACAGAAAAGCTGGCCATACATAGTTAAGGCTGAACAGAAAAAATCTAACAGACTCCTCAATCCACACTATACAGTGCAAATGGATGAGTCTCTAGCTGCTTTTGTATTCTGACACCTGGTACATGAAATGGCATCTGCTTCTGAGTGGCTGACAATTTTCGGTCTTCATCCTTTGATCTTTTTAATCAAAAGATGTTGGAAGGGAGGGTAACGATGGTGAGATGAATCAAACAAAAAAATCTGTGCAACTAAGATGTGTCTCCTTAGGAACAAATAATAAATCTAAAGTACCCGCTATTACAACCTATGCTTATCACTGCATATCCCAATAAAACATAAATACATCAAATATTGCAGCACTACACACACATAATAAGAAGACACTGATTTACACTTAAAATGTGCAAATTATGCTGAATCATAAGGTGCATGCAAAATATTAAAGTGCTAGAAAAATGTGCTACAAAAAGAGAAATGCAATCAATATTAGTGTAAACGAATCACTCATAAAGTGCACTAATTAATAAATGTCCATATAAAGTGCATGAAAGTTCATAAAATATTTTCTTCAAATCCAAAAGTGCAAAACTTGGCAGCAAAAAGGTGCTTAGAAAAGTGCTTGTGCTTTCTTCACCAAAAATGTATGGCCTCTCACCTCAGGGTTAGACCTGTGTTTCACCCCAAGGTCTCATCAGCTGTTCCCCTGAGGGGATATAATGAGCCACACCACCATATCTGGAATCCTTCCTCTGAATGACTTTCAACACAGGACTAGTCTCCACTCATTTGGCTATCACCAAGCTCATAAGTACTTGAAAAAAGAGGGAGAAATCTAGTGCTCTCTGCATAAAATCTATTTATTAGCAACAAAATACCAATTTTCCACTCACAAAATCGGCACATGAAGCTGTGCGGACTTTCCTCATGTATCTGTTAATCGAGCTGGCCGCCGAGTCTCGTCAGACTGGAGATCTCTGCCCCTATAGTTAAATGATACATATACCACAATCGACTTCTTCAGTAGGGGTGTGTAGCACTGCACTATTTGAGGGTGGCGATAGTGGCACCCAAATAGCAGATTCCCGAGGAGCAGTTTAAAATTTGCATAGTGTATGGCCAGCTAAGTAATTAAAACCCTAAACTTTACAGTTATCAGTGAAACAGGCGGTGAAGGGAAATCTTCCAATGGGGAGACCTGTTCTGGTGATAATGGTCTAAGAGGGATTTCCCCTCAACTTTGGCTCAGTGTAAGGATTGCTTGTATTAAATTGAAGCTGGAGTGCTTAGAAAAAAATACAAATCACATATACAGTATGCCTTCTTTATCTGCCAATGTCATAGTAAATATATTAATGTAAAAATGTAGCCAGGAAAAGAGTTGCAGCCTCTGTGATAAATATTCTTTGCTCCCCATTTCTATGCTGTCACTTCCCTTATTCCTGCTTTCTTCCTCTTTACAGACATCAGGCCCTACGAAGTGATAATACTGTAACTGAAATTCCACACATATGCAGACAGTAATGAGAAGCTCAGAGAGAGCGTTTCCCCACTTCTCATTGTGTAATAAATGACTGCCATGGAGGTGACTTGCAAGATGCCAGGCAAACCAGTGAGTTTTAAAAAGAACAACCAATAACAAGGGAATAGTGGGTAAAGCCACGTGGATCATCCCTATATTCCTCTTGCTATTTGTACATCTAGAACTGCTGGTGTATAACATAAATACACCTCTTTTAATTTAGAGCCATTGACATTAAAAACTTCAAACAACTGTTTCAGAATATGGAAACTATGGAGTAACTATGGGGGACATGGGAGAATGTATAATCTGACAACAGAGGGAGGACCCTCACCTTGCTATAGAAAAAGGTCAGGAAAGTAGATCCTACTTTCTCAAAAATAGAGGACTTTGTAGGTACAAAATAAGGCAGGTATATAAAAAATAACAATCTCTGGGCGTGGCTTGGCACGTGGATGAGATGAACGCAAACTAGAGGAGCTCCTGTGGGTTAGCGGCTGTGAACATGTCTCTCTGTACCTCATGCACCCAAGAATGGGCAGATTAACCCACCAAACTACCCAGACACAATCTTATCCCTCCTCGGCAGCCAATACCTCCAGAAACATATTGGAGCTTTTCAAGAATCAGGCTCCTTCCCGCTGCAGCGTGGCTGGAGGCAAGATGGCGCCGACTCACCCGGAGGAGCATTTCAGTGAGGACTCCCAGTCTGCACAGGAGGATTTGGGTAGGAGATTCTCCCATTCTGATCCCCCTCTCACATATGCAAATATGTCAGGCATTGCAGCCGACATAAAAAACACATTCTTCACTGCCATTTCAGACTTGAAAACTAACTTACTGGTCCTTACTGAAACGATGGCCTTGATCGAGGCGGCTGGAAAACACAAGGGAAAGGTCATATTAAGGCTGGAGAGGATGACAGCAACACATTCCCCTCATTTTGTTGAAATTAACCCACACCTAGAGGACCTAGATAACAGGGGGCGTCGGAAAAACATAAGAGTAAGGGGATCCCCAAATCCGTTGAGAATGACAACATAGTCCCTGCATTACAAAGAGTGTTTAAAAGCCTCTTAGAAAGGCCTGAAGATACAGAAATTGAATTTGTGTGAGCTCATAGAGCCCCCCGGGCACGTGATCCTGACACCATGCCACCACAAGACATTATCAGTTGCCTACAAAATTTTGCTTTAAAGGAGGATATTATGCGCAAGGCACGACGGAATGAACAGATTATTTTTAATGGAGAAACTATTATGCTGTTCCATGACCTTTCCCAGATCACCCTAAAAAACCACAGGGCCCTAAGACCACCTTTGGAGAAGCTCCGCGAGAAAGACCTGAAGTACATGTGGCGCTTCCCATTCGCATTAGTGGTGACCCATAATGGACGCCAACACTCCCTAAGCACGCCAGAGGATTTACCAGACTTATGAAACTCCCTACAATTGGGATTGATTGATCTACCAGAATGGTACCAAGACTTTCTTTTACCACCCCTGGAAAGAAGCCCCTGATAAGCGTCAACCTAAAAAGATGAAAATTAACCGCCATGGTGGATCGCTCACAGACACCCTAAGTACAAGAGCTCAGTCCTCCAAGGCTCTGGAGGAGATCTGACTCTAATGCATGCGGCAAACACCATTCACCACGATTTCAACACGCCACTTGCCTTTTGAACCACTTTCTAAAATTATGTAAGGTTCGCACAACCTTTAAGCCTAGCATGTTATCTAGTTTTAAAGCGTAATAAGTTCTTTCGGTCTCTCTTGGCCTACCTGCGTTCCCACATTCCTCCTTTACTCTCGTTAGTGTTTTTACTGCTAGTTGTTTGGGGACTACTCCAAAAATAGGTGTGTTACTTAGCTTGGCAGCCTCTGTAGCAGTCACAATGGTGGGCAAGGGGGTTGATTGGTTCCCTCTCCTTTCCATGGTTAATTTTGACGGTTTAATACATTCTTGGTGCAGGGTTGACCAATCAGCTTTAATCTTAACACTCCATGAGCTGCAGCCCGCAAACCTCCACTCACATCGCAGTTTACCTTTTATCAATGGATCAACTAAAGATCGACGGGTCCCTTTCGGACAGTGTACTAATTATGAATGGTACAAGACATGGATGTCCCCTGTTGCCCCTCTTGTTTATATTGACACTTAAACTGTTTATTTGGACAGTAGTAGTTGAAAAGGTGATACAGGGGTTCGAGGTGGCAAATAGAGAATTCAAATTCACTGCCTTTGCTGAAGGTCTATTGTTTTTTTCTGACAAACCATCACACCTCCATACCCACCCTACTGAAAGAATTTTCCCTGTTTGGTTATATATCCAGTCTAAAAATACATTTTGCAAAGTCTAAATTACTATACCAACCGAAAGCCTCAGAAACATACAAGAAAATTGCCCATGTAAATGGGAAGCCACAGCTCTTAAATACCTAGAGGTGCGGCTAACCCCACAGATTCAATCGATATATAAACTAAACTTCATACCGTTCCTCAAAACATTCGAAAAAGACCTACAGACCTGGAAGCATGGATTCATGAAAAATCATTCTTGCCAAACCAATCTATTAACCTTCTACGATGAAGTGAGCTGCCACCTAGATAAAGGTAAGCCTGTGGATGTGGTGTATCTGGACTTTGCAAAGGCATTTGACACCGTTCCCCACAAACGCTTACTGTACAAACTAAGGAATGTAGGTATGGACCATAGGGTGAGTACCTGGATAGAGAACTGGCTCCAGGGGAGAGTCCAGAGGGTGGTGATAAATGGGGAGTACTCGGATTGGGCGGGTGTGGAAAGTGGGGTCCCCCAAGGTTCTGTCCTGGGACCATTCCTGTTTAATTTATTCATAAATGATCTAGAGGAGGGGATATCTAGCACAATCTCAGTATTTGTGGATGACAATAAACTAAGCATGCCAATATCTTCTATGCAGGATGTGGAAACCTAACAAGCGGACCTGAACAAAATAATGGGGTGGGAAAATACATGGCAGATAAGGTTTAATGTTGAAAAATGTAAAGTAATGCACTTGGGCATCAGAAACACAAAAGCAAGCTACTCACTGGGGGGGGGAAACCTGTGGGTGAGTCTAGGATGGAAAAGGACCTGGGGTTACTGGTGGACAACAGGCTTGGCAGTGGCATGCAATGCCAAGCCGCTGCAAGCAAAGCCAATAGAATACTGGCATGTATAAAAAAGGGGATTCACTCCAGAAATAAAGAGATTATTCTCCCACTCTAAAAGACTCTGGTCCGGCCACATCTGGAGTATGCTGTCCAGTTCTGGGCACCGGTCCTCAGGAAGGATGTGCTGGAACTGGAGATTCCAGAGGAGGGCAACAAAAATAATTAGGGGAATGGAGGGCGTCGGCTATGAGGAAAGACTTACAAGCACTGAACTTATTCTCTCTGGAGAAGAGGCGATTGAGGGGAGATATGATATCAATGTACAAATACTGTACTGGTGATGACCCTTGCATAAGGAACAAAGTTTTTAAAGAAAGGGAATATAATAAGACACGTGGCCACTCACTAAAACTAGAGGAGAAACGGTTTAACCTTAAAATACATAAGGGGTTCTTCACTGTCAGAGCAGTAAGGATGTGGAATTCTCTTCCACAAGCAGTGGTATCAGCGGGGAGCATTGATAGTTTAAAAAAACTATTAGACGGGCACCTTAAAGACCACAACATACAGGGGTATGCCGGTCTAAGGCATGAAACTCCAGGGCTGAAAATGAGTCCCTCTCCGGCCCTGATATACATTCCTTCCTTCCTCCAACACATTTTCTTGCACAACTTCAGCTGGCACACTGATTGTGCATCTGACAAAAAGCTCTCAGTCAGATTTAGAGCGTAGCCTGTTATGGGCAGGAGCCCAAGGCCCCTTGATGTGTAGCAAAAAGGTCAGTCACCCTTCAGGCACTGCCAGGCCATCTAGCTGCAGCTGCCTATTTCACTAGCCCTCCTGACTAACTTCTCCACAGTCCTCCCCGACTTACACTCTCGCCACAGTCCTCCCAGACTGCACACTCAGCAGCCTACCTGGCTGACTTCTCAGGAGATCTCCCGGACATGCTGACTTGCTCCTTCTGTACTCATACTTGCTCCTGTGCCTCCAGGATAGGATTCCTCTGTGTGTTGTAGATGGTACCTCCAGCATCTATGCCCCAGGCCCAAAGTTATCCCCCCCCCCAGACTAGGGGGTGCTCTCAAGGGCCATGGACAGCCTCCTCAGCACTTCATCTTCCCCTGCTAGCATGACTCATGCCTATTTATGAGGTGCCTACCCCCTTCCAGACCCTTTTTGCTAGATATTAGTCGAGAACCTCATAAATATGGAAAGCAGGGGGAGGAATCATCTAGCCTCCCTGAGTTACTCAACCCTGACCCAGATTCAACCAAGGCCTGGCTTTCAGCCAAGCCAAGTTTTCCTACACTACAGCTTACTCTACAAAAAAAAAAACACCTATCTACATCTAGCACACTAGAGGGTGCTACACCCCTTTCCTTCTTTCCTTTAGACTGTACATACGTTCCCAAAATCTTATCTGATATGCTTTATCCCTCAGACCTCTCACCATGTTGCCTGTCTTTGAACTCATTCATCTTTTTGTAGGTGAGGTCTCCAGAACTGGACACAGTATTCTAAATGAGGTCCATCTAAAGAGCTAAATCACTACATGCCTCAGTGAGATGTGTCATGTACTGGTATTGACATTCTTTTTCATCTTTTGAGTGGAGAGCTCTGGAGCTGAGTATGGAAGCAATGATATGCAGAGGTACTGGGCTAACGGGTGGAAACTTGCTTGATTTAACTGTGATACACTAATTGCAGCGGCACAGAGGTTGAGTGCAGACTGTTGCACCATAATATATGAGTGCATGCCTTTGTTTGTGATTTTAAATAAAAAGTATTTTAACAGTATAATGCTATTTGAAGCATTGCATTTTTACTTTCTTTACATGCTCTCTGGATACAATGTGATGTGGATATTAGGGTGGTGAATCAGAGCTAAAATCTAATACCCCAGATACCCCACTAAAAGCACATTAAACTTGAAGTATGCTGTCCAGTTCTGGGCACCAGTCCTCAGGAAGGATGTGCTGGAACTGGAGAGAGTCCAGAGAAGGGCAACAAAAATAATTAGGGGGAAGGAGGACATCATCTATTAGGAAAGACTACAAGCACTGAACTTATTCTCTCTGGAGAAGAGACGATTGAGGGGGGATATGATATCAATGTACAAATACTGTACTGGCGACCTTAGCATAAGGAACAAACTATTCAGAGAAAGGGAATACAATAAGACACGTGGCCACTCACTAAAACTGGAGGAAAGGCAGTTTAACCTTAAAATACGTAGGGGGTTCTTCACTGTAAGAGCAGTAAGGATGTGGAATTCTCTTCCACAAGCAGTTGTATCAGCAGGGAGCATCAATAGTTTCAAAAAACTATTAGATGGGCACCTTAACGACCACAACATACAGGGGTATACAATGTACGGTTAACAGCAAACACACACACACATCATAGGTTGAACTGGATGGACTGATGTCTTTTTTCAACCTCACAAACTATGTAACTATGGAATCCCAAATATTTCTCTTGGTTTGGTCGAGCAGTCATTATTAAAATGTCAATCATCCCCAAAATACTATACTTACTCCGAACCTTACCTATAAAAATCCCACAAGCTTTTTTTAAAACCTTACACTCTACCTTATTTAGATTTGGGCATACAAAAGACCCAGAATTAAATTTACCTTATTGACCAGACCCAGGGAGGTGGGAGGAATGGGAATTCCAGACTCTCGCAACTACTACTATGCCTCGCACGTCACAAGAATTACTGACTGGCATTGCCACCAGGGCCTTAAAGACTGGGTACCACTAGAATCTGAATTGAGCCCTAACCCTTAAAGTTCTCTCCCTGGATCCCATGGCTGAGCTATCCCCTATCTTTGAGAACAAATCCCTTGTTTGGAACCACACTAGAGTTTTCCCACTCAGTAATTAAGCAGAATGATATCTCCTCCCCGCTAAGTCCTCTTACACCATTGGGGAACAATCCAGATTTCCCTCTGGGTCTGGTGAACCATCTTCTTTACTCCCCCTTCTTGGACAATTCAGTATTGGCCAAAAATTGTTTCCACAAAGGGCTAATAAAAGAGTTCAAAACCTTTAAATCAGATGGTACTGTTTCGCATTTGCCTCCTTGGACCTAGTTCCAGGTTGGCAGCTATGTGAACAACTCGCGCAGGTGTAATTTTATAAGACCCTTGACAGAGCTGGAGTCCGTGTGCCTAACTGGCGAACATTTCCAGAGGATCACTTCGGTTGCATACGCATTGATTCTGTGAACTGGCCTGCCTGCCTTGGACAGATTCAGAGAGAGCTGGTCGAGAGATTTACAACTGGATATCTCAGAAAAGCATTGGTATAAAGCCTCTGTTCTTTCCCATAAGTGTTCTCTTAGCACTAGAACTCAAGAGACTGCATTTAAAATACTTAAGAGGTGGTACATCACCCCGGTTACACTACACTCATGGTATCCCCAGACTGCTGACACCTGCTGGCACTGCCAGGAAAGCAGAGAAACCTTGCTGCATATTTGATGGCAATGTCACCGGATCTCCCCATTTTGGAGAGAGGTCAGAGAACTTATACCCCGCATTAAGGGGACTAACCTTAAACTTGATGCTGCCTGCTGCCTACTCCATGTCACAGACGCCCCCCTCAAGCGATACAAGAATTCTTTGACTAAGCATCTTTTGAACGCGGCAAAGTCGCCTTTTCCGCTATTATGGAAATCAATCGTACCCCATCTATTCGCGACTGATTGCAGATTATTTAGGCCTGTGACATGGAGGAGACCATTGACTAGGCAAATGACAAAGTTGACTGATTTCACTCAAACTGGTTCCTCTGGTACGCCTTCAGAAACTCTGGGGAGTTTGGAAATATAATGCCCACCAAATTAGTTTGACTGAGGCATCTGGGCCCCAAAGACCTCTGTAGGTTTATGTCATCTGTCAGGATTCATTCCATTTTGTTAATAAAGTATACTATACTTGAAGACTCTCCCTTAGTGAGCGCACTGCCCACACGGCGACACTATAACACATTTCCCTACCCTTTCCATTCCACCCCTCAACTTTCTCCATTACTCGACTCCTTTTTTCCCTTATTACTTTTTCCTCTCCTTTCTTGCTGCTTCTATCATTTCAATACTTGATGTGTTCTTCTATCGGTGATTTATATGAAACGTAGGTGGAAAAAAAACAGTTAGGATTTATCCATCTGGTACTTACAGACTCTTGAACACCATAATCCTTTAACTTGCCAAAACGGTATACTAGCACTGTCCTAGTGCCAAACTATTTATGCTACTACTCTTTTGTTCATCATTGATGTGAAAATATTTCTTTGTTTTCTGTATCTCTATCACCATTGTAAACTTCCTATATCTTTAATAAACATTTGAATGAGAAAAAAAATAACAATCTTTTTTACAAAATTCCTTAAAACATCATAAAATCATAGCAATACCCTCTACTTGTCAGTAGGTCAACAGATACCCAATCCAAGGCATGGATCCAGTCATGTGGAGTATATGGAAGTCCATCAACAGAAAGTAAGGTTCATATTTATGTGGATATCAGTGTGACGGTGGCGGGTATCAGACCCCTGGCCTTCTCATCCAACTCGTGACCAAAGACCAGGCAATCTCACACCCTGCCGTCACTTGCATAACAATGCCACTCTCAGCTGCACCCGGCACACAGATTTTCCAGCTTGCGGGACCACAATCTAGTTGCCAGTAGGCTGAGAGTGATTGTCACTGGGCTAATTAAGCAATTAACCCTTTCTCTGCCAACATCTCTACGTTATGATGAGCCCAGAGGACGCTCATAATTTTAGAAATACCAATTATGACTTTAGAATAATCATCTGTAACACGCACTGTCACCGCAGACAGGGATGTCCAGAGGATTTTATTCTAGACAGTAGCGCTCTTCAAGAGACAGGTTCTTTGGTAGCTTTGCATTAAGAGCTTAGTGACAAGATAAACACTTTTCAAAATAAGGTTTAATAAAAAGGTTAAAATTGGTGCAAAATAAAAATATTTACAGAAAAATGGGTTGCAAAGAAATAGAGACACAATTCAGCAATTTAGAAAAAATAAGATAAAGAATTAGAAATGAAATACTTGCATTCAAAGTCCTGAGTGGTATCAGAGTTTCAAAAGCTGAACATGTGTGATCGGTTCTCCACTTGATCGATGTTACTTCCTTGATGTAAAAAATGAGAACTGACAACTCATCTGCTTCTCCCCCTTTTCTCTGACCCGCAGGGGGGTGTCACCAGAGGTCCTTGACCAATAAACACAGGGGCCATGGGCGGCCCTGAGGCTCAGAAAATGCCAAGGAACCTCCCGATTAGACAGATTTATAACAGAATTCATATCTTGAAATATGTATGGGTTACATTCTTTAAACTGCTAGTTCCTCACTCTGCATGTGATTTGCTTTCAAACCATATCAAACATGAATATATTTTTATCATACCGGGAATATCCTATCGCTCTTTTCTGTCCCATGTGTGATAGGGGGATCATGCATGGTCTCGTTTTGTTCAGTATTTTATTTGGAATTCAAATATATACTTTCTAGAGACATATCTTGTTTGGGTTTATAGTTCTGAATTTGTGGGTAACTGTGGTCATTTTCCTAATGAACAATTTGGCTGTGGAATTACAACACAGCCTGGTCAGCCGTAGTGGACATCTGCCAGGATGGGCTGAGATAAGGTTTGCTAGTTTATGGCTTTACGACCTGTCTTCTGAGATAAGGTGTTCTTTGAAGCTCTGCATACTAATGTTAATTGGGGTGGGGTGGGGTGGGGGGCTGGTGAATGAGTGGCCTTTTGGTTGAAAACTGTCAGGCTACTGGAGTCACGCAAAATGGTTGCTTGACAAAATGGTGTCCCAGCACAGGATACCATTACAATCAGGAGTTAGGTCCAAAATTTCTCCATGTGTATAAGTCAACATGCTTGCTCGGGACTGATTGGGTGGGTGCTGATAAACCCTGAGAGTAAGGATCTGGGTGAGAGTAAATCCTGGGGGCGGACACAGGGGCCCCTTCAGAGAGAAATAGGAGGACATCAAATAGGCTCAGTTTCCACTGTATAACCTAACAAGATATTGTGCAGTGGGTTAAAAAAAAAAAAAAAGAAAACAACCCTTTGCTGAACCAGTTCCTAGCTTATCTGAGCCTTCTTAGAACATACAGTATTTACATACTGAGTTTTTTTTTTTTTTTTTCAGTAGTCCCCAAGCTCTACTCCCTGCAATCCATTGTTTCCATGCACTGGATTGATGATGGCTAACAAGCCTGAAATAGCTGTATGCAGTTCGGAAGTAAAGGCTCCAGTTAAGAAAGGGGTGTAAAGTAATCAATTGCATATACCAAAATGAGGAATCATTCCTTTATTTTTTGGACATGCGATGGAATGGGACATGCAATTACTTTTTGCTCTACCAAAGAAAAAAATAAAGTCAAACAGCTGAATGCACATTTTTAAATATATATACATGAACCAACTCACTGGACAATGATATAAACTATGTTTGCCAAAACATCCCACCAACTCACTATACAATGATATGGCATCACACTGATGATGAGGTGACACAAGCAGTTTTAAAGTTGAACTAGGATACAGTAAAGTCATCTTACTGACTAGGCAGAATTGTACATTTGTGAATTGTAAAATTGACTAAACACATTTTTCACAGGTAATTGTTTACAAATATGTGTTTTAACTGTATATTTAGCTGATTGTCTGGAATTGCGCTTTAGGTTTTAAAATACATATTTGGCCAAAAATAATAAAAATGTCACAACATTTACATCTATTTATTTTGTGTGTTATTTGGGATCATCAGATTTACATTCGTTTCTCCACCTATATAAAAGAGAATGAAAACTGACCTTTAGCTTAAATTAGTTATAAAAAAAAAAATAATTTTGACAAAGTATCATTTTATGAGATTGTTGTCAAGCTGTTACCGTGCACTCTAATAAGGGGGAAAACTACTTGTAAGGCAAAATGGATAGCTGCACTTGAACATTAGCCCCATGTTGCTTTTCTAGGATTGATGCTTCCTTTTTGGGCCAATTACTTTACAGGGTATGTGGATCATCAATCCCTTAAAACATCAATTTGGGATCCCCATTGGGTGGGTGCACTGTCACTAGCCCTCTGTACTCGGTGAACAGGTTAGTGGACTTTAGGATACCTTTCTATCAGTTCATTAATACATTGGATATAATATCGGTAAGCAAAGGTAGTAGACAACACAAGCATAATACACAAACAATAATAATTTGTAATACTAGTTACCAAAATATTATGCAAGGCAGGACATGAAGCATATGTTTTTTGGCCTGTCCATAAACCATAAAATATATAGACTCACCATTTTACCTCAATTGGAAATTTCTGATCTTGTCAATCCTTCTACAATTGAACCCATATATTTTGCACTATTGTATGTACTAGCACTGATTCGTATGTATCCTTTCCATCTCATGTGCATTATTTGCTAAAACTTCAAAAAAGCTTAATTTAAAAAAAACACAGTTGTATGCAAGTTTAGCAATCCTATTTATAGGTTGTATTTGTGAAAATAAATAGAGAGGTTGATTTAATAAAGATAAGAACATTTTGCTAAGCCTACTGAAGTTGTATTGACTTCAATCATCCATTTCTGTGCAAACAAGAAGTCTGATTTTGTACCTTCTCCTTTACATAACTGGTTCTCAAGGAGAACACTAATCTGGTTAAAATAAAATGTATAGGGATTTAGTCTGCGCTTGGATCATAAAACTAAAGCCCAGTACACACAATGATATTATCGGACAAATGATCGTCCGTTTTTTTTTTTTTTCATGCTTGTCTCCATATCGAAAATGAATAGGTTACTAAAGAGTAAAAATTCTTGTACGACAGAATAAAATATAGGAAGTGATTTTACGTATTTGTATTGTATTTTTGGATGAAAACTGTACTGATTAAATGAAAATCGTACAATCTGGTATCGTATGAGAAAAATTTTCATTTTTGTTCCTTTGTAAAATTTTGGGCGAAAGCTGTGTACTAATGATCAGATTATCGTAGATCGCTTTGAAAGCAGTTTTTTGGTACGATGTTCTGATTGTGTGTACCCAGCTTAAGACAAAGCATCCTACATAATATCCTGATACAAGATACACAGGCTATATAAACAAAAAGTGTGGATCTAAACTCTTCTACACTCTTTAGAAAGCAGTATGCTCAGTATGCAGAGGACATCTCAGCTTCACACCCCAGTGGGATAATTATTTTATGAAAGAAATAACGCAAGAGAAGCACTCCCAATAACATAAAACCAGATAAAACATCTTTATTAAGTTAAAGTATTGCCCTTATACAGTATGTCATAAAATTAACAGGGCTGCAAAAAGCCACATGCATTTCAGAATCCAAGATAGCTGACACGCATCCTGGCTCCACCGGGGCTGGTCGTCCTCTTGAATTCAGAATATTATGTAGCAGCGCTGCTAATTTTATGACATGTAAGTGCAATACTTTGTTTAAAAAAAGATTTAGATGTTTTACGCTATTAGGAGTGCTTCCCTGGCTTTATTTCTTTCTTGGAATAATGATCCCACTAGGGTGTGGAGCTGGGTTGTCCTCTGTATATGGAGTGTACCGCTTTCTAAGGTGTGTGCAGGAATTTTGTGCTGTGTTCCATCACGGGAAAGCTTAAATAATTACAGCATTTGTGACCAGTCTATGCATGAAGCTCATATAATTCTGGTAAGCGGCCTTATGTACACAGTGGTGGTGTGCAACTCATTCTCTGTCTACAAGATCCATTGCACTGGAACTAGCCTATAAGTCCTCTGTTCTACAGCATTTTTTTAGGTCTATGTGTGGACTGTATGAAGTATGGGTTTTCACTTATGAATTCCACATTCCTATTTGCACTTTTTGTAGTCGGTACATTAATATTACATTTGTGTCTCTCTATACTGAATTTTGGCACTTTTCAATATTGTGTGCCAACACCAAGTTTTGGAATTTAAACTTTTTATGCTATGTTGTGTTTTGGATGAGTTGCAAGGTTTACACTTAATTTTTGTGCATATCATTTTTCATTTATATAAAAAAAAAATACTTACTTTAGTAAATCATTCTCAGTTATCCTTAATGAACAGTTGGCCACTGAAGTATTAAGGAATAATTTGCATGTCTCCCTACTATCCTAAAAAACAGGAACAATCTGCCCCTTTTTTTGATGTGTGAGGAAGTGATGATATATGAATACCTTCTGCAAGAAGACATTGAACAACTATGCTGAACCCTTCTAGCAGAAGTGTTACGATTCTAACAGGTGACTAATCCCTGTCTTTTACTGAGTTTACTTTTATCATTAAAACAGGAACCAGATGTGGGGGTTGGTTGGCTTGGTTGGCTGATTATACATATCAAGTGTGATATTGGAATTATACCTAATCCCTGGATTCCAAGGGATATGTGACTAGTGAGTGCTCCCATTAAATTCAGTACAGCAGATGATACCTATTCTTCTATGGGGATAGTTCAAGGATTACTATTTCACAGCATGGATTCTGAATGACTGAATTTAAATTACTTTTGTAAATAACACTGATATAATAATGGAAGTCAGGAAAGATATGATCACTTTGCATGTCATTTTATTGTTGTCATTAACAAAACTGAGAATTATAATGACACTGATACCAGTCTCAGTACTTTCCCAAGCACTATTTGCAACCAGTTGTGATTTTCTACTTATTAGATGTCTAATTAGACAACTAAAAATTAGATTGGGGGAGCATATAGACAATATAAAGAAGGGATTTAAATATCACAGTGTATCAAATCATTTTCGTTTAAAACATAATAGCAACCCCCACCTTTTATCATTCTGCGGTATTGATATAATTGAGCCACACTGGAGAGGCAAGAACATGCGTATTGCAGTATCTAGGAACGAGTCCAAATGGATTTATGAATTATGTACTTTACAGCCAAAAGGGTTAAACATAGACATGGACATAAATTGTTTCATATCTAATCCATAAATCGCACCTGAAACATAGAGGTCCTTTTTTTAATTTTAATTAAATCTAATTTTATAAATTTTTTGCCTGGTTTTATAATGGTTCCTTAAAAATAGTTTTATATTGTGATATTTTATAAAAATATATAGAAATATTTAAAATAATAATAATAAATAATAAAAACATTTTAATATTTTAATATTTAAATAAATAAAAACAAAATAATTGATAATAAAATTCAAGGGATCACTATTTTATATATATAATTTTAAATGAAAAATGTTTTGGTATTTAAGTAAGAGAAATATTGTTTTATAAATCGTATAATATTTTAAATTATTTTTAGTAAATAAAGTAAGTAATATGTACTGTATATAACCTATTGTGCTGATGGAATGTCAAGCGGAGTTCTTTTACGGCAAAGTAACATTTAACCACAAAAAAAAACAGTTGGGGATGCCCCATTTAAAACTCTAGTACGGGGACACAGAGGCCTCCTTCCGGTATACCAGCGGAGAGGAGGAGACTTATACGCCCATGTAGAATCCCGCAGATAAGTAGGCTCGGTTTTAAATAAACCTGCTGTATAAATAAGAGCAGAGGGGAAGTGCGTCCACAGCCTTTGAGAACGTCACTGAATATGACGAAACGCGTCAGTACGTGGACCGCACAGCGTAACTCACGTGACTTACCATTGGAGCGCAAGCCGGATTTACCTCCGCTCGCCACTCTGCATGGTTGTACTGATCGTCATGGGCATCAGCACATTGGATCCTTGTAGGAACCTGCTGTAATTGTTGTTAAACCTTTGAATTCTTTGGGAATAAACCTTAAACTTTAATCTACAATATTACACTATCTGGAGTTTTCTTCTTCTCATTTTTCTATTACCTGAGCTGCTTTATGGAACGTTGAGGAGAGAGCCAACGGCGTAGGAGGATTTTAAAGGGAACTTACCATTAAGCGTGATAGGTCTCAATATTATAAAATATATGAGACCCACTTCATCTGGTAAGTTACCCATCATATAAATTACTGCACAGGAAGAAGGCTTCAAGCACCTGCACTTTACCAGTCACTATATTGCATTTTAAAAGGGCACTTGCACATTTACTCAAGAAAAGGATTTTGCACAGATGTTTTTGTTTATAATTTGTATTTTTCTGGAATTTTTTTATTACACAAGGAAAACCTTTATTCATTAATTAATTTATGCACGGACTTGTAGATATTGGAAAATTGATTGCACAATTTATTTGCACATTTGCACTTATATTTGTGGGTTTGCAGATATACATATATATACCATTGCACAGATTTATATTTCATGTTTTTTACATAATTTCTATATTTTAGCAAGCGCTGTAGATAGCCCTAATATTAGGACTATTTTTTTTCAATTTTACCACTTTTATACTACTGCTGCTGCTACTTTATAATTTTACATAAATTTTACACATATTTCACATATTTAAAGGTAATTTATATTTATATTTAATAAACATCAACTCCTAGGCGCGGGGAGTATAACTTTTTTTTTTCTTCAAAAAAGGATACTTGCTTTTATTAGATGTCTGTTTATTTATCAGTAATACAAGTGGAAGAGAAAGAAAACCATGCTCTTTCTCAGCAAGTCTTTAGCAAATTGAAAACGATTTTTTGGTAAGTGGGGGTGCACAAGATAATTTACGGTAATATTTGCATGTGTTTAAATGTAGAAAATATACCTTGGGTCCTAAAATTAAATTTTTGATTATTGCATTTGTCAGATGAAACACAAATGGATATAAATACCTTTCAGTGTCTTTACAATGTGTAGACCATGCTTTTTTCTGTTCTAACTGTTTATATATATATAGAACACAATAAAAATGCACTGATAAGGCGTCGGATATTTGTGTGTATTTTGTGTTGTATATCCATTTTCCAGTGCAGTTAGTTGCATCAAAAGGTGACACAGGAACCACAAAAGTTTGTGTCCACCTTATAAATGGAAAATGGACTAAGATATTCTTTAACACAATCATATGCTTTAACATCTAGACAGTTATCCTGTTTTTAAACGTGTTTCCACTTTATAATACACTTTCTTCAAGTAGTTCACTTCCTAATCTACAAGTATGTTCTTTTTTTTTTTTTTCAGGAAACTACAATCCATAGAAACACACTTAAAGAGCCTGGAAGATTTATGAGCTACTCCCTTTCAAAATTCACTTACTTAACCCCTGGATTATTTTCCATTAATCAACTATGCTTATATTACTCCTACTGTGTATAGACCTTCCTAAGAAGGATTCCATTTCCTGAATGTTTTCCTTTTCAGTTAATCATTCTCAGTTTTTTCAATCTACAGTTAGTACATTAAGCTGCATATCTGGGACTGCGATGAAATATATGTAAAGCATATTGACAAATAAGCTTCCAATTTTGCATTGTATTTGCATTTTATAAACATTTTGCGCTAAGATTAAACAGGGTACCATATAAAATATTTTACTTTTGCATACTTAACAAGAATGTGTCATACAAAAAAAAGGTTACTTCATGTATAAAGTACAGGCACTTACAGAAGCATCTATTACCCTACTAATATGGCCAAATGCAGAGCCTTCTTGTCATTCATCTTCTTTAGCATCTTCTGATAGTGCCAAAGCCTGCCTGTCCCTTCCTGCACCGTACACATTCCAATTGGCAGTCCATCATTGTGATGGACCAATAGGAATGGGTAAGTTACTGGAGGTAGCAAGAATTTCAAGTACTACCTATGTGTTTATGTCAGGCATAAAAGCAAGGCATTAGAGTCTACTACTGATATATGGATGCACATTATACATACTGCAGAAGTTTTTTTTTTTTCATTATAACAACTGGGTCTCTTTAAAAATATTAGGACTGATAATAATTCTGTGGGTCTAAATAGATCATTGATCCTCTGTTATGTAAAGATTAACAATTAAAACTGTAATTATGAGCACTGAATATATATGACCTATTGCTATATAAATATTGTATAATGTATCACGTATACATATAGTAAATACTGTATATATACGACTTATTTTCTATGTATTTTAGATATACTGTACACATCCATTTGCTGCTTAAGAAAGCAGAATTTATCTATGAAACGTTCAGCTATCGCCTGCCATGTGCCCTACAGGAAACAACCTTTAACAAGTAATTTGCCTATTTAAACTTACAGTATATATAAACGCTAAGAGAGTATCCTAAGTAATAGGGGGATAGGGAGATGAATGTATATGTATGATGCAATGACTAATAATTATTTTAACATTGTGTTTTTCAACAATAAAATGTAAGGATATTATAAAAATGCACTGTTTGCGAATTCTCAGATTTTTTTCTTTACGATTGGCTCTATATTATTATTTTTTTATTTATTTAATTTTTTTTTTTTTTACTTTTTCTTTATTTAAATTTCCATATACAATCACTTATTTCCTTTGTTAAGTATTCAAATATATCAAGCAAAAAATAAAAACATTGCATATATATTCATTAAATCCCTCCTAACCCTACCCTCATACCCTCCCCCTCAATCTTCCCTTACGCCTTATAACTCCTTTTATCTGGACTTTTTTCCTTTCCCATTAACTCTTCCTTCCCATATCTCCTGAAATATCTTAGTTTTTTAAACTCCTTCTATCTTTTCCATATATTATTACATTTCTCTACTTGGGTATCTTCTTGATTACATTGTTGTTCCATTTTATAGATATATTCAATCCTCACAAACCAATCCTTTAGAGTGGGGCTATCCATCTCTAACCTTTTTTTTGGGATAGTTCCCTTTGCTGCATTCAGAACATAGGGGATTAATATTATGAGCCTTAGTTTTTATATAATGCAGACTTTGCACTACAAGTAAAATCTGCTTAATATGGTGGCTTCCTCTCCTATGCCATAATGCTGCAGAAAAAAAAGCCCTGTAGGGAAAACAGATTAATGTTTTCACTTTTCCCCTGCATTCTGTACTGCTGTCATGCTTCTTTTGAAAAGATGCAGGAAAATGCTGAGTAGCTGAAATCTCATGATGCTCAAACACAGTACAGAAGCAGGAGATTTGGGCATGGAGGAAGGAACATGATGTCACCCTTGCTTATGGCATCGTGGGCGGATGTCGGGTAAAAGTAAATATATTTAATACAAATTTTGCCCACGGATTTCTTCTTTTAAGCTCCATTCACATTTGTGCATTACAGAAATGTTCATTAAAATGCTAGCATTCCTGCAATCCATCAAAACTATAACTGGTGAGTTGCCATTTATTTTAAATGGAATCACAATGCATTGCATAGTAGAGTGCAATGCATTGTGCACTGCACCACAACACACATACCATGCTTTGTGGTACACTGCTTTAGTCAAAAAGGGTCATGCGCATTTTTTGATACATTGTGGTACTTTGGCAGCCCATTCATAATAAATAGGCTGCCTTCATTCAACGCAGATTAACAAGCAAAGTAACATGTGATAATGCATCGCAATGGATCATTAAAGTCTAAATGGGCCGTATTATTTATTTTTGCCATGGGGGAAGAAAGCACAAATCAGCAGACATTGGGTTTTTGATTTAAGGTTTAAATTAAGTATGAAAAAAAAATTGCTTTTCTGAGAGTTAGGATAGGTCAGAAATGCCCTCTATCCAGGGGCTCTACTTTATTATTCTCTGGAAATGGTAAATTCACCTAACTTTAACTGACTAGGTATTTACCAGCATTAGGACACCAAGGGCCAGGAATACACAAATACTTTTATACTCTTGTCTGTATCCTTAACAGGCAAGAAAATACTTTGCTGAAGTACATAAAATGGATTCATTCATTTATTGTAGGGAAATTAGAATGAATGTAAAACCAACACATTTTTTATGTTGGAACACGTTTTTATTGCTGTTTTTGTCCCTTCCAGATATGTTCATCCTCTCTATTTGCCCTGATGACCATTATCACTAGGACAGGAAGTAATGGGAAATGTGAAATGTTTTCAGTTGTCACTAGAAAAAATGGTAAGTGTAAATCTTTCAATGGGGACTACTGTTACAGCAACAAGTGCCTAAGAGAATTATGCCCCTCACTTTCTAGTAATTTATTTTCAAGAAAGTGAAGGGAAATCTTCCCAACAGGGCACAAACAAAAAAAAAAATAAACTGACAGGAGTTCTAGCCCTTCTTTACTCCATCCAAAAAAAAAAAAAAAAAACCTATACATACACTTTAATCTTTTCGCATAGCTCCAAATTGTCCAACTTTTGGTGAAAATGTCCCTCTTTTGATACCAAATTCCTTTGTCCCTCTTTCCTCCCCAGTCAGCCTTCTTTTTGGTCTGATATATAAAGCTCTATAAAATGTATTACTTATCTATAAAATTTCTTCACTACACTAAACCTTTCATTACATCTCTGAGTTAATGAATTTGTTATTTAAAAATCCAATTTAAATGAAAGGGCAGGGGCGGCAACAGGGTTGTGTCCTTTGTGTTATAAGTGTCCTTCTTTCTACTATGGTATAGTTCACTGCAGGGCACTACTGGTGGCACTGACTGACTTGAATTATGTATAATGTATACATTTACTATTGTGTGTTTTAGTGAAATTGTAAAAATCGCTGGTATGCAAAACCATGGATTGTCAACATACAATAAACACATTTTTGACCTAATATAGCATTAAATAATGACTCAAAAAAGGAACATTGCACTAGTGTATTTGTCTTAAAAATACTCCCTCTCTGCTAAAAAAGCGGGAAATTGTATCATACTTACCGTAATTTCCCTTTCCTGGTGCCAATCCATGGCAGCATACCAATGATAGAGCTCCGCCTCGACTCCTCCCTCAGGACTAGTGCATAGCATAAAAGACAAGAAGGTCCCTTCCCCCAGCATTCTCCTGTAATTTAGAATACCGAGGGTGGGAGCTAGGGTTGAGCGGACACCTAGATGTCCGTGTTCGACGGGTTTGGCCGAACTTTAAAAAAAAGTCCGGGTCCGTGTCCCGGACTTTTACCGAACTTTTCCCGGACACCGAACCCCATTGAAGTCAATGGGGACCCGAACTTTAAGGCACTAAAATGGCTCTAAAACACCAAAGGAAAGGGCTAGAGTGCTGCAAATGGCAGCAAAACGTAATTAAGAGCATGGCAAGTGCTCTGCAAACAAATGTGGATAGGGAAATAACTTAAAACAACAAAAAAAACAGAAAAATAAAACAATGTTCTTCTTCATCTCTGAAGGATGAGGCCCATATGGAGTAGGAGGGAGGTTGAGGTGGTGATGGATGTGGAGGTGACATAGGCATGCGCACAGGGTGTGCCGGGTGTGCCTGGGCACACCCTAATCACCTAGGGCACATAGCATTGCCAGTGAGGAGATGGGAAAGATCTCCCTCGGACCTGCTCTGCTCTATTTCTCTTTGCCTACAGGTACATGGCCCCGATACATTACTCTCCCTGCTGGCAAACACATGCATGTGTATTTCAACTTTGGGGTGCACACCTTAATGCAATAGGCTGCGCACACCTATGGGCGGTGTAGGTGGAAGCGGCGGTGGAGGAGGACCAGGGCCGGATTAAGAGCATCATGGGCTTGGTGCTGAGGATTTTGAAGGGCCTTAAGGGCCGTGCCTTGCCATGCACCCAGAGGAGGAAGGGTGCAGCCATGCATGCCTAATTCAACATGGGATGCTGTCTCTGAAGCCCATAAACACATCCATGCATCGGCAACTGTCCCTCCTTGTCCGGCCTTCGCGCTGTGTGGGGAGGTTCTGAGGGTGCTGCCTGGGGAAGCGAGCATAGAAGCCAGACTTCTGTGTTTACAAGTGACAGAAGAGCGGTAACAGTGAATATGGCCAACCCGGGGCCTATATAAAAGGTAGGGGCCTGGAGCTGCAGCTCCAATAGCCCCTACGTTAATCTGGCCCTGAGGAGGAGGACGAGGTAGCCAACACTGCTTCTTTTCACAAATTTTAAATGAGGGTACACCCCAAAAGAGTGAGAAAGAGCAAAAATGGAACAATGGGTGGGTAAGGTCGGTATCCATTGCTATTCTGCATAAGGTACGGAAAAGTCCCGTGGGATCCATGCCTGGTTCATTTTAATGAACGTGAGCTTGTCCACATTGTCTCTGGACAGGCGGCTGCGCTTGTCTGTTATAACGCCCCCAGCCGTGCTAAATACCCGTTCAGATGATACACTGGCTGCAGGGCACGCCAGCACCTCCAAGGCGTAAAGGGCAAGCTCAGGCCATGTGCCCAATTTGGAGACCCAGAAGTTGAAGGGGGCAGACCCCTCATTCACTACATGTAGGCGTGTGCACACATACTGCTCCACCATGTTGGTAAAATGCTGCCTCCTGCTAAGACGTTCCATCTGAGCTGCTGGTGCTGCTGTTTGTTGTGGCGTGCTGACAAAGCTTTTCCACATTTCGGCCATGCTAACCCTGCCTTCTGAGGTGCTGGCGGTGCCCTGGTTGCGTTGGCGACCTCCTCCTCCTCCTCTGCCTTGTGCTTCCACTGCGGCCCCGCTGTCAGATGGGAATGCCAGCAGCATGGCGTCTACCAGCGTGCGCTTGTACTCGCGCATCTTGCGATCGCGCTCCAGTGAGTGAATTAAGGACGGTACGTTGTCCTTGTAACGGGGATCCAGCAGCGTGGCCACCCAGTAATCAGCACAAGTTAGAATGTGGGCAACTCGGCGGTCGTTGTGGAGACACTGCAGCATGTAATCGCTCATGTGTGCCAGGCTGCCCAGAGGCAACGAAAGGCTGTCCTCTGTGGGAGGTGTATCGTCCGTGTCCTCTGTATCCCCCCAGCCACGCACCAGTGATGGCCATGAGCTGGCCTGGGTGCCACCCTGCTGTGAACATGGTTCCATCTCCTCCTCCAGCTCCTCCTCCTCCTCATCCTCCTCATCCTCCAGAACTGTGCCCCTGCTGGACAATTGTGTCCCTGGCGTTTGTGTGTGCAGGAAACCACCCTCGGAGCCCCTTGCGAATGACTGCCCTGAAAGCCTTGGAAATGTTACCTCTTCATCCTCCTCCTCATCCTGTGCCACATCCTCTTCCATCATCGCCCGAATTGTTTTTTCAAGGAGGCATAGAAGTGGGATAGTTAAGCTGAGAACGGCGTCATTGCCACTGGCCATGTTGGTGGAGTACTCAAAACAGCGCAACAAGGCACACAGGTCTCGCATGGAGGCCCAGTTATTGGTGGTGAAGTGGTGCTGTTCCGCAGAGCGACTCACGCGTGCGTGCTGCAGCTGAAACTCCACTATGGCCTGCTGCTGCTCGCACAGTCTTTCCAGCATGTGCAAGGTGGAGTTCCACCTTGTAGGCACGTCACATATGAGGCGGTGAGCGGGAAGGCCGAAGTTACGCTGCAGCGCTGCCAGGCGAGCAGCAGCAGGGTGAGAACGCCGAAAGTGCGCACAAACGGCCCGCACTTTCTGCAGCAGCTCTGACATATCGGGGTAGTTTTTAAGGAACCTCTGCACCACCAAATTCAGCACATGCGCCAGGCAAGGGATGTGCGTCAAACCGGCTAGGCCCAGAGCTGCTATGAGATTTCGCCCAGGCCGGGCTTGAGGCTCGCTGGCAGCAACCACTCATTTGTCTGCTGTTCCATGCTCCTCCACAACTCCTGCGCGGTGTGTGGTTTGTCCCCCAAACAGGCAAGTTGTAAAACTGCCTGCTGTCGTTTACCCCTGGCCGTGCTGAAGTTGGTGGTGAAGGTGTTACGCTGTCCGGATGAGGAGGCGGTAGAGAATGAGGAAGCAGAGTAGGAGGAGTTAGGAACAGGAGGCAAACTGAAGCGCCCTGCAATCCTCGGTGGTGGAAGGACATGCGCCAAATTGCTATCCGCCTCAGGCCCATCCGCCACTGCATTTACCCAGTGTGCCGTTAGGGAGATATAACGCCCCTGACCGTGCTTACTGGTCCACGTATCGGTAGTTAGGTGGACCTTGGCACAGATGGCGTTGCGCAGTGCACACCTGATTTTTTCCCCCACTTGGTTGTGCAGGGAAGGGATGGCTTGCCTGGAAAAGTAGTGGCGGCTGGGCACGACGTACTGTGGGACAGCCACCGACATAAGGTTTTTAAAACTGTGCGTCTCCACCAGACGGAATGACAGCATTTCAAAGGCCAATAATTTTGAAATGCTGGCATTCAGGGCCAGGGATCGCGGGTGGGTAGGGGGGTACTTCCTCTTCCTCTCAAGTGTTTGGGAGATGGAAAGCTGAACGCTTCCACGGGACATTGTGGAGATGGTTGTTGGTGACCCAGGTAATGGTGTTGCTGACAGATCGTCTGTTTGCGGGGTGGCAGGTGCCGGTATCACTACAGATGTGGCTGGAGCGGCCGAGACTGCAGCAGAAGAGGAAGCAGGATGAGCCAGAGACGTTTCTTGGTTTTGAAGGTGTGTACTCCACTGCAGCTCGTGCTTTGCACTTAGATGCCTGATCATGCAGGTTGTGCTCAGGTTGAGAAGGTTTATGCCTCGCTTCAAGCTCTGATTGCACAGGGTGCAAACCACTCGTGTCCTGTCATCAGCACATTTTCTAAAGAACTTCCACGCTAGAGAACTCCTTTGAGCTGACTTTGGTGCGCTCGTTCCCTTGCTGCGTTGGGCAGTAGCGGGCGTAGTGTCTAGGGCACGGCCGCTCCGCTTCTGCACCCTGCTCCCTCTTCTGCTGTGCTGGTGGCTCTGTGCGACCACCGCCTCTTCCTCCAAACTACTCAGGTCACCTGCATGACGTTCATTCCATGTGGGGTCGAGGACCTCATCGTCCTCCACATCATCTTCCACCCAGTCTTCACCCCTGCCCTCCTTGTCGGTCTCCACAATGCTGAACGCCGCAGCAGTTGGCACCTGCGTTTCGTCATCATCGGAGACGTGCTGCGATGATCCTTGCATGTACTCATCTTGAGAAATAAGTGGTTGGGCATCGCTGCACTCAATCTCTTCCACTTCTGGGGCAGGGCTAGGTGGATGGCCCTGGGAAACCCTGCTGACAGAGTCATCAAAAAGAAGAAGAGACTGCTGTATGGCTTGGGGCTCAGACTGCTTGCCTGATTTGCAAGGGGGTGAGGTGAAAGACGGTTGGACATCGGCTGCAGGTGCCAACTGTGACCTTTCTGCAGTAGACTGGGTGGGAGACAATGTGAAGGAACTGGAGGCACTGTCAGCAGCAAACCAATCTACTATCGCCTCCACTTGTTCTGGCCTCATCACTTCTAGGGGCGTATGATGCCCTACCAAATACTGATGCAGGTTCTGTTTCCTACTCACACTTGAGGAAGGTGTTTCACTTGTGCGTGTAGCTGGCACAGATCGACCACGTCCTCTCCTTGCAACAGGAGCTCTACCAGCAGCACCACGACCCAGGCCACGGCCCTTATTTGACGGTCTCCTCATATTTCTGTAATTTAAGATCTTGCCCTAGAAAGGTTTTTATTGAATAGCGGAATAGGAAATATGATCCAAAAAAGTGTATGTATCTTGCACGTACAAAACCACACTAGGCCCCAATTACTATTGTTTCTACCCCTAAAAGGATGGATGAGGAGTAGGAGGAGTATGGAACAGACAGCACCCTCTAATCTTCAGAAGTATGGGATGAACCTCAAAAACTTGGAAAGGTGGATCTCACACGTACCGACACAGACTATCCCGCAATTCAATTGATCCTCAAAGGTTTTTATTGAATAGCGGAATAGGAAATATGATCAAAAAAAGTGTATGTATCTCGCACGTACACAACCACACTAGGCCCCAATTACTATTGTTTGTACCCCTAAAAGGATGGTTGAGCAGTAGGAGGAGGAGTATGGAACAGGCAGCACCCTCAAATCTTCAGAAGTATGAGATGAACCCCAAAAACTTGGAAAGGTGGATCTCACACGTACCGACACAGACTATCACGCAATTTAATTGATCCCCAAAGGTTTTAATTGAATAGCGGAATAGAAAATATGATCAAAAAGAAAGTGTATGTATCTCACACGTACACCACCACACTAGGCCCCAATTACTATTGTTTGTACCCCTAAAAGGATGGTTGAGCAGTAGGAGGAGGAGTATGGAACAGGCAGCACCCTCAAATCTTCAGAAGTATGAGATGAACCCCAAAAACTTGGAAAGGTGGATCTCACACGTACCGACACAGACTATCACGCAATTTAATTGATCCCCAAAGGATTTAATTGAATAGCGGAATAGAAAATATGATCAAAAAGAAAGTGTATGTATCTAACACGTACACCACCACACTAGGCCCCAATTACTATTGTTTGTACCCCTAAAAGGATGGTTGAGGAGTAGGAGGAGGAGTATGGAACAGGCAGCACCCTCAAATCTTCAGAAGTATGAGATGAACCCCAAAAACTTGGAAAGGTGGATCTCACACGTACCGACGCAGACTATCACGCAATTTAATTGATCCCCAAAGGATTTAATTGAATAGCGGAATAGAAAATATGATCAAAAAGAAAGTGTATGTATCTCACACGTACACCACCACACTAGGCCCCAATTACTATTGTTTGTACCCCTAAAAGGATGGTTGAGCAGTAGGAGGAGGAGTATGGAACAGGCAGCACCCTCAAATCTTCAGAAGTATGAGATGAACCCCAAAAACTTGGAAAGGTGGATCTCACACGTACCGACACAGACTATCACGCAATTTAATTGATCCCCAAAGGATTTGATTGAATAGCGGAATAGAAAATATGATCAAAAAGAAAGTGTATGTATCTCACACGTACACCACCACACTAGGCCCCAATTACTATTGTTTGTACCCCTAAAAGGATGGTTGAGCAGTAGGAGGAGGAGTATGGAACAGGCAGCACCCTCAAATCTTCAGAAGTATGAGATGAACCCCAAAAACTTGGAAAGGTGGATCTCACACGTACCGACACAGACTATCACGCAATTTAATTGATCCCCAAAGGATTTAATTGAATAGCGGAATAGAAAATATGATCAAAAAGAAAGTGTATGTATCTCACACGTACACCACCACACTAGGCCCCAATTACTATTGTTTGTACCCCTAAAAGGATGGTTGAGCAGTAGGAGGAGGAGTATGGAACAGGCAGCACCCTCAAATGTTCAGAAGTATGAGATTGTGTTCACTGTACCCCACAAAGATTGTGTTCACTGCACCCCACAAAGATTGTGTTCACTGCACCTCAAAAAGGATTTTGTTCACTGCACCCCACAAAGATTGTGTTCACTGCACCCTAAAAGGATTTTGTTCACTGCACCCCAAAAAGATTGTGTTTACTGTACCCCCCAAAGATTGTGTTCACTGCACCTCACAAAGATTCTGTTCCCTGTACCCCACAAAGATTGTGTTCACTGCACCCCACAAAGGATTTTGTTCACTGCACCCCAAAAAGATTGTGTTCACTGTACCCCCCAAAGATTGTGTTCACTGCACCCCACAAAGGATTTTGTTCACTGCACCCCAAAAAGATTGTGTTCACTGTACCCCCCAAAGATTGTGTTCACTGCACCCCACAAAGATTCTGTTCACTGTACCCCACAAAGATTGTGTTCACTGCACCACACAAAGGATTTTGTTCACTGCACCCCAAAAAGATTGTGTTCACTGCACCCCAAAAAGGATTTTGTTCACTGCACCCCAAAAAGGATGTTGTTCACTGCACCCCAAAAAGGATTTTGTTCACTGCACCCCAAAAAGATTGTGTTCACTGCACCCCACAAAGATTGTGTTCACTGCACCCCACAAAGGATTTTGTTCACTGCACCCCAAAAAGATTGTGTTCACTGCACCCCAAAAAGGATTTTGTTCACTGCACCCCAAAAAGGATGTTGTTCACTGCACCCCAAAAAGATTGTGTTCACTGCACCCCACAAAGATTGTGTTCACTGCACCCCACAAAGGATTTTTTCACTGCACCCCAAAAAGATTGTGTTCACTGCACCCCAAAAAGGATGTTGTTCACTGCACCCCAAAAAGGATTTTGTTCACTGCACCCCAAAAAGATTTTGTTCACTGCACCCCAAAAAGGACGTTGTTCACTGCACCCCAAAAAGATTGTGTTCACTGCAGCCCAAAAAGATTGTGTTCACTGCAGCTCACACACAGAAAAATGGATGTGGATCACTGACACCTGCCTATCTCCTATCCCACACCACACAGCAATATCGATTGTAGTTTGTAGAACACAGTTTCCCTAACATTCAGCAGCAGCAGCCTCTCCCTAACAGGATTGAGAAGAGATCGTAGATCAGGATTGAGTGCAGAGTCACCCCACCCCCCACACAGCAATATCGATTGTACTTTGTAGAAGACACTGACCCTATAATTCAGCAGACTCTATCCCTAAAATGCCTACAACTCGCCCTGCCTAAACACTCCGACCTGTCCCTCAATTCTATCCGGACACAAATGTTTTTTTCCTGCCTGTCTTTCCCTAATCAGCAGCCAGCACGTTGATGTGTGCTCTGTCCCTGATCTAAGCAGCAGAATGAAGACGCTGCGGCTGCCTGGAACTTATAAAGACTTGGTCACATGCTTCAGACGGCCAATCACAGCTACTGAGACATTTGCAGGCATGGCTGGGATGGCTTAAGGCACACCAGTTAAACGATTGTTGATTGGCTGTTGAAAGCCCGCCATGAAAAGAGCGCCAAAGCATGCAAAACCCGGAAATAAAACGACCGAACACGGATTTTTACCCGAACATACAGTAAAGTGTCCGTGTCCGTGTTCGGGTACAAAAAATCCAATTATTCAGTACGAACACGAATAATACAGTCCGCTCAACACTAGTGGGAGCGTATGCTGCCATGGATTGGCACCAGGAAAGGGAAATTACGGTAAGTATGATACAATTTCCCGCTTTCCTGGTGCCTCCATGGCAGCATACCAATGATAAATAAATAGCTGACACGGGTGGGATAATGCACACACAAAAAATAAATTTTATTCAGACAGAGGACATGGCTAAGCTTAGTGCCTTCCTTCCAAAGTTTACAGTTGAAAGGGATCCTGGATCAATTCTGTAATGCCTGATGAAAGTATGGCAAGAAGACCAGGATGCTGCCCTGCATACCGTCTCCAAGGAGACGTTGGCCCTAGCTGCCCAAGATGCTGCTACAGCCCTCGTGGAATGAGCTTTCACCTGTGTTGGAGGCACCAACTTCTTGGATATGTACGTTTTTTTGATTAGCTTCACTATCCAGGAGGCTAGAGTTCTGCTAGTGGCATCTTTCCCTCTATTTTTCCCGTGAGGGATGATGAATAGTCTTTCCGATATCCTAAAAGATTCGGTGGCAGCCAAGTAGGCTTTCAGCACTCTGGCGATGTCTAATTCGTGGCAAGTATCGGAATCCATGTCAGTAAAAACTGGCAATGCCCAGGGTTCACTTAGGAAAGCTGATGACGCCACTTTGGGGACAAAGCCATGAATCGGACGGAGTTCCACCCTATCCGGGAAAAAGGAAATGTGTTCCTCACCAATTCCTAGTGAGTGGAGTTCCGAAATTCTCTTTCCAGATGTTATGGCTAAGAGGAAGACCGTTTTTAATGTAAGATTCCAAAGTGAAATTTGCTCTACTGGGGCAAACGGCTGATCTGAGAGGACCTCTAAAACGAATGAAAGATCCCATTTTGGAAAGGAGCGCCTGGCCGGAGGGCGGATTCTTAATACTCCTCTCAAAAAGGTCATTACTAAGGGGTCTTCTGCCCACCTTCTATTGGATGCGGCCGATATTGCTGCTACCTGAACCTTTAGGGAGCTCAGACTAAGACCCAAATCTAGACCCGTCTGTAAAAAACTGAGGACGTCAATCGTAGAAGGAGAGATGGGGTTGAATCCTTTTCCAGAAGCAAAGGTTTGAAACTTGTTCCAGATTTTATTGTATACTGTGTTTGTGGAAGGCTTTCTTGCTCCTAGAAGGGTAGAGATGACCTCTGCGGAGCATCCTAGGTTTTCAAACCTCTGCCTTTCAGCTTCCAAACCCGAAGGTCCAGCTTGTGGGGATTCGGGTGAAAGATCCTGCCTTGGGATAACAGGTGAGGAATGGAGGGGATCCTTGTCGGCGGTTCCAGGCTGAGATACATGGCTAGAGGGAACCATGGTCTCTTCGGCCAATAGGGTAGTATTGCCAAGACTTGGACTTCTTCCTTCAGAAGTCTTGAGAGAAAACTCGCAATCAGTGGGCGAGGTGGAAAGGCATAAGCCGTCTTGAAGACCCATGGGCATACCAGAGCATCCACTGCTTCGGCCGATGGGTGAGGAAAGCGGGAGAAGAAACGGGTCAACTTGTTGTTGCTCGGAGAGGCAAACAAATCTACCTGAGGATAGTCCCAGAGATTGACTATCTACTGGAAGATGTGGGGGTGTAGAGACCACTCGTTGCTGTCCGTGAAGTTCCTGGACAGCATATCTGCTTCCATATTCAAAGTGCCTGGAAGATACACAGCTTTCAGGCCGAGGAGATTCTTCTCTGCCCATAAGAGTATTGGCTCCACTTCCCTTAGAAGGGATCTGCTGTGTGTGCCCCCTTTTCTCTGAAGATAAGACACTGCTGCCCTGTTGTCCAGACGCAGTAACACTCTCTGACCCTTGATGATGGAAGTCAAGGCTAACAATGCTTGAAAAGCCGCTCTGATTTCTAGGATATTCGACACAACCCCGTTGGTAGGGAAAGGCCACCTTCCCTGTACCCTTGTCTCCCCGCAATGGGCTCCCCAGCCCTGTCCGCTGGCATCGGACGTAATTGTGATCCATGAGGAAGAGCCGAGGTGATGCGATTTGGAAAGAATTGTTGCATCTGTCCACCAGTGTAGGCTTCTGATTGTTGACGCTGACAGACTGATCTTTTGGGAAAGATGTAGTCTCTTCCACTGTGCCAGAAAGGCTACTTGGAAATGCCTCAGATGCCAGTGAGACCAGGGGACTAAAGGGATGCAGGCCGACATAGTGCCTATTAGACTCATGCATTGAGATGCTGTCAGGAAAGAACATCGCCGAACTTGGATCATTTTCTGAATAATGGCTTCCCTCTTCTGAGGAGGCAACGAAACTGAACTTTGTTTCGTGTTGAATAAGGCGCCCAGATAAATCATCTCTTGAGTAGGTATTAACTGGCTCTTCTGTAGGTTTATCAACCATCCCATTTCCGTTAATTCCTGCATTAACATTTCCTTGTGGACTATGAGCTGGTTTGGGTTGGAGGCCAGAAGCAAGATATCGTCTAAATAGTGGTAGACCCTTAGACCTCTCTCGAAGTGGAGCCAGGGATGAGATCAGCATCTTTGTGAAAACTCGTGGAGAGGTGGACAAGCCGAAGGGAAGGGCTTGGAATTGGAGGTGCAATTGTCCCACTGCGACTCTCAGGTATTTTGGAAAGAGGGGAGAATAGGGACATGCAAATACGCATCCTGCAGATCTATAGAGATCATCCAGTCCCCTGGCTGGATGGCATGGATAATCGTTTGCAGGGACTCCATTTTGAACTTTTCGAGAATAATGTGTCGATTTAGCTTCTTTAGGTCTATAACAGGTCTCCAACCTCCTGTTTTCTTTGGGACCAGAAAAAGGGTAGAATAGAATCCCTTGAAGCGCTCTTCCGAGGGAACAGGAACTGCCGCTTTCTGAAGCTGGAGAGATGACAGGAAATGAGACAGTGCTTGTGCCTTTTGATGGGAGGTCGGCCACGTTGTCTGTTGGAACGAATCTTGAGGAGGATGACCCAAAAAACTCCAAAAATGGCCCCAACGAATAGTCGATAGAACCCAAGGATCCTGGCAGTGGCTTGCCCAGATTGGAAAAATTGTTTTAGCCTGGCCCCCACTGGGAGGGACAAGGCTAAGTTGGCGTCAAAAAGGTGTTGGCGCCTCTTGGGGAGCGGTAAGGACTTTATTTTTTCTGGAATTTAGGAAGGAAGCTTGAGTGCCTCTCCAGGGTCTCCTGCCCTCTCTGGCCTGTTTTGGCTGTCTGTAATCCCACACATTAGATGGATGGAATCTTGCTGTAAATGGCCTTGACTTGCGAGCCCTTCCGTCTTGTGGAAGCATGCCCGATTTTCCGCCCAACACTCTCGAGATGGCTGTATTTAGTTGTTCCCCAAACAAATTCTTCCCATCAAATGGAATCTTGCACCAGTTCTGTTTGAATGCAGGATCGGCTATCCATGGTTTAAGCCATAACGCTCTTTTTGCCATCACAGAATGGAGCATAGCTCTGGCTGAGCAGCGGATGGTATCAATTGCTGCTTCTCCCACAAAATCTGCCAAAATCTTGAGCTCTTCCAGGGCTTTGATTATGTCCTCCTTTGGGACGTCCCTCCTTAATTTCTCCCATTAAAGGGAAATAGATCTGTTTCCTTTTAAGGAATGGAAAATAGGATTTGGATTTTTGAGGAGTGTGATCTTCTACCTCCTCCCAGGCAATAGCTTCTTTGACCGCCTGAATGAAGGGCTGAACCAAGGTATACTGGAACCCAGATGGATCCCGTTCATCTGAAGATCCCACCGAGTCTGACTCCCTGGCTGGATGCTCTACCGGATGTAAAGGAGTAATAGTTGCAGAGGGACAGGGCCTTTCGGTATCTGGAACATAAGCAGAAGATTCGGAAACAGATTGGGTCGGAGCCAATGCTAGCTCTGAAATTGAATCCTTAACCGTCTGTTTGATCAAGTCTACTATTTGTTTGCTTTCCTGCTCCCGATTGGCCGCATAATCTCTCAAGCAGTCCTTGCAGACTAATTTATCTGGGAGGGGATTTGCGCCACAAGCCCAGCATTTCTTCCTGGAAGTATGAGGAGGGGGAGATGGGGAATAGTCCCGCCTCCTTGATCTTGATCTTCCAGATCTATGTTGTGAGGATCGGAATCTATATGGACTCTCGTCATCTCGATATCTTGAAGATTTCTCCGATCTCTTGGAATGGGCAGGGCTGGTGAGAGAGGGAAAATTCCCATCACTCAAAGGCACATGCTCTCTTTTTTTTTTTTTTTAATACTCACGTAAAGTTGGTCCCATACCTATCAGAAGTGTGAGGATCTTTTGCATGAGATGAGTGACTCATGATGGCTTACGAGCAGCAGGGTCAGGAGAGAGGCAGAGAGAGAGAGAGAGAGAGAGAGAGAGACAGAGACAGAGACAGACAGAGACAAAAAATCCCCATTTTTTTTTTTTTTAAAGACAATAGGGATGAAGAAAAAGAAAAGAGAGAGGGAATAAAACTGTCAGACCTATACAAGACAGATACCCATACATACACGCATATACATAGACGCACACACATATACATACATATATATATATATATACACATACACATACATATATATACATATATACATACATACATACATACATACACATACATACATATACATAGCTGCACAACTATACCCACAGATATACCTGTACAGATTTTAAATAAAAATTTACTTTACCTAAGGGCAGGGAAAGGAGCACTTGAAGATCTTCTCATAGAGGCAGATCCCAGCAAGATGCCTCCTTATATCTTTAATTAGGGAAAGGGAGAGCCTAATGGACAAAACTGCTGCTCATAGTTTACTTTTATTGCTTTAGGGAAAGCGAGCACTGCTTTCCCCCAACAAACATGGCCGGCGACTAACACACTATACAATTTTCTTTAGATTTTTTCCTCCAGACCTACCAAAACCATATAACATGAGGCCAAACCTAAACACCCCCAACGTGCATGCAATCAGGCAGGCCCCTGCACCACACAGAAAAGACAAATCTAAAGGAAATCTGACAACAAAAGTTGCACAGTGTGTATCCAGCTTAAGAGGTAACTTTTTGGGAAAAAGGACAAACCCCTAAAAAAACGCATTACTACCAGAATATAAGGAAGAAAAAAAATAACAAAATATGCCTAACAAATAACATCATTTAGTGACAGTAACCTGAAAAAAGGGGAGAAATGGAAAATAAGACATTGATAACACATACAGTAGCCTTAAAGAAACCAGTGAAATATATAAATGAAACAGATAAAATAAAGGGAAAACCTGACCCGGCTGTTTTGCAGAAACGACTCATCCATAATTTTCCAGAAACTGCAGACTGCGTTCCTATGAGGAAACTCTGCTTTGACCCCAAAAGATCCACAGAAGGGGTTCCCTGCCTTATTAGTGCTATGAGCGACCCAAGAGCAGGGACTGCGTCTGGGAGAGGCTGAACCCAGCGGAAGCTGCCAAACTAAGTAAGGCAGAGGTAGGGACATACTGCTAACTCTTCACCAGTTCCAGAGGTATGAGGAAAAAAAGGAGAATGCTGGGGGAAGGGACCTTCTTGTCTTTTATGCTATGCACTAGTCCTGAGGGAGGAGTCGAGGCGGAGCTCTATCATTGGTATGCTGCCATGGAGGCACCAGGAAAGATGTTTTTTCTGACCCTATGCTTTCTGCTCAAGGTAGCAGCAGGCTCCATAATATGAGGAGGGTGGCACATTTTCCTTCTGTAGTAATAATCAGGTGGGTGAACTCACTATAATAACTTCAAATGAAAGCACATTTTTTAGATATAAATTCTTTACGTATAAAGAAAGAAGACAATTTTTTGTATATAAAACAAGCTAATAAATCCTAGTGCAGCTGTGAACTTGTTTTTGTCCTTATAACTACCATGATATGTTGGCTGCTTAGGAGAGGAACAGCCACGACATATAGTAGACATCTTTGGCAGTCGAAGTGTTAAAGATGAACTCCAGCAAACCTAAATACTCAGTTGCTTTTGCCAAACGTTACTGTCAGATCCATTGCTGCAGCAGCTCAACACAGTCAGTAATACACACTATACTACCAGTTTACAAATACAGGCGGTCCCCGGGTTACAAACAAGATAGGGATTGTAAATTTGTTCTTAAGTCAAATTTGTTTGTAAGTCAGAACAGGTGAATTTTTTAAGTGTAGCCCCAGCCAAAAGAATATTTTTATGTTTTTTGGATTGCATACGGAAGGGTTA
The DNA here is from genome assembly GCF_965119305.1 of Pelophylax lessonae. Taxonomy (NCBI): domain Eukaryota; kingdom Metazoa; phylum Chordata; class Amphibia; order Anura; family Ranidae; genus Pelophylax; species Pelophylax lessonae. Next base: position 407,408,261 of record NC_138771.1, on the reverse strand, counting down.
ACACCCCTGTACCATTTGTTTTGCTGTCTGTGCTCCTGTTCAGAAGATTTCACCTCACTTTCTGTCCCTATGACAACTGGATTTTGAAAATTTTGGGTTGTTGTGGAAACAAGGAGTGGTGATAAAGCTTCAGTGGAGACACCTTTTTCCGATGATAACTCTTCTAGGAGTGAATTTCCCTTTCCTAAGGATAGATTTCTCCTCACTTCCTGTTGTCTTCCTTCGTTTGTAAGTAGGAGTCATTTGTAAGTTTGTAACCCGGGGACCGCCTGTACCCACAAATACTGACTTCAGGTCCAAATAAAGTTATCTGTATTGATGGTTTGGAGTCTCCAATACCAATACCAAGATACTCTAAGGCCCCTTTCACACATACGGTCTGTTCAGTCCATCAGTTCAGTCACGTCAAAATGTATCAGTTTTCCATCCATTTTTCTTCCGTTTTTCATCCATTTTTCGTCAGTTGTTATCCGTTTTTCATCCGTTTTTCATCAGTTGTTATCTGTTTTTCATCCGTTGTCATCCATTTTTCATCCGTTGTCATCTGTCATCATCCGTTTTCATCCATTGTCATCCGTTTTCATCCATTGTCATCCGTTTTTCATCCGTTGTCATCCGTTTTTCGTCCGTTTTGACGGATGAAAAATAGGGCATTCATCCGTTCAAAAAAACTGACATTGACGGAAGCGGATGAAAAAGGATGTTAACGTATGATCATCCGTTGTCATCAGTTTTTACATAGAGATACATTGATGTCCATTTTTCATCCTTCAACGGATGGATGAAAAACGGACAAACGGACAGCATGTGTGAAAGGGGCCTTATACTAAGATAATACTAACCACTAACGCATTGTCCAGAAGAACTACAGTATATACTGGGATTTTTAAGATACGGTAATAATAGCACAAGCTTGTTTTATTAGGATCTTTTAAATTTTTATTCAGTACAAAGTGTTAACTTCATAATATAACAAAAGTACTCCCAGCTCTAATACAAGTCGTGAAGTTAGAAGATACTAGCGGTGATTTACTAAAGACAAATAAGGTGTTAAGATTGTAATGGAAGTTTCATTTTGCAAAGGAATTTTCACAAGTCTGGTGCAGCTGTGCATAGTAACCAATCTTATAGGTTTAATTGTCAAAACTTAATTGATCAAGTTGAAGAAGCTCATTAGTTACTATGCACAGCTGCACCAAATTCTGTGTGCACCAGTTTTAGTAAGGCCTCTTTCACACGGACGTTCCGTATGTCCGTATATCACCCCATCCGTTTGCGGGTGATATACAGACATAATGCATGTCAATGGGATTGCGGATGTCAGCGGACGACCATCCGCTGACATCCGATTTGTGTCCTTTCATTTCTGTTCCGTTTTTTGGAATGGAACAGAACCCTATTTTTCTTCCGTTTAAAAAATGGAACGAATGCAAAATCGGATGTCAGCGGTGTCATCTGCTGACATCCGCAATCCCCATAGACATACATTATGTCCGTATATCATCCGCAAACGGATGGGATGATATGCGGACATACGGAACGGATGACACAAGTGTCATCCGTGTCCGTGAAAAAAAAAAAAAAGTGCCGGAGCGGAAGAAAAAATCAGAGCGGCCGTGTGAAAGAGGCCTAAATCTTCCCCATATTGTCTATAAATATTGCCTCAAATTGTCATTTATTGAAAGAATTTTATAGGAAATTATTCGTACCTGAAAAGCACTATCCTGTGCATATTGTACTGTGAATTTTCTTATGCATGTATGCTATGGTACTTTATAGAGTAGATGAACTGCTAATTGTATCTCTCACATGGTGCATATATGAGTCTGTTAAACAATGTCTATTTTGTATTTACAAATATTCAACATTTAGTATTGGGAAGCAAGGTAGTATATTTTTTTTCTTTTTTTTTAATGCTATGCCCAACAGTCTTATATTCAAGCATTATTTGCTTTAGACATCACAAAATCTTACCATGTGGATATTGGCAGATATCAATGCAATATGATGACTTTCCTTTTAATGATTAATAATGATTTTTTGAGAGGACCTAAGACAGCCATATAGCATTTCATAGATATATTTACTTTCAAAGCATTTAATTGAGCAGGCAATCATAAAAATATGTAATCTATGCTAAGCACTTATATTTTGTTCTAAATAATAATGTGTGCTGGAGATTCTCTTTAACTGCATGAAGTATACACAATATCATTGGTAATATATTTAATTTCTGAAGGTGAGCACAGAGGGCAGACATTCCACTGTACATGAAAGAGAAGAGAATTATACTCAATTATGCTGTAGGGATAATATATGGGGAATTTCACTATTTAACCACTTGCCAACCGCCCGCGGCAAATATACTGCAGCAGGCTAGCTCGGCTGCGGGAACTGATTTACCAATGTGCCCGAGGCACGCTCATGCCCCATTAGGTAGCAGGGAAGCTGATCCACGGGGGTTGATGGCCACAATTTCAACCGCGGACACACAATCGCTCCCCGTGGAGAGAGAAGGACGGTCTGCTGTTGTAAACACAGCAGACCATTGTTCTCTATGGAATGAGCACAGAGCACCTGTGATCCTCCAATTTAGGATCACAGGTCTCTGTGTTGATTCCACAAGCCCATCCCCCTCACAGTTAGAAAACACCCCATAGGCTCACACTTAACTCTTTGATTGCCCCTTGGTTAACCCCTTTCCTGCCAGTGTCATTATTACAGTAACAGTGCATATTTTTAGCACTGATTACTATAGTAATGTCACTGGTCCTCCCAAAAGTTTCAAAAATGTCAGTTAGGGGTCCGATCTGTGTCACAGTTCAGCTAAAAATCTCTGATTGCCGCCATTACTAGTAAAAAAAAATAAAAAAGACATAAATCTTTCCCTTAGTTTGTAGGCGCGATAACTTTGGTGCAACCCAATCAAAATACGCTTGTTGGGATTTTTTTTAACCAAAAATATGTAACAGAAAACAAATTGGCCTAAAATGATGAAAAAGTTTTATTTTTTATTTTTTTTTTTAATGGGAATGTTATATAGCAGTATGTTAAAAAAAATATTATTTTTTTCAGAATTTCGCTCTTTTTTAGTTTTTTGCACAAAAAATAGAAATCGCGCAGGTGATCAAATGCCTCCAAAAGAAAGCTCTATTTGTGGGAAAAAAGGACATCAGTTTTATTTGGGTAAAGCGTCGCACGACTGCGCAATTGTCCGTTAAAGTTGTGGAGTGCAGAATCCCAAAAAAATGCCTGGTCATTAAGGGGGTAAAACCTTCCGGTCCAGAAGTGGTTAAGGTGATATTTTGAACTTTTTTACAACAATTTCTTATTAAAAACTTTTTAAAACTTCTAAGAGATTTTCAAGAGACCGCTTTGCTTTTTGGGAAATGAGGAAGGGGTTTATAAATATTTACCTGGTCAGACAGGTTTCTCTTTTTGTGGTTAGTGAACACACTTCCAATCAGACAATGAATAAACAGTGCAGGGGTCAAATTATCACTCTGCTCTTTCCTTCTCTCAGCATGTTCTCTGTCAGCACATGGGGCCTGCAGCAAAAACTGATTGATACAAAGTGATAATCTACCCCAACCCCCTCCCCCTGCCCCTACCAGTCTGTGTGCTGCTGTAAAGGGGATTGCAAGAGACTGATATTACTTTCAGATTCTAACACTAATTTCACTTAAAATATTTTTTGTGATTCATTTTGGTAGTAAAAATTGTATTACAATAGAGTATTAATGGTTAGATCTTTCCATGCATGTTGTGGCTGATTCTAGCAGGACAGAAAGTGATGGGCAATATAACATTTTCCTCACATTGGATAGATTTGGTCTAGGAAACCCCCCCCCCCCCCCCCAGCGGGACACAGACAGTAAACACAAAGCATTAAAGCTTAGGTTTTAACCATTCTTTACTTTATATAAAAAAAAGTTTTGAGTCACAATACACTAACTAATGCTTGTTTATCTGTCTTTTGGGGGGGGGGGGGAGTTCCATCTGCATGAATTGCACTCACCCAATCGAGCCAAAGGCCAGTTTTCAAGCGGGGTGAGTAAGCAGCAGACTACAATACACAAAGGTTGCGTTAAACTCAACCCAAACAATGAGGGTGCTATACTGGATGATTTCAGCACACATAATGTAGCTTGCATGGAGTGCCAGCCAGAAGAGGCCATTGTAGACATTAATGATGCTTCGTATTGCCTCAGAGTTCTTCTTGCAAATATATGTTTTAGCTGAACCCTTTACAAACTTATGGAAGTAGATTTTTTTCATCTAGTATGAAGGTAACCTTAACACCTAAGATGTTGGTTTCATGTTATCCTGTCCAGTCTGTGTAGGCCATTGATATGATTTGTACCATAGGTTCCCATTTGTCAATATCATTTTCAACATATAGGGTGGCCACAAGCTTAATATTATTGCCATTTTTCTGTACGACCAAAAATTTGCACCCTATGATGTTATTTCTTCCTAGAAACTTTAAGAGCCTTTTAAAATATTTTTACAGTTATAACGTTGTTAATGAGATCTCCTGGAATCAAGAGCAGTGTAAATCATGAAAGCTGCAGTCATAAAGGTCCTAATAAAGCTAGCACCATTGCTTTGATGGTAATTTGCAGACTTTCCAGGTACTCACTCCCACACACATGCTCACACACTCTTTGTAGTTGTGTAAATTGTAAGGTCAGAGTGTTTAGATATCAGAAGAAGAGCCTATCTCTGAGTTTACTCAGACTGCTAGAGTTAAACCAGAGTACGAATAAAGACTTGCACTTGTGTTACATGTCTGGATTCCAGGTCTGCTTACTTTGAGATTTCCATCAGCTTATGACATGTTAACAATTGTGGAACTACAAATGCAGGTATGCCCTAAAAGCTCCGTTATATCCTAACAGCTGTAGAGCTACAGGTTATCTAAGCATGCTTTTACACTATCCAAGGTTACCTTGAGGTCAAGGTGTAGAACTCAATGGCTCCACTATCACACTCAGAACTGCCATGTGAACACTATCCAGACAAACAAGGTTTGTTCTTTTTATAGCTATTTGGCATTTGTTTAAATTATACATTTGAAAAAAAAAAAAAAACTTTAACATTTTAACGTTAAACAACAAAATTTATAGCAATAATAGAAATAGTTTCAAAAATACAGAGACAAAAATTAGAGACAAATTCCTTAAACCTAAGACTCTCTTGGAAATCAGGATGCTATTTTAGAAGCGATTATCTTTTATGTATGGAATATACAGAGTATTTGTGTGTGTGTGTATATATATATATATATATATATATATATATATATATATATATATCTGTGTGTATATATATATATATTTTTTTTTTATTATTATTATTATTATTTATTTATTTAAAACTGAAGTGTGGGCAACAACTTTTTTGGGACATTAGCTAGGTACCAATAAGGTACATCCAATGATGTGTGCCCCACTGGTGGCTGCTGCTTCTTACTTGAAAAATGGTACGTACATGCAGTCTCTAAATGTGATGTCACCACAGTGCCTGATTACCAAATAGGCAGAGTAGGCACCAACCTATGGGCTCCATGATGTTTAAGGTCCCCGAAACAATGGATCAAAATAGTATTGATATACTCTTGAAAGAAAGTTACAATGAAGATTTTTAAATTTGTTTACAAAAGATAGAAAAAATTAACAAAAACCACTTCACCTCTGGAAGGTTTTACCCCCTTCCTGACCAGGGAACCTTTTGCTATTCAGCACTGTGCTACTTCAACTGGCAATTGTGCTGTCATGCAACACTGTACCCAAATGAAATGTATATAATTTTTTTCACACAAATAGAGCTTTCTTTGATATTTGATCCCTGCTGTTTTTTTTTATGTTTTTGTTTTTTTTTATATATAAATGGAAAAAGACCAACATTTTTGAAAAAACAAAAAAAGCAAATATTTTCTACTTTCTGTTATAAAACATTCAATCAAAAAATCTAATTTGTTCATAGATTTAGGCCAACATGTGTTCTGCTACATCTTTGGTAAAAAAACAACAAATCCCAATAAGTGTAAATTAATTGGTATGTGTTAAAGTTAAAGAATCTACAAACTATGGTGTATATACACCAGAATATAGACGCTATACTGTAATCAGCGACTTATAGTGGGACTGTGATAGGGTGGCTGGCAATCTGATGCTAACAGACACTGTCTGAGAGGGTCACTGACTGACATCACTATTGACACTAATACAGTGTTCAGTGATGATGCTGTACACTGTAGTAATGACATTGGCTGTGAAGGGAGTGAGGGTTTAACTTTTATGTCCAAGATGATGTCACATATGACGAAACGTGTAAGGCCCACCCAACCCACGAGAAGCCTTCTTGGAATGATAATTTTTGTGAAGCATTGTTTGGAACCTCTATCAGGCATCTTGGGATTGTTATGCAAGCAAAGTATGCATTGTTTTTTTATTCATGTGAGTAGTATTCATACACTGAAGTGCAATAAAACCTTTAGAATGTTTTACACTATGTGGATTCTTCTATTTTAATTTTATGTGAAATTACATACATTTATCGTCACCATTGATGTTACCATTGAATGGATTCATGAGATATACTGCTGAATTCCAGCCTGCTGCTTGGTGGGATTGTCATATTTATGGTGATTTGACTCTAGTGGAGTCTTCATGTTCTGGTAAGAGTTCATTGCTTGTGGTAAGTGAAGGCTCACGTGGTGATTGTTAAAGTGGATTGAACACTCTTTTTCTACAAAGTGTCACTGCGGTATTTTGGAAGACCTAACCTGGTCTTTTTTTACCTATTTATGCACATGTGTTTTTTCTATATTTTCTATGTTATATTTCATTTTAATTGAGTCACCTTGTACATTATCACATTTTAACATGCCAATTTACATAGGTATGACATGTTTGTTATTAAAAAAAAAAATTGACTTTAATATAATTTTAAGCTTTAAATAGACTGTGAAGACTGGAAGGTTTAGCTATCTAAACAAATGCCTACTTATTTTTGCTAAAAAGCAATACCTTTTTGGTTGTGTTTCTGTCCTTATTTTGATAAATCTTCCTGTGTTTACAGTATTGTAAAATTAAATTGCACAGAAGGTTAACCACTTAAGGATCAAGCCTATTTCTGACACTTGTTGTTTACAAGTTAAAATCAGTATTTTTTTCTAGAAAATTACTTAGAACCCCAAAACATTATATATATTTTTTTAGCAAAGACTCTGGAGAATAAAATGGCGATTGTTGCAATATTTTTTGTCACGCTTATTTGCGCAGCTGTCCTTCAAACGCAATTTTTTGGGGAAAAAATACATTTTACTGCACAAAAGAAAAAAAACAAAAAAAAACAGTAAAGTTAGCCCATGTTAGATACCCAACATGTTATGCTTAAAAAGTGCGCACGCTCGTGGAATGGCGACAAACATTGGTACTTAAAAATCTCTATAGGCGATGTTTAAAATTTTCTACAGGTTACCAGTTTGGAATAACCGATGAGATCAAGGGCTATAATTATTGTTCTTGCTATAACGATCGGGACGATACCTCACATGGGTGGTTTGAAAACCGTTTACATATGTGGGCGCGCCTTGCGTATGCATTCGCTTCTGCGTGTGAGCTCGGGGAGACGGGGCACTTTAAAAAAATGTTTTCTTATTTATTTTACCTTTTATTTTTTATTTTTACACTGTCCCTTAAAGCCCCGTTCACACTGGGGCGATCCGACTTCCCGGGGCGACCTCCGAGGTCGCGGTGCGAGCAGCGCGCCGCGACCTCGGAGCGGCCGGCACGGACTTCATAACATTGAAGTCTATGAAGGTCGCTCCGGGTCACCCCAAAGAAGCTGCGGACACTTTTTCTAAGTCGGAGCGACTTGTGTCGCTCCTATTAGAACGGGTCCGCAGCTTCTCTATGGAAGGCGACCTACGGCGACCTGTGACCTGCGCCCCAGTGTGAACGGGAAAATTCTGATCACTTTTATTCCTATTACAAGGAATGTAAACATCCCTTGTAAATAGAAATAACCAGGACAGGTCCTCATTAATGTAAGATCTAGGGTCAAAAAGACCTGAGATCTCACATCTACACTAAAAAAACAAAAACAAAAAATGTCATTTTTTTATCATCACGTTAGGAGGAAGCGACTTATGATGTCCCCTCCAAGGCCATAGAGTCGAGTGGGGGGCCAGCTTGCCCTCACTCGACTTCCTGCCTAGGAGGGGAAAGGACCGGGTTGTTTTCTCCCACTACTGATGGCACCGGTAAGTGAGGAAAATGACCGGGAAGCACCGGGGGGGGGGGGGGGGGGAGGGCATCTCTCCTGCCTCCCATAAAAGTGATCCAGCGGCCAACCTGCTGCAGGGACCACTTTTATGAGAAAGAGGACCACCCACCCAGTATAAAAATGACAGGGTTATTGCAGCTATCTGATGCAATAACCCTGGTATTTACTGTCAAAGTAGTGACGTAAAACTGTGGCGGGCGGTCCGGAAGCGGTTAAGGGAATGAATATGCAGATGGGGTCCAAAAGTACCCAATCAGCATATATGGGGCTGTGGCTTGACAATAGTTAAGGAAAAATTGTCAGTTTTTTTAAAGTAGTAAGGTTATTGGTCATTAAACATAGAAATACAATTGGTCAGTTAAAGGGATGAAATAGATTGGTAAAATACTGGTCACTAAAAGGTAATTGGTCAAATTTGAATACCGTTATGTTAATCATTTGCCTATAAAAGAAGAAGTTTAAGTGAGCCCTGGCTCAGTTAGCGGGAGCAGAGGAAGAAGGTTTTTTTCTTTTCTGCGTGAAATGAAATTTGCCCCTAATTCTTTTCATGAAAATGTGGTGCTACAATTTTTGAATTATTTGATGCAAAAGAATTATTCCTACTTTCATATTTTGAAATCCTTATCTGGTGTTTCATTTTTTGCTAAACTGAATGGAGGTCCTTCTTTTATGGACTTTTTTTCAGTAAGGACCGCGTTGAAGGGGTATCGCAGGTCGGTGGTCACACATGATCGGAGGTTTGCTATATCTCTGTCCCTTTTGGGTCAACTTTGCACAGCGGTTGACACAGTTTGTTCTTCCGCATATGAAAGTTTGTTGTTCAAATGCGCCGCATTTTGTGTCTGTTATTTCGGCGCATTCCGAATTTCGGAGCTGTTGGCTACTGCTAAGCATGCTGCTAATGGCTTGTTTTTTTCGGATGTGTCTATTTTAGATGGCAAATTGCGTATTTTTCTGAGGCATAGTAAAACTGATAGGTTGGGGAAAGGCAATTAGGTGTCTCTTCGCAAGTGTTCTTCTGGAAATATTTGTCCGGTGTTATGGTCTATTGCATATGTTAGGGTTCGGCCTTTGCCTTTCCCCCAATTTTTTGTGCATATTTCGGGTTCCCCTTTGACAGTTTATCAGTTTAATTCTGTTTTGAAATGTTGTCTGTCGTTTTTGCACTTAAGCCACCTGCCAATATCTGCACACTCTTTCAGGATGGGTGCTGCTACTACTGCGGCTAAATTTGGCTTTTCTTCAGATACCATTAAAGCTATTGGCAGATGGCAATCTGAAGCATTTAGATCATACATCAGGCCTAACGCATGCATTTAAATTTCAGGTACTCCTAAAGTAGTGTGGTTGATTGGCCACTCGTACATTTATTGGGCCTACAAACGTGCTGAGCTTCGTCCTTATGGAGTACAATTAGGATTTCCTTCATCAGAAATTCAACTTTTTTGGTTCAGCAACCGGGGAATGTCGTGGAGGTATTTGGCAGCAGCTTTTGATAGACTTTGCCTTCAGTGGCCTACCCCTGACATATTTATTGTACATTTAGGGGGCAATGACTTGGGTTTTAGGAAGTCAGTGGATCTTCTTTTGAATATTAAGGCAGATTTTTTGTTTTTTCATTCTATTTTTCCTCATTGTTGTTTTGTTTTTTCTGAAATTGTCCCCCGTCTCTTATGGTTTTCCGATGACTATGCGTTCTTGGAAAAAAGTAGGAAACGGATTAATAGAGCTGTTTCCAAATTTCTACCTTCAATTTCGGGTTTTTCTTTTCGACACTCTGATCTTGAAGGTGGGCTTTTGGGATTTTATAGGTCTGATATGATACATTTATCTGACATAGCTAATGATATTTTAAATCTTGATATACAGACTTGTGTTGAGAAGGCCGCTGGCGTGGTGGTGGTGCCAAACACATGAATTATGTGTTTGGCTGGTGGAATGGTTTTTTATTTTAAGTTATTGGATATGCAGTTTGAGCTCTTTGGCTAAGCTGCATTACATTTGTGTGTGGAGTTTGGTTGGTTCGAGCTCTTGAGCTGAACCATTTTAAGTATATATTGTATTTATATTTTAATAAATGGCCGCGGCCAATCAATCCAGCAAGTCTGTTGTCAAGTCTTCTTTTTAGAAAAAAAAAAAAAAGGTATGTTTGTTACATTAAAGTTCAGGCCTACAGCACCATGAATATGCAGATGGGGTCCAAAAGTACCCAATCAGCATATATGGGGCTGTGGCTTGACAATAGTTAAGGAAAAATTGTCAGTTTTTTAAAGTAGTAAGGTTATTGGTCATTAAACATAGAAATACAATTGGTCAGTTAAAGGGATGAAATAGATTGGTAAAATACTGGTCACTAAAAGGTAATTGGTCAAATTTGAATACCGTTATGTTAATCAGTTGCCTATAAAAGAAGAAGTTTAAGTGAGCCCTGGCTCAGTCAGCGGGAGCAGAGGAAGAAGGTTTTTTCCCTCCCTCCCGCCCCCATTTGTCGCGGTCATTTTGTTTTTGTAAATTCCTAAATTGGAATGGTTTTTTATTTTAAGTTATTGGATATGCAGTTTGAGCTCTTTGGCTAAGCTGCATTACATTTGTGTGTGGAGTTTGGTTGGTTCGAGCTCTTGAGCTGAACCATTTTAAGTATATATTGTATTTATATTTTAATAAATGGCCGCGGCCAATCAACCCAGCAAGTCTGTTGTCAAGTCTTCTTTTTAAAAAAAAAAAAAAAAAAAAAAGGTATGTTTGTTACATTAAAGTTCAGGCCTACAGCACCATGCCTCTTGCTGAACCACATCAATTTCAAATGAATGTTCTGCCCCTAATTTTAGTACATTTGTGTGCACACCAAAACAAGATGTCCCTGGAAAATTTTTTGAAATGTTAAAAATGATGGTATGAGAAGGGGAGTTCAACTTTAACATAACCAACATATCTTTCAAACTTTATGTCTATATGGCATAATTATAAATCATGGAGACAAGAACAGTTAGTGGGGATTTGCAAAGTATAGTTTTATTACTGCACAACAAAATGCATTTAATTCTTTTTCCTTCCACTATCGGAATAACCTAACAGGAATGGCCATTTATTTGTTATATTATTATTATTATTTTACAGGATTTATATAGCGCCAACAGTTTGCACAGCGCTTTACATTACGTGTTATAAAGTATTGCACTGCACATTGAGCTCATCACCGCTTGCCGACCACCTAATGCAGGAATACGGTGGCAAAGTGGGTCCCCTGAGCTAGATCATTTACTAGGTTTTGTAAACACAGGCATAGGCTGATCTGTGATTCGTACAGCATCGATCGGTCTTCAGGTCCAGGCCAATGATTTTTGGCCTGGATCTGCTGATCAGTTCTGCCCAATCACAGATCAGCCTGTACCTCTGTTTACAATACACAGGCACAGGAAATGACTAGATCTTCTCTCCTGGAGCGTTTTTCGGTTCCAGGAAAGAGAAGCGATCATTCACAGTGAGTCAAAAGCAGCACACTTACACAGTAAAAACATAGTTAGGCACATTTTTACCCCCTGATCGCCCTTTTAGTTAACCTTTTCATTGCCTTGTCACCAGTGTCATTAGTACAGTGCACAGATTTTTTCTTACTGATCACTGTATTAGTGTCACAGACAAAGTCAGATAGCATTGGCATCAGTTAGCATCCTCCCAAATAGTGTAAGATTGCCTGCCACATATTCATCATCACATTTAATCCTTTTATTTGCAGCAACACTTTCACAGACACTGTCAGGGAAGACATGCCTGTACAGGTTCAAGTTTGCGGTGCATATATGTGCATGTGCAAGCCAGCAACTGTGCAGGCAAATTTACATGGTTATGGACCAGGGAACATGAAAAGGCGAATGCACATGCTCTCGTGCATCAACGTGTGCACACACGTGCCTGTCACCATAGCCAGGCGGGCTATTTAAACTGGATGCAGTATGGACTGCAGTATGGACTCCTTTCTGTTTGGTCTGCAGCTTCTGTGTGTTATTTCTGTTTCCTATACTGACCTCTGATTCTGATCAGGCTTACACCTGACTTACAATTGTCTGCTTAATACCCCGACCTCTGCTTGTTTTTGGACACTTCTTCTGCCCACTGTCTCTGCTCAATCTACCTGAACGATACCCACCCGGCTCATCTGACTCTGCATCTGTACATCCAGTCTGCTTCAACGGCCACTTCAGTCTACTAAGCTGTGTGCCAGCTTACCTAACACCAGTCTGTCTGCTGCACATCCTCCTGCTGATTGCTGCCACGTGGATTACTGGACTGATTGCAGGCGCTCCTACATCTCCATGCTCTTGTGGCTGCTGTCTAGTGATGGACAAACATCGGCCGGGGCGGTTCGCGAACGTTAGCCGCAAACTTTGTCAAATGTCCGCGAACCGCAAGTTCGCGGCGGGCCCCATTGACTTTAATGGAAGGCAACTTTAAAAACCTTTAGGTCATATTTGCAGCCACAAAAGACTTACTAGCTGTGCACAAATAGTCCCACCACACGTACAATGTCATAACAGAAGTATTGCAATTGGAAACGTTGCCCTAAAAATTATTTATTTATTTTTTACTGCAAAAACAATGTTTTTTTTTTCCCCCAAATTAGCCAGAACTGACAGCAGCCGGTAAATACATGTCAAATACATATAGGGTCCATTCACATATCTGTAAAATGGGTCCACAATGGGTCCACCATTACACAATTTGGCAAAACGTTTACAGACCCATTGATTTTCAATTCCAGTCCAAAAAATTAGGCATTCACAGGATAAAGAAGTACAGTTCCTTGCGAAAGTATTTGGCCCCTTTGAACTTTTTGACCTTTTGCCACATTTCAGGCTTCAAACATAAAGATATAAAACTGTAATTTTTTGTGAAGAATCAACAAGTGGAACACAATCATGAAGTGGAACAAAATTTATTGGATATTTCAAACTTCTTTAATAAATAAAAAACTGAAAAATTGGGCGTGCAAAATTATTCAGCCCCCTTAAGTTAATACTTTGTAGCGCCACCTTTTGCTGCGATTACAGCTGTAAGTCGCTTGGGGTATGTCTCTTTCAGTTTTGCACATTGAGAGACTGAAATTTTTGCCCATTCCTCCTTGCAAAACAGCTCGAGCTCAGTGAGGTTTTGTGGAGAGCGTTTGTGAACAGCAGTTTTCAGTTCTTTCCACAGATTCTCGATTGGATTCAGGTCTGGACTTTGACTTGGCCATTCTTTTAAAAAAGTATTATAACTGGTGTGATAGACCAGTGGCCTCCCAATACCACAGACTGAAGCGGGGTGTTATCTAACAGTATAGTTTTATAAGAGTGTATTTTTGTACTACAAAAATGTTTCCATTTTTGCTCCGTTAACTTTGCTACACACAGTGACAACAGTTACTGCCCAATTTTTTGTAGAACTGGTGTGATAGACAAGTGTCTCCCCAATACCACAGATTGAAGTGGGGTGTTATCTAACAGTATACTTTTATAAGAGTGTATTTATGTCCTGCAAAAATTTTGCTTATTTTGCTGCATTAACTGTGCTACACACAGTGACAACAGTTACTGGCCAATTTTTTGTAGAACTGGTGTGATAAACCAGTCGCCCTCCAATACCACAGATTAAAGCGGGGTGTTATCTAATGCCCCATACACACGTGCAGATTATCTGAAGACTTTTGTCTGCAGACTTACCTTTTCTATGTAGTGCAAGAGGCCTGCCGGATTGCATACAAATTGAAAGTGTTTAGGTTTGACCTCATATTATATGGTTTTGGTAAGTCTGCAGACAAAAGTCTTCAGATAATCTGCACGTGTGTACAGGGCATAACAGTATACTTTAATAACAGCGTATTTGTGTCCTGCAAAAATATTGCCTCTTTTGCTACGTTAACTCTGCTACACACAGTGCCAAACTTATTGGCCAATTTTTTGTATAACTGGTGTGATAGACCAGTCGCCCCCCAATACCACAGATCGAAGTGGGGTGTTATCTAACAGTATACTTTTACAAGAGTGTATTTTTGTCCTGAAAAAATGTTGCCTCTTTTGCTATGTTAACTGTGCTACACACAGTGACAACAGTTACTGGGCATTTTTTTGTATAATTGGTGTGATAGACCAGTGGCCCCCCCAATACCACAGATTGAAGTGGGATGTTATCTAAGAGTATACTTTTATAACAGCATATTTTTGTGTCCTGCAAAAATGTTGCCTCTTTTGCTGCGTTAACTCTGCTACACACAGTGCCAAAGTTACTGGCCAATTTTTTGTAGAACTGGTGTGATAAACCAGTGCCCCCCCAATACCACAGATTGAAGTGGGGTGTTATCTAAGAGTATTCTTTTATAACAGCGTATTTGTGTCCTGCAAAAATGTTGCCTCATTTGCTGCGTTAACTCTGCTACACACAGTGCCAAACTTACTGGCCATTTTTTTGTAGAACTGGTGTGATAGACCAGTGGCCCCCCAATACCACAGATTGAAGCGGGGTATTATCTAACAGTATATTTTTATAACAGCGTATTTGTGTCCTGCAAAAATATTGCCTCTTTTGTTACGTTAACTCTGCTACACACAGTGCCAAACTTACTGGCCAATTTTTTGCATAACTGGTGTGATAGACCAGTGCCCCCTCCAATACCACAGATTGAAGTGGGGTGTTATCTAACAGTATACTTTTATAAGAGTGTATTTTTGTCCTGCAAAAACTTTGCCTCTTTTGCTGCGTTAACTGTGCTACACACAGTGACAACAGTTACTGCCCAATTTTTTGTAGAACTGCTGTGATAGACCAGTGGCCCCCCAATACCACAGATTGAAGTGGGGTGTTATCTAAGAGTATACTTTTATAACAGCGTATTTGTTTCCTGCAAACATTTTGCCTCTTTTGCTGCGTTAACTCTGCTACACACAGTGCCAAACTTACTGGCCAATTTTTTGTATAACTGGTGTGATAAACCAGTGGCCGTCCAATACCAAAGATTGAAGTGGGGTGTTATCTAAGAGTATACTTTTATAAGTGTAATTGTGTCCTGCAAGAATATTGCCTCTTTTGCTATGTTAACTCTGCTACACACAGTGCCAAAGTTACTGGCCAATTTTTTGTATAAGTGGTGTGATAAACCAGTGGCCCCCCAATACCACAGATTGAAGTGGGGTGTGTTCTAAGAATATACTTTTATAAGTGTATTTGTGTCCTGCAAAATTTTTTGCCTCTTTTGCTACGTTAACTCTGCTACACACAGTGCCAAAGTTACCGGCCAATTTTTTGTATAACTGGTGTGATAAACCAATGGCCCCCCAAAACCACAGATTGAAGTGGGGTGTTACCGAAGAGTATACTTTTATAACAGCGTATTTGTGTCCTGCAAAAATGTTGCCTCTTTTGCTGCGTTAACTCTGCTACACACAGTGCCAAACGTACTGGCCAATTTTTTGTAGAACTGGTGTGATAGACCAGTGGCCCCCCAATACCACAGATTGAAGTGGGGTGTTATATACCTTGTTCCACATATGCTGTGCTTCTCTAGAGACTTTTGTCACAGGAGCATTTAAAAAATGACAGGCAGAGGAAGAGGCAGGCCCTTACGCAGGGGTGGTAGGGGTAGGGTTGGAGCAGTAGGCCGGAGCCAAAGTGTGAAGTTTCAGTAGGTGCGTTCGATTACGATAAAGGACGCACCAGACTTGGTTGAGTGGCTCACTCAGCTTTCCTCTTCTGCATCCTCCTCATCCTCTCTATCTGCACCCTCTTCACTCTCTGCTGTGTGCATCCCCAAAGACACACCACCACCAACACCACCAACACCATATACCCTCTGCTTGAGTCACTGGAATTATTTTCCGATTCATCACAAGACATTTGCGATGCACAGCCATTCTTGGCACCGGATCAGGAAGAGGAGGTAGCAACAGCCGCCACTCAGCAGTCTGACGACAGTACCCAGATCAGCCCAACGAGGTTGGTCCCCGCTGTTGCTGCCTACTCAGATGTTAGTGGTGGGGAAGGTGACGTACATGATGACATGTCTATGGACGTCACTTGGGTGCCCACAAGAGAGGAAGAGGAGGGGAGTTCAGAGGGAGAGACGGACCAGCAGATAGGGAGGAGAAGCAGGCGGAACTTACATTGCACAGGAGGGACAAAGCAGCAGACTGCTAATGTATAAGGAGCGAGCCATCACCATGTACAGTCACATCTGGCGCTCCCAGGATGCCGGCACATGGCTCCGCAGTTTGGGCTTTTTTTAATGTGTCCGCTGCTGACAATAGTGTTGCCATCTGCAGCCTTTGCAGTCAACGCATAAGTCGCGGAAAGCCCAACACTCACCTAGGGATGACCGCCTTAAGAAGGCACCTGGACTCCCATCACCAAGCCCAGTGGGAGCATTGCCATCAGAACCCACAAAGCCAC
Organism: Pelophylax lessonae; assembly: GCF_965119305.1. NCBI lineage: Eukaryota > Metazoa > Chordata > Amphibia > Anura > Ranidae > Pelophylax > Pelophylax lessonae. Next base: position 407,391,548 of record NC_138771.1, on the reverse strand, counting down.
ACTCCAAGCTTTCACCGTCCAGCCTCTTCTTCTTCTCCTCTCTCCTCACAGTTGTCCTCCACTCCACCTTCCATCATGCCATCCTCAGGTTGTTCTGGAAAAAGGCAGGTTTCCATGGCTCAAATGTTGGAGAGTAAAAAAATGATGATGCCGGATAACCCTCTTGCCCAACAGTTGACTGCTGGCTTGTCGGAACTGATAGCCCGCCAACTACTGCCATATCAACTGGTGGACTTAGAGGCTGGTTGGAAATTTGTGGCCATTGGAACACCACAATGGAAGATCCCAGGAAGGAAATATTTCTTGCAGAAGGGCATTCCAGAGCTGTATGGCCATGTTCAGCTTCAAGTGAATGTATCTCTGGCACACAGCCACATGGTCTAGCAAACATGGGCAGGAAAGGTATATAACTTTTACTGCCCACTGGGTGAACCTTCTGACGGCCGTCAAGCATATAACCCGCGGCACCCGTGTAGATTTGGTTTTACCACCACGGATTGCATGCAGGCCTGCCTCTTCTTCTCCTTCTCCTACTCCATCCTCCCTCTCCTCCTCGGCTGACTCCTCCTTTTCCACTGCTACCGTCTGTTCTGCTGTGCCGCCCAAGATCCCCAGAACCTATTCTACATGCCAGGTGGGACGTTGCCATGCTGTGCTGCGTCTGTTGTGCCTGGAAGCCAAGAGCCACACTGGTCCTGCACTCCTTTCAGCTTTGCGTTCACAGGCAGATCAGTGGCTGATACTGCTCAATTTGACAGTTGGTAAAGTGGTGTGCCACAACGGTGCCAATCTGCTGAGCATGCTGAAACAGGGCAAAATTACACACATGCCATGCATGGCACACGTCCTGAACTTGGTCGTGCAGCGATTCGTTGCCAAATATCTTGGGTTCCAGGAAATCTTGCGGCAGGCCAGGAAAATATCGTGCCATTTCAGAAGATCTTACACAGCCATGGCTCGCCTTGCTGACATTCAGCGTGACACAACCTGCCTGTCAGACGTCTTATTTGTGACTGCCCGACGCGATGGAACTCAACCCTGTATATGCTTGATAGGTTGCTCCAGCAGAAATGTGCAGTTAACGACTACCTTTACGAACTCTGAGGCAGGACAGGTTCTGGGGAGCTTGGGTTTTTTTCACCGCGCCAGTGGCTGCTCATGCGCAACGCATGCAGACTTCTGCGGCCATTTGATGAGATCACCAAACTGGTCAGTCGCGGCCAGGGCGCCATCAGTGACATTGTACCTTACACCTTCTTTCTGGAGCATGCATTGCGTTGTGTTATTGATCAAGCCGTCGAGGAGCAGGAAGATGAGGAAGTCGCAATGTTGGATTAATTCCCAGGGGGTGCTACTCCATCTGAGACAAGTTAACAACAGGAGTCTAAAGAGGAGTCAGAGGAGGATGGTGTCGGGGCGGATGAGGAGGAGCAAGAAGAGCATGCTTTAAACCTTTCTGAGATCCCTGGTGTTGTCCGTGGATGGGGGGAGGAGAACGAGGACGTCGTTATCCTGGATGATGAGCTGGAGGCAGGCCACTACACCGCATCCAGTTTAGTGTGAACGGGGGCCTTCATGCTCCAGTGTTTTACGGGGGACCCCCGTATAAAAAGCATAAAAGGCAAGGACCAGTACTGGGTGGCAACGTACTGAGACCCCTGGTACAAACAAAAAATGGTGGAAATATTACCACCATCACAGAGGGCGGTCAGAATGCAGCACTTCCAGGCCTTGCTTCGAGGAATGCTGCATTCTGCTTTTGCGTGTGCTGGCAGAGGAATTTCCACTCACAGAGAAACAGTTGCAGGTAGCAATCCAACAGCGCCTGCAAGAAGAGGGCGTTTTGAAGATGTGTTGGTCACTTTAGATATGAGATCATTCTTTCAGCTGACCCATCCACATCTGTACTCTGGATCCAGCATCAGGGAACGCCTAGACTGACAGGTGTCCGACTACATCGGGTTAACAGCCGATGTGGACGCTCTGAGGAGTGATGAACCCCTGGACTACTGGGTGGGCAGGCTTGACCTCTGGCCGGAGCTTGCACAATTTGCAATGGAACTGTTGGCTTGCCCCCCATCCAGTGTCCTGTCTGAAAGGACGTTCAGTGCAGCAGGGGGGATCGTGACCGATAAGCGCACTCGCCTAGCTCATGACAGTGTTGACTACCTCACATTTATAAAAATGAATGAGGCATGGATCTCCAGTAGACCATGTTTGATTAAAATTCCTCATGACAGGCCACAAATATCCGCCAGACCGCCATCCACCCACAGCAATTCCTGGTCCTTGTCTTTGGTAAATAGAGCAGCATAAAAGGCATTTCATGTCCATTAAATGCCTAATTTTTGGGGCCTTTCATGGCCGACAATTATTTTTCCTGTCAATGCCTAATGTACCTTCAGCCACAGAATACAATGTTCTTAGCTGTATGAATAAAAAGCACTCGCGCCAATCACTATTAAAAATGAGAAAATTAGGATTTCTGCTGTGATTAACCCCTAGGGGTGAAAAATGGAAATTGTATGTAATATTAGATATTACTTCAACAGCGCATATCCTAGAGCAGGATGGTGTGGGAAGGTTCTGTGTAAAAAATTATATATAAATTAGTGATACCAAGTGTGTTGGTAGTAACACTATATAGTCTGATTATGACTGAGGGGTTCCTGCTGCAAACAGCCCTGAAGGTGTTTGTATAGCACTAGGTAATGTGGTGAATATTACCTACAGCGCATACCCTGTATAGTAAAAGGTGTGTGGTACCACCTATACACTTTTCCCGTGTGCTTAGTTAACCAAATAAAGTGCAAATGCTGTGCTTATTGTGACTTTGCAGTCAAAAAATAAATAATAAATATACACACATATAAGTAAATAAATATGCTCAGAACTTGTGATATCTAATACCAATAATGACCTTAAAAGACCTTAAAAATCAATTATCAAAAAAGTGCTGTTTGGGTGAATAAATATAGTGTCCATATAGTCCAAAAAGTTAATTAGTATTCCAAAGTGACTGTTCTAGCTTCAGTGACGGTGTTTAAAACCAACAGACAAACAGTGCAATGGTGGTGTCACCCTCCGTGCTCCTGTGTGGATAGGCAATGCAAACTCACCAGATGTTGTTGACCCCCAATGTCTTACGGCAAGTGGGTCAATAAAGCTTGTATGGTGATTGTCCAGCGGGGTCCCAGCCGTCCGTGCTCGGGTGGTCCTGGATCCTCCTATTGGTTGGTGTATTTAAAACAAAAATATCGCACTCCTCATGGTGTAGTAGGAAAATCCATTTTTATTTTAAAAAATAAGCAAAATAAGTGCAATGGTGCTTTAAAATATTGATATAAAACAAACGTTGGTGGTACAATGTTTAAAAATTTGTGGAATACCACATGAATACAGGGTTCAGGAAGCCTTGTGGGAAGCCGATAAGGGTACGCCCGCTCTCTGCTGGGAGCTTCCAGGTATGACGCAGTTTGCGTTTCACGTACCACAATGAGAACGAGGCTACGTGCGGCTCAACTTGACGCGTTTCGGGAGACAAGGGACTACTCATGGTGTAGTATTTAAAATAATCATTCCTTTTTATTACGGGTTAAAATACAGGTTTTTACAAAACAGTAATTCAATGAATGCCTATATAGCATAACACTGAGTAGCTGTATGCACTTTACCGGATCACAGGAGATATCAGGCCGTTATGGATGCAAGTCACATCGTTCCTTCCTGGCTGATAGTCCGGCACCCGGCATGCATTCCAGCTAAACTCCACAGTGAGGCGGCGTGCGTGTCAGCTTGACATGTTTCGTCATCATGTGACGTCTTCGGAAGTTTGCCATAAGGTAACAGGGATCATATCCCTCTGGTAAGCTTACATTCTGGCTATAGCTGCACTGCACGAGTGAATAGGAGATACCCACCACCACTGTTCCCCAGCATGGTCGTGAATATTTCACTGGCAGAATATTGGACTTTTTTTGCACTGATTATTGAGTGATCAATTGAAGTTGCACAGAGCACTAAGCACCTTTATTGATTGATGTGTTTCACATATAAATTATACTCATTTGAATACAATTGTTTATATGAATTGTCACAGAGCACTTTAATTTATGAATATTTTTGGTATTATACATGCACTTTATTTATTAATTAATCAATGGGATTGGTTGCATTTTAAGAGGATATTTATGTCACTGTAGCACTTTAAATATTTTATGCACATTTATGTATGGCAAGATATGCGCTGCTAATTGAAGCTTAGCTTCAAGATATTCATACAGTACCTTTCCATTTGCGATTGTGAGGTAGCTGCAGTCTTGTTTACCCCCATACACAATAATATAAATTTATTTTTAATCACATTGGCGCGAGTATTTATAGCACTTGAACTTTTCCAATAGCAATAATTCTGTTTTGACAATGTCCATGTTGTTGGACTATTTGTGCACAGCTAGTAAGTATTTTGTGGCTGCAAATATGACCTAAAGGTTTTTAAAGTTCGCCTGCCATTAAAGTCAATGGGACCTGCCGTGAACTTGCGGTTCGCCAACGTTTGGGAAAGTTTGCGGATAACGTTCGCGAGCTGCCCCGGCCGATGTTCGTCCATCACTAATACTAATGTCCCCAATAGAATAGTGTCCCCAAAAAGACAGCATTAGCAGGATCAGCCCAACACCTCCTAGCACTTGCATTTAGCTCCTCTACCCCCCGCCCCCCCCCCCCCCCCAACAAATGCAATGTATGTATATAACTGTCACTTCTGATACATTGTACACAAAACCGCAGCGTTAGCAAGAACAGGCCTAAACTCTGCTAGCACAAGCAGGTAACTTTTATTTGTAGCCATTCAAGCAGTACCTGTAGCAGTTCAAGCAGTGCTTACAGGACTCTGAGTATGTCAGATGAGAGTGAAGGGGAGTACTCACTAACAGAATCAGGCTCAGAATGCAAATCTGTGGAAAGCAACACAGACAGTTAGCTGAGACGATGGAGAAGAGGTCCCTGCTAAGGTCAGTATTACCCAACCCCATGCCCAGGTTGCTGAGGTGCTAGAATCGCACAATTATTCTCATATTCCGCAGAGTGCCAGTACTAGTGCCACACTGCCTTTTAGTGAGCTGGCAGGCAGCAGGAGCCTAGTACTGTATATCCTGGAATTTTACACACCAACACTGCAGTATCTCTCCCTTGATTTTTTAAGCTGTTTTTCACAGAAGATTTGTATAATTTGATAAAGGACCAAAGCAATTTAAATGCTAACCAGTACATCACTGCCAACCCAAATTCGTACCTAACCCTCTATATAGCCATTACAAAAAAAATAATTTGCTGTCATATTGGTCCACAGACCGGATTCATCATATACCTGTTATCTTTGCTGCCATGGACAGACATAGATTTGACAATAGAATGTGATTTATGCATTTTAAATGACATTACACTCTGCTGTCCTTGGGGGTGACCCTAAATATGATCGGCTCCACAAAATTCAGCCCCTCGTAAATCACCTTAACCAGAAATTTGCAGATGTGTTAATGCCCCAACAAAACATCTGTGTAGATAAGTCTCTCGTTATTTTTTCTGGCTGCCTTGCATTTAAGCAGTATCTTCCCAGCAAGTGTGCCAGAACTGGGGTCAAAATGTATAAGCTCTGTGAGAGGGCAACAAGCTATACAAGTAATTTTCAGGATTATGGGGGAAAAGATAGTCATGTGGAGCCACCTGGATGCCCCAACTACATGGGGAACAGTGGCAAGATAGCATGACGTATGCAAGCGTACCCCTTTTTAGACACTTATATGATCTTGGAAATGGCTCATGTGGCACCGTGCAATCTAATCGTAGGGGCTTTCCCCAACAGATTGTAAACACCCAACTTAGAAAGGGGAGAGAAAGCCTACTTGTGGAATAATGAATCATTCTCAGTAAAGTGGACAGACAAACAGGATGTTTTCATCCTGTCTTCAATTTATTGACGGTCAAAATTTGCATGGTATCTGGTGTTGTTGAGAAGCCCCACTGTATCCATGACTATAACCATAACATTAGAGGGGTGGACTTCAAGGACCAAAAGATGTGTATTTGGGGATGTTTGACTTCTGTAGGCAGGGCACTATTGAACTCTGCCCTCTGTATGCAGCGCAATCCTGAACTCTACTATCTATACCCAGCACACTCCTGAACTCTACCCTCTGTATACAGCATGCTTGTGAACTACACACATTTTTTGTGATATACCAACACAAAGTGGCACATAATTGTGAAGTGGAAGTAAAATGATAAATGATTTTCAAAATGTTTCACAAATAAATATTTGAAAAGTGTGCATGCATTTGTATTTTGCCCCCCTGAGTCAATACTTTGTAGAACCACCTTTCGCTGTCATTTCAGCTGCAAGTCTTTTTGGGTATATCTCTACCATGTGTGCCCATATAGAAAGTGAAATCTTTGCGCATTCTTCTTTGCAAAAAAGATCAAGCTCTGTCAGATTGGATGAAGAGTATCTGTGAACAGCAATTTTCAAGTCTTGCCACAGATTCTCAATTGTATTTAGGTCTGGAGTTTGACTGATCCATTCTAACACATGAATATGCTTAGATCTAAACTATTCCATTGTAGCTCTGGCTGTATGTTTAGGGTCGTTGTCGAGTTGGAAGGTGAACCTCTGCCCGAGTCTCAAAGTCTTTTGCAGAATCTAATAGGTTTTATTCTAAGATTGTATTTGGCTCCATCCACCTTCCCATTAACTCTGATTAGCTTCCCTGTCCCTGCTGAAGAAAAGCATCCCTACAATACGATGCTGCCACCACCATGTTTCACAATTGGGATTTTGTGTTCAAGGTGATGTGTAGTTTCAGTTTTTTGCCACACTTAACGTTTTGCTTTTAGGCCAGGGCACCTTCTTCCAGATGTTTCATGTGTCTGCAAACTGCAAACGGGACTTCTTATGGCTTTCTTTCAACAATGGCTTTCTTCTTGCCACACTTCCATAAAGGCCAGATTTGTGGAGTGCATGACTGATATTTGTCCTGTGGACAGATTCTCCCACCTGAGCTGTGGATCTTTGCAGCTCCTTCACCATGGACCTCTTGGCTGCTTCTTTGAATTAATGCTCTCCTTACCAGGCCTGTCAGTTTAGGCAGATGGCCATGTTTTGGTAGGTTAGCAGTTGTGCCATACTCTTTTGATTTTCAGATGATGGATTGAACAGTGCTCTGTGAGATGTTCAAAGCTTGGGATATTTTTTTTAACCTAACCCTGCTTTAATCGAATAGTTTGTATATGCGCTCCTAGGTCGCAGGGTGCCTAGGCGCAAAAAAAAAGGGGGATAGTTAAGGGTGCCACATCCTGAATCATGGAATAGAGAAAATAGAAGAAAAGGAATTTGGCACCAATATTAAAATTGTATATTTTTATTGAAAAATTCACAAAAACACATTTATGACAAAGACAGAACAGAAATATATAAAATGACAAACATACAATATACATACAATGAAAGGGAAGGGAAAGAAGGGGGACCAGGGTGGGAAGGGGGAGGGTGTGGGGGAAGGGAAGGGGAGGGAAAGAGAAGGGAAGAAAAAGGAAGGGAGGGTGGGGTGGGGAGGCGGGGAAGGGAGAGAGGAAAGGGGAACGGCCCTGAATGGTGGGTGTGCTAACCGGGCCCGTGGACACAAATGGAGACAAACGTAGGGACCAGGGCTGCATGATCTAGTGTGATGGGGTATTCTAATGAGAGACACCACAACTATAGTCATATGTTAGCAGAAATACATACCTGAAAGGAACTTCAGGTGATAAGACTTTGTAATAGACTAAGCCTGGTGGGCTAAAGAGAGTAACGAGGGGGTCGGTACGTTGTGGTTGGAGCAAACTGCCTAATACATGTGCCAAAAGTAACATGGAACATAATTCGTCATATGACCTGAAATGGATAATATGGTAAGTAGGGTGATCAACCAGCTAGATAGAGACTCATCGCCCAGGACCTCACCTACAGTGCGATTTGAAAAACCAGTGCAAAAGACACCAATGTTCATGCAGGGGCTAATGACATATGCCTTAACCATTGAGAGCAACGGTACAAGTCTAGGGATAGACCAGGGTAGTAAAGAAACATGCAGTAACAAAGTAAAAAGTGGAGGTCGAATGCATAGAATGAATGTGAGAATCCCAATTATATTTAACACCCCATTCCACACCAGAGTATAGTGAAACAAGAAATAGCATCTTAAGAGCTATGAAGACTTATTGGGGAGTCATTCACATAGATCCTGATCAAATCAAGGACTCCCTGTCATAGATATCCAATCACAAGAAGGATTGTATAAAGGGGCCGGATGAGAGGGGAACCCTGGCCTCCAAATCCAAGTGAGGGAAGGCGAGGTGGGTACACCTCATATGCCTAGGACCTATAGAACGATGGAAATAATGAGTCCACAGACGGAAATATGTGGTGACATATTAGCCCAATGAGGAAAGTAGGCTTACCCTGGTATGTTCAGGCAAGAGTTTGCTCCCGATCCAACGATTGCATATGCACCCCCCCGGATGGGGATACCGCCATGCTTAGAGCGTGTCACCATCCTTCTCTATGGCCGCCTTATGAATACAGGTTACTCTGTAATATATGTGATTGTTGTTACAATTATCATTACCTAACAGGTTATGCGATTTGCACACTGTTTTGAGGTTTTGCCGCCTTATTTCATTGTATGTATATTGTATGTTTGTCATTTTATATATTTCTCTTCTGTCTTTGTCATAAATGTGTTTTTGTGAATTTTTCAATAAAAATATACAATTTTAATATTGGTGCCAATAAAGTCCAAATTCCTTTTCTTCTATTTTCTCTAACCCTGCTTTAAATTTCTCCACAACTTTATCTCTTACCTGTTTGTTGTGTTCCTTAGCCTTTATGATGCTGTTTGTTCACTAAGGTTCTCTAACAAACCTCTGAGGGCTTCACAGAACAGCTGTATTTATACAGAGATTAAATTACCTACAGGTGGACCCTATTTACTAATTAGGTGACTTCTGAAGACAATTGGTTCCACTAGATTTAGATGGGGTATGGGGGAGCTGAATATAAATGTATGCCACACTTTTCAGATATTTATTTGTAAAAAATGTTAAAAAACATTTATCATATTCCTTCCACTTCACAATTATTTGGTACTTTGTGTTGGTCTATCACAATATTTCCCAATAAAATTACTTTACACTTATCGAATCCTCAAATGGAAGGTGGAGGAGCGCAATGTCTCTAGCATCCTCCAGCTCTGTGATGTGGTCATGGAGGAGTGGAAGAGGGCTCCAGTGGCAACCACCTGTGAAGCTCTGGTGAGGTGAACTCCATGCCCAAGACGGTTAGGGCATTGCTGGAAAATATTGGTGGCCACACAAAATATTGACACTTTGGGCCCAATTTTGACATTTTCACTTAGGGGTGTACTCACTTTTGTTGCCAGCGGTTTAGACATAAATGGCTGTGTGTTGAGTTATTGTGACGGGACAGCAAATTAATACTGTTATACAAGCTGTACACTCACTACTTTACATTTTAGCAAAGTGACATTTCTTCAGTGTTGTCAAATGTGAGGGGTGTACTCACTTTTGTGACATACTGTATGTAGATAGATAGATCGATAGATAGATAGACACATCTTATTAATAAAGCCCAATCAAATATGCAGTCAGATAGACACTGTAATAACAACATCCATTTTACAGGCTTGCCTCTATACTCCTGTTACAGTTACTGTGCATGATGTTATATGACTAACTATGACTCAAATATGACTAGGCAGTCTAATAGGCACCAGCTTTTGACCTACTGCACTAAGTGACAGAACTGGTAAGGCATGCCCCCACATTTCTTCAGTACATATATGTGTGAGCTTACTTATGCTGGGGGGGGGGGGGGGGCGTCTGGTTGTGTTACTCAGCTAAACCAGCATAGAGAATTGAGGTGGGAGGGCAGAAGGAAGTAACTTAATTGAGGGCAAAAGGCATTTTAAGATATTTTCAGTCAGAAATCATAACATATGGAGGTACTGGATTTGCTGTAGGCAAGGAAGCATTTCATCCATCTTCTCTTCTCCATTAATCTCCACAGCATTGAAACTTAGGTGTAAGTCACAAGAAGAAAGGCAACAGCAGTGGGCTAATACATATTGGGTATTTGTGAACACAACCAAGAACTGCATAAGCACCAGAATTTATTTAAATGGCCTCTCTGAGCCAACACTTCAGCCCAGGAAGTAAATGCCGACACTGGATAGTGCCTAAACAAAAGTGGTAATTATTGGTAATTGTATAATTCATTTTGTAATGATGTTTACGTGGCGTTCTGTGGGTGTTTCTCAAACCGTACTCAGAACTCGCTGGGTGTGTGTGATCTGCAGCCAGTGTCAATAAATTCTTAATGGCACCCCAAACTGCATGCACTACTTTTTGTTCAATTTAGGAAGTTTCAGCCCATTGTAGTAAACTGCACAGGAATCACACAGGAACGAGGATCACATTCCAGTGCGACTTAGGTGCGAAACAGCCCTAAAACTTGTATTCAACTTATCCAGAACTGGCAGATCTGGCTTTTCAGGTCCTGTCCTTCCCCCTTACTTCTGGTGAGGGGTAATAAAATATATTGTTTGGGGGGGTCTTTTACAAACTCTGAAAGCTGTAAGGGAAAAATAAAAAGGCAATGGAAAAATTGCAAAAAAAAGTCTGTCTAGCTGAGTGGAGCACAGGGCCTGGCAGTGAATGGGTTAAAACCACTGGGTCTTAAAAAATTATCTTATTTTAACCACTTTACCACCGGAGGATTTTGCTGTCTTACGTCCAGGCCACTTTTTGCGATTCGGCACTGTGCGAATTTAACTGACAATTGCGCGGTCGTGCGACGCTGTACCCAAACAAAATTTACGTCCTTTTTTTCCCACAAATAGAGCTTTCTTTTGGTGGTATTCGATCACCTGTGTGATTTTTACTTTTTGCGCTATAAACAAAAAAAGAGCGAAAATTTTGAAAAAATAACAATATTTTTCACGCATTTTTATATGAATTTCCCCCTAAATAAAATTTAAAAATCAAAAATTTTTTATATTTTTGGCCAATTTGTTTTCTGCTACATATTTTTTGGTAAAAAAAATCGCAATAAGTGTATTTTGATTGGTTTGCGCAAAAGTTATTGCGTTTACTAACTAAGGGAAAGATTTCTGTAATTTTTGGTGTTTTTTTTTTTTAACGAGTAATGGCGGCGATCTGCGATTTTTTTTGCGGGATTGCGACATTGTGGCAGACAGATCGGACCCTTGACTGACATTTTTGACACTTTTGGAGATCCAGTGACATTACTACAGTAATCAGTGCTATAAATATGCACTGCTACTGTAAAAATGACACTGGCAGGGAAGGGGTTAATTTTATTGGAGAGGGAGGGGTTAATGTATGCCTGGTGCTTACTGACATGTGTGGGGGGAGGTGACTGAGTGACACAGGGACAGATCGCATGTTCAGCTATGCTGAACCCTGCAATCTGTCACTGCCTGTCACTTAGGAGATCCGCCCGCTTTGTTTACACAAGCGGGCGGATCTCCAAACTCGATTCCTCGATGATTGGGGAAGAGCAGCGGCGATCGCCGCTGCTCCTCCCCTGGCCCAACTTCCGCTGTGACTGAACACAGCGGGAGCGAGCCTCCGGCGGCGAGCGCACTGCCCACAAGGGGAGGAGTCCAGCGACGTAGGTCTACGTCGCTGGACGATAATGAGCCACATTGCTGCAGTAGCAGCAATGTGAGCAGACGTAAAGTGGTTAAAAAAAATATTGCATTAGTACATATCCCCCAGGGCAGTACCCGAGCTCCCATACACTTTTTGGCTAATAACTTGCATATAACCCTTCAAAATGGGGGGACTTTAGATCTTTCAAGTTTGGGTCCCATAGCATTTGATAGGGTTCGTGGCTCGGGTCCAAACCTTTTTCATGTTCGGGAGTTCGGATGTGAGCCGAACTGGGGGGGGGGGGGTGTTCGGCCCATCACTAATAGAATTATGTCTTAGTTTAAGGGTTTATTCACATCAGAATGCATATGATATGATTTATAAACACAAATTTCAGAGGTGAGACTCTTTTATATTTACTTTAAATTTAAAAATAGGTAAATCACCATCCATAATGCGTAACAGAACTGATACATAGTAAAACATGGCATTTTATCATTCAGGAAGTGTGAACCAGCTCTGAAAGGGGAATTCCATGTTGTCTGGAAGGCAACACAACAATGCATGTAGCTGGTGCCGCTCAGCTCGCCAGTACCCCGTACCTCCCACCGAGACATAGACACTGACAGGCTCCAAGGGACACAGAGCCTGTCAGCAGCTGTGGAGGAGTTCTCCCCCTTCTTCTCCTGTTCACTCTACAGTATGCAAAGCGAGGCTCGCACAGGCAGCCACCCATCCTGCTCCCTCCCCTGCTTCTTCATTGACAGGAGGAGAAGAGCCTATCACCAGTCACCAGTGGCCCAATGTAATTCCCTGGGGGCAGACTACACACCCCAGCATATCCATAGGGGAGGGGAGGAATTAGACACCACAAGGTTGCCTGGGAGCAGGGGGCAGAGACCACGAGGCGAGGAGAAGACCAGACGCAGGAGAAGGGTGCTGCTATCCAGAGTCAGTGTGACTGTCACCCGCCACACTTCCAGGGTTGTCCACAGACATCTCGCCAGAGAGGGATTGCGAGGTGTTCTGGTGTCTTACACTTTTTAAGTTCTGGTAGTCAGGTAGCCAGGCCAGCAGCCTGAGGAGCGTTTTCCAGGACATCTCTCCTTTGGGTCTTAGTCGCAGGATTGGTGAGCAGGCGCCTGCCCATCTCTCAGAACAAAGAGACATGGCATGCAGACAACATTGCCTTTCACTTTGCCTACACCTGTAGAATGCTGTGTTACACTTACCACCCCCTCCACCCCCCCCCCTGCTTGCCAGGACATCTTAAACATACCTTGTTCACCCACCTAAACAGGACACCTAAAGTGCACCAACAAAGATCTAGCTGAAGATGCAAGGCCTTTTCTTCTTCTGAAAGACTGCAACATACCCCCCCCCCCCACAAGAGATTAAAGCCCCTGGTGCCAAAACGACCCATACTTACATCCAGGATTCTAGTTATTAACCACTTGCCGACCCCCACAAGTACATATACTGCGGCGGTCAGCCCCGGCCAGGCAAAGTGACGTACCGGTACGTCACTAGCCTGTCACTCGCTTGTGAGCCAATAGCGGGTGAGCGCGCGCCCGCTGAGGCGCGCGCCCGCCCCAGGTTGTTCCCTAACAAGTCAGTGGGTGTGACCAGCGGACCCGATGTCCGCCGGTCACTCGCGATCGTTCGCCGGGAAGGGAGAAAGGCAGGTGGCTAATGTAAACAAGCCGCCTGTCATTCTCCCCTGTGTAAAAATGGAGATCAGACGGTTCTACTATGTAGGACCGTTGATCTCTGTTTTTACACCAGTAACCATGTCCAATCACAGATAGAAACACACCCCTAGGACAAATTTAACCCCTCCCTCTCCAATACAGTTAGCCCCTTCCCTGCCAGTGTCATTTTTACAGTAACAGTGCATATGTATAGTATGTATATAGTAGTATGTATATGTATATGTCACTGGTAACCCCAAAAGTGTCAAAAATGTCAGTCAAGGGTCCGATCTGTCCGCCGCAACGTGGCAGTCCCGCAAAAAAATCGCAGATCGCCGCCATTACTCGTTAAAAAAAAAAACAACAAAAATGACAAAAATCTTTACCTTTGTTAGTAAACGCGATAACTTTTGCGCAAACCAATCAAAATATGCTTTTTGTGATTTTTTTACCAAACATATGTAGCATAAAACAAATTGCCCGAAAATGTTAAAAAATTTTGATTTTTACATTTTTTTTGGGAATTTCATATAAAAAAATTTGAAAAATATTGTTATTTTTGCAAAATTTACGCTCTTTTTTTGTTTATAGCGCATGATCAAAAAATCGCACAGGTGATCAAATACCACCAAAAGAAAGCTCTGTTTGTGGGGAAAAAAGGACGTCAAATTAGTTTAGGTACAGCGTCGCACGACCGCGCAATTGTCCGTTAAAATCACGCAGTGCCGAATCGCAAAATACCCCCTGGTCAGGAAGGGGGTAAAATCTTCCGGGGCTTAAATGGTTAAGTGAGCAGGTTTAGACACTTAAGAGTTAAAGTGTTTGAATTGTATTCCATATTGAGTTCATTGGGACTGTGGCGTCAGAGAATTGAAGGTCTGACATGGTCATTTCACTGCCCTCCTTCTGCCTGGATCTATAGAGCTTAATTTAAGTAAAGTTGTTGGTTATTTTGTGACGTGTGCTTATTATACTGCAATCGGTCATCATTTTGTGGTTATCTATGCTTTCAGGGTTATTTGCCTTAAAGAATCCCCTAGAAGTAGCCAGATTACATTGTTGAATTTCCTTTCCCTTAATCTTTCAGTAAGTAATGCCTGGTACACGCTATTTTTTTCTTTTTCCATGCAACCCCACAGGTTGTACAAAAAAAAATGTCAGCCCTGGTCGGAGCCTCTGTATTAACCATATTCTTTAAAAAAGGCCTGTTTACTTTCCTAGGTGTACTTAATATAACTGGGTACTAATATTTATAGGTAAAGTTGATCCAGTGAATATCCAATTGCCTCTTGGGGGACCAGGAAGGATTTTTTTCCCCTGCTGTAGCAAATTGGATAATGCTTTGCTGGGGTTTTTTGCCTTCCTCTGGAGTAACTGCGGGTATAGGATTGTGCATATGGGATTGTATGGTTGTGTTTTCTTTTTTATTGGTTGAGCTAGATGGACTTTTTTCAACCTGACCAACTATGAAACTATGTAACCATATATGAGGTTAGTTCAGCGATCTCCCCCGCTGAGCTGTTTTGCTCTGACAGGGGGACCCCACTCCCTTCACCAGAACACTCTGATCAGCGCTTTCTGCCCTTGGCTGAGAGCGCCGATCGGGAGTCGGTCGGATGCAGGTTCTCCAGCATGCACGTCAGAGAGACCGATACACACAGGCTGAATGTCAGGCGTTTTTTTTTTTTTAACCGCTTGTTGTCTCCTGACATTCGGCCCGCGTGTACGGGGCTTTAGACTCAGTTGAGTCTTTTGGGATATACAGTATTTAAGTGTTCATTTTGCTTCAGAGCTTCACAGTACACTTTGTCTCACCCTGCTAAACAGGACACCTAAAGTGCACCAACAAAAAGCTAGCTGAAGACGCAAGGCCTTCTCTTCTTCTGAAAGACTGCAACATATCCCCCCCCCCCCCACAAGAGAATTAACCTAGGAATATATTAAGAGACCAGGTTTAGAGACTTAAGAGTTAAAGTATTTGAATTGAATTCCATATTGTGCTCATACGGTTCATTGAGACTGTGGCGTCAGGAAATAGAAGGGAGTGGTCTGACACAAGCCTGGTTATTTCACTGCCCTCCTCCTGCCTGGACCCATAAAGCTCAATTTAAGTAGAGTTGTTGGTTATTTTGTAAAGTATTCTTATCATACTGCAATCAGTCATTATTTTTGTGGTAATCTCTGCTTTCAGGGTTATTTGCCTTAAAGAATCCCCTTGAAGTAGCCAGATTACATTGTCAAATTTCCTTGCCCCTCTTTCAATCAGTAATACCTAGTACACACTATTAATTTTTGTTTCTTGCAACTATGTGGGTTGTACAAAATAAGCTGTCAGCTCCCCACTGCCAGACCACTCTGATCAGCGCTCTCTGTCATTAGCTGAGAGCACTGATCGGGAGTCAGTCGGATTCTGGTTTTCCACCATGCACGTCCGACAGAAGCCGGCCAAAAGGCTGGCTTCTGTTAAACAGGCCGACATACACACGGGCCATATGTCAGGCATTTTTTTTTAACCGGACGTTGTCTCCTGACCCGTGTGTACGGGGCTTTAGACTCAGTTGAGTTTTTTGGGATATATAGTATTTACTATCATGTTTTTATATTGTTACTGTTTTGCTTTATGCCAAAAGAAAGACTTTTAGTAAAAATAATTTCTGGTTCAGAAATTATACAGAAGTTCAGATGTTTTGCCTGCCTCCAAAGAACCCAAAAAAATGCCCAAAAAAATGCCAGCGCCAAACAAAAATGCCCAGGTTTGTTCTTGCAGGCATTTTTTTGGGCATTTTTTTGGGGTCTTTGGAGACAGGCAAAACATCTGAACTTCTGTATAGGGGTATATATATACACACACACTTATATGTATTTTACACTTACACATATATAGGTCTGATAGGAGCGGAGCCATATTGGTGTTAATTATTTCATTAGCGCAAGTATAGTGTTCTGCTACTTTCACACCTATATATGTGTATGGGTATATACACATATAAGTATGTGTGTATATATACCCCTACACAGAAGTTCTGATGTTATGCCTGCCTCCAATAACCCCCAAAAAATGCCCAAAAAAACGCTTGATACTAAACCGGCAAGGTGTGAAAATAGCGGAGCCATATCCCTGTTCTATAAGTGACATAATACAAACAATCTATTTTTTTATGGTTCTGGACATGCTACAGAGCTGAAACTTCACAGGTACACCTTTTAGACCCCTCAGACACTAAATACAAAGTCAAAATAAAAAAATCTCATTTTTTGTTTTTTAATTTTTTCAATAATTGGCTCTCTATCAAAAATGACAATTTTTAAGAACTTTTTTTGTGTGATTAATAGTCCCTGGGGCATGACCCAGAACCCTAGGCACTTTTTAGGGACATTTATTGGGTTTTAGGGCTTCAAAATGGTGTTTTTTGATTACCGAAGTTCGGGTCCCATTGATTTCAATGGGGTTCTGAAATCCGGGCCGAACTTTCGGGAGGTTCGGATGTTCTGGCCGAACCGAACTTTTGAAAAGTTCGATCATCCCTAGTAAAGAGCCAATTTACTATGCGATCAGCTGTGTCCAATCACAACTGATCACATGTAAACAAATGCTGCTTTTTCGGCATTTCCTTTTCTTAGCGCTATCGCTGTCTGCGGAAAGGAAAGCTGATAACCAGATTTCCTGTGACAGGGGACATTTACACTGATAATCAGGGCACTGATCATCAGTGCCAATCAGTGTCCATCAGAGCTGCCTCATCAATGCCCATCAAAGCCATCTAATCAGTGACCATCACTGCCAACAATGCCCATCAGTGCTGCCTCATCAGTGCAGCCTCATCAGTGCCCATCAGTGCAGCCTCATTGGTGCCCAACAGTGTAAACTCATCAGTCCCCATCAATGCAGCCTATCAGTGCCAATCAGTGCAGCCTATCAGCGCACATCAGTGAAGAAAAAATACTTATTTTCAAACATTTATAACAGAAACGAAGAAAAAGGTTGTTGTTGTTCTTTTCAATATTTTTAGCCTTTTTCATTTGTTTAGCAAAAAATAAATAAATTACTGGTGATTAAATACCACCAATAGAAAGCTCTATCTGTGTTAAAAAATGATAAACATTTCATATGAGTACAGTGTTGCAAGACTGCGCAATTGTCATTCAAAGTGCAATAGCACTGAAAGTTGAAAATTGACCTTGGCAGGAAGGGGCCCCAAGTCTCTATTTACAAGAACAGCACCTTTAGGCCTCCGTTTACACCAGGTCAACTTTTCATGCGCTTTTTATGCCAATAGAACCCCTCAAATTGGTGCGACTCTGACTTGCACTGATTTGAAAAAGGTTCCTGCATTATTTTTGGCGATGTCATGTGCGACTTGCATAGACATATGTGCATGAAATCACACAGATTTCGGCAAGCCCCACATGAAATCGTACTGACCGGCGGCTTTGCAATCACGCTGAAGTAGCGTGATTTCAAAGCGGCATTCAGTGTTAACAGGGATTACAGAATAACTATCGTTGGGACTTTGTTTGTACATTTGGAGGTTACATTGAGGTCAAAGTGTGGCCTTCAAGATTTTTTTTTTTTTTTTTTTACTTTCAATACGTTTTTATTGTAATAAGAATATGTAACAAAACAAGGAATACAAAGTACAGCATAATAATGGGTATCACATGAAAGGAGTGTAGCCACATATCACAAAAAAAAAACGTGAGGTTTGCAAGTACATACGAGACCAAACGAAAGGAAACAGAGCAATCAATGAAATGGGACGTATAGGAGTTAAGTCAAAAAACACTCAATCGTCAACCCATAGGGCAGCCCAACCATACCTGGTTGTAGAACCCTTATTGAAGAAGCTGCCAAAAATAATGACGCTCAGGATAACTTTCAGGGAAGGCTGTAATGCATTAACACAAGCAAACTAGAACGATCAGTGGCATAACCAGCAGTTTTCACATGTTGAACATGAAGGTAACCAAAATAGAGAACAATTACTGTTGTATGGTAAGGTACTGGAACCTAGTGATACCCAAAGGAAGTTAAAACTGGGCCAGGAGGCCAGAAAGACACAGAAAGGAGAAGAAAGAGGAGAGAAAGAGGGGAAGTGGGGAGAGGAAGTGCCTTAGGACAACCGGTCTCCAGAAGGGATAAAGAAGTCCACCTAATTAAGGTTAAGCCCAGGGATCAGTGAAATTCCCACATATGTTCTTCAAGGTTCCCAAATTGTTTCAAATTTCACTACCGAATTTGTAAGTATGCTGACCAGTTTTTCTTGGGTTCATTAACCAGGTGATGTAATTCCTTATTTTCCTCATCTAAACCATATGCTGTTTCCAGGCACTTGCAATAGAAATCTTAGTCCCTAATTGGATAAAGTAAATCAGCTGTTGGGTATGTTTTGGAATGTTAAGAATACGTGCGTTCAGAAGGGCTACGGCAGCTTGTCTAGGAATCCTGTGACCCGTGACCTTGTAAGGTATTTCTTAGTTTTGGACATTCCCACCAAACATGTAGCATAGAGCCGGTCAGCTGGCAACCTCTAAAACAAATGGGTGAGGAGGATGGGTACATTTTATAGAATCTAGTTGGTACCAAATACCATCGGGTAACAACCTTTACCCCTGCTTCGATCAGAGACACGTTTCCGATTCCCTTAAAGGATTGGGAACAAGCTCTACCCCATTTCTCTACAGACATTGACTCGGCTAAGTCTGCTTCCCAAACCTTCATACATGGCAATTTGGCGGGATCGGATACTAGTGACGAGTAAATCAAGGATATGCCCCCCCCCCACTGCTCCTTATAGTTACCAAACCATACCTCATATTCAGTAAAGGAAAAGGGAGGTGCCACAGTCGTCGAGATGGAGTGTAAGAAGTGAGGTATTTGTAGGAATCGAAAAGTCTCGGATTTTGGAATTTTAAGTTTGTCATAACAATGTTTTAAGGAAAAGGGGCCTCTGTTAGTAAAAAAGTGTCGTATGCGATAAAGGCCTTTGTCCAGCCACCACTTGAAAGCCTTAATATCTATTCCCATGGGGAAGGCCGGAATGTTAAATATACAACTGCAAGAAAAAGTATGTGAACCCTTTGGAATGATATGGATTTCTGCACAAATTGGTTATAAAATGTGATCTGATCATCATCATCATCTAAGTCACAACAATAGACAATCACAGTCTGCTTAAACACACAAAGAATGAAATGTTGCCATGTTTTTATTGAACACACAATGTAAACATTCACAGTGCAGGTAGAAAAAGTATGTGAACCCTTGGATTTAATAACTGGTTGAACCTCCTTTGGCAGCAATAACTTCAACCAAACGTTTCCTGTGGTTGCAGATCAGACGTGCACAACAGTCAGGAGTAATTCTTGACCATTCCTCTTTACAGAACTGTTTCAGTTCAGCAATATTCTTGGGATGTCTGGTGTGAATCGCTTTCTTGAGGTCATGTCACAGCATCTCAATCGGATTGAGGTCAGGACTCTGACTGGGCCACTTCAGAAGGCGTTTTTTCTTCTGTTTAAGCCATTCTGTTGTTGATTTACTTCTATGCATTGTCCTGTTGCAACACCCATCTTCTGTTGAGCTTAAGCTGGTAGACAAATGGCCTTAAGTTCTCCTGCAAAATGTCTTGATAAACTTGGGAATTCATTTATCCTTTGATGATAGCAACCCGTCCAGGCCCTGACGCAGCAAAGCAGCCCCAAACCATGATGCCCCCACCACCATACTTCACAGTTGGGATGAGGTTTTGTGCAAACTGTAAACATGCAGCAATGTTTTGTTTGGACAGCAGTGGATTCCTCTGTGGTATCCTCCCATGAAATCCATTCTTGTTTAGTGTTTTACGTATTGTAGATTCGCTAACAGAGATGTTAGCATTTGCCAGTGACTTTTGTAAGTCTTTAGCTGACACTCTAGGGTTCTTCTTCACCTCATTGAGCAGTCTGCGCTGTGCTCTTGCAGTGATCTTTACAGGACAGCCACTCCTAGGGATAGTAGCAGCAGTGCTGAACTTTCTCCATTTATAGACAATTTGTCTTAGCGTGGACTGATGAACAGCAAGGCTTTTGGAGATACTTTTATAACCCTTTCCAGCTTTATGCAAGTCAACAATTATTAATCTTAAAAAAGAATAGCGCACACATGCAAAAGAAATTACCAAATTTGAAGACAATCCATAAATAAAAATGGGGATTTGGTCCCACCATATGGCCATATAGTGCTCAAGCCCACCACTACATCAAAGTACCCCATTATCAGTGGGTCCTACACTATCCATGAAAAAGAGATGAATTGCTTGTTTATTATGTATTCGGTCTGACCGGACTACCGAGGTTGAGCAACCCACCCCACCCCCCACACACACCTGTACTCCATCAGTGTCCTCTATCAAGTGGATATAGGAGGAGTCCCCTGTAGTGCATTTGCACATCTTTCCCAGCAAGGAGTGTTGTCTCCAAGGGTTAGAAAGGCTGGATTCATCTCTTTTTCATGGATAGTGTAGGACCCACTGATAATGGGGTACTTTGACGTAGTGGTGGGCTTGAGCACTATATGCCCATATGGTGGGACCAAATCCCCATTTTTATTTATGGATTGTCTTCAAATTTGGTAATTTCTTTTGCATGTGTGCGCTATTCTTTTTTAATATACATGTCTTTTGGTTCATAGCTGCACCAGCTTAAGAAATACATGGGTATGCTCCCCCAAATTTTTTGCTTGTTTATTATGTATTCGGTCTGACCAGACTACCGAGGTTGAGCAACCCACCCCACCCCCCACACACACCTGTACTCCATCAGTGTCCTCTATCAAGTGGATATAGGAGGAGTCCCCTGTAGTGCATTTGCACATCTTTCCCAGCAAGGAGTGTTGTCTCCAAGGGTTAGAAAGGCTGGATTCATCTCTTTTTCATGGATAGTGTAGGACCCACTGATAATGGGGTACTTTGACGTAGTGGTGGGCTTGAGCACTATATGTCCATATGGTGGGACCAAATCCCCATTTTTATTTATCGATTGTCTTCAAATTTGGTAATTTCTTTTGCATGTGTGCGCTATTCTTTTTTGTGCCAACGGATTCAATTTAGAAGTCAGGGAAGGAGTCTGTTTAAGTGTATCCCATAAGCGAAGGAGGATGACAGCACAGGAGAGAGAATCGGGGGTCTATTATTGGGAGGGCTCCAAAGGAGGAAATCCAGGGTGTAGGAGGGAACTGCCTGTCTTTCTTTATAGACCCAATCTGGTTTTTCAAAACGAGAGTACACCACGGATAGTTGTGCAAGTCTGGCAGCTTGGTAGTATAACCAAAGATTAGGGACCCCCAGGCCCCCCTGATTCCTAGGGCGAAATAACACTCTACAGGATAGTCTATGTCCTGCATGTCTATGTTTCCCCAAATGAATTTTATAATGGAGTTTTGAAATCTCCACAATAGGTTTCTGTTTAACGGGATTGGTAAAGCTCTGAAAAGATATAGGAGTCAGATTCATCTTTATGGCATTAATTCTGCCCAACCAGGATAAATGGAAAAAGGACCAGTCCTTCAACTCTTTACCTAGGGATTGGTAGATGGCTGTGTAATTAGCGTTATGCAAGTTCTCAATTTTAGGTGTTAAATTAACCCCCAAATATTTAATATGTGAGTCACTCAAAGAGAAATCGAAAGAGGCTTGAAGACGCTGTACTTCCTGGGAGTTTACAGAAATGTTTAATATGGAGGATTTTGAGAGATTGATCCTAAGGCCTGATATCTGTGCAAATTTATTCAGTAAAGAGCAAATATTCAGGAGAGGAGTAGAAGGAGAAGTGACAAACAAAAGAACATTGTCTGCGAAGAATGCGCATTTGTGTTCAAGCGGGCCACATTTTACCCCCTTGACATTAGGATTAGTGCGAATTGCTAAAGCCAATGTTTCTATAGCAATGGTGATTATAAGCGACGACATGGGGCATCCCTGTCTTGTTCCTTTTGAAATTGGAAAAGACTCAGAGTAAAAGCCTTGGTATCTAATTTTCGCTTCTGGGAAAGAATAGAGAGCCTTGATTATCCCCAAAAAGTTATTGCTGAAGCCCCAACGTTCTAGTATGGTGAAGAGGTATGGCCATTCGACTGAGTCGTAAGCCTTTTGGAGGTAAATCGACAATAGAAGACCCTCCTGAGGTCCATTGCCATCCTAACCTGATTGAAGTATGGAGATAATATCGAATGCACGTCTCACTTGGTCTGGGCCTTGTCTCCCCGGTATAAACCCAACTTGATCTTTATGGATATAAAGATTAATGAAAGAGGCAAGCCTGTTAGCTAGGATTTTGGTTAGTATCTTCAAGTCATTATTTATCAGTGAGATTGGTCAGTAATTACCAATCCCACCGGGTCCTTGTCCGGCTTCAGGATGACCGAGATAAAAGCCAAGTTACGTTGTTTCTCAAAGGGAGTGCCCGAGACAAGCGCATTATAGAATCTTGCCAGATAGGGGGACAATAGCTCCGAAAGCGTTTTATAGTATAGAGTGGAGAAGCCATCAGGGCCAGGGGCAGACCCCACTTTGAGGTCTTTGATTACCAGTTTAATTTCAGCTTCCGTGAACTGTGCTTCTGTGAAATGCTCGGAATGGGCAAATCTCACAGCAACTCCATCTCCTGTGCAGTCTTCCCTAACATATCCAAGGAATAAAGTTTTTTAAAGTAATTAGAGAAAGCTTCCATAATGCGTTTTCGGTTCTGGGTTTTATGGCCCCCCTGTAGGGTGATCTTAGGGATTGAATGCGTTCGCACTCATGGCCTGAGTTTCGAGGCAAGCATGGTACCTATCTTGTCTTTTTGGCTATAAAACCTGCCATCTGATGAATTTATCCACCGTGCTGGTCAAAGCCGGATTCAGTTTAGCTCTAGCTTCATCCAGTGTACTAACAGGAACAGATTTGGGGTCTTGTTTGTGCAGGGCGCTTAGCGCAGCAAACTCCTTTTCTAGACTATCGATAGGAGCTCGTCTTTCCCGTTTGATCGTTGCGGCTAACTGAATCAATTTTCCCCTAATTGTTGTTTTGTGGGCCGCTCAAAGCGTTTCCTGGTAGATCCCCTCTAAGTCGTTCAGAAGGAAGTATTCTGAGATTGCCCGTTCAAGCTCAGTTACTCTATGAGGTTCACTTAAAATTGATTCATTTAGTCTCTAATGATACGTTCCCGTGGGGGCATTGGACCGAGAGAACCCCAAGATCACCATGGAGTGGTCTGACCATACCACATCCCTAATAGAAGCAGAAGAAAGGGAGCAAAGACTGTGATACTAGTATGTGATCAATGCGAGCATATGTATGATGTGGATGAGAGAAATGTGTGTAATCTTTTTGCGTTGGGTTCATTTCCCTCCAGCCATCTACAAATCCCATTCGGTTAATTAATTTGGCTATTTTAGGGCTACGTTTAAGCGGTTTAATCGCTTGAGAACCATGAGGTTTAGACTTATCTAGGCTGTAATCAAATGCTGTGTTAGAGTCCCCCCCAAACCAATGTGGCCCTGGAGATGGGGGAGCAACTTTTTGAACAGAGTCTGGAAAAAGTGAGATTGATTTTGATTAGGGGTGTAATAAGATACAAATGAGTACAGTTGTTCATCTAGGGTGCCCTTGACCAGAATGAATCTGCCCCCTGGGTCCTTGAATTTGAATTGAAGAGAGAATTTACAGGTCTTAGAAAATAAAATAGCTACACCACGTTTCTTTCCCTCTGCGTTAGCCATGTAGAATGTAGGGTATTTAGCATGTAAAAAGGAGGGATTATAGTATTTGGGAAAGTGGGTTTCCTGGAGCAATAGAACCTCCACCCTTCGGTGATGAAACTCCTGGAAAGCTTTTCTGCGCTTTACGGGCAAATTTAGACCCTGAGCATTGTGGGTTGCAATTCGGAGGTATGGTGCGGAAATTTTAGAGGATGCCATGGAACATAGAGAATGAGTGCACCCTGAAATACATGTCACTTACCCATGCCTGGAGCAGAGCGCGAGGAGTGGGAGAACCAGTTTAGCCAGAGAACTGGGGTGGAGTGTCAGGGTAGAGGTGAGTAGGAAAGAAAGAAGAAGGAAAAACAGCAGATCAGTGTCCAAAAAGGACTCCAACATTTGGTTTGAGGTCTGCATTAAACCAACCAACCAGTGAACAAAATTCCTGCCCCTCCGAAAGGGGGGCTGGACATAGTCATGTGTGAGAAACTGGTGTATCTCACAGTGACTAGTGGAGGCGCCATCCGGCCACTCCAGCAGGGCTCCAGCCCAAAAAACACAGCTATTTAATGAAAAAAAATAAGCGAACAGGCACATAAAAGAAAAAAATATTTTCCTTTGCTGCAGAGCAGACCTATGAACAAAGGGAGAAACTAATATCTGAGCAAGTGAAACCTGAGATTAATAAGGACCTTCCAGATTAAAGCAAACTGACAACAAGTCAATGCAATGTTCAAGAGGGGTGAATGCCCAGCAATTAATCATTCCATTGAATAGGAAATATTGCGGGAATTACAGTACCCAGGTAGTGAGAAAAATAGAAGTGACATGCGGAAAAAAAAAAGGGGGGGGTAATAAAGTTGTAATTTGTCATAGGTAGCAGTGCACTTGAGTTAAAGAAAAATAGAAAATTATAGCATGGTCTTGCCAAACTTATCCAGCGAGGAGGGAATCACAGAGGATGATGGATAGGCTCGGGAGATGAACATGAGCAAAATGTAAGGCAGATCAGGGAGGATTACAGTCCTTTGAGCGCTTGAACTTCGACTTGTTCCACAATGGGGTGATGGAGCTTGACAGATTGGGGCGTTTTTTTGATCCTGAGGTTGTCGAGGGAGCTTGTTGTTCCGGCAATTGAGAAAACAGGTTCAAATGGAGAAGCAGTCTTTCACCTTCAGGAAAACTGGAGAAAGAGTAAGTTTTGTTTCTGAGCTAAAACTTAAGCGCAAACGGGAATGCCCACCAGTACTTTTGGGCTAGGATAGCAAGGAGAGGTTTTAGTGATCGCCTTCTTTGTTGAGGGCGAGAGGTCTGTGAAAATCTGAACTGGGTGGTCTTGACAGGTACTTTTTTGAGCATCTCTAGCTCTGCGGATTATTTCTTCCTTAACTGTATAGAAGTACGGTTTGACTACCACATCCTTTGGGCTGCCATCTCTCCTGGGGGGTCCCAAGGCTCTGTGGGCTCTGTCAAGTTCAAGCTTGTGCACTGGAATGTCAGGTATAAGATTTTTGATCAGCTCTTGTATAGCTGATGGGATATCAATGACAGATTCTGGAAGACCTCTCAGCCTGAAATTATATCTGTGGGATTTGTTCTCCAGGTCCTCTACTTTGAGTAAAGCTAAATCTACTTCATCCTGCAGAGTCTGGATGAGCCCTATGTGTTGGTTCGTTTTGGAAACTGTCATGTCTAATTTGTTCTCAATCGCCTCCATTCTAGAACCCAGGGTTTGAAAGTCCACTTTTAAATCAGAAGTGATTTTGATAGCTATCTGTGACAGACCCCTGTCCAGGGGTGATGATAGTTTTAACAGCAAGTCCTAAGTGTCCTTCTGATCAGGCCTGCTTGCTCCCGCCATGCTGGGGAATATTGTGGACAAAGCAGGAGAGGTGTAATCAGGGGAAGGGGAGAAGTCATCTATGACCCATCCAAGTAGCGATTGTGTGGACGCTGGAGAGGGTGTCAGAAGTAAGTTATTACTCACGGGTCCCCGCGGAGTGTTATGGAGAAGCCCGCCGGCTGTGGGTGCTGTTCGCTCTGGTTCCCCCTCCTCCATCAGTTCCCTCTGAGGCGCCGGGTCCGCCATTTTAGGAGCAGCGTCCCTCACAGCGTCGGTCAGAAATTGGTTTCGGAGGTCCCTCCGGACCCGATTCTTGGGCATAAACCGGTCCCCGGGAGCTTCCTGATGATTTGGCAGCAAGTTGCTTTCACGGATGTGCCTGTTCAGCGGCTCGGGGCGGGAGACTCCGCGCATGCGCCCGGCCTTCAAGATTTTAGTCAGTGTTTTGGCTGCAAAGCAGCATTTGGCAGGAAATCTTGATCTGTGCAAAAAAAGAAAAAGTTGTAAAACCTTATATATAAAGTAACACCACATTTATTTTATCATGGTGCATCTCCAGTTCTATTCAGCCATTACAGGTGTAAGTGACATTGTAAAAGCAAAAAAACAGAACAGCGCAACAATTGCTTATGGTTTAGTAACTAAAATCAATGCAGTTTGTCAGTTCAATGACACTATTAAAATTACACGCTATAAGCACATGTTGCGCTGTTCTGTTTTTTGCTTTTATCTTTACATGTTAGCGGATCTCCCACTCTGCATGCACTCGTTGCATTAGAGGCTTTTTAGAGGTAGAGAGTTTCCTGTTTAGTGGTGAGGAATACCCTTGGTGCACATGTTTTTTCAGAATGGTTCTCTAGTACCACTTTGATTGCTGGAAAATCTTGCCATAAGTATAGATTGCAGTTTTACTCTCACATAGCTCCCAACTGTCCCTGATTTCGAGGGACTGTCCCTGATTTGGAACAAAGTCCCTCTGTCCCTCTTCCCCCCTCATTTGTCCCTCATTTTGGTCTGATCTATATAGTTGTTTATAAAATGCACTATTTTTCTTTCAAAAAGTGTTTCCCAGTGCTAAACCTTTCATCCAAAATCTCTTTTTTGTGGAAGGGCATCTTGGAATGTTTATCGTTGTTTTATTTTGTAGCTAAATACTCTTGATTAGATAAGGGAAAAGATGGGAGAAGGAAGGGGGAAAGGAAAAAGGGAAAAAAGGGGGGGGGGTAGTTTTGGAGACGCATGTGTTAAAGCCGTAAATAATGTAATGTAATAAAAGTCAAGGATTGGTGAGAGGGCAGGAAACAGTAGGCCTCACAATGTCAAGGAAAGCAGTAGATTCTGTAAAAGACAACCATAAGGACCAAGTTTTATAAAAAGCAGGGATTGATTCTTTGGCTTGAGCAACCATTTCTTCCATGTCAGTAATTCTTTTCACTCTGTTAATCCAATCTCGAATCATGGGGGGGGGGGGGGGATATGGATAGCCATTGACATGGGATACACATTTTAGCTGTGTTTATTAAATGGAGAATCAAAGAACGTTTGTAGGTCGATTGTGGTAGAGATGTGTGGTGAAGAAGGTATTGAGCTGGGGTATAGTCAGGTGCGAAAGGGGTTATCTGGGTTATAAGTCGGTGTATTTCTCTCCAAAATGGTTGTATGAGAGGGCATTCCCACCAGATCGGTAACAATGTACCCCGAGTTTCATTGCATCTCCAGCATAGTGATGAGATTTCGGGTCTATATTTGTGGAGTATGTCTGGAGTTCTGTACCATTTGTATAGATCGTCACTCCATTTTCCTGTGTTGAGACATTTATAGAGCCCTTGTGTATGTGTGTGTAAATGTTTACCCAGTTTTCCAAGGTCAACTCCAATGAGAGGTCAGTTTCCCATTGTTGGCTAGTTTTGTTTCGTTTTGGGTCACATTTATGAAAGAGCAAAGAATACATGGTGGAAATTAAGTGTTTCTGGGGTTCTGACTTGCAGCATAGGTCTTCAAAGGGAGTACGATCTCTGGACCAGATCGCTGGAATTTTGGAACTGTTTAAAAAGTGTGGGATCTGAAGATATTGGAAAAAAGAGAGGTTATAGTGTGGAAAGCGAGAACTCACATTTTCATATGGGCATAGAGTGCCTTTATCAAACAGGAGCGCGGCCCTGATGTGGGGTTTGGGGCAGGTATTTTCTATGGAATGTAGGGACAGTCTAATGGGAAGCTCCGGGTTTTTATCTATGGGGAAGCATGTGTATTGTTACTTGAATCTTGTGCTTCTTTGTTTATTTTTGGAGGTCTGTGCACAAATCCATGTTACAGCAACTCCTTAACCTTGTCTCTGAGCAGGTATTTTTTGTAACAAAGCAGAAGAGAGTGGCGCTGGCATAGTGTGGCATAAGATTTATTAGCACATAAGAAAATTAGTAACTTACTCTGAGGTAAGCGTGGACAGTTACAGTGGGTACATTGGGTAAACAGGGTCATCCATCTTCTTCTCCTGAGTACAGTCCTTCACCCTTTTGAACTTTTTTCTCTACTTTGTGCCACCCACCAATATCAGAGAGCGCCATGATATCACTGACTTTCATTTTTTCATTTTTTGTAACAAAGGCTGGTCGTTGCTGCTCTTTTGCAGGATGACTGGACTTGTATACAACCCCCCCCCCCCCCCACTCCCCCCCCCCATTGTTTTCTCTAAGCAGCCTCTAGTTAGAGGACCTGTTGGTTCCCAATACTGCTTTGATTTCTGCACAGGCACAAGAATGATGTCACCACTAAGTTTACAAGGTAATGTCTAGTTTTGTCAAGGTATTTGCTCCACAAAAACTATGTTTTTATTAAGAATGTTGAGGAATGTATTAAAATTTAATTTTTTGTGCTTGGAGTTCAGTCTTAAAATAAGACTTGATGATACTGATATTAAAGTTTTTGTTATGTTGCTCATCCTGGAATGAAATGAGAACACTCTGTACCTGTCTCCCAACAGTGTTCCTGTCCATCTGGATTCTACGATGTTTCAATGCATTTTAAACAGGTATAGTTTACTTCCATCGCCATCAGGAAACCTGCTCTGAAATATGCCAGGCAGCCATTATAGGAGTGCATGAATGAAGAAGACAGGAAATTAATGCAAAGAGGGATGAAAAAACTGAAAACTGAACACGTTTATAAAAAAAAGCAATTCCTTATGTTACACAGCACTTTGTTAGCTAAAGCTGGCCATATGATTTTTGCATTTTCAGATGCAGCCACTGTTTTCCTATATCAACAACATATCCCACAGCAGTAGATTCATCCTTTGGCACTGTAGCATGGATGAAGGAATCAGATAGATTTTTTAATTTCAGCCTACAGGCTAACAAAATGATAAACAAAGAAAATATTCCAACTCCTCCAAATATAGAATATTACAACCTTAAAACATGTGCTATTGACACAGCATTCATAATGTGCAAAAAGCATCCACAATATTCAAAAATGAAAATAAATTAGCGAGAGCAAAGTCCAATGCAAAAAAATCCAAAATATTTGATAAATATCACAGCAAAAAAAGTCTTCTACCAGCTAATGAAAATACTGTCCACCACACCTGAGCAATAGAGCTAAAATGCACTCACCAACATTAAAGCTGCCAGAGGAAAGCAGCAACATGCGTGTTTGTGTCAACAGGATCCTTCACACATGGTCAACCAGCTCCATTCTCACAATAGGGACACCTCGCAGTATGGCTTCCCACCACTGGGGAAAGTGAGATGGTTTGCTTGATACTGTCTGGGGGGAAAAAGCGCTCACCACACTGAGCCACAAGCAGGGGACCACATATAGTGTAGTATATTGATTAAAAAGTATAGATCAAAAAAAAAATATCTATCATTGTTTGGTCACGTGTCATTCAATTAGTGCTTAAAGAGTTGTTGAGAAAAAAACAGACCCCTCTGGGTGATCAATAAACATTGCAGGGATTTTTAAAAAAAACGTTGTATTAAATTCCTACATTTTGTTGCTCCGAAGAAATAGCTTTTTTTTTTGTTTCACCACATCCTTTCCAGACTGATTCTGAATAGGACTGATTCATTATACTCCCCCTGGAGCAATCTTGGGGCTCCAATGATAAAACTTTGCATATAATGCAAGAGTATCTCACCGAAAAGTATTTTCCTATTGCAGGAGATACCTAAAGTCTGACTTGTATCTTGCAGTGCAAGCTTCTAGGACAATCAGTAGGCAAATCACACAAACAGGTAATTACACTTTTGGGGGGTTCTGTACAGCAATATTGTACAGAATGTCTCTAGGTTGCCCTATTGCATTGGATTTTACAAATTTTAGAAGCATTTGCTATATTTTTTTCACAAAAGTAGAG
Organism: Pelophylax lessonae; assembly: GCF_965119305.1. NCBI lineage: Eukaryota > Metazoa > Chordata > Amphibia > Anura > Ranidae > Pelophylax > Pelophylax lessonae. The sequence goes on along the minus strand of NC_138771.1, from coordinate 407,361,210 downwards.
TTAACCTTAACCTCTTACCGCCCGCCCGCCGTCATATGACGGCGGAGCGGAGCGACCATTATCCTGGGCCGCCGTCATATGACGGCGGCACTTTAAGCAGGGCAGGCGCGCGATCGCGTGCGCGCCGCCCTGCACTGCCGGTGTCGGGGTGTCCCCGGGACACCCCCCGTCACCGGCAGGGGGGAAACAGCCAATGGGCTGGGCTGTTTCCCACGTGATCGGCTGTGTTCCAATGACACAGCCGATCACAATGAAGGCGCCCACAAGATGACCGCGCATGCGCGATCGGGAGCGCGCAGCGCGGTCATGTCGGTGGCACTGTGTTCCGTAGGAACACAGCTGTCACCGGCGGTAGTAAACAGTCACTGACAGTGACTGTTTACTATGTGATCGGCTGTGAATCCATTCACAGCCGATCACAAAATGTAAACAAAGAGCAGTAACTGACTGTTACTAGCTCTTCTCCCCTCATACAGTTTCCAGTATGAGGAGAGCAGAGCTAGAAATAGTGAGTTACTGCTCTGTACACATGTCACAAAGTAAAAGCACAGAAATAAATGTCCCCACACAGTCCTCAGCCCCCCCCCCAATGTCACCTGTCACCCAACAGTCACCTCATCAGTGCCCAGAAATTGACACCCATAACGTTCACATGGGAGGGCAGCGATCGCGGGCAGAATCACAGCGATTCTGCTCGCGATCCGGAAATCATTGCAAATCGCGGGACGCCTGTGCGTTGCCCGTGATTTGCAATAGCACCCCAAACGCTGTGCGATGTTGCCGCCATTTCCGCCTGCCGAATTGCGGTAACATCGCGCAAACAACGCATGATGCCCAAAAAATGTACAAGAGCTTCTTTGGGGCGTCATGCGTTGTTTGCGTGATGTTACCGCGATTTGGCAGGCGGAAATCACAGCAACATCGCACAGCGTTTGGGGTGCTATTGCAAATCACGGGCAACGCACAGACGCCCCGCGATTTGCAATGATTTCTGGATCGCGGGCAGAATCGCAGTGATTCTGCCCGCGATCGCTACGCTCACATGTGAACGTAGCCTAAAGTTCACCGGTCACCAGAGACTGCCATCAGTACCGCCGTGCACCATCTTCCGTCACCTGTCACCCATCAGTGACCATCGCTCGTCACCTGTCACCCCATCAATCACCGTCACCTGTCACCCCATCAGTCATCGTCACCTGTCACCACATCAGTCATCGTCATCTGTCACCCTATCAATCATCGTCACTTGACACCCCATCAGTGATCGTCACTTGTCACCCCATCAATCATCGTCACATGTCACCCCGTCAGTGATTGTCATCTGTCACCCCATCAATCATCGTCACTTGTCACCTCATCAATCATCGTCACCTGTCACCTCATCAATCATCATCACCTGTCACCTCATCAATCATCGTCACCTGTAGTGCAAAAGATTAATGCCACGCTATGTTAATAAAATTACCAAAAAAGTGCTGCTGTGCATAAATCAAAATGATTCAAAGAGATAATGTGCCAAGTGTAAACAGCGCAAAAATTGGTATAACCAACTAATAAAGTGATAAGTGCAATAAAAATTGCAAAAAGTAATTCAAAACATATATAAATATATAAATAAATCTCCAATGGTCGTTACAACCCAGTGATATAAATAATAAAATTAAATAAATACATAAATAGTGCTATTGAATAGTCCATAAAAGTGTGCAATACATAGAATGAAAATATCAATAGTCCCAATTGACTCAGCAAGTAGCCAGTGAAGATTCCAGATATCAATCAAATAAAAGTGCTCAGGTGCTGGAAGGGCAAACACATGCTGCAGTGGTACGATGCTAAAAGTGACTCCTCCACCATCCGGTGAGAGAGCCTAGGAGACCCAAATTGGTTGCCCAGTTGGTTTCAAAGGATAATTGCCCGGATCTTATACCGGACTCTGCCTGTGAGACCCTCACGCCGTACGGCCTAGGGGTCCACACTGTCCGGTAAGTGGAATCACTTTTGGGGAGAGGAGTCACTTTTAGCATCGTACCACTGCAGCATGTGTTTGCCCTTCCAGCACCTGAGCACTTTTATTTGATTGATATCTGGAATCTTCACTGGCTACTTGCTGAGTAGGGGAAAACTATCCGGTCCCGGATCCTCAGAGACAGGAAGTCGAGTGAGGGCAAGATGGCCCTCACTCGACTCTATGGTCTTGGAGGACCGGAGCTACGTCAAAAGACGTTGCCTAGCAACCGGTTTAAAAGGCCGCTTTTTTTTTTTCTTTTTTTTTTTTTCCTCTTTCAACAATTTTTTTTTTTTTTTCTTTTTTAGTGTAGTTGTGAGGTGTGAGGTCTTTTTGACCCCAGATCTCACAATAAAGAGGACCTGTCATGCCTATTTCTATTACAAGGGATGTTTACATTCCTTGTAATAGGAATAAAAATGATCAAAACATTTTTTTTTAAAAACTGTGTAAAAATAAAAAAATAATAAATAAAATATATAGGAAAAAAAAAAATTAAAGCGCCCTGTCCCCGTTAGCTCGCGCGCAGAAGCAAACGCATACGCAAGTCCCACCCACATATGTAAACGGTGTTCAAACCATACATGTGAGGTATCGCCGCTATTGTTAGAGCGAGAGCAATAATTTGAGCCCTAGACGTCCTCTGTAACTCTAAGCTAGTAACCTGCAGAAATTTTTAAAATGTTGCCTATGGGGATTTTTAAGTACCAATGTTTGGCGCCATTCTGTGAGCATGCGCAATTTTGAAGCATGACATGTTGGGTATCTAATTACTCGGCGTAACATTATCTTTCACATGGAAAAAAATTGGGCTAAATTTACTGTTTTCTTATTTTTTTGTTAAAAAAAGTGAATTTTTTTTCAAAAAAATCGCATTTGGAAGACTGCTGCGCAAATATGGTGTGATAAAAAATATTGCAACTATCTCCATTTTATTCTATAGGGTCTCTGCTAAAAAAAATATATAATGTTTGGGGGTTCCAAGTAGTTTTCTAGCAAAAAAAATGATTTTAGCTTGTAAACACCAAGTGTCAAAAATAGGCCCAGTCTTAAAGTGGATAAATGGACAAATTTGTGTAAAGCGCTACTTGGATGTTAGGCGTCTGTATGTGGCCAGGCTGTAAAAAAAGTCTCACACATGTGGTATCGCCATACTCAGGAGGAATAGCAGAATGTATTTTGGGGTGCAATTTTTGCTATGTACATGCTATGTGTTAGAAATATTGCATAAATGGACAGCTTTGTGTAAGAAAAATGTGTTTTCATTTTCTTTCCACATTTTCCAAAAACTTGTGGAAAAAAATGACATATTCAAAAGACTCATTATGCCTCAAAAATTATAACACTTGGGCTGTTTGCTTTCCAAAATGGGGTCATTTTATGGGGGTTTCCATTGTCCTGGTGCTCCAGGGCCTTCAAAAGTGCGATAGGTTGTCAGGAAATTATATATGTAATTTCTGCTTCTAGAATGCCGGACACTGCTACTTGGATGTTAGGCCTCTGTATGTGGCCAGGCTGTGAAAAATTCTCACACGTGTGGTATCGCCATACTCAGGAGGAGTAGTAGAATGTGTTTTGGGGTGTAGTTGCAAGTATACATGTGCTGTGTGAGAGAAATAACCTGTTAATACGGCAAAAAAAAAAACCTTCATTTTGCAAAGCATTGTGGGAAGAAATTACAACTTCAAAAAACTCACCATGCCCCTTATTAAATACCTTGGAATGTCTACTTTCCAAAAAGGGGTAATTTGGGGGGTATTTGTACTTTCCTGACTTTTTAGTGTCTCAAGAAATGAGATAGGCCTTCAGTACATCAGGTGTGATCAAGTGTGATCAATTTTCAATGATTCGCACCATAGCTTGTGGACTCTATAACTTTCACAAAGACCAAATAATATGCACTTACTTGGGTTATTTTTACCAAAGATAAGTAGCAATATAAATTTTGGCCAAAATTTGTGAAGAAAAATGACTAATTTGCAAAATTTTATGACAGAAACAAAGAAAAATGTGTTTTTTCACGATATTTTCAGTCTTTTTTTATTTATAGCACAAAAAATAAAAACCCAGTATTGATCAAATACCATCAAAAGAAAGCTCTATTTGTGTGAAAAAAAGGACACAATTTTTGTATGGGTACAGTGTTGCATGACTGAGTAATTCTCAGTCAAAGTGTGAGAGCGCTGAAAGCTGAAAATCGGTCTGGGCAGGAAGGGGGTGAAAGTGCACTGTAGGCAAGTGGTTAATATCTACTTTCACCATGTGCCCATTGAAACCCTGAAATGTTTGTTAGTAGTTACAGGAGAACTATAGCATTAAGCAGCAATGAGGAAACTTTGAACTTTTTCTGTTGGTAAAATATAATAATCTGAAAGCTCATATAAGAATATTAGAATAAGTAAAGCAGTAAACAAAAGTAAGTTAATACACTTCTCTGTCTTACATTATTCATTTTATTGGGAAGGTAGAGATTTTCTTTAAACTTCATTTTTACCAAGGTAGGGCAAGATTGGAATATTACCTTCCAGTAGAGAATTTTCTTTAGTAAACAGACCTTTATTAAAAGGCATTTGGACTTGCAATTAGGGTTGAGCGGACACCTAGATGTCCGTGTTCGACGGGTTCGGCCGAACTTTAAAAAAAAGTCCGGGTCCGTGTCCCGGACTTTTACCGAACTTTTCCCGGACACCGAACCCCATTGAAGTCAATGGGGACCCGAACTTTAAGGCACTAAAATGGCTCTAAAACACCAAAGGAAAGGGCTAGAGTGCTGCAAATGGCAGCAAAACGTAATTAAGAGCATGGCAAGTGCTCTGCAAACAAATGTGGATAGGGAAATAACTTAAAACAACAAAAAAAAACAGAAAAATAAAACAATGTTCTTCTTCATCTCTGAAGGACGAGGCCCATATGGAGTAGGAGGGAGGTTGAGGTGGTGGTGGATGTGGCGGTGACATAGGCGTGCGCACAGGGTGTGCTGGGTGTGCCTGGGCACACCCTAATCACCTAGGGCACATAGCATTGCCAGTGAGGAGATGGGAAAGATCTCCCTGGGACCTGCTCTGCTCTATTTCTCCTTGCCTACAGGTACATGGCCCCGATACATTACTCTCCCTGCTGGCAAACACATGCATGTGTATTTCAACTTTGGGGTGCACACCTTAATGCAATAGGCTGCGCACACCTATGGGCGGTGTAGGTGGAAGCGGCGGTGGAGGAGGACCAGGGCCGGATTAACAGCATCATGGGCTTGGTGCTGAGGATTTTGAAGGGCCTTAGGGCCGTGCCTTGCCATGCACCCAGAGGAGGAAGGGTGCAGCCATGCATGCCTAATTCAACATGGGATGCTGTCTCTGAAGCCCATAAACACATCCATGCATCGCCAACTGTCCCTCCTTGTCCGGCCTTCACGCTGTGTGGGGAGGTTCTGAGGGTGCTGCCTGGGGAAGCGAGCATAGAAGCCAGACTTCTGTGTTTACAAGTGACAGAAGAGCGGTAACAGTGAATATGGCCAACCCGGGGCCTATATAAAAGGTAGGGGCCTGGAGCTGCAGCTCCAATAGACCCTACATTAATCTGGCCCTGAGGAGGAGGACGAGGTAGCCAACACTGCTTCTTTTCACAAATTTTAAATGAGGGTACACCCCAAAAGAGTGAGAAAGAGCAAAAATGGAACAATGGGTGGGTAAGGTCGGTATCCATTGCTATTCTGCACAAGGTACGGAAAAGTCCCGTGGGATCCATGCCTGGTTCATTTTAATGAACGTGAGCTTGTCCACATTGTCTCTGGACAGGCGGCTGCGCTTGTCTGTTATAACGCCCCCAGCCGTGCTAAATACCCGTTCAGATAATACACTGGCTGCAGGGCACGCCAGCACCTCCAAGGCGTAAAGGGCAAGCTCAGGCCATGTGCCCAATTTGGAGACCCAGAAGTTGAAGGGGGCAGACCCGTCATTCACTACATGTAGGCGTGTGCACACATACTGCTCCACCATGTTGGTAAAATGCTGCCTCCTGCTAAGACGTTCCATCTGAGCTGCTGGTGCTGCTGTTTGTTGTGGCGTGCTGACAAAGCTTTTCCACATTTCGGCCATGCTAACCCTGCCTTCTGAGGTGCTGGCGGTGCCCTGGTTGCGTTGGCGACCTCCTCCTCCTCCTCCTCTGCCTTGTGCTTCCACTGTGGCCCCGCTGTCAGATGGGAATGCCAGCAGCATGGCGTCTACCAGCGTGCGCTTGTACTCGCGCATCTTGCGATCGCGCTCCAGTGAGTGAATTAAGGACGGTACGTTGTCCTTGTAACGGGGATCCAGCAGCGTGGCCACCCAGTAATCAGCACAAGTTAGAATGTGGGCAACTCGGCGGTCGTTGTGGAGACACTGCAGCATGTAATCGCTCATGTGTGCCAGGCTGCCCAGAGGCGACGAAAGGCTGTCCTCTGTGGGAGGTGTATGGTCCGTGTCCTCTGTATCCCCCCAGCCACGCACCAGTGATGGCCATGAGCTGGCCTGGGTGCCACCCTGCTGTGAACATGGTTCCATCTCCTCCTCCAGCTCCTCCTCCTCCTCATCCTCCTCATCCTCCAGAACTGTGCCCCTGCTGGACAATTGCGTCCCTGGCGTTTGCGTGTGCAGGAACCCACCCTCGGAGCCCCTTGCGAATGACTGCCCTGAAAGCCTTGGAAATGTTACCTCTTCATCCTCCTCCTCCTCCTCATCCTGTGCCACATCCTCTTCCATCATCGCCCGAATTGTTTTTTCAAGGAGGCATAGAAGTGGGATAGTTAAGCTGAGAACGGCGTCATTGCCACTGGCCATGTTGGTGGAGTACTCAAAACAGCGCAACAAGGCACACAGGTCTCGCATGGAGGCCCAGTTATTGGTGGTGAAGTGGTGCTGTTCCGCAGAGCGACTCACGCGTGCGTGCTGCAGCTGAAACTCCACTATGGCCTGCTGCTGCTCGCACAGTCTTTCCAGCATGTGCAAGGTGGAGTTCCACCTTGTGGGCACGTCACATATGAGGCGGTGAGCGGGAAGGCCGAAGTTACGCTGCAGCGCTGCCAGGCGAGCAGCAGCAGGGTGAGAACGCCGAAAGTGCGCACAAACGGCCCGCACTTTCTGCAGCAGCTCTGACATATCGGGGTAGTTTTTAAGGAACCTCTGCACCACCAAATTCAGCACATGCGCCAGGCAAGGGATGTGCGTCAAACCGGCTAGGCCCAGAGCTGCTATGAGATTTCGCCCGTTATCGCACACCACCAGGCCGGGCTTGAGGCTCGCTGGCAGCAACCACTCATTTGTCTGCTGTTCCATGCTCCTCCACAACTCCTGCGCGGTGTGTGGTTTGTCCCCCAAACAGGCAAGTTGTAAAACTGCCTGCTGTCGTTTACCCCTGGCCGTGCTGAAGTTGGTGGTGAAGGTGTTACGCTGTCCGGATGAGGAGGCGGTAGAGGATGAGGAAGCGGAGTAGGAGGAGTTAGGAACAGGAGGCAAACTGAAGCGCCCTGCAATCCTCGGTGGTGGAAGGACATGCGCCAAATTGCTATCCGCCTCAGGCCCATCCGCCACTGCATTTACCCAGTGTGCCGTTAGGGAGATATAACGCCCCTGACCGTGCTTACTGGTCCACGTATCCGTAGTTAGGTGGACCTTGGCACAGATGGCGTTGCGCAGTGCACACCTGATTTTTTCCCCCACTTGGTTGTGCAGGGAAGGGATGGCTTGCCTGGAAAAGTAGTGGCGGCTGGGCACGACGTACTGTGGGACAGCCACCGACATAAGGTTTTTAAAACTGTGCGTCTCCACCAGACGGAATGACAGCATTTCAAAGGCCAATAATTTTGAAATGCTGGCATTCAGGGCCAGGGATCGCGGGTGGGTAGGGGGGTACTTCCTCTTCCTCTCAAGTGTTTGGGAGATGGAAAGCTGAACGCTTCCACGGGACATTGTGGAGATGGTTGTTGGTGACCCAGGTGGTGGTGTTGCTGACAGATCGTCTGTTTGCGGGGTGGCAGGTGCCGGTATCACTACAGATGTGGCTGGAGCGGCCGAGACTGCAGCAGAAGAGGAAGCAGGATGAGCCAGAGACGTTTCTTGGTTTTGAAGGTGTGTACTCCACTGCAGCTCGTGCTTTGCACTTAGATGCCTGATCATGCAGGTTGTGCTCAGGTTGAGAAGGTTCATGCCTCGCTTCAAGCTCTGATTGCACAGGGTGCAAACCACTCGTGTCCTGTCATCAGCACATTTTCTAAAGAACTTCCACGCTAGAGAACTCCTTTGAGCTGACTTTGGTGCGCTCGTTCCCTTGCTGCGTTGGGCAGTAGCGGGCGTAGTGTCTAGGGCACGGCCGCTCCGCTTCTGCACCCTGCTCCCTCTTCTGCTGTGCTGGTGGCTCTGTGCGACCACCGCCTCTTCCTCCAAACTACTCAGTTCACCTGCATGACGTTCATTCCATGTGGGGTCGAGGACCTCATCGTCCTCCACATCATCTTCCACCCAGTCTTCACCCCTGCCCTCCTTGTCGGTCTCCACAATGCTGAACGCCGCAGCAGTTGGCACCTGCGTTTCGTCATCATCGGAGACGTGCTGCGATGATCCTTGCATGTACTCATCTTGAGGAATAAGTGGTTGGGCATCGCTGCACTCAATCTCTTCCACTTCTGGGGCAGGGCTAGGTGGATGGCCCTGGGAAACCCTGCTGACAGAGTCCTCAAAAAGAATAAGAGACTGCTGTATGGCTTGGGGCTCAGACTGCTGGCCTGATTTGCAAGGGGGTGAGGTGAAAGACGGTTGGACATTGGCTGCAGGTGCCAACTCTGACCTTTCTGCAGTAGACTGGGTGGGAGACAATGTGAAGGAACTGGAGGCACTGTCAGCAGCAAACCAATCTACTATCGCCTCAACTTGTTCTGGCCTCATCACTTCTAGGGGCGTTTGATGCCCTACCAAATACTGATGCAGGTTCTGTCGCCTACTCACACTTGAGGAAGGTGTTTCACTTGTGCGTGTAGCTGGCACAGATCGACCATGTCCTCTCCTTGCAACAGGAGCTCTACCAGCAGCACCACGACCCAGGCCACGGCCCTTATTTGACGGTCTCCTCATATTTCTGTAATTTAAGATCTTGCCCTAGAAAGGTTTTTATTGAATAGCGGAATAGAAAATATGATCCAAAAAAAGTGTATGTATATCACACGTACACAACCACACTAGGCCCCAATTACTATTGTTTGTACCCCTAAAAGGCTAGATGAGGAGTAGGGGGAGTATGGAACAGGCAGCACCCTCAAACCTTCAGAAGTATGAGATGAACCCCAACAACTTGGAAAGGTGGATCTCTCTCACACGTACCGACACAGACTATCCCGCAATTCAATTGATCCTCAAAGGTTTTTATTGAATAGCGGAATAGGAAATATGATCAAAAAAAGTGTATGTATCTCGCACGTACACAACCACACTAGGCCCCAATTACTATTGTTTGTACCCCTAAAAGGCTAGATGAGGAGTAGGGGGAGTATGGAACAGGCAGCACCCTCAAACCTTCAGAAGTATGAGATGAACCCCAACAACTTGGAAAGGTGGATCTCTCTCACACGTACCAACACAGACTATCCCCCAATTTAACTGATCCCCAAAGGTTTTTGATTAAATAGCGGAATAGAAAATATGATCCCAAAAAAGTGTATGTATATCACACGTACACAACCACACTAGGCCCCAATTACTATTGTTTGTACCCCTAAAAGGCTAGGAGTAGGGGGAGTATGGAACAGGCAGCACCCTCAAACCTTCAGAAGTATGAGATGAACCCCAACAACTTGGAAAGGTGGATCTCTCTCACACGTACCAACACAGACTATCCCCCAATTTAACTGATCCCCAGAGGTTTTTGATTAAATAGCGGAATAGAAAATATGATCCCAAAAAAGTGTATGTATATCACACGTACACAACCACACTAGGCCCCAATTACTATTGTTTGTACCCCTAAAAGGCTAGGAGTAGGGGGAGTATGGAACAGGCAGCACCCTCAAACCTTCAGAAGTATGAGATGAACCCCAACAACTTGGAAAGGTGGATCTCTCTCACACGTACCAACACAGACTATCCCCCAATTTAACTGATCCCCAGAGGTTTTTGATTAAATAGCGGAATAGAAAATATGATCCCAAAAAAGTGTATGTATATCACACGTACACAACCACACTAGGCCCCAATTACTATTGTTTGTACCCCTAAAAGGCTAGGAGTAGGGGGAGTATGGAACAGGCAGCACCCTCAAACCTTCAGAAGTATGAGATGAACCCCAACAACTTGGAAAGGTGGATCTCTCTCACACGTACCAACACAGACTATCCCCCAATTTAACTGATCCCCAGAGGTTTTTGATTAAATAGCGGAATAGAAAATATGATCCCAAAAAAGTGTATGTATATCACACGTACACAACCACACTAGGCCCCAATTACTATTGTTTGTACCCCTAAAAGGCTAGGAGTAGGGGGGAGTATGGAACAGGCAGCACCCTCAAACCTTCAGAAGTATGAGATGAACCCCAACAACTTGGAAAGGTGGATCTCTCTCACACGTACCAACACAGACTATCCCCCAATTTAACTGATCCCCAGAGGTTTTTGATTAAATAGCGGAATAGAAAATATGATCCCAAAAAAGTGTATGTATATCACACGTACACAACCACACTAGGCCCCAATTACTATTGTTTGTACCCCTAAAAGGCTAGGAGTAGGGGGGAGTATGGAACAGGCAGCACCCTCAAACCTTCAGAAGTATGAGATGAACCCCAACAACTTGGAAAGGTGGATCTCTCTCACACGTACCAACACAGACTATCCCCCAATTTAACTGATCCCCAGAGGTTTTTGATTAAATAGCGGAATAGAAAATATGATCCCAAAAAAGTGTATGTATATCACACGTACACAACCACACTAGGCCCCAATTACTATTGTTTGTACCCCTAAAAGGCTAGGAGTAGGGGGAGTATGGAACAGGCAGCACCCTCAAACCTTCAGAAGTATGAGATGAACCCCAACAACTTGGAAAGGTGGATCTCTCTCACACGTACCAACACAGACTATCCCCCAATTTAACTGATCCCCAGAGGTTTTTGATTAAATAGCGGAATAGAAAATATGATCCCAAAAAAGTGTATGTATATCACACGTACACAACCACACTAGGCCCCAATTACTATTGTTTGTACCCCTAAAAGGCTAGGAGTAGGGGGGAGTATGGAACAGGCAGCACCCTCAAACCTTCAGAAGTATGAGATGAACCCCAACAACTTGGAAAGGTGGATCTCTCTCACACGTACCAACACAGACTATCCCCCAATTTAACTGATCCCCAGAGGTTTTTGATTAAATAGCGGAATAGAAAATATGATCCCAAAAAAGTGTATGTATATCACACGTACACAACCACACTAGGCCCCAATTACTATTGTTTGTACCCCTAAAAGGCTAGGAGTAGGGGGGAGTATGGAACAGGCAGCACCCTCAAACCTTCAGAAGTATGAGATGAACCCCAACAACTTGGAAAGGTGGATCTCTCTCACACGTACCAACACAGACTATCCCCCAATTTAACTGATCCCCAGAGGTTTTTGATTAAATAGCGGAATAGAAAATATGATCCCAAAAAAGTGTATGTATATCACACGTACACAACCACACTAGGCCCCAATTACTATTGTTTGTACCCCTAAAAGGCTAGGAGTAGGGGGGAGTATGGAACAGGCAGCACCCTCAAACCTTCAGAAGTATGAGATGAACCCCAACAACTTGGAAAGGTGGATCTCTCTCACACGTACCAACACAGACTATCCCCCAATTTAACTGATCCCCAAAGGTTTTTGATTAAATAGCGGAATAGAAAATATGATCCCAAAAAAGTGTATGTATATCACACGTACACAACCACACTAGGCCCCAATTACTATTGTTTGTACCCCTAAAAGGCTAGATGAGGAGTAGGGGGAGTATGGAACAGGCAGCACCCTCAAACCTTCAGTATGAGATTGTGTTCACTGTACCCCACAAAGATTGAGTTCACTGCACCCCACAATGATTGTGTTCACTGCACCCCACAAAGATTGTGTTCACTGCACCTCACAAAGATTGTGTTCACTGTACCCCCCAAAGATTGTGTTCACTGCACCCCACAAAGATTCTGTTCACTGTACCCCACAAAGATTGTGTTCACTGCACCCCAAAAAGATTGTGTTCACTGCACCCCAAAAAGGATGTTGTTCACTGCACCCCAAAAAGGATTTTGTTCACTGCACCCCAAAAAGGATGTTGTTCACTCCACCCCAAAAAGATTGTGTTCACTGCACCCCACAAAGATTGTGTTCACTGCACCCCAAAAAGATTGTGTTCACTGCACCCCAAAAATGATTTTGTTCACTGCACCCCAAAAAGGATTTTGTTCACTGCACCCCAAAAAGGATGTTGTTCACTCCACCCCAAAAAGATTGTGTTCACTGCACCCCAAAAAGATTGTGTTCACTGCACCCCACAAAGGATTTTGTTCACTGCACCCCAAAAAGATTGTGTTCACTGCACCCCAAAAAGGATGTTGTTCACTGCACCCCAAAAAGGATTTTGTTCACTGCACCCCAAAAAGATTGTGTTCACTGCACCCCACAAAGGATTTTGTTCACTGCACCCCACAAAGATTGTGTTCACTGCACACCAAAAAGGATTGTGTTCACTGCACCCCAAAAAGATTTTGTTCACTGCACCCCAAAAAGATTGTGTTCACTGCAGCCCAAAAAGATTGTGTTCACTGCAGCCCAAAAAGATTGTGTTCACTGCAGCTCACACACAGAAAAATGGATGTGGATCACTGAAGCCCCGTACACACGTACCGATCGTCGGCCGACGGAACGTCCTACAAATGTTCGCGGCTGGTGTGTTTGTTGTTTGTCTGTTGAAAAGTGCTCCAAACTTGCCCAGGACATTTGTCTTCCGACAGAAAATGACGTCAGTACGTTCCACGCACGTTCGCCGCTACAAAAGAGGAAGTGAGTGTTTGGCCGTGACCCTTCTGGGCATCTCGCGCTGATTTCGGTAGCATTTGTTTGGTTGACGACATTTCGCTATTTTCCGAGACATCGTTCGAGAATTTATTATGGCGACCGTGAATTCGTCCGTTGCTGTCGTTAGTGTTGGAGTTTTGGCTCTGAGACGACGTACGAGCAATAGGAAGAAGAAGCGGACCTCCTGGACGAAAAATTGGTTGCTTAACCGTGATCAATTTTCTCATATGTCCTTGCTGAGGGAGCTCCAGGAAAATAATCCTGATGACTTCAGGAATTATTTGAGGATGACGGATCCCATCTTTTACCGTCTTCTTGCCCTGGTGTCCCCCTATATTCTGAAGCAGGATACTTGTATGCGGCTTGCAATTACTCCTGAGCAAAGGTTAATTGCGACGTTGAGGTATCTTGCAACAGGGAGAAGCCTGCAGGATCTGAAGTTCACCACAGGCATCTCCCCCCAAGCACTTGGAGTCATCATCCCTGAGACCTGCTCTGCCATCATCAAGGTCTTGCAGAAGGACTATATCAAGGTATGTTTTATTTTTTACATTACATGTATTACTAGTTTCACCTGAATTATGATGTTTTTGGATGTACAGCAATTGACACAGGCCATTATTTGTAAACTACCCTCTGTCCGCATGCACATAGTAGTAAAGATGTAGATTATCTTTAACCATTTGTAAAATTACCCACTAACCACCCCACCATTCTCTCCTATGTGTCCCTAAACGCATTGCCTGTTAACAGTATTTTGAATTTGGGTCATTTTATTGCTTTCCCTCAAACAATTATTCCTTGGCCAATGTTTTAGTACCTAGTTAATGATTTATCTAAAATACATCAGTCCATCCATTCCCACCTATGATTCTGTATGTTTATGTAATGATGTTAAAACCTTCACTGACCACAAGCCCTAATTGATGTATAAATGCCCAGTTTTACTTACCCATCCCCCCACCCACATGCTAAATCTCAAAGTCAGCATATACCAAAGCTCAAGTTCAGAGGTCTTCAAACTATGGCCCACCAGTTGTTCACGAACTTCAATTTCCATCATGCCTAGTCATGTCTGTGAATGTGAGAGAATTACAAGGCCTCATGGGATGTGTAGTTCTGCAACAGCTGGAGGGCCGTAGTTTGTAAATCTCAGCTCTAGCTGGTGAGTATAATGGGCCATACACACTAGAAGATTGTCAGAACAATTTATCCTTCCGATTTACCAAAACCAAATAATATGAGGTCCAACAAACACTTTCAAATCCTATGCAATCTGGTAGGCCCTTGCACTACATAGAAAAGTTAAATCTGCACGAAAAAGTCTTCAGAGAATCTTCTAGTGTGTATGGCCCTTTACAATATAAGAACAATAGGAGGTTGAAAATAAATGTATGTAGATGTTACATCCCCATATCCAAACCTTTGCCTTCCTGTTGTATATTTTTTTAGCAAGTTGCATAAGCATTTAACAGACAACTGTGTGTGTAATTAATAATGTGATGTGCTCAAGCACTAATTTTTTTTTTTTTTTTTTTTTTTATTTTTTCCCCACAGTTTCCTTCAAACGCAGAGCAATGGCTGGAGATTTCTGATCAATTTCTGGAGAAGTGGAATTTTCCCAATTGTGGGGGTGCTATTGATGGGAAGCACGTCCGCATTGTCCCCCCTCCGAATTCCGGCACATTTTATTATAATTATAAAGGTTTTTTTAGTATAGTCATGCTAGCCATAGTTAATGCAAACTATGAGTTTATTTTTTTGGATATTGGCAAAAATGGCCGCAATTCGGATGGGGGAGTTATTGATCAGACGGAGTTCGCTCGTCGTCTAAAGAACGGCACTCTGAACCTGCCATCCAGGGAGCAAACTGTTGAGGGTATGAGCTTTGTGTTTATCGCAGATGAGGCTTTTGCGCTTGGGGAGCATCTCATGAAG
Source organism: Pelophylax lessonae (assembly GCF_965119305.1). Classification (NCBI taxonomy): domain Eukaryota; kingdom Metazoa; phylum Chordata; class Amphibia; order Anura; family Ranidae; genus Pelophylax; species Pelophylax lessonae. The sequence goes on along the minus strand of NC_138771.1, from coordinate 407,346,200 downwards.
CCCTACCCTCAGAGGAACCTCACCCCAGACCAAAGGATTTACAACTACCGGTTGTCCAGAGCTCGCAGAGTTGTGGAGAATGCCTTCGGGATAATGGCCAACCGGTTCCGGATATTCCTGACGTCCATAAACCTGGCACTGTACAAAGTGGATAATGTGGTCTTGTGTTGCTGCATTTTGCACAACTTCCTACGCAGGAATGCACAAAATTATGTCTTGCAGCAACTGGATACTGACCCTGCTATGCCAGGTACAAGTGGAGAGGCCCAACCTTCTAACCAAGTGGAGTCCATGACGTCAATGGAAGTTGGACGGTCAGCATTGGCATCACACAGGGCCCGTCAGATCCGCCAGGAATATCTGGACTATTTCGTGGGGAGAGGAGCTGTGTCCTGGCAGCAATCACTGTCACAAACACATTAATCTTGTTAAAGATTGGACACACAAGATAAATGTCAGAGATATATTATTTTTCAACACATTAAACAAAAATTGCAATGATTCTGTATTGTGGATTATAATCATTTGGGCACATATGCCAAACACAATTATTTGGGTTAATCATGTGTTATATATGTGTGACTTTGGAAGGGTTAATACATTCATCAGTGTGTTTCTTGACTGTAGTCTCTCACCAGCTGATCCAAAGTGATGATGGCCATGTGTTATTTTTTAGCCAGTGGTGTAAATACAAGGGCCTTCTGCACCCCACAAAATGTACACAAACCCTGTCACATTGAGAACTAGGTCACACCCAAGGTTCATCTAATGTCACCTTATATTGGTGTTCATTGTCCAGAAGTTGCCCATACTATATATTTCAGATAATACATTAGGGTATTAACAAAGTACCTACACCTGTTATGTTGTGTTCATTTATGACATCCTTCTCACTGCCCACCAATGTTAGGATATGTCAGTGTTATGTGAAACTTGATCATTGTTCATCTCAAAGTGTTATATATATATAGGTAATGGAAAGTGAACTAGAGCAACGAACAAGCAATACACTATAGATTACACTGATCTCCCTACACTGATTGCTACTGGCAATATCAATGCCATATTGAATCCTAGGACTGCTAGTACCTTGAGTGTTGAGTCACACTTATGCGATGCGGGAAGTCTGCGACTTTGCAGCCTTCCAGCATTGCATAAGGGTGACCCGCCACTTACTTTTTCCACAGGATTGTATTCCACAAGTGTTAAGCACTGTGCGATCCAATCCAGATACATCAGAAATAAAGGGTCATGTGCGACTTGTATGCGTGTTCAGTGCGAATGTAGCCATACAAAGTGTATGTCTCAATTCACACTGCACATCTGATGGCATGTAATATCGTAGCGCACTGCTCCTTTATTACATGCGATCAGATGTTCATGCGAAAATCAGCTATACAGTTTGTATGGCTCAATTCGCACTGCACTCGCACAAAAGTCGCACATGATGCATTTATTCAGCCGCATCAGGATAGGATCGCACAGTCGTTCAAACTTGTGTGCTCCGATCCTGTGTGAAATGTCAGATCGCACTGTGATATGCGTTAAAACTGGGGGTATCTTTAACATTTCATTGACACCTCCAGCAACTTGCATATGGCAGTGTCCAAAATGCTTTCATTAACATGTAAATATGTGAATAGGACAGCCATCATACATTTAGTGCTTCTTTACACAGCTTTAGACCTCGACCCCCCAACGAAAGTCTAATAAAGAATTGAACACACATTGTTGAATGTAAAAATGTTTTAGTATCAAACATTCACAGGGTTAGGGTTAGGGTTAGGGTTAGGGTTAGGGTTAGGGTTAGGGTTAGGGTGTTGGAAAGTGCTTTTCCCAAACTTGGGTACACTCTTTAACATCTGAGTGTCATAAAACTGGCCTAAAATATTATATAAAAATGGGAACATCCCAATACAAACTGTAAAAAATTTTATAATAATTATTTTTAAAATTTGGCAAGCATGTCCACAAAATCACGCATCTTTCCTTGCAATGCCGTTGCAGTCTCTTTTATTTGCTCGAGGTCTGAGCAGCATTGAAGAGCCTCACGGGTCAATTTGGCCAATGTGCAAGTGTGTAATACATGATCTGGAAAATAAAATACAACGGAGTCAATGTGAATCACCTACATGAGGTCATAATATAGAAACATTTGGTGTGCAGGTAATCTTTAAATTCCTCTCGAGTTAATACCTACCCTGTTCTTATGCTCTTTTGCCCTAGGCTCTTCATCTTCCTCCTGACCTCTTCCAATGCTGTTGCTGATGATTCTGCCGGTCTCCTGAGCTTACTATATATTCATTAGGGGTGTGAACGCATGATGACGTCATTGTGAGGGCATGGTTGTAATGTATATATATTAAGATGCAGAGACCAGAGACGGGCAGAATGCACGGCAACAGCATTGGAGGAGGACAGGAGGAAGAAGAAGAGCCTAGGGCAAAAGAGCAGACAACATAAGAGCAGAAGATTGGACAGCAGAAGACTGGAGAGGAGAAGATCCAAAGAGCAGAGTGGAGAAGACCGGATGAAGATCTTTAAGAACATTTCATAAACGTCTCCTGTCGTTATTCACATACACTTCCATTTATGTGGTTAATGTGTAGGGGTACTATGTACCCCATACCCATTCACATAGTGATTGGGGTCTGGGATCTGGGGGCCACCCTTTGTTAAAGGTTGCTTCCAAAGTCCTAGGAACCCCCTGGCCGCATGACCCCCCAAAACCACCAGACAGGGTTGTGGGGATGAGGCTCTTGTCCTCCTCTACATGGGAGTAAGGTGCTTTTGGGTGTGCGGTGCAGAGGCCCCCTGGCCCAAAGCAACAAAACCCCCCCATGTTGAGGGCATGTGTCCTGCTGTGGTCCAGGGGGTGTTTGGTCCGCTTGCTCGTTCTCTTTCCTGGCCTGACAAGCTGCATGCTTGTATAAGGGTCTGGTAGGGGTTTTGGGGGTAACCCACGCTGTCTTTTTGTTGTGGGCATACCCTCAAACTCAATACCACACACAAAAGGCCTGGTTGTGAACTTGGGGGGACACCCACGGTGGGTTCTTCAATTTTTTGGTGTAGTTCCCCCTCAAAAATCTTCACAACGCAAGTGGCCCCGCAAGTCAGAGCATCCTGATCCGACTTACGGTGCGACTTCCATTCAAATAAAGAGGCTCCCATAGGGAACTAGTGTTGTAAATTGGAGGCTAAAAATAACACTGATAAAAATCATTCTGAAAAAACCTACGTGGGCACACAATTGGCTCTTGGACACTTGGTCCTGGTTCCTCCACAGTTTCTGAACTGGCTTCCATGCTGCTTGGCACGTTGCCAGGAGATCGGGCTTCTGACCTGGCTGGGGATGCCACATCCTGGCATGATGCAACATCTGCAATGTAAATTTGTAAGGGAATACAAGAATATAAGGTTAAACAATCATTGCAAATACACATATTTCTATGATCCCACTACACAAAAATCTGTGACTACCAACCTTCTTGTTGCTCTGGTGTCTGGTCACTTGTAGGCTCCACCAGGATTATTTCCGGCATAATGTCTTCATCTACATAATACAAAACATTGGCCATATCATAAAAGTCACAAGAGGTACATTTGTTAGGACATGGTGCCCTGCTTGATAGCTCTTTTAGTAACAAATATGAAGACATGTACATGGTTATCTACGAAAAATATGGTACATTAATGTTTGACAGTGCATAGGAACCAATTACCTTTAGTGGAATCTGTGCCACCTTCTGTGCCCATGTCCTCCTCTTCTTCCTCCACTGCAGATGGAGCTGCCAAACCTCTCCTCCTCCTTTCCCACTGTTTGGCACGGAGTTTACGTTTTTCTCCTATTTAAAGGTTTGAATAATAATCTGTGATTAATAGGAATGTTTGCTGAGAAGATTCGTGCAGGAAAGAACGTTCGTTGCAACACAATACATATATTTTTCACTATGGCTTCCTGACTTTTAATGTCATATACTAAAACATCAACAATAGATCGATCAAATCACGACATGACAACTAAAATGAGTAATCTAACTTTTTACATAGACATTATAATCTAGACATGTTAATACAACATACACCAAATTATAAAAAACATATTGCATGATTAAAAAAATAAAGAAAAAATAAAACTTACTTTTTTTCAAAATCCGATGGATTTGGGAAAGCTGATCCTGCTCACGGTGTTTGAGGTCAGACCATCGTTTCCTAATCTGATCTTTCGATCGCTCGACACCGAATTTTCTGACCAAACAGGCCACCACCTTGTCCATGATGCCATCTTTCCTGGCATTGGGCCGCTCGTAATTTGCCAACTTTCCATCGTAATCCATTTTTTCTAAAATGGAGACCATCTCCACCATTTCTGGCTTTGACATGGGTGTAGCCCTTGATTTTCGGGTGGCCCAATCACTTCGGCCCCCACTAATTGAGCTCCCAGATTGTTGAGACATGGTTCCTAATTAAACAATTATTATTCCACTGCCTCAGGTGTGAGTGTCGCATGTAGGCCTGATCTTCGGCACGTACACACCCCTGCACAAGCCCGCCACTGGAGGAGGAGTTGACGCCTGCGCTGTATTTAAAGGACGCCAGATCGTTCGGCCGACGATTCGCTAGCGGACATATCGAGAGTTGGAGCACGATCGAGCGGCGAATCACGACTTTTCCCCACAAACAAAGGTACGACTCTTTTAATAGAAAGTGTGTGTTTTGGGCCCTATACAGCTTTTATTAGGAATATCTTTATTATGTGCCAAAATACATGCTATTTTAATATGTTTTGTGTTGTTTTGTGTCTTGCAGGCATATACTGTCCTGCAATATGGTGGACAATTTCACCACCCACAACTTTTTAATAAGTTTTATTGATGAGTTCAGGCAACTGCCGTGTTTGTGGCAAGTGAAGTCCGCGGATTATAAAAATCGAAAACTCCGAAAACAGGCCATGGAACATTTGGTGGCCTTCTACAAGCCTGTCTATCCTGGGGCAAATTTTGAGTATATACGCAAAAAAATAAACAGTATTCGTACTGCCTACAGGCGGGAGTTAAAAAAAATAGAGGAGTCCACCCAGTCTGGAGCAGGGGCACGGAATGTACATGTACCACGGCTGTGGTACTATGATAACATGCGGTTCCTGGCAGACACCTTGGAATCCAGGCCGTCAATTTCTACACTGCCTTCTACATCGGCAGAGGGCTCAGTGTCGGTAGATCCAAGCCAGGATGAGGATTTCCTGGAGGAGACTTTTACTCAGGTATGGCATTTCACAATATATTGTCTGCTAAAATGTAATCATGTAACAAAATTATAAGCTAAACCATAATTGACCCTTTAGGTAAACGGGCATAGCAAGGGGTTGGCATGACAGGCAACCGCCAGGGGCGCAGGCCAAGGGGGGTGGGTCACAAAAACATTGGCATTGTTTTATTGTTTATTTTAACAATCCACTCAGCCTGCACACCCCAGAACCCCCAGTTTGCAGGCGGATTCATGCAGGTGTAAAACATTGAGAGCTGCTTCATGCAGGTGTAAAACATTGAGAGCTGCTTCATGCAGGTGTAAAACATTGAGAGCAGCTGAGCCAAAAGACCAGGAGACTGAGACTGCCTCTCACTGCATCCCCAGCACCCCTCCGGTCTTACAAACACTGCTGCATCCCCAGCACACCTCTGATCCTTAGAAACACTGCTGTAGCCTCAGCATTCCTCTGGCTCAACCTTTTTTAATACAAAACTAACAGCTCCTGCAAATGATCCATCCATCCTTGCTTCCATGTCTCTGGTCTCTCACTCTGGGTCAGCAAGGCAGGTGGCTTCCTTATTCATGTTTCCCTGCACTGCTTCACCCTCAATGCCCTACATCAAGCCCTCTGCAAGTTCAGGCCCCTCTCTCTCTGCAACCCCCTCCTCTCTCTCTCACACCCCCTCTTTCTCTCCCTCTCTCTATCTCTCAACCCTCTCTTTCTTTTTCACACCTGAGACAATGATTGCCCACTAGAGAGCTCTACACTGGGCAAACAAGGGGCAAATTAGAAACTTTTAATGCCCTTTAATTTTTTTTTGGGGGGGTGGGTTACAGTTTTCCATTGATCTTGGGGGGGGGGGGGGTTGTTGCCAAATACAGCTCCTCAACAAGGGCACTGGAGACCCTAGATATGCCACTGTATGTAAAGTCTGCTATTTGTTCACAATAATATAACAAACATGACTTTTTATATACACTATAACATTCTAATCAATTGTTCATTTCATCAACAGGGAAGTGTCACTGAGGAGGAGCCAGGTTGCAGCCAGGAGCCTGGGGAGCCTGTGGAGCCTGAGGAGCCTGCGGAACTCTTTCCACCACCACCTCCTCCTGCCAAACGGAGGCAAAAGAGGAAACACATAGACGACATCACAGATGAATTCATACAGGAGGCCACCATAGCCCTACGTCGGAAACCGGAGGCCAATGAGTCCTTCGGGAATATGACTGCCAAAATCCTGGATAAGGTGGACCTCAGGCAGTGTCAGTATGCCAGAAAAATTATTCTGGATGTGCTGCAAAACGCTGAAAACGGCATACTTAATGAGCACAGCCATGCATGCCAGGAGCACCCGTGCCCTCCACCTCCACCTCCACCTCCACCTCCACAACACCCACCACCTCGCCAAATGCCACATGGCCAGTGGCAATATGGCCAGCAGGATCCAAACCTGCCCTCATGGCAACCTGATTATAGCTATCACCAACTTTAATTTGTGTAACCCCCTATTATTTATTTTACCCCTGTTTGCCAGTTTCTAGTTTAATTTTGTCCAAATGGACCTTTTTTATGTTTAGTTTATTATACGGAAAGTATTGATGTTTGCTTTGTTTTTTTTTTGCTGAGATCCAAAAAATAAAGAAAATTGAAAATAAAAAATGGCCTATCTGAATTTGTTAACATGTTTAATATTGTGCATAACCTGAAAAATATGTTTTAGACATTAATTCATAAAAGAATAAAGGGTCATATCAATAGTTAGATCTTTGGTGTGAAAATACAAAAATAATGGTGAAGAGTTCAAATTATTTAATTCTAAAATTTGATAGAACAGATAGAATAGACAAACATTATCTTCATCATAACAGAACACATGCCTTTTTATTAGAAAAGTATGGCATTATGAGCAGCATCTTCCTTCTTCTCACATTTATCAAGATGAGCATGTGCTCCGCATTTCACCTATTTCTTGGACTTCCGCGAGCCGAAAGTTCTTTCTGAATAAAATGTTGAGTTTACTAGAGAAAATTCTTCCGGGAACTCATTTGGTTTGATCATGCGTGTTGGGATTTGTAGCTGTGTGTCGGCAGAATTGCGTACTGACAGGCGAACAATCGTCCGTTCTGGTGTCGGCATACAAATATTTTCATGTTTGCAAGAAAGACTTTTGTCCGCGGATTGTGCGCAGACATCTGTCGGAGGCACCATACTAACACGCGTACAATCGGCAGATCCTTCGTCCACCGACGTTTGTATGCCGACGATCGGTACGTGTGTACGGGCCTTGACACCTGCCTATCTCCAATCCCACACCACACAGCAATATCGATTGTAGTTTGTAGAACACAGTTTCCCTAAAATTCAGCAGACTCTGTCCCTAACAGGATTGAGAAGAGATCGTAGATCAGGATTGAGTGCAGATTCACCCCACCCCCCACACAGCAATATCGATTGTAGTTTGTAGAACACAGTTTCCCTAAAATTCAGCAGACTCTGTCCCTAACAGGATTGAGAAGAGATCGTAGATCAGGATTGAGTGCAGATTCACCCCACCCCCCACACAGCAATATCGATTGTAGTTTGTAGAACACAGTTTCCCTAAAATTCAGCAGACTCTGTCCCTAACAGGATTGAGAAGAGATCGTAGATCAGGATTGAGTGCAGATTCACCCCACCCCCCACACAGCAATATCGATTGTAGTTTGTAGAAGACACTGACCCTATATAATTCAGCAGACTCTATCCCTAAAATGCCTACAACTCGCCCTGCCTAAACACTCCGACCTGTCCCTCAATTCTATCCGGACACAAATGGTTTTTTCCTGCCTATCTTTCCCTAATCAGCAGCCAGCACGTTGATGTGTGCTCTGTCCCTGAATCTAAGCAGCATAATGACGCCGCTGCGGCTGCCTCGAACTTATAAAGACTTGGTCACATGCTTCAGACGGCCAATCACAGCTACTGAGACATTTGCAGGCATGGCTGGGATGGCTTAAGGCACACCAGTTAAACGATTGTTGATTGGCTGTTGAAAGCCCGCCATGAAAAGAGCGCCAAAGCATGCAAAACCCGGAAATAAAACGACCGAACACGGATTTTTACCCGAACATACAGTAAAGTGTCCGTGTCCGTGTTCGGGTACAAAAAATCCAATTATTCGGTACGAACACGAATAATACAGTCCGTGTTCGCTCAACACTACTTGCAATACCTTTCTAGTAAATACCAAAGTCAATTCTCATAAATTCCCAATGTTTAAATAGTTTCAAGCCTCTAGGCATTGGTAATTGAACCATATCCCTTCTCATAAGAAAAAAATTTCCTTTACTGTTTTTGCGTAGGAAAACAAATACTAAGTTCTACGTAATTATTATTTTCTTAGCCTTCATTGCTTTTCATGATATTTTGTTCAGTAAGTAAAAAAAAAAAAAAACAGTTGGCAGTAAAGAAAAATACACTCAATTACTTCTGTAATTATAAGTCTGGTGTGTACAAGAAGCTTGTATATTTTAGTTGGTAAAGGAACATTCTATCTGTTTTTTGCATTTTCAGTTAAATACCTAAGATTCAGCCAGTGTCATTGTGTTTTTTTAATTTTTTTCATGGTGATATGATTGGGAGTCAACATAACTCACCTTTGCAATCACTGTGATAATTATCCTGGTTTGAAATTACAGGTAGAGGCAGAAGGTATGACAGCTTTGACAGAATAATTGTTGGATTAGATTTCTCACCACAAAGACAACATGAATTTGAACAGCTAACAGCATTTAAACGTGTCGTCTCGCAGATATACTTTGCTCTGATTCACCAATATATTCATCTGTAAATTGGGCTACGCATATTATTTTTTACAACACTTGGCTGCGTTTCATTACATTCTAATCCCTAGTGTTACTAAAGGACAATGTTGATCTATCCAGCTTACACGTACTTTCAAAATCCTATTTTCTGGTGCAAGGAGAATACTGATAATATATCTACAATTTGCTGTGTACAACTCTAAGATCTCGTTCACACCATGGTGCAGAGATGCCGCTTTTTGTGCATGCGTTCTGCAAGGGCACAAGAATCTGCAACATGTATGCAGTTTTCTGCACAGGCAAAAACTGACATGACAACATTGGTGTGAATAGGGCACATAACTGACTTGCATGAAAACTGATGTCAGCATACATGTAAACTTATGTGAAAATTATGTCTCTGCAAGTGAAATATGCACGGTTATCCCCCTCTGTTCCCATCAGTTTTCATGCACGCATGGTGTGAATGAGCCCTACAAGTTTGCAAATGTGAATATGAATTCTGGTTTTACACACATACTGTATATATATATATATATATATATATATATATATATATATATATATATATATATATATATATATTCTAGATTGTAAGCTCTAACGAGCAGGGCCCTCTAGTTCCTCCTGTATTGAACTGTATTGTAACTGTATTGTCTTCCTTCACATTGTAAAGCGCTGTGCAAACTGTTGGCGCTATATAAATCCTGTATAATAATAATAATAATAATAATATATATAGATATAGATATAGATATATATGTACATAACCACAGAGGATAGCACACACATACAAAAGAAGTAACTTTCAAATATTACAAGGCTACTGAGACCTGATCAAAATGAGTAAAAATGGGGATTTGGTCACACCATATGGCCATATTGTGTTTAAGTTCACTACTGTGTCAAAGTACCCCATTATCAGTGGGTCCTACACTATCCATAAAATGAAGAATAAATCCCACCTCTCTTAACTATGGGAGATATTTACTCCTTACATGGGAAAAGTGTGCTAGCTGCAGAAAACACTGCTTAACCACTTAAGGGCGCTTTACTGCGGCAGGCGGCCCCACCTGCGCGAACCGATGTAGATGTACATCGGTCGCGCGCCTGCAGCTAGGGGGCGATTTGACGCCTAAAACCTGTGATTGTTCCCCACTAAGAGAGAAGGACGGTCAGCTGTTGTAAACACAGCTGACCGTTCTTCTCTCTGGAATGATCACAGAGTGCCTGTGATCCTTCTATGTAGGATCACAGGTCTCTGTGATCATTTCAAAAGCCAAACCCCCCATACAGTTAGAAACATTCCCCTAGGCTTACATTTAACCCCTTGATCACCCACTGTGTGAACCCTTTCCCTGCCAGTGTCATTATTACAGTAACAGTGCATATTTTTAGCACTGATTACTGTAGTAATGTCACTGGCCCCCCCAAAAATGTCAAAAATGTCAGTTAGGGGTCCGATCTGTCCGCTGCAATGTTGCAGTCCCGCTAAAAATCGCAGATCGCCACCATTACTAGTAAAAAAAAAAAACAATAAAAATGACATAAATTTTTCCTGTAGTTAGTACGTGATAACTTTTGCGCAAACCAATCAAAATACGCTTAGTGCAATTTTTTTTACCAAAAATATGTAGCAGAAAACAAATTGGCCCAAAATGTTAAAAATTTTAGATTTTTAGGGGTCTTTTTTCGGAATGTTATATAGCAGAATGTGAAAAATATTGTTTTTTTTTTTTTCAAAATTGTCGCATTTTTTGTTTAAAGCGCAAAAATTAAAAATCGCAGAGGTAATCAAATACCACCAAAAGAAAGCTCTATTTGTGGGAAACAAAGAACATAAATTTTATTTAGGTACAGCTTTGCATGACCATGCAATTGTTCGTTAAAGTAACGCATTGCCGAATCAGAAAAAAATGGCCTGGTCATTAACCACTTAAGCCCCGGAAGATTTTACCCCCTTCCTGACCAGGGTTTTTTTTGCGATTTTTTACTGCGTGACTTTAACGGACAATTGCGCGGTCGTGCGACGCTGTCCCACAAACAGAGTTTTCTTTTGGTGGTATTTGATCACCTGTGTGATTTTTACTTTTTGCGCTATAAACAAAAAAAGAGCATACATTTTTCAAAAATAACAATATTTTTCACATTTTTTTTATATGAAATTCCCTCCAAAAAAAATGTAAAAATCAAATTTTTTTAACATTTTTGGCCAATTTGTTTTCTGCTACATATGTTTGGTAAAAAAGAATTGCAAAAAGCGTATTTTGATTGGTTTGCGCAAAAGTTATTGTGTTTACTAACTAAGGGAAAGATTTCTGTCATTTTTGGTGTTTTTTTTTTTTAACGCGTAATGGCGGCGATCTGCGATTTTTTTTGCGGCACTGCGACATTGCGGCGGACAGATCGGACCCTTGACTGACATTTTTGACACTTTTGGGGTTACCAGTGACATTACTGCAGTAATCAGTGCTATACATATGCACTGTTACTGTAAAAATGACACTGGCAGGGAAGGGGGTTAACTGTATTGGGGAGGGAGGGGTTAAGTGTGTCCCTAGGGGCGTGCTTTTTACTGTGATTGGCTGTGGCTACTAGTGTAGGAACACTGATCAACGTTCCTACATAGTAGAACCGTATGATCACTGTTTCTACACAGGGGAGAATGACAAGCGGCTTGTTTACATCAGCCGCCTGACTTTCCCCCTTCTGCACCGACGATCGCCGAGTGACGGGCGGACATTGGGTCTGCCGGTCACACGCACTGACTTCCCTGTGAACGAGCCGCGGCGGGCGTGCGCCTCTGCGGGTGCGCCCTCGCCTGCTATTGGCTCATAAGGAAGTGACAGGCAAGTGACGCAATTAAAATCAAAAATATATTACGTCGGAGCTTAGCAAGCATTGACTTCTTCGGTAGGGGTCACTAAATTCAGACAAGGCAGCCGCAGACTACGTGAAGGTAGTGACTCACCTGTGGCTGGTGGCCGACAGGTGGTGCTGTGCTGCGGACTTGAGCAGCGCGGGAGCAGAGGCTGACAAGGCGGGGAGCAGAGGCTGACGTGTGTGAGGAGTGCGTGTGTGTGTTTGACCAAAGGAGCGAGTGTGTGTGTGTGAACACCCCCCCCTTCTAAAGAGAGCGGTGCCGAGCGGTGCGAACCCCCCCCTGAGAAGAGCGGCGGCGAGCGGTGCGAGACCCCCCCCCCTGAGAAGAGCGGCGGTGAACGGTGCGTGACCCCCCCCCTCCTGAGAAGGCGCGCGGCGAGACCCCCCCCAGAGGTAAGAGCGTGGTGTGCGGGCAGCGAGCTGTGAGGTAACCCACCCCCCCCCTGCAAGGGCGGGCGGCAGACAGAGAGAGGACAGGGGGGCAGAGGAGACACACAATTCCTGACCTGGCCATTGGCAGGGAGAGGAGCTGAGGGGAGACTGATCGGCAAGTGACAGAGGAGGGAGACAGGAGCCTAAGCAAGTGTCAGGCTTAAAGGAACACACACACATACAGGACTGGTGACTGAGGTTGATCACTGAGGCTCAGCGAGTAACTGGTGAGTATCCTTGCGACTGGGAGTGTCCTTGCGACTGGTGAGTATCTAGCGACTGGTGAGCATCTTAACACTGGTGAGTATCTAGCGACTGGTGAGCATCTTACCACTGGTGAGTATCCCTGCGACTGGTGGGTGTCCTTGCGACTGGTGAGTATCCTTGCGACTGGTGAGTATCCTTGCGACTGGTGAGCGTCCTTGCGACTGGTGAGTGTCCTTGCGACTGGTGAGTGTCCTTGCGACTGGTGAAGTGTCCTTGCGACTGGTGAGTTTCCTTGCGACTGGTGAGTGTCCCTGCGACTGGTGAGTTTCCTTGCGACTGGTGAGTGTCCCTGCGACTGGTGAGTGTCCCTGCGACTGGGAGTGTCCCTGCGACTGGTGAGTGTCCTTGCGACTGGTGAGTGTCCCTGCGATTGGTGAGTTTCCTTGCGACTGGTGAAGTTTCCTTGCGACTGGTGAGTATCTTTGTGACTGGTGAGTATCTTTGCGACTGGTGAGTGTCCTAGCGACTGGTGAGTGTCCCTGCGACTGGTGAGTGTCCTTGCGACTGGTGAGTGTCCCTGCGACTGGTGAGTGTCCTTGCGACTGGTGAGTGTCCCTGCGACTGGGAGTGTCCCTGCGACTGGTGAGTGTCCTTGCGACTGGTGAGTGTCCCTGCGACTGGTGAGTTTCCTTGCGACTGGTGAAGTTTCCTTGCGACTGGTGAGTATCCTTGCGACTGGTGAGTATCTTTGCGACTGGTGAGTGTCCTAGCGACTGGTGAGTGTCCCTGCGACTGGTGAGTGTCCTTGCGACTGGTGAGTGTCCCTGCGACTGGTGAAGTTTCTTTGTGACTGGTGAGTATCTTTGCGACTGGTGAGTATCTTTGCGACTGGTGAGTGTCCTTGCGACTGGTGAGTGTCCTAGCGACTGGTGAGTGTCCTAGTGACTGGTAGTGTGGTGCGACTGACCGACTGTGCGATTGTGAGGGTGGTGCGACTGAACCGGGCTGTGAGACTGTGAGTGAGTGCGACAGGAGTGTGGTGCGACTGACCGGGTGGTGCGGCTGGGAGTGTGGTGCGACTGACCGGGCTGTGAGATTGTGAGTGTTGTGCAACTGAGTGTCAAGTGAGTGAAGCGGAGTACCAGAGTGTGAGAAGGTAGAGTTAGGAAGTCAGGAAATAGCCACATAGGATAGTCTTAAATCACTGAATCCCTTTTAGATTAGATTAGTAGGTACAATGCCCGGCGGGTGTGGAGATGCGACTCGGTGTACATCTTGTAATATGTATGCGTTCCTCAGACATGTGATCGAGGGCGAATACAAATGCGCAAAATGTAAGCACGTTGCTTCCCTGGAAGCTCAGGTCCTGAATCTAGGGAAGCAGCTGGCAACACTGAGACGAATTTCCATACCGGAGGAGAGCCAGGATCGTACCAGTCAGGTGCAGGCAGGGGTCTGCACAGAGGTGGGCGGAGTATCGGAGGTGCAGGCATCAGAGCAGAGTAGACATGTGACAGTTAGGAAGGGTAGAGGGCAAAAAGGCAAGGAGGCTGATCCTGGACTGGAGCACCCCAATAGATACGCCCCGTTGTGTGATGTTGGGGAAACCAGTCAGGGACCAGTATTGCTGGAGCAGAGTGACGCCCCTAGCTGCCAGGGGAAGAACTCCTCCAGTGAGGCTGGGAGAAAGGGAAAGGAAAGACAGGTGCTGGTGGTAGGGGACTCAATTATTAGAAGGACAGACAGTGTAATCTGTGACAAAGACCGTGTGTGCCGAACAGTCTGTTGTTTGCCGGGCGCTCGGGTTCGGCACATCGCGGATCGGGTGGACAGATTATTGGGTGGGGCTGGGGAAGACCCAGCTGTCATGGTACACGTGGGTACCAATGACATAGGCAGAGGAAGACGGAGAGTCCTAAACGATTTCAGGGACTTAGGCGCTAAGTGGAGGACTAGGACCTCCAAGGTAGTATTTTCCGAAATACTACCTGTACCTCGAGCCACACCAGAGAGGCAGCGGGAGATTAGGGAAGTTAACGAGTGGCTGAGGAGCTGGTGTAGTAAGGAGGGTTTCGGGTTCCTGGAGAACTGGGCTGACTTCTCAGTCGGTACCGGCTCTTTTGTAGGGACGGATTGCACCTAAATGGGGAGGTTGCAGCCGTACTGGGTGCCAGGATGGCCAAAAAGCTAGAGGGGCTTTTAAACTAGGGAATGGGGGGGGGAGGGTACAGATGTAGAATTAGCCAGTGGAGAGCAAGTTGCAGAGGGCAGAAATGGGGGCACTAGCGGTAGGGTGTACGGAGCTCCTATACCCAGGATGGGTATGGGGAAAAATCAGGAGGGCAACCAAAAAACATCAAATGAGGATATATGTAGCCGCTCAAAATTAAGAGGTTTGTATACCAATGCCAGAAGCCTGGCCAACAAGATGGGAGAGCTAGAGCTGCTGTTGTTGGAGGAGGACTTAGATTTTGTGGGGATAACTGAGACTTGGTTTGACAGCTCTCATGACTGGATGGCGACCATTCAGGGATATTCCCTTTATTGCAGAGATAGAGAGGGTAAAAAAGGAGGAGGGGTATGTCTGTATATTAAGAACAGTGTGCAGGTAAATATGAGGGATGATATTAATAATGGAGCTAAGGACGAGGCAGAATCCCTATGGGTAGAGCTTCAAAGGGAAGGCACAGTGGGGAAGGTAATATTGGGCGTATGCTATAGGCCCCCCAACCTGAGGGAGGAGGGGGAGGCGGACCTCATGTTACAGATAGGATTGGCAGCAAGGATGGGAAATGTCATTATAATGGGGGACTTTAATTATCCAGATATAGACTGGGCAGATGGAACCGCGCATTCGGCCAAGGCTAGGCAGTTCCTAAATATCTTGCAGGACAATTTCATGGGTCAGATGGTGAATGCACCGACAAGAAACAATGCGGTACTTGACCTACTGATTACCAACAATACAGACCTGCTCACGGATATAGAAATACGGGAGAACTTAGGAAACAGTGACCATAGGTCAATAAGTTTCAGTATTAATTATAGTAATAGGAAGCAGAGGGGTAATTTAAGGACGCTGAATTTCAAAAGAGCCAATTTCCCAAAACTGCGCTCGCTGCTAGAAAATATCAATTGGGATAGAACCCTGGGAACAAAGAACACAGAGGAAAAATGGGAGTGCTTCAAGAGCATACTTAACAAGGGGATTGACCAGTGCATTCCAAAGGGAAATAAATTTAAAAGAGCAAAATTAAACCCTGGGTGGCTAAACTCCAACATAAAAATGCATATTAGTGCTAAAGGAAAGGCTTTCAAAAAATACAAGGCTGAGGGGTCATTGGCAGCATTTAAGCATTACAAAGAGTGTAATAAGAAATGTAAAGATGAAATCAGGGCGGCTAAAATAGAACACGAGAGACATATAGCGGAAGAGAGTAGAAAGAACCCCAAGAAGTTCTTTAAGTATATAAACAGTAAGAAAGCGAGGTCAGAACACATTGGCCCCATAAAAGATGACAAAGGAAATATGGCCACTGAGGACAGGGAAAAGGCGGAAGTGTTAAATAATTTCTTCTCTTCAGTCTTCACAAAAGAATCGGGGGGCTACACGAACCCAGCTTGTAAGGCCAATCTAAACAACACACCTCAGGAAGTGCCACCATGGCTAACAGAAGACAGACTTAGAACTAAACTTGAGAAACTTAACATAAATAAATCACCGGGACCGGATGGCTTGCACCCGAGGGTTCTTAAAGAGCTCAGCCAGGTGATTGCCAGACCATTATTCTTGATCTTTAAGGATAGGTTACAGACAGGTATGGTGCCAGCAGATTGGAAAAAGGCCAAAGTAGTACCAATATTTAAAAAGGGGCCGAGGTGTATCCCGGGTAACTATAGACCTGTCAGCCTAACATCTGTAGTCTGCAAGATTTTGGAGGGGATGTTAAGGGACCACATACAAGATTTTAGTAATGAAAACAATATAATTAGTAGTAATCAGCATGGATTTATGAAAAATCGTTCTTGCCAAACCAATCTATTAACTTTCTACGATGAAGTGAGCTGCCATCTAAATAAAGGTAAGCCAGTGGATGTGGTGTATCTGGACTTTGCAAAGGCCTTTGACACCGTTCCCCACAAATGCTTACTGTACAAACTAAGGAAGGTAGGTATGGACCATAAGGTGAGTACCTGGATAGAGAACTGGCTCCAGGGGAGAGTCCAGAGGGTGGTGATTAATGGGGAGTATTCGGATTGGGCGGGGGTGGAAAGTGGGGTCCCCCAGGGTTCTGTCCTGGGGCCAATCCTGTTTAATTTATTCATAAATGATCTAGAGGAGGGGATATCGAGTACAATCTCAGTATTTGCGGACGATACTAAACTAAGCATGCCAATATCTTCTATATAGGATGTGGAAACCTTACAAGCGGACCTAAACAAAATAACGGGGTGGGCAACTACATGGCAGATGAGGTTTAATGTTGATAAATGTAAAGTAATGTACTTGGGGGCCAGAAACCAGAAAGCAAGCTACTCACTAGGGGGGGAACCTCTGGGGGAGTCTAGGATGGAAAAAGACTTGGGGGTACTGGTAGACAACAGGCTTGGCAGTGGCATGCAATGCCAAGCAGCTGCAAGCAAAGCCAACAGAATATTGGGATGTATAAAAAAGGGTATTCACTCCAGAAATAAAGAGATTATTCTCCCGCTCTACAAGACTCTGGTCCTGCCACATCTGGAGTATGCTGTCCAGTTCTGGGCACCGGTCCTCAGAAAGGATGTGCTGGAATTGGAAAGAGTCCAGAGAAGGGCAACAAAAATAATTAGGGGAATGGAGGACATCAGCTATGAGGAAAGACTACAAGCACTGAACCTATTCTCTCTAGAGAAGAGACGTTTGAGGGGGGATATGATATCAATGTACAAATACTGTACTGGCGACCCTAGCATAAGGAACAAACTATTCAGAGTAAGGAAATACAACAAGACACGTGGTCACTCACTAAAACTAGAGGAAAGGCGGTTTAACCTTAAAATGCATAAGGGGTTCTTCACTGTAAGGGCGGTAAGGATGTGGAATTCTCTTCCACAAGCAGTCGTATCAGCAGGGAGCATTGATAGTTTCAAAAAACTATTAGATGGGCACCTTAAAGACCACAACATACAGGGGTATACAATGTACGGTTAAAAGCAAACACACACACACATCATAGGTTGAACTGGATGGACTGATGTCTTTTTTCAACCTCACTAACTATGTAACTATATAACGTAGATCTACGTCACTCTGCCTGGCTGGGGCTGACCGCCGCAGTAAATAGTCGTGCGGCGGTCGGCAACCGGTTAAGGGGGCAAATCCTTCCGATCCAGAAGTGGTTAAACTACACTATAAAGGGACTCCTCCTATATCTGCTTACTAGTGGACACTGATTATTATTTATTATTATTATTATTATTATACAGGCTTTATATAGCGCCAACAGTTTGTGCAGCGCTTTACAATATGAGGGAAGACAATACAGTTATAATGCAATTCAATACAGGAGGAATTAGAGGGCCCTACTTGTTAGAGCTTACAATCTAGAAGGGATGGTCAAGTGACAAAGAAGGCAAAAACTGTGGGGGATGGGCTGATGGAGAAAATGGAAGTACGGTTGTTAAGTGTGGGTAGGATAGGCTTCTCTGAAGAGGAGGGTTTTCAGGAATCGTCTAAAAGCTAATAGAGTAGGAGATAATCAGACAGATTGGGGTAAGGAGTTCCATAGGATTGGAGAGGCTCTGGAAAAGTCCTGGAGGCGAGCATGGGAGGAGGTGACAAGGGAGCTAGAGAGCAGGAGTTTTTTAGAGGAATGAAGAAATTGATTAGGTTGGTATTTTAAGACTAGGCTAGTGATGTATCCGGGGGCATAATTGTGGATGGCTTTGTGAGATGTTGTTAGTATTTTGAATTGAATTCATTGGGTGAGCAGGAGCCAGTGGAGGGATTGACAGAGAGGAGTAGTGGACACTGAGTGATTGGTAAGGTGGATGAGTCTGGCAGCAGCATTCATGATGGATTGAAAGGGAGATACGTAGAGGTAAACCAATGGGGAGAAAATTGCAGTAGTCGAGGCGCGAGATGACCAGGGAGTGAACTAGGAGCTTTGTTGTTTCATTGGCTAGAAAGGGGCGTATTTTGGAGATGTTGCTGAGGTTTAGGCGGCAAGGTTTGGACAGTGATTGGATGTGGGGTTTGAAGAAGAGTTCAGAGTCCAGGACTACACCCAGGACCTTGGCATGTGGGGATGGGCTGATAGTTGTGCCATCGATTTTGACAGAGAGATCAGGGGAAGGAGCTTGATATATTGATAGATTGAGCTTGAGGAAATGGTGTGACATCCAGACTGATATATCTGCTAGTAAATTAGTGATACGTGAGGAGACTGAGGGAGTGAGCTGAGAGGTGGATAAATAGATTTGGGTATCGTCAGCGTAGAGATCGTATTGGAAGCTGTGGGAGGCTATCAGCTGACCCAGAGAGGAGGTGTAGATTAAAACTAGGAGAGTTCCAAGAACAAAACCTTGGGGGAGCCCAACGGAGAAAGGAAGAGGAGAGTAGAATTATAGGTAACGCTAAAGGCGCGATTGGATAAGTAGGAAGAAAACCAGTGAAGAGTACAGTCAGGAAAACCAAAGACGTGGAGTTTTTTGAGAAGGAGGGGGTGGTCAACCATATCAAAGGCAGCAGAAAGGTCCAGGAGTAGGAGTACAGAATAGTGTCCATTGGTTTTGGCCATTATTAGATCGTTTGTTAGTTTTAGAAGAGCAGTTTCTGTAGAGTGTTGAGGCCGAAATCCAGACTGAAGGGGATCAAGGTGGTCGCTCAGTCGGTTGTAGACCAGATGTTCAAGGAGTTTGGATAAAAAGATAACGGAGTACTGGTGTGGGGGAGTGGGGTGCTCCACCCCAGGAGTCTGGTCAGGGCTCAATGTGTAACAAACAGAAAAAGGGTTGGGGGGGCACACCCTAAACATGCACCTTCTAGATTGTAAGCTCTAAGGAGCAGGGCCCTCTAGTTCCTCCTGTATTGAATTGTATTGTAACTGTATTGTCTTCCCTCACATTGTAAAGCGCTGCGCAAACTGTTGGCGCTATATAAATCCTGTATAATAATAATAATAATAATTTCTGAAGCTGGTGCTGCTATAAATATACAATATGCAGTATACATATATAAGCACAGAGAATAGCACACACATACAAAAGGAGTAACTTTCAAATATTACAAGGCTACTGGGATCTAATCAAAATGAGTAAAAATGGGGATTTGGTCACACCATATGGCCATATCATGCTTAAGCCCACCACTGCATCAAAGTACCCCATTATCAGTGGGTCCTACACTATCCATAAAATGAAGGATAAATCCCACCTCTCTTAACCATAGGAGATACTTACTCTCTCTATATATATACAGTATTTACAGTATATTAATGTTACAAATTGTATAAAAGTGCGGGTGTGCCTTGTACAGATCAATCAAGCTTAATAATGCACATTCTCCTTCGTGCTGCGATCGCAGTTAATCCATCCATGTAGTGTCTCCTGAAGGTTTCCTCTGACACCTTGCCTCTCTGTTTTTCAGCATATATAAACAAAGCAGACTCCCATCATGTAAAATGTAACATTTGTTTTAAAAGACACATAGTAACACTCACATTTAAAACCAGGATCCTTTTCTAGTGATCCAACCATGGCTTCCTATACAGGCTCTCCCAGTCTGGCCAAGACATAGGAGCTACACAACACCCAAAACTCCTCCCTACATGTTACGTCACAGCACACGTGACTTCATCATGGGTGGAGTCGGGTGTATACATATCTATTTAAACTCAGTGGTGGTCAAGAATTATAATAAACACACATTCTAAAAAAAAATTGTAGGGCTAGCTCGTTGTTTCATACACTCTGGGCAAATTTGGCTCCCATCTGTCACTACTAGGATCCCTTTAAGACCCAGAAAACCTCACCTGACACAGCCTGTGCCTGGGAATGGTGATTGGCCAGCTCACCTTTAAATCACCTGTATCAGCATACCCCCAGTGCCTATGATAGCGCTGTTACCTTTTGTGCTCCTGCTTGACCCAGCTAATATCTGCTCTTTATATATCATGCATGACCGGCTAGATTTTACCCTGCTTTGCTCGCTTCTGATTCTGTACCGTTTGGACTCTGATCTACCTGTGTATGACCCAGCTTGTCTAGGCTACATTTTGCCTGATTCTACTATAGTGCCCGACTCAGCATTACTACTTGGCTGCCCTGAACCTCCTGTTACATCTGCAGCGGTGAACCACAAGCACCAGCCACCCTCCTGTTACATCTGCAGCTGTGAACCACAAGCACCAGCCAACCTCTACGTTCATCTGCTGCAGTGAACTACAAGTTCCAGCTGACCTGCTCTGCTTAGACCTGCTGCTGATATGTTCTCTTGTTTATTGAACTCTTTGCATGTCAGCACATCTAAACTGTTTCCTGCTATCTGCTCCTAGCCTGACACCATTGTAATTCCTTTTACTTGTTTATAATAGTTTTTCCAAATCAAAAATAAATGTGTTCCAAACTATAATCCAACCATTTCAATAAAAATCTTCTTTATTTATCTTTCATGTCACTACTAGGGATGATCGAACGGTTCGGGTCGACCAATGGTTCGACCCGAACATTGACTGTTCGAAATTCGGCCGAATTCCGAACCTTTTGCGGAAAAAGTTCGGAATTCGGCAACCAGAACCGACCAAAATGCAATGGGACAGGAACTGGGCTTTAAAAGCTCGTGATTGGACCAGAACCATCAGTAAAAGCCAATTGAGGGGGCAGGAGGATGCTAGGAATGTGATTGGAGTGACTAGGGGGTCCAGAGGCCAATCAGTAGTGAATACGCCCCCCAGTACATAACATAGCCCCGCCAAATCTCTAGTACTGTAATACAGGGGCTGTGGAAGAGAGTGGAAGCAGTTCTGTTACTCCTGCTGCAAAAGTGTAATTTAGCAATTATTAGTGTGAGGAAAGGGATATCTAGTGTAGTTAGGGTACTATATACCACTATAGTTAGATTCAATAATCTAGTTTCTGTAGGGAAAGTGTTAAGTGTCAGGGTGACCGTAGTGTAGTGTAGGGTGAACTGACTCGGACTGCAATGCCAGGGTGACCAAACTCTTCCATGTCAGGGTGACCGCCATAAGAAAAAGATCATTTTTCTTAGAATTTTTAGTAGAGCAGGGATGGGGCTCCTCTCCTTGTATGCCAGGCTGACCGAATTCATCCATGTCAGGGTGACCGCCATAAGAAAAAGATCATTTGTCTTAGAATTTTTAGTAGAGCAGGGATGGGGCTCCACTCCTGTCACACCTGGGCGTTTTTGTTTCAGGCGTTTATTGGGCTTTTTTGTGGACGTCTTTGGAGGCAGGCATGACATCTGAACTTCTGTGTAGGGGTATATATACACACACACACATATATGTATATATACGCATACACACATATAGGTGTGAAAGTAGTGGAACCCCATCCATGCGCTAATGAAATTATTTGCAGGGATGTCACTCCGCTCCTATCACACCTATATGTGTGTATGTGTATATATACATATATGTGTGTGTGTATATATACCCCTATACAGAAGATCAGATGTTATGCCTGCCTCCAAAGACGCCCAAAAAATGCCCAAAAAAACGCCTGCAACAACACACCTGGGCGTTTTTGTTGCAGGCGTTTATTGGGCTTTTTTGTGGACGTCTTTGGAGGCAGGCATGACATCTGAACTTCTGTGTAGGGGTATATATACACACACACATATATGTATATATACACATACACACATATAGGTGTGAAAGTAGCGGAACCCCATCCATGCGCTAATGAAATTATTTGCAGGGATGTGGCTCCGCTCCTATCACACCTATATGTGTGTATATGTATATATACATATATGTGTGTGTGTATATATACCCCTATACAGAAGTTCAGATGTTATGCCTGCCTTCAAAGACGCCCAAAAAATGCCCAATAAACGCCTGCAACAACACACCTGGGAGTTTTTGTTGCAGGCGTTTATTGAGCTGAACAAAAAAAAGAACATTGTATGTGCTGTATTCCCAACATTAGGAGTGTGGCAGAAACTTCTAATGCTGGTCATGCACGTAATGCTTTTAAAAGCCCTAAAATGCTAGGACAGTTCAAACACCCCCTAAATTTTGGAAAGTAGATACACCAAGGTATTTGCTGAAAGGCATGTTGAGTCTTTGGCGGATCTTATTTTTTGCAAGTTTTTAGAAAGTTAAAAAAAAAAAGATATTTTCTTCTTTTTGCATAAATATTTTACTGAAATATTTTTCACGCATGTCATGGGTATTTGTTGTATTACACTCCAAAACACATTCTGCTATTTCTCCTGAGTATGTGGATACCACATTTGAGACTTTTCGGGACCACCTTTAGGCTTTCAAAGGGCATAACATGCACATTTTATTTTCTGACTACCTATCACAGTTTTGAAGGCCCTAAAATGCCAGGACAGTACAAACACCGCCAAATTACCCCGTTTTGGAAAGTAGACACTGCACGGTATTTGCTAAGAGGCATGGTGAGTAGAGTTGAGCGGACACCTGGATGTCCGTGTTTGGCAGGTTCGGCCGAACTTGAAAAAAAAGTCCGGGTCCGTGTCCCGGACTTTTTTCGAACTTTACCCGGACACCGAACCCCATTGAAGTCAATGGGGACCTGAACTTTCAGGCACTAAAATGGCTCTAAAAAAACAATAGAAAAGGATAGAGTGCTGCAAATGGCAGCAAAATGTAGTTAAGAGCATGGCAAGTGCTCTTAAAAAAATTCCCCTTTAAATTTGTAATTTTTAAATAGCAGATTAGAACAGCAATCTGTAGTAAAATATAGCTGAACGCTGCACACAACAGACTGATAAAAAGATATTTGTTTCTCCCTCCTCCTCAGTGGGCTCAAGTGAGGGCAAAAAGATCATTCACTGCACCACCCCCCACACAGCAAAATCGATGTAGATCGCTAACGGACGATTGTTCTGTCCTGTGTCTCCTAATCTATCCCTGCCTAATCTCTCCAGCCTGTCCCTAAAATGCTCAAATATCTTTCCCTGCCTACACTCCGAACTGTCCCTGCATTCTTTTCAGCACAATGTTGTTTTACCCTGTCTGTCCCTAATCAGCAGCAGCCAGCACCGTTCTGTGTGCTCTCTCCCTACACTACAGCAGACTGATGCACCGCGCTGTGTCCCTTGAGCTTATAAAGACCTGGGTCACATGCTTCAGATAGCCAATCACAGCTACTAATACATTAGTAGGCATGGCTGTGATGGCGCACACCAGTTAAACGCTTGTTGATTGGCTGTTGAAAGCCCGCCATTAAAAGCGCGCCATTACATACAAAACAGGAAATAAAATAACCGAACACGGATTTTAAACCCGAACATACAGTAAAGTTTTCGGGTCCGTGTCCGGGTAACAAAAATCCAATTATCCGGTAAGGACCCGAAAAATACAGTACGTGTTCGCTCAACACTAATGGCGAGTATTTTGAAGAATGAAGAAATAAAAGGAAAATATACTTTTTGTTTTAATTTTTCAACATCTTGTGACAAAAACGAGATCTGCAAAATAATCACCACGCCCCTTATGAAATACCATGAAGTTTCTACTTTCCAAAAAAGGGGTTATTTGGGGGGGGAGGGGTGTCTGAAGCATTTTAGGGGCCTCCAAAACTGTGATGTGTAGTCAGGAAATAAAATATGGAAGTTATGCCCCTTGAGATCCTGAAGGTGGTCATTGGATTTTGGGACCCTGTACTTGGCTAGTCCCACAAAAAATCTCTCACATGTGGTATCCCCATACTTGTAAAAAGTAGCAAAATGTGTTTCATGTGTAACTCCACATATACCTATAGAATGTGTGAAAAATATCTCAGTAAACTGACAACTTTATGTAAAAAAATAAGATATTTTTTGTCATTTTCTAAAAACTTGTGGCAAAAATAAAATCTTCCATGGACTCAACATGCCTCTTAGCAAATACTTTTGGGTGTCTACTTTCCAAAAAGGGGTTATTTGGGGAGTGTCCAAATTGTCCTGGCATTTTAGGGCCTCCATAACTGTCAGGTAGTCAGAAAATCAGAGCTGCATAAATCCCAGTATACAGTTGTGCTCATAAGTTTACATACCCTGGCAGAATTTATGATTTCTTGGCCATTTTTCAGAGAATATGAATGATAACACAAAAACTTTTCTTTCACTCGTGGTTAGTGTTTGGCTGAAGCTATTTATTATCAGTCAACTGTGTTTAATCATAATGACAACATAAACTACCCTGATCAAAAGTTTACATACCCCCAGTTATTAATACCGTATATTGCCCCTTTTAACATCAATGACAGCTTTAAGTATTTTGTGGTATTTGTGGATGAGGCTCTTTATCTTCTCAGATGGTAAAGCTGCCCATTCTTCCTGGCAAAAAGCCTCTAGTTCCTGTAAATTCTTGTGCTGTCTTGCATTAACTGCACGCTTGAGATCTCCCCAGAGTGGCTCAATGATTTTGAGGTCAGGAGACTAAGATGGCCACTCCAGAATCTTCACTTTATTCTGTTGTAGCCAATGACAGGTCGACTTGGCCTTGTGTTTAGGATCATTGTCATGTTGGAATGTCCAAGCACGTCCCATGCGCAGCTTCTGGGCTGATGAATGCTAATTTTCTACCAGTATTTTTTGATAACATACTGCATTCATCTTGCCATCAATTATGACAAAATTTCCTGTGCCTTTGTAGCTCACACATCCCCAAAACATCAGCGATCCACCTCTGTGTTTCACAGTAGGAATGGTGTACCTTTCATCATAGGCCTTGTTGACTCCTCTCCAAATGTAGCGTTTATGGTTGTTGCCAAAAAGCTCAATGTTGGTGTCCTCACTCCAAATGACTTTGTGACAGAAAGTTTAAGGCTTGTTTCTGTGCTGTTTGGTGTATTGTAAGTGGGATACTTTGTGGCATTTGCATTGTAATGGCTTTCTTCTGGTGACTCGACCATGCAGCCCATCTTTCTTCAAGTGCCTCCTTATTGTGCATCTTGAAACAGCCACACCACATGTTTTCAGAGAGTCCTGAATTTCACCTGAAGTTATTTGTGGGTTTTTCTTTGCATCCCGAACAATTTTCCTGGCAGTTGTGGCTGAAATTTTAGTTGGTCTACCTGACCGTGGTTTGGTTTCAACAGAACCCCTCATTTTCAACTTATTGATTAAAGTTTGAATACTGCTGATTGGCATTCTCAATTCCTTGGATATCTTTTTATATCACTTTCTTGTTTTATACAGTTCAACTACCTTTTCCTGCAGGTCTTTTGACAATTTGTTTGCTTTCCCCATGACTCAGAATCCAGAAACATCAGTGCAGCACTGGATGAAAGATGCATGGGTCTGTCAGGAGTCCAGAAACTCATTGACCTTTTACACACACATACTAAATACAGGCAAACAGATCACAGGTGAGGATGGTTACCTTTAACCACTTGCCGACCGCCCCAAGTACATTTACTGCGGCGGTCAGCCCCGTGCAGGCAAAGTGACGTAGTACTATGTCACTAGATCCGGCCACTCTGGGGCGCACTCCCACGCACCCCCACGCACCCCCACCGCCGCTGATTACCTGATTGGGTTCAGAACCGATCAGTCATCAGGTCCAGGCCAATGATTTTTGGCCTGGACCTGTTGATCGGTCCTGCCCAATCAGATTCTATTCTGAGCCTGTATAATGAAAAACACAGGCTCAGAAAAGACCAGCTCTCTCCTCCCATGATCCTTTTTGGATTCATCGAGAGGAGACAGCACATCTAACTGTGTGTACTGCACCAAGCATACATACCCACACTTAGATAGGCACACTTAACCCCCGATCGCCCCCCCCCCCAGTTAACCCCTACACCCTCTGTCACAACACACACTGTATACAGTATATAGCATTTTCCCATATACCCGTATAAGTGTGATTTGTGACCAGGTGTAACGCTTACGGCCGTTCCTTTTACACTTAAAATACCCACCACCCCCCCAATAAAGAATTAACCCCCTGATCCCCCCTGATCCCCCCCTGATAACCCCTTCCCCCCTGTCGCATTGCACACTAATACACACGTAATATACTGTTTTTCTGTATTTTGTATTAGTGCGATTGTGACTTGAGTTAGCGCTAGCGACTTAGTTTCTGTCCCAAGTAGGTTTAGGGTCCCTGCCAACCCCCCCCCCCATAAATATTTAACCCCCTGATCACCCCTACACCCCCTGTCACAACACACACTGTATACAGTATATAGCATTTTCCTATATACCTGTATAAGTGTGACTTGTGACCAGGTTTAGCGCTTGCGGTCGTTCCTTTTATCCTTAGGATACCCGCAACCCCTCCCAATAAATATTTAACCCCCTGATCCCTCGTGATCCCCCCCCTGATCACCCCTAGTTAACCCTTCCCCCCTGTCACATTGCACACTAATAAACAAGTAATATACTGTTTTACTGTATTTTCTATTAGTGTGATTGTGACTTGAGTTAGCGCTAGCGAGTTAGTTTCTGTCCCAAAGAGGTTTAGGGTCCCTGCCAACCCCCCCAATAAAGATTTAACCCCCTGATCCCCCCTGATCACCCCTACACCCCTTGTCACAACACACACACTGTATACAGTATATATCATTTTCTATATACCCGTATAAATGTGACTTGTGACCAGGTTTAGCGTTTGCAGCCCTTCCTTTTACACTTAGGAGACCCGCCACCCCCCCAATAAAGATTTAACCCCCTGATCCCCCCTGATCACATCCAGTTAACCCCTCCCCCCTGTCACATTGCACACTAATACACACGTAATATACTGTTTTTCTGTATTTTGTATTAGTGCGATTGTGACTTGAGTTAGCGCTAGCGACTTAGTTTCTGTCCCAAGTAGGTTTAGGGTCCTCGCCACCCCCCCCATAAATATTTAACCCCCTGATCACCCCTACACCCCCTGTCACAACACACACTGTATACAGTATATAGCATTTTCCTATATACCTGTATAAGTGTGACTTGTGACCAGGTTTAGCGCTTGCGGTCATTCCTTTTATCCTTAGGATACCTGCAACCCCTCCCAATAAAGATTTAACCCCCTGATCCCTTGTGATCCCCCCCTGATCACCCCTAGTTAACCCCTTCCCCCCTGTCACATTGCACACTAATAAACAAGAAATATACTGTTTTACTGTATTTTCTATTAGTGTGATTGTGACTTGAGTTAGCGCTAGCGAGTTAGTTTCTGTCCCAAAGAGGTTTAGGGTCCCCGCCAACCCCCCCCCAATAAAGATTTAACCCCCTGATCCCCCCCTGATCACCCCTACACCCCTTGTCACAACACACACACTGTATACAGTATATATCATTTTCTATATACCCGTATAAGTGTGACTTGTGACCAGGTTTAGCGTTTGCAGCCCTTCCTTTTACACTTAGGATACCCGCCACCCCCCCCCAATAAAGATTTAACCCCCTGATCCCCCCTGATCACATCCAGTTAACCCCTTCCCCCCTGTCACATTGCACACTAATACACACGTAATATACTGTTTTTCTGTATTTTGTATTAGTGCGATTGTGACTTGAGTTAGCGCTAGCGACTTAGTTTCTGTCCCAAGTAGGTTTAGGGTCCTCGCCACCCCCCCATAAATATTTAACCCCCTGATCACCCCTACACCCCCTGTCACAACACACACTGTATACAGTATATAGCATTTTCCTATATACCTGTATAAGTGTGACTTGTGACCAGGTTTAGCGCTTACGGTCATTCCTTTTATCCTTAGGATACCCGCCACCCCTCCCAATAAAGATTTAACCCCCTGATCCCTCGTGATCCCCCCCTGATCACCCCTAGTTAACCCCTTCCCCCCTGTCACATTGCACACTAATAAACAAGAAATATACTGTATTACTGTATTTTCTATTAGTGTGATTGTGACTTGAGTTAGCGCTAGCGAGTTAGTTTCTGTCCCAAGGAGGTTTAGGGTCCCCGCCAACCCCCCCAATAAAGATTTAACCCCCTGATCACCCCTACACCCCTTGTCACAACACACACACTGTATACAGTATATATCATTTTCTATATATAGGGGTTGGGAGGTGTTGGTATGGGGCGCTACCACCTTGCACAGCGAATTTCTTCGTTGTATGTGATCCAAAAATGAAAGTGCACAGTGCTTATTGGTGAGCGGATATTGTGCAGATAAAATGTTTTATTGTTAAAATCTTAAATGTGCAATATGGTGCAAATATATAAAAAGATGGTACTTTATCGTGTGCCGATTGGATTGTACCGTCTATGTATCACTCATCGGATGTAAACAATCATATATAAGTGACAAGTGCAAAAAAAGTGCTAAGTGCAATTGAGTGATTTAAACAGTAAATTCTTTATTGTGGCCTCCTGTATTAGAGGAAACTGACATCCGTGGTGAATATTACAAACACCATGCAGTGTAAAGTGAGAGAATAAAAACGCCTGTTGCGCGTGTTGAGAGTGAGGAGTGCTAATACCGTGGGTAAAGCACTTACCAATGTCCTCTCCCTTCTCACTCTAGTATACTGTGTCTCCCTTCTCCTGATGCCTGTAAGAGCTGGTTGTTCCGCACATATGGTTGCGCTTGCATCTAGGGAGTCAGTGTACAAAAGACCAAGAGAGCTTCCATTGCGTAGTATAGTACAACATTGAGGGAAAAAATAGTAGCGACTCACTGTTAGGAAGTTCACCGTCAGCTTGTTTGGTGTGTCTCCAGTGTTCGGCCGCGTGGTGCTTCCGCGTTCCTCCGGCTGGAGCCACCTAACCGGAAGTGACATATGACGCTGCTTTGCCGCTCTACGCATTTCGTCACTGCGACGTCATCTGGGGCCCAATCAGCGGTTTGCAGCCTTGTTTACTGATGAACAAGTTGTCTGCGGTGATGAGTCCCTGATTAAGTTTACTGGCCGCCTTGCTATGAAACAGTACCTCCCCAGCAAGCGTGCCAGATACGGGGTCAAGCTGTACAAGCTCTGTGACAGGGCCACAGACTATACAGTTAGTTTTCGGTTCTATGAGGTAAAAGATAGCACTGTGGAGCCCCCCAACTGCCCAGACTACACAGGGAGCAGCGGCAAGATAGTTTGGGACTTGGTGTCACCCTTACCCGGAAAGGGGTACCATTTGTATGTGGACAACTTTTACACAAGCGTGCCACTATTTAGTCACCTTCTTGAATTACAAATTGGCGCATGTGGCACCGTGCGACCTAATCGCCGGGGCTTCCCCCAACGGCTTGTAAATTCCTGTCTTAGTCGGGGGGAGAGAGCCTGCTTGAAAACGGACAAATTGCTTGCAGTGAAGTGGAGGGATACACGGGATTTTTTCGTTCTGTCCTCCCTTCACGCAGACACGACGATCGAAATTTCTACGGCAACTGGCAATATGGAGAAACCCCTCTCTGTCCACGACTACAACCTTAATATGGAAGGGGTGGACCTTAACGACCAGCTTTTGGCGCCGTATTTAGTTGCCAATAAAGCCAGGCGCTGGTACAAAAAAGTGGCTGTTTATTTATTCCAATTGGCTATGCTGAACGCCTTTGTCCTATACAGAGCATCAGGACGAACCGGATCCTTCTGAAAATTCCAGGAAGCGATCATCGAAGTCTACCTGTACCCAGGATGTCTTTCTGTCCAACTTCCCCTTCCAGATGCAGTGAGCCAGTTGCACGAGAGACATTTTCCCCATGTCCTTCCGCGTACCCCTACCCAAAGACACCCCCGAAGAAGATGTTGTGTCTGTAGCAGGCACGGATGTAGGCGTGAAACCCGCTGTTATTGTCCCAGGTGTCCTGACCAACCTGGTCTCTGCATCGGGGAATGTTTCGAATGCTACCACACACTAGTAGAGTATTAGTGTAGGGTACAGCACGACATAGTGTAGGGCACACAAACACAGGGTCTCGAAAGATGTTCGATGGCTATCGACATTTTGAGAGACCCAAGCTGGAGAATCACAGTTCACAAAAAAACTATTTTCATTTGGGGGGGGGGGGGGGTTTGTGCCATCTTGGCATTTCATGGCCTTCAAAAGTGTGCTAGGTAGTAAGGAGTGAAATCAACAATTTACGCCCTTAGAAAGCCGGAAGGTGCGGATTGGTTTTTGGGGTCCTGTACTCGGCTTGACTGCAAAAAAGTCTCACACATGGGGTATCCCTGTACTCAGGAGAAGCAGCAGAATGTATTTTGGGGTGTCATTTAACATCTACCCATGGCATGTTTGAGCAATATATAATTTAGTGACAACTTTGTGTAAAAAAACAAAAAATAATATATTTCCCGAAACTTATGGCAAAATATAAAATATTCCTTGGACTCAGCAAATAGCTTGGGGTGTCTACTTTGCAAAATTGGGTCATTTGGGGGGGGGTTTTGTGCTATCTTGGAATTTTAGGGCCTCCGAAACTGTGACAGGTAATGCGGAGTTGAAATGCACAATTTACGCCATTAGAAAACCTGAAAGTGGTGATTGCATTTCAGGGTCCTGTACACAGCTAGGCTCCCAAAAAGTCTCACACATGTGGTATCCCTGTACTCAGGAGAAGCAGCAGAATGTATTTTGGGGTGTCATTACACATATACCCATGGCATGTGTGAGCAATTCATCTTTTAGTGACAACTTTGTGTTAAAAAATAAAAATAAAAAATTAAAATGTAATATTCCCGAAACTTGTGGCAAAATATAAAATATTCCATGGACTCACCATGCCTCTCAGCAAACAGCTTGGGGTGTCTACTTTCTAAAATGGGGTCATTTGGGGGGTTTTGTGCTATCTTGACATTTCAGGGCCTCCTAAACGGTTATAGGTAGTGAGAAAATGCAATGAAAAATGTACGCCCTTTGAAATTCTGATGGTGGGGATTGGGTTTCAGGGGCCTGTGCACAGCTAGGCTCCCAAAAAGTCTCACATATGTGGTATCCCTGTACTCAGAAGAAGCAGCAGAATATATTTTGGGGGGGAATTACACATATACCCATGGCTTGTACGAGCAATATATCATTTCAATGACAACTTTGTGTAAAAAAAAAATATATATATATATTTTTTTAGTCATTTTTCAAACACCTGTGACAAAAAAATGAAATATTCAATGAGCTCAACATGCCTCTCAGGACATTCCTTAGGATGTCTACTTTCCAAAAAGTGGTAATTTGCGGTAGGGTTTGTACTGCCCTGCCATTTTAGCACTTCATGAAATGAGATAGGCAGTCAAATTAAAGCTGTGTAAATTCCAGTATTTACACCATAGTTTGTAGACACTATAACTTTTGCGCAAACCAATAAAAATACGCTCATTGAGATTTTTTTTGTCAAAGACATGTAGCTAAATACATTTTAGCCAAAATATATGACATAAATTGAGTATATTGGATATTTTTTAAAAGACAAAGTTGAAAATGTCATGTTTGCTCTTTTTTTATTAATATCGCAAAAAATAGTAAAGCGCAGAGGTGATCAAATACCACCAAAAGAAAGCTCTGATTGTGGGAAAAAAAAGGACGCAAATTTTGTTTGGGTACAGCATTGCATGACCGCGCAATTGTCAGTTAAAGTCACGCAGTGCCAAGTTGAAAAAGGGGCTCTGGACTTTGAGCAGCCA
This sequence comes from Pelophylax lessonae, assembly GCF_965119305.1. NCBI lineage: Eukaryota > Metazoa > Chordata > Amphibia > Anura > Ranidae > Pelophylax > Pelophylax lessonae. Next base: position 407,313,874 of record NC_138771.1, on the reverse strand, counting down.
AATCCTCCGGGGCTTAAGTGGTTAATAGCCATTCAAACGCCTTTGTGTCAACTTGTGTGCATGTTATCAGGCCAAAATCACCAGGGTATTTAAACTTTGGATCAGGGTCATTTGGGCAGTTTCTGTTGTCATTATGATTTAAAAAGAGTAAACACACTTGATTGATAATAAATGGCTTTAACCAAACACTAATCACGAGTGAAAGAAAAGTTTTTGTGTTATCATTCATATTCTTGGAAAAATGGCCAATAAATCATAAATTCTGCGAGGGTATGTAAACTTATGAGCACAACTGTATATGCCATACTTTGTAGATTCTATAACTTTCACACAAACCAATAAATATACACTTATTGGGATTTTTTTTTTTATAGTACATGTTGGCCTAAATTTATGAAAAGATTAGATTTTATTTGGATGTGTTTTATAACAGAAAGTTGAAAATATTGTTTTTTTCAACATTTTCTGTATTTTTTCATTTATATAATAAAAAATAAAAAATCCAGTGCTGATCAAATAGCACCAAAAGAAACCTCTATTTGTGTGAGAAAAATTTAATTTGAGTACAGTCAGGGCCTCTGATAGGGGGGGACCACCAGTCCTTCTGTAGGGGGCCCAGGTACACAGGGGTGCCCCAACGGCACAGGGAATCAGTGTGGTCAGGCAATTACAGAAGGATGCCCTGTGCGGCTCTCTGCAGAAGCTGAAAGCCAGTTTCTCCCCCCTCCTTTCAGCTTATAGCAGCTGCAGGGAAAGACGCACACAGGGCATTGTTCCTGTCATTGCTTCTCTGACATCGATCACCCTCCCTGTTCTGCCTGCTTCTGACCCTCCTCCTTCCCCACAGCGCTGCAGGCTTCCTTGTCCTGTAGAAAAATAACAAGTTGTAAAAAAATAATAATTAAACATTGTTATGAATCATTTTAGATAGTGTAAACTAAAATTGTAAAAAAAAATTATAATAGTTTTTTTAAATGTAAAAACAATTAAAATGGGCTAATTCACACATGTTCTCTGTTATGTTTGTGTCCGCTAATAATGATTTTAGTGTATTTTTAGTGAAAATATTGTCTTGATATATTGGGGGGAGGCCTGCCAGGTAGGCTGTACGGGGCCCCGTGATTTCTAACAGCAGCCCTGCCTACAGTGTTGTATGACCTCGCAAATGGCAGTTAAAGTAGCACAGTGCTGAATAGCCAAAAATGGTCTGGTCATGAATGGGGTAAAACCTTCCAGAGGTCAAGTGATTAAAGAACAGCTGGAAAATGTATTTTGATTTTTAACTCAACTTTGTAGTAATACACAAAACAGCTCAATATTTTTACTGTTTTTCCTCTATCACCACCTGCCTGTAAATTCTGATTTTCCAGGAAGACTATACTTTACAATGCTTCTCTATAGGAATAGATATACTTTAAAATTCAGAACAAGCACAGCCATCAGTTAAATTATGGTTTTCATGTTGTTTTGCTGTTCAGCTGTATTTATCCCTAGTTTAGTCCTGTAAGCAATAACAAGAGAAAATGGATGTAACTGGCTAAACCTGAATTTAAAATTTGTCCTACTCACCATAAGAAGAGCTTAACCACTTAAGGACCAAGCCTATTTCTGACACATGTTGTTTACAAGATAAAATCAGTATTTTTTACTAGATAATTAGCAAAGACTCTGTAGAATAAAATGGTGGTCGATGCAATGTTTTTTGTCACACGGTATTTGCACAGGGGTCTTTCAGACTCAATTTTTTTGAAGAAAATACAGTTCACTGAATCTCAAAAAAGCTAGCAAATTTTTTTTTTATATTGTGAAAGATGGTGTCACTCCAAGTAAATAGATACCTAGCATGTTATGGTTTAAAATTGCGCACACATTCGTGGAATTGCGACAAACAGTGTACTTAAAAATCTCCATAGGCAACACTTTAAAAACAGTAACCAGTTTGGAGTTACAGAGGAGATATTTTGCTAGAATTATTGCTCTCGCTCTGATGATTGTGGCAATACCTCACATGTGTGATTTGAACACCATTTAGATTTGCGGGCGCGACTTACCTATGCATTTTCTTTGCTGCGCGAGTTTACAGGGACAAGGGCACTTTACATTTTTTTTTCCCTATTTATTTTAATGTTTATTTATTTTTTTTTAATCTGATCAGTGATCACCTTTATTGCTGTCACAAAGAATGTAAACATCCCTTGACAGTAATAGGCAGTGACAGGTACTCTTTATGAAGGGATCTGGGGTCTAAAAGACCCCAAACCCATCCACTGGACTTAAAAGTATTCAAAAGCTAAAATCTGCATTTTTGAATACTGTCACTTTTTTAAATCGGCGAAGTTGGCAGCCAAATTAACCCGGAAGTGCCGTTGTGACGTTGCTTCAAGGTTACTTCCTTGGAGACCCGATAATAGCCAAATGCGGCTTCGTTTGGGACTCTGACCAGCTGGCGGATGTGCCCAGTGGGAAAGGAGACCGGGGCAAAGTGGTGGAAGGCGGAAGGAGGGACAACCCGCCCCGCTCCCTGTGATAACGGCTGAGCGGCTGCTGAGCCACATCGGTTGTTATCTTTAGAAAGCTGAAAAAACTCTAAAAAATGGTATTGGGATGATGCCTCTAGCTGCAGGCATCCGGTACAACCACTATTTCAAGCCGACGTATAGGTACGTCGGTTTACGGGAAGTGGTTAAATAAATATGTAAAACCTTTGAAATGTAAGATGTCTTGCATGTTAACATTGTTATATCTATCTGGGTAGTGATACCGTGCATGACAAAAAGAACTAATCTAAAAACCTTGAACTTTTTTTTAGTAAATATTAGAAATGCTACAGTATAGCACTGGAACCTCAAAGTGATTATAAAGTCTCAATTTTTCCCTTTAAAAATAACAAACATGTCATACTTACCTGCTCTGTGAAGTGGTTTTGAACAGAGAAGCCATGATCCTCCTCTTCCTGGGTCCCACTTCGGCCCCTCCCACCTGCTGAGAGCTACCACAGCAAGCATCTTGATAAGGGGCGGCCTAGGCTGACCTACAGCTCTGTGTGTCCATTCAGACACAGAGCTGTGGTTCGCCCCACCCCTTTTCTCCTGATTGGCTAACTGACTTTGAGTGACCGCAGCGGGTTCCAATTGCACCTCTGCTGTGTCTTAGCCAATAAAGGGGAAGAGTCCCGGACAGTTGTGCACAATGCTGGATAGCGATAGGGCTCAGGTAAGTATTAGGGGGGCTGGGGGGGTGGTCTGAGGGGGGCTCCCACACACAGAAGGTTTTTTATCTTAATGCATAAATGCATTAAGATAAAAAAAAACTTATGACTTTACAACCACTTAGGTTCAAAAGCATGCACTGTAAACACTAGAATGACCAGGTGTGGATGCTGTTAAAGGCTCCAGTTGGTAAATGATTGTAGACTATGGTCTACTTTTGTTATGGTGATGAGACAATGCTATAGCAGTGCAGATGGGTGGCATATATAATAACAATTATTATTTTCCAAGGTTATTAAGACACTGCAAAACTTGTGATGGAGGAGCAGGCCATAACCTTCAATAGCATTGATTAAGAACATTCTTGATTCTTCAGTAGATAACAAGCACAGTACTTTACTGTCACTTAAAATATGAGCAAAACACATGATTACATAGCACCTTTAATGTGCATAGTCTTCTTTTGGCTCTGGTCTTAGATGTTTTAGAAAATCTCTGTAACAATTGATATTTATTCTCACTGTATGAATCATAGAGAGAAAAATAGGCATATCTCTGGGTCGGCTGTCAAGTTGTGAAGATGTTTTGGAATCAGCAAAATTCATGTTTATAAATGCTTGAAGCCAAGGCTGCTCTACTCATTCGGCTTAATCTCCCAAATAGTCATCAAACAAGACAATGCACAGTAAACCAATACTATTACACATGTCTTTTCATGCCAGATTGCCAGATTCATTGTTTCCTAAAAGGAAGAGCTGATATTACATTTGAAATCTATCTATGTGTGTGGTATGTGAACAATATATGAGGATGAATATCCATTTGCATGTCAGCACAACTGTTTTTTTTTTTTTTTTCATTTTCATGGACAATACATGAAGGATATGAGAGTAAAAGAAAATCAAGCCTGATAATTTTTAAATACAGTTAATAATTTAGCCTTTATAAAAAACTAAATTCTAATAAATAACTGGTTTCACCCATTCTACGCCCATGTTTGTGAATTAATATAGGGGGAGTACTGCGCTTCCAGGGTGATATAGTCCGAATCAGTATATCACATACATAAATATAAGTATCTAGTTTCGAGTCAGCAAACTCTAATATTCAGTTAGATAAATACTGTTCTTATTAACCAATCGATAAATAAAAATTGATCTTATTCCAGAGGGAGAAAAAATGCTGTTGTGCAATATTCAATTCATCAATCATAACATCATAAATGTACATAAATGTTCATTGATCAATCATTCCATAATTCAAGATAAAAAATGACAATCAGAAAAATTGCTATATGTGCAAAGTGAATTGATTTTGTGCAAATTAATAAAATTAAATGTGCTTTTTGTGTAAACCAAGTTGTGGATTTGTGAAACTATCCAATTCTTTATAAAGTGCAAATACATTTATTAGTGCAACAGAACAATTGATATACTCCAGTGTGGGCTTTACGAATTTTCAGTATTCCCCAAAAAAATTGAAGATATAAAGTGCAAGTACATAAATTAGTGAAACAGAACAATTCATATACTCCAGTGTGGGCTTTACGAATTTTTAGTATTCCAAACAGATTCAATAAACTAAAAAAGTGCTATAAAAAATAACCTCCTGAATCGTAAATAAACAATGTCAGCAGGGATATGAATTGTTTATAAGCGCATTTTAGCTGAAATTTAATTTGTTATATAGTACTCCCTTAGGTGTAAGCCACCCTATTGCATTAGGGTGTGCACGCCAAATTGTGTGTGTCTGTGTGTGTGTATGTATATGTGTATATATATATATATATATATATATATATATATATTCATATATACAGTATTTTACAAAAGTGAGTACACCCCTTACATTTTTGTAAATATTTTATGTGACAACACTAAAGAAATTACACTTTGCTACAATGTAAAGTAGTGAGTGTACAGAATGTATAACAGTGGAAATGTAGTGTCCCCTCAAAATAACTCAACACACAGCCATTAATGATGAAACCGTTGGCATCAAATATTAGTAGTTCCCTAAGTTAAAATGTCCAAATTGGGCCCAAAGTGTCAATATTTTGTGTGGTCACCATTATTTCCCAGCACTGCCTTAACCCTCTTGGGCATGGAGTTCAAAAGAGCTTCACAGGTTGCCACTGGAGTCCTCTTCCACCCCTCCATGACGACATCGCTGAGCTGGTAGATGTTAGAGACCTTGCGTTCCTCCACCTTCCGTTTGAGGATGCCCCACAGATGCTTAATAGGGTTTCAATCTGGAGACATGCTTGGCTAGTCCATCACCCTTACCCTCAGCTTCTTTAGCAAGGCACTAGTCGCCTTGGAGGTGTGTTTTGGGTCATTATCATGTTGGAATACTGCCCTGTGGCCCAGTCTCCAAAGGGGATCATGCTCTGCTTTAATGCTTCAATGAACTGTAGCTCCCCAGTTCCGGCAGCACTCATGCAGCCCCAGACCATAATACTACCACCACCATGCTTGACTGTAGGCAAGACGCACTTGTCTTTGTACTCCTCACCTAGTTGCCGCCACACACGCTTGACACTATCTGAACCAAATAGTTTTATCTTGGTCTCATCAGACCACAGGACATGCTTCCAGTAATCCATGTCCTTAGTCTGCTTGTCTTCAGCAAACTGTTTGTGGGCTTTCTTGTGCACCATCTTTAGAGGAGGCTACCTTCTGGGACGACAGTCATGCAGACCAATTTGATGCAGTGTGCAGTGTATGGTCTGAACACTGACAGGCTGACCCCCCCACCCCTTCAACCTCTGCAACCTCTGCAACAATGCTGGCAGCACTCATACGTCTATTTCCCAAAGACAACCTCTGGATATGACGCTGAGCTCCTGCACTAAACTTCTTTGGTTGACCATGGTGAGGCCAGTTCTGAGTGGAACCTGTCCTTTTAAACCACTGTATGGTCTTGGTCACTGTGCTGCAGCTCAATTTTAGGGTCTTGGTAATCTTCTTTATAGCCTAGGTCATCTTTATGTAGAGCAACAATTCTTTTTTTCAGCTCCTCAGAGAGTTCTTTGCCATGAAGTGCCATGTTCCAGTGACCAGTATGAGGGCGATAACAGCAAATCTACCACACCTGCTCCCCATTTTCACCTGAGACCTTCTAACTCTAACAAGTCACATGACACTGGGGAGGTAGAATGGCTAGTTGGGCCCAATTTGGACATGTTCACTTAGGGGTGTGCTCACTTTTGATGCCAACGGTTTTGACATTATTGGCGTGTGTTGAGTTATTTTGAGGGGAGAGCAAATGTACAATGTTATACAAGTTGTACACTCACTACTTTACATTGTAGCACAGTGTCATTTCTTCAGTGTTGTCACATGAAAAGATATAATAAAATATTTACAAAAATGAGAGGGGTGTACTCACTTTTGTGAGATACTGTATGTTACACCTTGAATATTGGTGAAACATTAAAAATGGTCCCAACGGTGAACTCAGCCCTTGAATGTATTTGTTTTTAAATGTTTTTATGTTAAGTAACATAAGAACCTGATCAGCCTCTTGTAGTGTAGCAGAGCTCAGACCGGGGGAGCTAAACAGTTGTGCTGTAGTGCTCATGTGCTAACAAAGAACATGTGAGAGCAGAGCAACAATAAAATGACCTCATTAGTCTACTGCTTCTCCTTTAACTGTCCAACCATATGTTGGGGAGGGACAAGACCAGTAAGTGCAGCAGAGAAAAATCACATCTCCTGCACTGTCAGAGAAGGCAGCTTTAAAGGTTCAACTTTAAAGAAAAGCTGTTTGAAACATCAAGAAAAGATACCAAAATAAGCCCATATACTGTATATTGAACCTTACCCTTTCCAGCTACTTCACCATATTAGCCATTAGGATGACTTATATGGTGGAGCAGGTATGATGAACTTCAAAGAAATTCGGATTCCAAATCCAAACGCTTTTGAAATCAATGGAAACCAAATCTGTTAAATAAAAAATTTAAATTGTCTGGGTTAATATGTAAATAATTGTCAAAAACAGCATGGGCTGGACACTGCCCTGGGGAACATGTACCAGTGCAAAAAAAAAATGTAAACTTCCTTTCGGTCAGGAGCAGTGATTTTTTTAAGCACTGAGATTTACAAAGAAAAATTACATTAAATTGCTGGCAAATGACATTTCCATTCTGGTTTCTATTTTTAAAAAGTCCCACAGACCCTGCCCAAAGGTCCCCTAAATTAATTAGCAGTCTGTTATTTATTTTGGGGTTCTATTGATGGGTCTGTGAATTTGAAATGTGTTTTTGCTGCAATGTAAACTGCATCATTTTTCCCTATTGGCCATCTTACAAGATGAAGTGTCAAAATGGGTTAATCAGGGCCTGACAACAAATCAAGAAATAATAAATAAAGTAACAAACATAGGCCAAGCAAAGGATTATTAATAGTGTGTGTTTTGCAAGTAGACAATAAAATCCGAAATCAAGGACAACAAGACAAAAAAGAAGCTTCAAGTTAAGTGTGGGAAAAATGTCAAAAAGACTCACTGCCACATCCCTAAAATTGTAGAAACAAAGAGAGAAAATCCCCCATGGGACTTTGAAAGCAGGAAACGGAGTTTAAAAGTCAAAGAAAGTTTATTGGTACAAAACCATAAAATAGTGATAAACATCACAATATAGTTAAGAACAATGGATACATCATACAATAAATAGTGCTGGAAAACATCTACTAATGGTCTGAACCTGACTGGATCTCAAATGGAAGAGACCTGCAGAGTAATGGGGTTCACACCAGATCCCAACATGTTTCGGATTAAAACATTCCTTCTTCACTGGGGAGTAGGATGAAGACACTATTTTAATCTACGAATAACAATAAATCTGTTAATGTGCATAATATTAATGAAGTAACAATTCAACATCCAGAGGTGTATTCATTAAAAACATGGAAAACATATACTCACATTGTATGCAATTGCTCAATGACAAAAATTGCAAACACAGTAGCATGTGCCCCTTCGCATCAGAAACTTCCCAAGGCCAACCAACTATCAGGGCAAAGAAAAGATATGAGAAGTAGATGGTAACTGGGGGTCCAGCTGAGAACCATATACGAGGGCTCACAAGGATCCAAAAGAAACAGGGACCTTTCCTGGTGTATTAAAAGAAAAACTGAAATAAGGATCTGCAAAACATGTATGGGTAATATATAGAATGTGATAGGTGGGGGCCAGTGTCCTTTCTAATTGGAAACCCCCATAGAAATATGGGGGTAGAAAGGAAAAGAAAGAGGGTATAGGACTTATGATTTAGTAGGCCATTAATCAAGGACAACCATTTTTTATTTGTTTGTATAGAAGTGTTTTTTTCTCAGATTTGTATTGCACAGAAACAAGTGTTTGACCAGATCTGTTACAATACTGAGTAAACCCTGGTGCCCACTGGGCTGCACAAATATTTTGAATTTCCCTACACAACTATTGTTGCAGGAAAATGGAGGCAAGTCTGTGAAAACTAAAGCTATTAGTACAAAGTATTAATCAGTTTCAGCTGCTTTGGTGTTAATGAAATTAATAACAGGGGCACTAGATGGGCAACAATGGGACGACCTCCAAAACAGAATGTTTTTACAGGTGGAGGCCACTGAAATTTGTTTCCTTACTCATCTTTTCTGACTGTTTTTCACTAGTTTTGCATTTGGCTAGGGTCAGTGTCACTACTGGTAGCATGAGGTGATACCTGGACCCTATAGAGGTTGCACAGGCAGTCCAACTCCTCCAGGGTGGCACGTGCCATTACCGATACGTGTCATTACCAGAAGGTTTGCTGTGTATCCCAGTACAATCTCAAGAACATGAAGGAGATTCCAGGAGACAGGTAGTTACTATAGGAGAGCTGGACAGGGCCGTAGAAGGTACTTAACCTATCAGCAGGACTGGTATCTGCTCCTTTGTGCAAGGAGGAACAGGATGAGCACTGCCAGAGCCCTGCAAGATTGCCTTCAGCAGGCCACTGGTGCGAATGTCTCTGACAAAACAATCAGAAACATACTTCATGAGGGTTGCCTATAGTGGGCCATGTGCTCACTGCCTGCCACCGTGGAGCTTGATTGGCATTTGCCATTGAACACCAGAATTGTCAGGTCTGCCACTGGCGCCCTTTGCTTTTCACAGATGAGAGCAGGTTCACCCTGAGCACATGTGACAGACATGAAAGGGTCTGGAGAAGCCATGGAGAACGTTATGCTGCCTGTAACATCGTTCAGCATGACCGGTTTGGTGGTGGGTCAGTAATGGTCTGGGAAGGCATATCAATGGAGGGACACACAGACCTCTACAGGCTAGACAATGGCACCCTGACTGCCATTAGGTATTTGGATGGAATCCTATGATGATGCAGTGGGTCCTGGGTTCCTCCTTGTGCATTACAATGCCTGGCTTCATGTGGCGAGAGTATGCAGCCAGTTACTGGAGGATAAAGGAATTGATACCATTGAATGGCCCTCACAGTTGCCTCACCTAAATCCAATAGAACACCTCTGGGACATTATGTTTTGGTCCATCTGACACCCCTAGGTTGTACCTCAGTCTGTTCGGGAGATCAGTGATGTTCTGGTCCATATCTGGGAGGAAATACCCCAGGACACCATCTGTCATCTCAAAAGGAGCATGTCCTGACAATGTCAGGCATGAATACAAGCATGTGGGGGCCATACAAACTACTGAGTACCATTTTAAGTTGCTCCAATGAAATTTCAGCAAAATTGACTAGCCTGCTGCATCCTTTTTTCACTTTGATTTTCGGGGTGTTTTTGAATTTAGCCCTCTGTAGGGTGATAATTTTAATTTCCATCAAACTATGTGGCATCCTTTCATTCCTATAACATTTCCCAGTCCATATCAGTATAGATATCCAGCATGATATTATTCCCCATTGAGATCTGATGTGTTTTCAAAGTGTTCCTGTAATATTTTGTGAGCAGTGTGTATCTGACTGCAAATAAATTTCAAATTTACCTGAGCTTTATATGCTTTAGCTTCATCTACATATTGTACTTACATTATTACTATCATCTTTTCCTGCTCATAATCAGGGCCGGACTGGCCTACCGGGATGCCGGGAAATTTCCCGGTAGGCCGGCGGCTCTGGGGCCACTTTGAGATGTGGCCGCCTCCTTTGTAATCGCGGCCGCCGGCCGGCCCGCCCCGCAGGTTATGCAGAGTCGAGCTAGCCGCTGGATGTGAGTGGCATGACATCATATCCGGCGGCTGCGCGGCGGCAGTCAGCGGATCTGTCAGTCAGTCACTGGCTGGCTGCACAGCAATAGTGGCATCCCTTCCCTGAAGTTCTTTCCCAGGCTCCCACACAGACACTAAGTGTACAGGTAAGAGTCATGGAGGAGGGACCTTGACCTTGTTTATTGCATTTGAGGAGGAGGAGGGGGGGCAGGCAGCATTGTATTAGGGGGAGCAGAGGAGGGGATCAGCATTGTATTAGGGGGAGCAGAGGAGGGGATTAGCATTGTATTAGGGGGAACAGAGGAGGGGATCAGCATTGTATTAGGGCCCCTAATACAATGCTGATCCCACTCCCCCTTATACAATGCTGATCCCCTCCTCCGCTTCCCCTAATACAATGCTGATACCCTCCTCTGCTCCCCCTAATACAATGCTGCCTGCCCCCTCCCCCTAATACAATTCTGATCCCCCCTCCCCCTAATGCAATGCTGATCCCCTCCTCTGCTCCCCCTAATACAATGCTGTTCCCTCTCCCGAATACAATGCTGAAGGGGGGGTGTAATCAGCATTGTATTAGGGGGAGGGGGGAACAGCATTGTATTAGATGAAGGGGGGATCAGCATTGTATTAGGGGGAGGTGGGATCAGCATTGTAATAGGGGGAGGGGGCCGGGGGCAGCATTGTTTTAAGGGAGGGGGCAAGGGTGGAACAGCATTGTATTAGGGGGAGTGGGATCAGCATTGTATTAGGGGGAGGGGGGGAACAGCATTGTATTAGGGGGAGGGGGTATCAGCATTGTATTAGAGGGAAGAGGCCGGGGATCAAACATTGAATTAGGGGGAGGGGGCAGAATTGTATTAGGTGGAGGGGGAACAGCATTGTATTAGGGGGAGGGGGGATCAGCATTGTATTAGAGGTAGGGGGGATCAGCATTGTATTAGAGGGAGGGGGGATCAGCATTGTATTAGGGGGAGCGGGGATCAGCATTGTATTAGGGGGAGGGGGCCAGGGGATCAGCATTGTATTAGGGGGAGGGGGAATCAGCATAGTATTAGGGGGAGAGGGGGATTAGCATAGTATTAGGGGGAGGGGGGGATTAGCATTGTATGAGGGGGAGGGGGCCAGGGAACAGCATCCTATTAGGGGGAGGGAGCCGGGGGGACAGCATTGTATTGGGGGGGATCAGCAGTGTATTAGATAGTAGGGAGGGGGTCTGCAGTGTATTAGATAGTGGGGAGGGGGTCTGCAGAGTATTAGATAGTGGAGAGGGGGGTCAGCAGTGTATTAGTGGGGAGGGGGGCCAGCAGTGTATTAGATAGTGGGGAGGGGGCCAGCAGTGTATTAGATAGTGGGGATGGGGGCCAGCAGTGTATTAGTGTGGAGGGGGGTCAGCAGTGTATTAGATAGCGAGGAGAGGGGTCAGCAGTGTATTAGATAGTGGGGAGGGGGGCCATAAGTGTATTAGATAGTGGGGAGGGGGGGGCCAGCAGTGTATTAGTGGGGAGGGGGGGTCAACAGTGTATTAGAGAGCGGGGAGAGGGGTCAGCAGTGTATTAGATAGTGGGGAGAGGGGGGGTCAGCAGTGTATTATATAGTGGGGAGGGGGGTCAACAATGTATTAGATAGTGGGGAGAGGGGTCAGCAGTGTATTAGATAGTGGGGAGAGGGGGGGTCAGCAGTGTATTATATAGTGGGGAGGGGGGCCAACAGTGTATTAGATAGTGGGGAGAGGGGTCAGCAGTGTATTAGATTGTGGGGAGGGGGGTCAGCAGTGTATTAGATAGTGGGGAGAGGGGGGGTCAGCAGTGTATTAGACAGTGGGGGGGGGGGGTTGGCAGTGTATTAGATAGTGGGGAGGGGGCCAGCAGTGTATTAGATAGTGGGGATGGGGGCCAGCGGTGTATTAGTGTGGAGGGGGGTCAGCAGTGTATTAGATAGCGAGGAGGGGGGTCAGCAGTGTATTAGATAGTGGGGAGGGGGGCCATAAGTGTATTAGATAGTGGGGAGGGGGGGCCAGCAGTGTATTAGTGGGGAGGGGGGTCAACAGTGTATTAGAGAGCGGGGAGAGGGGTCAGCAGTGTATTAGATAGTGGGGAGAGGGGGGGGTCAGCAGTGTATTATATAGTGGGGAGGGGGGTCAACAATGTATTAGATAGCGGGGAGAGGGGTCAGCAGTGTATTAGATAGTGGGGAGAGGGGGGGTCAGCAGTGTATTATATAGTGGGGAGGGGGGCCAACAGTGTATTAGATAGTGGGGAGAGGGGTCAGCAGTGTATTAGATTGTGGGGAGGGGGGTCAGCAGTGTATTAGATAGTGGGGAGAGGGGGGGTCAGCAGTGTATTAGACAGTGGGGGGGGGGTTGGCAGTGTATTAGATAGTGGGGAGGGGCAGCTGGGCTGATCCTAGATCCTGTGGCCTCCCAGCTTTGCTGTCCCTGGGGCCTGCGCTGCTCCCCCAGCCCCCCCCACCCCACCCCAACAAGGAGTAAGAGGAAGAATAAAAAGAGAGAATACATGGAAGAGAGAGGAAAAGTGGGAGCGGTACAAAGAAAAAGGGAGAGAAAGAACAATAAAGCTGGAAATAGAGAGAGAGAGATGAAAAAAAAAACAAGAAATTAGGATATAGAGAGATAAAAGGGAAATAAAGGAGAACAAAGAGAAGGAGTGGTAAATCCTAAAATGTACCATAAGGGGTTTTAATTCTGTATGAGTGGTAAGGACCCAGAGAGCGCTAAATGTCCGCTGGTTAGGGGTGCAAATTACTTGCCTTGCCTTGGGTGCTGAGAACCCACGCTACGTCACTGGGGCTGGTATGAAATTATTTTTTATTCCCAGTCCGGCCCTGCTCATAATTCATAGAACCCCTAATGTGCAAGGATCCACATATCATGCTGGTAGTAGTTGTCTATGAAGGAAATTGCAACTGTTTTAAGAAATGTGCTGGGAATTTATTTTGTGCAACCATTTTTTAAATGGAAGAGTCTTTGTGGTACATCATAACATGTAAATCTTTACAAAAGACTTTAATTTAAAGCAGGAATAAATGGCATGTCTCCATAAATGGTGCCAGAGTAACTGGTAATGTCAGTGTTTCTTCTCAGTTTTATTACCCCTTTAAGTATGTCAAGTGTTTCAGACTTTTATCAGAAAATGGCGACTATACTAAACAATATGCCCTCTGAATGCACCATGTGAACAGATACTGTCTTATCAGGTTATCAAGATAAGACCACTGTCTTCTCATACTAGCAATGACCTGGCTCTCTAAATTCAAGTTCTGGTATGTATGAGGAATTTTTAGGCTATAAATTTCTGTGTCTTCAAGCCACAAAACCCTATCATTCGCAGTCATCATTGCATTTAAGTATGTTATCAGTTGCTTTATAAAATACCTTTTTTTTGCTAACCTTTCCTTTGAAAATTCAGAAAGAGAAATGAAGCTATATAAAAATACAACAGGTTAAAAGTAAACCTTTTATTATGCTTTAGTAAATGCAAAAAACTATAGAAGTGTCTGTATTATAGATAACAACCAATCAGATATGATTTTAAAATTAGCTGTTATGAATACTTGGATTGAGATTGTGATTGTTTATAGTCATATGTATTATATTATTATTATTTGAAGATTATACATGTTCAAACTAATATTTTCGATTTTTATACAATTTATATACTTTGTACTTGTAAGTATTTATTATTCAAATACAATTTTAATGCCTAATTCTAGACATAGTTTTATTGTTTTGAAAAGTAGGTAAGAATTTTTATTTCTGTTGGGTTTTTTATTTCTTTCTGTGAAACTGTTAAGGAGATTTCCCCTCACTGTCCCTGTAATGCCTGTAGAAGAAATTAAGATGTAGTTATCACTGGGAAAGGAAGGCAACAACAGCGATTTGTTTTTACCTCCCTATACTTCTTTGAGTCTCAAAGCATTTTTTTGCATCAGAGATATCTCTAATGACATCACATGTGACATTACATCACTTCCTCTGCAAACAGAAAGCCCAATTACTGTGTTGGCAGTACTGCATAACAGAGCACTCCTATGGAAAGCCATGTGGCAGTTAGTGATGTCGCGAACCTAAAATTCGCGGTTCGCGAACGGCGAACGCGAACATCGGCAAATGTTCGCGAACCGGCGAACCGGGCGAACCGCCATAGACTTCAATAGGCAGGCGAATTTTAAAACACACAGGGACTCTTTCTGGCCACAATAGTGATGGAAAAGTTGTTTCAAGGGGACTAACACCTGGACTGTGGCATGCCGGAGAGGGATCACGCAAAAAAAAGTTCTTAAAAATTATAATTTTTTGATAGAGAGCCAATTATTGGAAAAATTAAAAAAAAATAAAAATAAAAAATTTCTTTGGATTTAGCATCTGGGGGGTCTAAAAAGTGTACCTGTGAAGTTTCAGCTCTGTAGCATGTCCAGAACCCCTAAAAAACAGCATTTTTCTTATATTTTCAGGAATATGGCTTCTCTGCGGCTGGCTTTTACTCTTGCAGGCATTTAGCGGGCATTTTTTTAGGCAGGCATGTCATTTTTTGTATTTAGTGTCTGGGGGGTCTAAAAAGTGTACCTGTCAATTTTCAGCTCTGTAGCATGTCCAGAACACCTAAAAAACAGCATTTTTCTTATATTTTCAGGAATATGGCTTCTCTGCGGCTGGCTTTTTCTCTTGCAGGCATTTAGCGGGCATTTTTTTAGGCAGGCATGTCATTTTTTGTATTTAGTGTCTGGGGGGTCACAAAAGTGTACCTGTCAAGTTTCAGCTCTGTAGCATGTCCAGAACCCCTAAAAAACAGCATTTTTCTTATATTTTCAGGAATACGGCTTCTCTGCGGCTGGCTTTTTCTCTTGCAGGCATTTAGCTGGCATTTTTTTAGGCAGGCATGTCATTTTTTGTATTTAGTGTCTGGGGGGTCACAAAAGTGTACCTGTCAAGTTTCAGCTCTGTAGCATGTCCAGAACCCCTAAAAAACAGCATTTTTCTTATATTTTCAGGAATACGGCTTCTCTGCGGCTGTCTTTTTCTCTTGCAGGCATTTATCGGGCATTTTTTTAGGCAGGCATGTCATTTTTTGTATTTAGTGTCTGGGGGGTCACAAAAGTGTACCTGTCAAGTTTCAGCTCTGTAGCATGTCCAGAACCCCTAAAAAACAGCATTTTTCTTATATTTTCAGGAATACGGCTTCTCTGCGGCTGGCTTTTTCTCTTGCAGGCATTTATCGGGCATTTTTTTAGGCAGGCATGTCATTTTTTGTATTTAGTGTCTGGGGGGTCACAAAAGTGTACCTGTCAAGTTTCAGCTCTGTAGCATGTCCAGAACCCCTAAAAAACAGCATTTTTCTTATATTTTCAGGAATACGGCTTCTCTGCGGCTGTCTTTTTCTCTTGCAGGCATTAAGCGGGCATTTTTTTAGGCAGGCATGTCATTTTTTGTATTTAGTGTCTGGGGGGTCACAAAAGTGTACCTGTCAAGTTTCAGCTCTGTAGCATGTCCAGAACCCCTAAAAAACAGCATTTTTCTTATATTTTCAGGAATACGGCTTCTCTGCGGCTGTCTTTTTCTCTTGCAGGCATTTATCGGGCATTTTTTTAGGCAGGCATGTCATTTTTTGTATTTAGTGTCTGGGGGGTCACAAAAGTGTACCTGTCAAGTTTCAGCTCTGTAGCATGTCCAGAACCCCTAAAAAACAGCATTTTTCTTATATTTTCAGGAATACGGCTTCTCTGCGGCTGTCTTTTTCTCTTGCAGGCATTTATCGGGCATTTTTTTAGGCAGGCATGTCATTTTTTGTATTTAGTGTCTGGGGGGTCACAAAAGTGTACCTGTCAAGTTTCAGCTCTGTAGCATGTCCAGAACCCCTAAAAAACAGCATTTTTCTTATATTTTCAGGAATACGGCTTCTCTGCGGCTGTCTTTTTCTCTTGCAGGCATTTAGCGGGCATTTTTTTAGGCAGGCATGTCATTTTTTGTATTTAGTGTCTGGGGGGTCACAAAAGTGTACCTGTCAAGTTTCAGCTCTGTAGCATGTCCAGAACCCCTAAAAAACAGCATTTTTCTTATATTTTCAGGAATACGGCTTCTCTGCGGCTGTCTTTTTCTCTTGCAGGCATTTATCGGGCATTTTTTTAGGCAGGCATGTCATTTTTTGTATTTAGTGTCTGGGGGGTCACAAAAGTGTACCTGTCAAGTTTCAGCTCTGTAGCATGTCCAGAACCCCTAAAAAACAGCATTTTTCTTATATTTTCAGGAATACGGCTTCTCTGCGGCTGTCTTTTTCTCTTGCAGGCATTTATCGGGCATTTTTTTAGGCAGGCATGTCATTTTTTGGATTTAGTGTCTGGGGGGTCACAAAAGTGTACCTGTCAAGTTTCAGCTCTGTAGCATGTCCAGAACCCCTAATAAACAGCATTTTTCTTATATTTTCAGGAATACGGCTTCTCTGCGGCTGTCTTTTTCTCTTGCAGGCATTTATCGGGCATTTTTTTAGGCAGGCATGTCATTTTTTGTATTTAGTGTCTGGGGGGTCACAAAAGTGTACCTGTCAAGTTTCAGCTCTGTAGCATGTCGAGAACCCCTAAAAAACAGCATTTTTCTTATATTTTCAGGAATACAGCTTCTCTGCGGCTGTCTTTTTCTCTTGCAGGCATTTATCGGGCATTTTTTTAGGCAGGCATGTCATTTTTTGTATTTAGTGTCTGGGGGGTCACAAAAGTGTACCTGTCAAGTTTCAGCTCTGTAGCATGTCCAGAACCCCTAAAAAACAGCATTTTTCTTATATTTTCAGGAATACGGCTTCTCTGCGGCTGTCTTTTTCTCTTGCAGGCATTTAGCGGGCATTTTTTTAGGCAGGCATGTCATTTTTTGTATTTAGTGTCTGGGGGGTCACAAAAGTGTACCTGTCAAGTTTCAGCTCTGTAGCATGTCCAGAACCCCTAAAAAACAGCATTTTTCTTATATTTTCAGGAATACGGCTTCTCTGCGGCTGTCTTTTTCTCTTGCAGGCATTTATCGGGCATTTTTTTAGGCAGGCATGTCATTTTTTGTATTTAGTGTCTGGGGGGTCACAAAAGTGTACCTGTCAAGTTTCAGCTCTGTAGCATGTCCAGAACCCCTAAAAAACAGCATTTTTCTTATATTTTCAGGAATACGGCTTCTCTGCGGCTGTCTTTTTCTCTTGCAGGCATTTATCGGGCATTTTTTTAGGCAGGCATGTCATTTTTTGTATTTAGTGTCTGGGGGGTCACAAAAGTGTACCTGTCAAGTTTCAGCTCTGTAGCATGTCGAGAACCCCTAAAAAACAGCATTTTTCTTATATTTTCAGGAATACGGCTTCTCTGCGGCTGTCTTTTTCTCTTGCAGGCATTTATCGGGCATTTTTTTAGGCAGGCATGTCATTTTTTGTATTTAGTGTCTGGGGGGTCACAAAAGTGTACCTGTCAAGTTTCAGCTCTGTAGCATGTCCAGAACCCCTAAAAAACAGCATTTTTCTTATATTTTCAGGAATACGGCTTCTCTGCGGCTGTCTTTTTCTCTTGCAGGCATTTATCGGGCATTTTTTTAGGCAGGCATGTCATTTTTTGTATTTAGTGTCTGGGGGGTCACAAAAGTGTACCTGTCAAGTTTCAGCTCTGTAGCATGTCGAGAACCCCTAAAAAACAGCATTTTTCTTATATTTTCAGGAATACGGCTTCTCTGCGGCTGGCTTTTTCTCTTGCAGGCATTTATCGGGCATTTTTTTAGGCAGGCATGTCATTTTTTGTATTTAGTGTCTGGGGGGTCACAAAAGTGTACCTGTCAAGTTTCAGCTCTGTAGCATGTCCAGAACCCCTAAAAAACAGCATTTTTCTTATATTTTCAGGAATACGGCTTCTCTGCGGCTGTCTTTTTCTCTTGCAGGCATTTATCGGGCATTTTTTTAGGCAGGCATGTCATTTTTTGTATTTAGTGTCTGGGGGGTGTAAAAAGTGTACCTGTCAAGTTTCAGCTCTGTAGTATGTCCACAACCCAAAAAAAACAGCATTTTTCTTATGATTTTTAGTAGAAAGCTAATGCAGTGTCTTTCCAGCTGTCTTTTTTTCTTTCTGGCAAGCTGAAATATGATATGCCAAGGCAAACATGCCTATCAGTTGAGCTATGACACAGACAACACTGCACACATGGGGAAATATGTAAAACAAAAAACAGGAAAAGGAAATTAGGTGACGGTCACAAAACATGATATTGTGATTGGCCAAATAAAAAGTCACCTCGCGATGAGGTCGCGCCAAAGTCGCGCTAAGTCGCGCCAAAGTCGCACTGGAAGCGACGCTACTTTAGTGGTAGCGGCAGTGTAAACCAGCACTAAAACATCCAGTGTGTGAATACGATCAGGTATGATGTTTTATCGGTCAAGTAGTGTAAGGGTTACGCCCGTCGCCCACTTCACAGTGACAGACCAAACTCTGACAGACCAAACTCCCCGTTTAACAGTCAGTCAGTCCATTTGCACAACCGCAAACTCCCAATTTGCACAAGGTTGGATACCAAGCTAGCCATGTCCCGTTCCTTGTCCTCACTGACATCATTGAAGGTCTCTTCCTCCACCCAGCCACATACAACACCAAGGGTCCCCGAAAGGTGAGAACAAGCCCCCTGGGACGCCTGCTGTGGCTGGTATTCCACCTCCTCAAAGCCACCTTCCTCCTCTGACTTCTCTTCTTCAGACTCCTCTCTCTCTGCGTTGCCACAGGTCCAGCAATTGACAACGACAAGGCTGCTTCTGGTGGTGATGAGGACCACAACTCTTCCTCTTCATGCTCATCTACAGCCTGATCCAGTACTCTTCGCAGGGCACGCTCCAGAAAAAACGCATATGGGATGAGGTCGATGATGTTGCCTTGGGTTCGACTGACCACCAGGGTTGTCATCTCCGCAAAAGGACGCATGAGCCTACAGCCATTGTTCATGAGCATTCAGTAACGCGGCCAAAAAATACCCAGCTCCGCAGAAAGAATGAAAGAAAATGAATGTTTTTTTTAATGAAAAATTATCCTGCGGATCGCTTTTGGTCTGTACACAATGAAGCAACGACCTTATCATCTGGGGTGTGCCAACACAATCCTAGAGGTGATCGCTTCATTGTGATACGCAAGCCCCTTCACCACGACAAGGTAACGATCACGAAGGGGAATTGACACATGTATGTGCCTTTTTTTTTGTTTTTTTGCAGCCACAGTGTAGCACCAGAGGCCAGAAAAATTAGGCATGTACACATGCATGAAAAAGTAGGTATTGTTGCAGCCGCTGCTGTAGCAGCGGCCTGAAAAATTGAGGTTTTAAGGCAGAAAGTGCACTAAAACATTGCTGCTTGAACCGTAGTTGGTGGCGGAGACGTCACGTAAGTCATCCGGCATGCAGAGAATGATTATATACAGCAGCGTGTGGACCATTTTTAGGCCAAGGCATCTCAGTCATCACCAGGCCTTTTTTAGTCAAATGCATCCCCCACTGTCAGTCCCTTCGGGATCCATGCCTCATTCATCTTAATAAACGTGAGGTAATCAAGACTTTTTTGACCTAGGCGACTTCTCTTCTCAGTGACAATACCTCCTGCTGCGCTGAAGGTCCTTTCTGACAGCACACTTGAAGCGGGGCAGGCCAGAAGTTCAATGGCAAACTGGGATAGCTCAGGCCACAGGTCAAGCCTGCACACCCAGTAGTCAAGGGGTTCATCGCTCCTCAGAGTGTCGATATCTGCAGTTAAGGCAAGGTAGTCTGCTACCTGTCGGTCGAGTCGTTCTCTGAGGGTGGACCCCGAAGGGCTGTGGCGATGCATAGGACTAAAAAAGCTCCGCATGTCCTCCATCAACAAGACGTCTGTAAAGCGTCCTGTCCTTGCCGGCGTGGTTGTGGTGGTAGGAGGAGGATTACTTTCACCTCTTCCCCTGTTGGATTCCCGTTGTGCTGTGACATCACCCTTATACGCTGTGTAGAGCATAGTTTTTAACTTATTTTGTAGCTGCTGCATCCTTTGCGACTGCCGGTAATTGGGTAACATGTCACAGACTTTCTGCTTATACCGGGGGTCTAGTAGCGTGGCCACCCAGTACAGGTCGTTCTCCTTCAGCCTTTTTATACGAGGGTCTCTCAACAGGCATGACAGCATGAAAGACCCCATTTGCACAAGGTTGGATGCCGAGCTACTCATGTCCAATTCCTCGTCCTCACTGATGTCATTGAAGGTGTGTTCTTCCCCCCAGCCACGTACAACACCACGGGTACCAGATAGGTGACAACGAGCACCCTGGGATGCCTGCTGTGGTTGGTGTTCCTCCTCCTCAAAGCCACATTCCTCCTCTGACTCCTCTTCCTCACACTCCTCTTCCAGTGTTGCCGCAGGTCCAGCAATCGATGGTAAGGCTGTTTCTGGTGGTGGTGATGGTGACCACAACTCTTCCTCTTCCTCTTCACGCTCATCTACGGCCTGATCCAGCACTCTTCGCAGGGCACGCTCCAGGAAAAAAACATATGGGATGATGTCGCTGATGGTGCCTTCAGTGCGACTCACTAGGTTTGTCACCTCCTCAAAAGGACGCATGAGCCTACAGGCATTGCGCATGAGCGTCCAGTAGCGTGGCAAAAAAATACCCAGCTCCGCAGAGGCTGTCCTAGCACCCCGGTCATACAAATACTCGTTGACCGCTTTTTCTTGTTGGAGCAGGCGGTCGAACATTAGCAGTGTTGAATTCCAACGTGTCGGGCTGTCGCAAATCAAGCGCCTCACTGGCATGTTGTTTCGCCGCTGAATATCTGCAAAGTGCGCCATGGCCGTGTAGGAACGCCTGAAATGGCCACACACCTTCCTGGCCTGCTTGAGGACGTCCTGTAAGCCTGGGTACTTCTGCACAAAACGTTGCACAATCAGATTCAACACATGTGCCATGCACGGCACATGTGTCAACTTGCCCAAATTCAATGCCGCCAACAAATTGCTCCCGTTGTCACACACCACTTTGCCGATCTCCAGTTGGTGCGGGGTCAGCCACTGATCCACCTGTGCATTCAGGGCGGACAGTAGTGCTGGTCCGGTGTGACTCTCTGCTTTCAGGCAAGTCAACCCCAAGACAGCGTGACACTGTCGTATCCGGCATGTGGAATAGCCCCTGGGGAGCTGGGGGGGTGCAGTTGGTGTGGAGCAAGACGCAACAGCAGAAGAGGACTCAGCCGAGGAGGTTAGCAAAGAGGATGGAGTAGGAGGAGTAGAGGAGGTGGCAGCAGGCCTGCCTGCAAGTCGTGGCGGTGTCACCAACTCCTCTGCAGCAGAGCCACGCATTCCATGCTTGGCAGCCGCCAGCAGGTTTACCCAATGCGCAGTGTACGTTATATACCTGCCCTGACCGTGCTTTGCAGACCAGCTATCAGTGGTCAGATGGACCCTTGCCCCAACACTGTGTGCCAGACGTGACATGATTTCCTTTTCCACAATAGAGTACAGGTTGGGGATTGCCTTTTGTGAAAAATAATTTCGGCCGGGTACCTTCCACTGCGGTGTCCCAATAGCGACAAATTTTTTGAAGGCCTCAGACTCCACCAGCTTGTATGGTAAAAGCTGGCGGGCTAAGAGTTCCGACAAGCCAGCTGTCAGACGCCGGGCAAGGGGGTGACTCTGCGAGATTGGCTTTTTGCGCTCAAACATTTCCTTCACAGACACCTGACTGTGGGCAGGTGACGAGCAGGAACTGCTGAAGGTGAGAGGCGGAGGGGCGGGTTGTTGATAGGGGGCATGGAGGACAGCAGTGGTTGACGTGGCTGAAGATGCTGGACCAGGAGGAGGATGGTGGCTTTCAGTTTGTGTGCTGCTTTTACTCATGTGTTGATCCCATAGGCGTTTGTGATGTGAGATCATGTGCCTTCGCAAAGCAGTTGTACCTAGGTGGGTGTTGGACTTCCCACGACTCAGTTTCTTTTGGCACAGGTTACAAATGGCATCGCTGATATCAGAGGCAGACACACAAAAAAAATGCCACACTGCTGAGCTTTGCAAGGACGGCATTCTGGTGGTGGCAACAGCTTGCGTTGATTGGCGTGCTGTCTGGCTGACCCCGGGTGCCGAATCTACATGCTGTCTGACTGCGCCACTAGCTCCTTGCGATGACCTCCTCCCCCTGCTTCCAACTCGTCTCCTCCTCCTCTCTGTCTCCCCATCTGAACTTTCCCCCTCTTCTTCTGCTCTTCGAGCAGGCACCCAGGTGACATCCACAGACACATCGTCATCATCAGCCGCTTCACTTGACAACTCAGCAAAGGCAGCAGCAGCAGGTACAACATCATCATCATCACAATGTACGTCCATGTGTATAATGCTGCCTGACTGAGACATATCCCCGTTATCTACATCCTCTGGCACTAATAGTTGCGCATCACTTATTTCTTCAAACTGATGTGAAAATAACTCCTCTGACGGATCAAGTGAAGCGGCTGTGGTGCTAGTGTTGGTGGTGGTGCCGGCGGGCTGGCGAGTGGTAAATTGAGAGGTGCCCGAAGCTGAGCTGGAGGAGGATGGTGCATTAAGGTTCCGAGCGGATGCTGTAGACGATTGGGTGTCCTGTGTAAGCCAGTCAACTATGGCCTCAGAATTTTTTGAGTTCAGGGGCTGTGGTGGCCTCTGAACACTGGGCATTATTCTAGAGCCTAAGGAAATCACAGCACCACGACCACGACGGCCCTTGCGGGGTGGCCTGCCTCTGCCTGTCATTTTTTTTTTAATGTGTTGTTACTGTTGTACTATGAGTGCAAGCTGCTGTGCCACCTTATATATCAGTGGTGGGTGGGCAGTGGCACAGTACACTCTCTGTGGACCTGACAGCAGTCACTGGCACCCAGGCAACTGCAATTTAAAAAATATATATATTTTTTTTTACTTTGCAAGCTGCTGTGCCACCTTATATATCAGTGGTGGGTGGGCAGTGGCACAGTACACTCTCTGTGGACCTGACAGCAGTCACTGGCACCCAGACAACTGCAATTTAAAAAATATATATATATTTTTTTACTTTGCAAGCTGCTGTGCCACCTTATATATCAGTGGTGGGTGGGCAGTGGCACAGTACACTCTCTGTGGACCTGACAGCAGTCACTGGCACCCAGGCAACTGCAATTTAAAAATATATATATATATTTTTTACTTTGCAAGCTGCTGTGCCACCTTATATATCAGTGGTGGGTGGGCAGTGGCACAGTACACTCTCTGTGGACCTGACAGCAGTCACTGGCACCCAGGCAACTGCAATTTAAAAAAATATATATATTTTTTTTACTTTGCAAGCTGCTGTGCCACCTTATATATCAGTGGTGGGTGGGCACACAGTGGCACTGCAGTGGGCACAGTACACTCTGTGGACCTGACAGTCACTGGCAGCCCAGGCAACTGCAATAATAAAAAATATTTTTTTTTTCAATTTATTGCAACAAGATGCTGTGCCAACGTATATATATCAGTGGTGGGCAGTGCACTGCAGTGGGTACAGTGCACTCTGTGGACCTGACACAGCACTCACTGCAATTATGACAGAGAAAAAAAAAATATTTTTTAAAATGCCAGGTACTGTGCCTGTGCCACCCGAAATGAGTGTGGTGTGCACACAGTACAGTCTGTGGTAGGTCTGTGGCCTCTCACACACAGCGGGCAGGCAACTGCAGTGTACAATAGATATATATATATATATATATAAAGAAAAAAATCTATTACCTTACCAGCCCTTGAAAGGGCTTTTGGGGACACTATATATATATATATATATGTATATATATATATAAATAAAAAAATCCTCAATTACCAGCCCTTAAAAGGGCTTTTGGGGACACTAGATAGATATAGATATATATATATATGAAGAAACAACTCAATTACCAGCCCTTAAAAGGGCTTTTGGGGACGCTAGGTATATATATATATATATATATATATAAAAAAAAAAAAAAACACAAATACCAGCCCTTAGAAGGGCTTTTTGGGGTGCTGATATTACAGCAGTAGTGGACCAAGAACAAAGACCAGGAACACTGACTAACTGTCCCTAGCTTAACAGCAGCAGCAGCTCTCCCTTCTCTCACTACACACACTGCTTCAGAATGATCTAAGATGGATGCTGCCCTTGCTTATTTATAGGAGGTGGGAGGGTGTGGGAGGGAGGTACGCTGATTGGCTGGAAATGTGTCTGCTGACTGTAAAGTTCAGGGTCAAAGTTTGCCTCAATGATGTCTTATGGGGGGCGGACCGAACATCGCATATGTTCGCCGGCAGCGGCGAACGCGAACATGCTAAGTTCGCCGGGAACTGTTCGCCGGCGAACAGTTCTATACATCTCTAGTGGCAGTATTGAAAGCCCAGGAACTGATTAAACCCAGTACATATTTAAACATTTATATGCAATGTTAGATTTCTTCTTTCTTGGCAGCTTGTAGTCCTCGAGTCAACTATAAATTCTTCACCATCAAAGTGTGCTCAATAAATATGTGAAGCCATGCACACAGCTAATGTGTAAGGTAAAGTCTACTGGCTTGGAAAGATCAGTTTGTAAATGGATAGAAAACTTGCTTAAATAATTAATTCAGAGAGTAGTGGTTAATGATTCTTACTCTGAATGGTCTAAAGTTATCAGTGGTGTACCCCAAGGTTCAGTGTTGGGACCCTTACTTTTTAATATCTTTATAGATGATATAGGGTCTGGGATTAAATGTACCATTTCAGTCTTTGCAGATGACACCAAGCTTTGCAGTAGAATAACTTCCTTATAGGATGTCTCCAATTATCCAAGCCTACCTTAATGCATTGTTTAAATGGGGAAAATATGTGGCAAATGAGGTTTAATGTTGATAAATGTTAAGTTATGCACTTGGGGTCTAAGAATATGCATGCATCATACAAACTAGGGGGAGTACAGCTGGGGGAATCCATAGTGGAGAAGGATCTGGGTGTTCATAAGCTTAATAATAGCATGTAATGCCACTCTGTGGTTTCCAAAGCAAGCAAAGTCCTTTTTTGTATTAAGAATTGCATTAACTCCAGAGAAAGAGATATAATTTTGCCCCTGTACAAATCTTTAGTAAGACCTTGACTGGAATATGCAGTTCAGTTTTGGGCACCAGTTCTCTAAAGGGATATCGGGGGAACTGGAGAAAGTGCAGAGAAGGGCAACCAAACTGATAAGAGGCATGGAGGAGCTCAGCTATGAGCAAAGATTAGAGGAACTTGGTTTATTCTCTCTTGAGAAGAGGATATAAGGGGGGATATAATCAACATGTACAAATACATAAGGGGTCCATAAAGTGAACTTAGTGTTGAGTTGGTCACTTTAAGGTCATCACAGAGGACAAGGGGACACTCTTTACGTCTAGAGAAAAAGAGATTTTGTCTCCTAATATGAAAAGGTTTCTTCACAGTTAGAGCTGTGAAAATGTAGAAAAGACTCCCTCCGGAGGTGGTTCTGGCCAGGTCAGTAGATTGCTTTAAAAAGGCCTGGATTCTTCAATAGGTGTACATTATATAACTGGGTACTAATATTTATAGGTAAAGTTGATCCAGGGAATATCTGATTGCCTTTCGGGGGAGATCGGGAAGGAATCTTTTCCCCTGCTGTAGCAAATTGGATCATGCTTTGCTGGGGTTTTTCACCTTCCCCTGGATGAACTGTGGGTATAGGATTGTGTATATGGGATTGTATGGTTGTGTTTTCTTTTGGTTTTTGTGTTTTTTATTGTTGAGCTAGATGGACTAGTGTCTTTTTTCAACCTAACTATGTAGCTATGTATGAAAGGAATGGCAAAGGAAAAAAAAAAAAAGAAATGGGGGAAATGTTGTGGAGGTATTTATAAGTGGCAATTCATGCAAGAAAACCCACAAACGGCTTGCAACTAAAGGGATTTGTAGTAGTGAGTGGTAGAGTAGAGTGAGTAGAGTGAGTAGAGGAGTGGTAAAAAATCTCACAAAGTCAACAGAGGAGACTGGTGGGTGGGCAGTTATACTCAAAAGAAGCAATTTCTGCTAAAGGGGCAATACCAGTATTGTATGTTGAAAAGGTCAACAATTTATGTGGGGTGTACTTAAATTTTCATATGAATGTACATGTATAGTTAGATAGCATAGTGCTAGAGAGGAGTTTCACCTAAAGTTCTAAGTAGAGAAATGTAAAGCAAAGCTATTAGAAGATACCAGTACATTATTTCCTTCTTTTACACCAGTCCTCCAAAGCACCTTGAGAGCCCTCAGAGATCCAAAAGCAACCATGATCTCAATGCACAGGCACATTCATCTCTCTTGCATTTTATTTTCATTTTTGAGTAAGGAATGGTTAAGACTAGCTTTGTCAGTTTTTTTCTGTCTGTGTCTCATTGGGAGTTTTCATTCAACTTCCTGTCCCTGAGACCCAGCAAGAACTTACAGGAGAATTCTCCAAAGTGAGTTAAAATCATCTTATAAACAGTTGTCTTCAGAATAGGTTTACCCATTGGAAGATTTCCTCTCACCTCCTGTTTGTGAGACAATGGTTACCAGAGATAGTGTGTATGTAGTCTGTGTGTTAAGGGTGAATATCTCCAACGGGGGTCCCAGACTGCAATAAAAACCTGACAGAGGTTCTAACCTTTCCCCATTCTGTACAAGACAAAACAAAACTTCCTGGTCTAATATATATATTTTTGCAATACTGGAACCTGCACTGGTACCTGTATCTGTAGATAAACTATGATGTTTCTAATATTTAGATGTACACATTAAAGTGATAAACACAAATAAACAATCCGATTAGTGTTCCTTAGAATCTGTTTACACAGACATGCTCATTTCTTCGAATACACTTCAAAGCACACAGGAATTTGCAAAAAGTAGCGTAAGCATTGCCTTTGCAAATCTCATCACACTGCTGTACCATGTGGTCTGGTGCATTTGTGAGATGCATAATTGGCACCCACACATGTCTCTACAACTTCACATGTAGTGTGGGTGTGGGTGATTTGCACAGAACGCTCCTTTCCAGCATTGCGTTCCAGTGTGAATAGGCTCTCCATTCTTCTGCATATAGTTTGTAATATTACATATCCATGGGAGCATCCATTATTACTAATTTCATATGCAAGCTTGTTTCCTACTTAGTAATGCCCCTCTAAATGTAATTGTGTACATTCACTAAGTGAATTTTGGCCATCCTGACAGTTCCTGGTCAACACTTTTGATCTGAAAATCAAAGGAGTAGTGCAGACAATTACCAGCCATACAGTGACTGCAACTGCAACAAACATCTGCAGCCACTGCACAGGTATTCTGGTAGCTGTAGCTGCTGTTCCTAAGAATACAATAGTGGGGGCGTGGCTTGGCACGCAGCGAGGATGGCAGCACATTGAGGAGCTACTCGTCTACAGTGGCTCTCCTGCACATTCCCTCGGCTTTGTAGGTGACACATGATGGGAAGACTGACTCGGCACACTCCACACAACCGCCAGCATTGTTCCTCCACCTCGCAATGGGGAGAAATATCTTGGACATCTTCAAATCCCAAACAACCGCACATGGCAGCATGCCTGGGGGCAAGATGGCGCTGGCCAGCAGAGAAGAGGAGAACAGTGAGAGATCTCGCTCAGCTTCAGAGGAGGAGGTAAGCAGAGAATCTCTTGCAGATATGACCCTAACTATTGCAGCTGCAGACATAAAATCTACCTTTTCAGCAGCAATCACAGATCTGAAGTGGACATTCTAGTTCTGACTGAACAATTATCCACAGCAGAGCAAGCAGTGATCCAGAGAGACAGGGCCATAAAAAGCTTGAACAAATAGCAATAACCCACTCTCAACCCACTCTCAACATTTTATTGAGGTCAGCAAGCACATAGAGGACCTGGATAATAGGGGGAGATGCAATAATTTGAGGATTTGGGGGTCCCTGAATCCGAAACCCCTGATTAAATCCTGCAGGCACTTCAGAAAATCTTTAATAATATTCTAGAGGGACATGTGGATGCAACGATTGATTTTGTATGCGCACACAGAGCCCTCAGAGCTAAAGGCCCTGACTCTGGTCCCCCTAGAGACATTATCTGTTGCTTCCAGAGTTTCATGCTTAAAGAAGAAATAATTTACAAGGCCAGACAAACCGAATCTATAACCTTCAATGAAAACCCAATCTTGATATTCCAGGACTTATCCCAGATAATCTTAAAGAACAGGAGAGCATTGCGTCCATTGCTGAATGCTCTCAGGGAGAAGGACTTGAAAAACAAATGGCGCTTCCCTTTTGAGCGCACTCCCACATCGGGAAACAACATGTGCTGAGGTCCCCAAATGACCTAGCAGAATTTTGTGATGGATTACAGATACCTCTGGTAGAACTGCCGGATTGGTATCAGGAGTACAAACTGCCCCCCTCACTAGGAGCCCACCACACACTCTGCTTAAGTCACCGGATAAGCGTGCACACAATAAAAGCAAGAATACCCGCCATGGAGGTCCAGGCATGTTTACACCCACTACACAATGACAGACAGCAAGATTGTATCAGAATCGCTGAACTCATGTCTCGGTGCTATTCTTTAAATAGGCCAATTGGACTCTGTAGCTGTGGGAAACCAGAGACTACACCACCTTCTTTACAACAGGAACCCCCCCCCCCCAGTCTCCGCTTTGAGAGACGCTACCATAGGTCATACCTACTTTGATAGCCAAACATAGGTATACACCACATTTATCCAGACAACCTGTAGATACCTATAAAAGGCAGCTCCCTACTGTGATCTACCATCGGACTATTGGTACTGTTTGTAGACGATCTCATCTGACTCCTATAGTTGGGGCACTTTATATTACAAGGATGCCCGTACTACCTGGTTGGTGACCTGCAGCACAATGGATCCATATCATTCTCACATTTAGATCTCACCAACTCTGATGCTTTGAAGCGCAACCTCAGGCATATCCTTTGATACTGATAATGGCCGGCTACTGCTTGACATCCACGTATTCCTCATTGGTTGCTTCATTTTGTAAGAGCCCAACACACAAATATCAACATGATTGACATGTGGTAGAAGGAAGTACTCAGGTCTAATCTCTGGCAACCTGATATCTATTGCAAACTCCGCCGCTGCCCTGTCCCACCCAATCTAAGATGACTCTTCCCAAAGACCTCACTGGTATCATTCTATGTTGTGTGTTTTTTTTGTTTTTTTTTCTCTCTCCTACAGAAAATTGCATCTGCCCGTGTGAGAGGAGATCCATCCCCTTTGGCTTCTACTTTACACAGGACAGAAAGTGTTATATTTTTAGTTTATGGTTTCCTGTTATATCCTGCTTTTGTACCCAGAGCGATTAATTCCCAGGGACACAGAGATTCAAAGGCATCATCTCTTGATTTCAAGATGACGCAGTGGCCTACCTTTGAAGGGGGCATCTACTCCAAAGTTGGATTGTAGGTACTGACAAACAAAGTACCTCTTTTATTACAAAGATGCCTTGAGCCTCGGTATGCCTCAAGAGTTTAATTGTTTGACTTGTTGTGATTTTTCACATTGTTTTCCTATATTTAGATTTGTTCTGCTAGTTGATTGCCCACATCTAAGGCCGAGGGTAACTTAATTTAAAGTCAGATTACCTACGCCTTAAAGAGAGCCGCGTGCCTTATACTGTGTTTATATTGTTACTTAATTGATATATTAAATGTTAAGTCTTTTCTTTTGTGTATAATCTTGCCTTCCCCGCTGCAAACCTCCCATTAACCCAACAAGTTGACTCTCCCATGTCCATTTGTGGGTGAGGAACAGTCGACATACGCACGTACCTTAAAACAACTTTGATTTAAAGTAGCTTATCCCTTAGGTTTCTACTCTCACTTTGGTAGAGATAATCACAACTATTGTCTCTGAATCTCTACCTCTCTATTTTCCTGCTTTCTTTACTCTTTCCCTCTATGCTTCCACCCTGAATCCCTTTCCACGACACAACAACCCTATTGGAATAATGGCTTAAAGACTCCTGATTAGGGTTGAGCGAACCCGGACTGTATTGTTTGGGTTCGTACCAGACTTTTGGGTATTCGGTACCCGGACCCGAACATTTCACTGTATGTTCGGGTACTGTCCATTGTTCGGTAACGTTATATGATGTTTTGGCGCGGTTTTAATGGCGCGGTTTCAACAGGTGCAAGGCAGCCAATCAGCAAGCATTTAACTACTGTGCCCTAGAAGCCATGTGACCCAGAGTCTATATAAGCTGGAGTCACATAGCGCCGCGCGTCACTCTGCTATAACTATACTAGGGAGAGGTTCCTGATACTTCTGCTGAGGGAGAGATAAGAGATTACTGTACGGTCAGGCTGGAGATTGCTTTGAGGGAAAGCATAGGAACAATCTTCTTTAATCAGACAGCGATCTACATTGATTTGATTGTGTGGGGGTGCAGTGCACAATCTTTTTGCCCAGAGGGAGAGATAGGAGATTACTGTAGGGTCAGGCTGGAGATTGCTTTGAGGGAAAGCATAGGAACAATCTTCTTTAATCAGACAGCGATCTACATTGATTTGATTGTGTGGGGGTGCAGTGCCCAATCTTTTTGCCCGGAGGGAGATATAGGAGATTACTGTAGGGTCAGGCTAGAGATTGCTTTGAGGGAAAGCATAGGAACAATGTTCTTTAATCAGACAGCGATCTACATTTATTGTATTATGTGGGGGTGCAGTGCACAATCTTTATGCCCTGACCTGAGCCCAGTGAGAATGAGAAAGAAGAAAAAAAAACTTTTATCAGTCAGTCAGCGTGCGGTGCTGCACATTTAATGCAAGCTCAGTGCATATGTGCCTGCTTAATCTGCATTTAAAAAAGAAAAAAATGTTTTCCTTCATATTTAACTTTGACATACAGTCTTTAGACAGACATTGCTTTTCTAACCCTGCACTTCAAAAAGCACCAATGTAAGGGGAAAATATATATTTTTCAGTATTTAGGGAAAAAAAAATATTTTTCAGTTTTTCATTCAAATGGGTTTTTTTTTATTCAATAGCGGAATAGAACAACCACAGTATCCAACCTGTTAGGCGTGCATTTAAAAAAGGAAAAAACATTTTTCCTTCATATTTTACTGTGACTTACAGCGTTTAGACAGACACCGCATTTAAAATCTGCTATTCAACAAGCACCAATTAAGGGGACAATTGTTTTTCAGCTTTTCATTCATATGTTACAGTGCGATACACCCATTGCATAATGTTGTTGTATTCCGCTTTGCAATAAAAACCCATTTAGGGGGAAAAAAAGTTAATTGCGGCCATGTCTGCATATGGTACAGTGAGATACACCCATTGCATACTGTTGTGTTGCGCATTGCAATAAAAACCCATTTAAGATGAAAAAAAAAGTTAATTGCGGCCATGTCTGCATATGGTACAGTGAGATACACCCATTGCATACTGTTGTATTCCGCTTTGCAATACAAACCCATTTAGGGGGAAAAAAAGTTAATTGCGGGCCTGTGTGCATATGGTACAGTGAGATACATCCATTGCATACTGTTGTGTTGCGCATTGCAATAAAAACCCATTTAGGGGGGAAAAAAAGTTAATTGCGGGTCTGTGTGCATATGGTACAGTGAGATACACCCATTGCATACTGTTGTGTTGTGCATTGCAATAAAAACCCATTTAGGGGGGAAAAAAAGTTAATTGCGGCCCTGTCTGCATATGGTACAGTGAGATACACCCATTGCATACTGTTGTATTCCGCTTTGCAATACAAACCCATTTATGGGGGAAAAAAGTTAATTGCGGCTCTGTCTGCATATGGTACAGTGATATACACCCATTGCATACTGTTGTATTCCGCTTTGCAATACAAACCCATTTAGGGGGAAAAAAAGGTTAATTGCAGCCCTGTCTGCATATGTTATAGTGAAATAAACCCATTGCATACTGTTTTATTCCGCTTTGCAATACAAACCCATTTAGGGGAAAAAAAAAATTGCGGCCTAGTCTGCATATTTTACTGTGAGATACACCCTTTCTATACTGTTGCTCTATTCTGCTATTCAGTAAACACCCATTTAGGGAAAAAATATTACATTGCGGCCTAGTCTGCATATTTTACTGTGAGATACACCCTTTGGATACTGTTGTTCTATTGCGCTATTCAATAAACACCCATTTAGGGAAAAAATATTACATTGCGGCCTAGTCTGCATATGTTACAGCGCAACAAGGCACACAGGTCTCGCATGGAGGCCCAGTTACTGGTGGTGAAGTGGTGTTGTTCCACAGAGCGACTCATGCGTGCGTGCTGCAGCTGAAACTCCACTATAACCTGCTGCTGCTCGCACAGTCTGGCCAGCATGTGCAAGGTGAAGTTCCACCTCGTGGGCACGTCACATATGAGGCGGTGAGCGGGAAGGCCGAAGTTACGCTGCAGCGCTGACAGGCAAGCAGCAACAGGGTGAGAACGCCGAAAGTGCGCACAGAAGGCCCGCACTTTCTGCAGCAGCTCTGACATATCAGGGTCATTTCTAAGGAATCTCTGCACCACCAAATTCAGCACATGCGCCAGGCAAGGGATGTGTGTCAAACCGGCTGGGCCCAGAGCTGCTACGAGATTTCGCCCATTATCGCACACCACCAGGCTGAGCTTGAGGCTCACTGGCACCAACCACTCATCGGTCTGCTGTTCAATGCCCCTACACAACTCCTGCGCGGTGTGTGGTTTTTCCCCCAAACAGGCAAGTTTTAAAACTGCCTGCTGTCGTTTACCCCTGGCTGTGCTGAAGTTGGTGGTGAAGGTGTTACGCTGACTGGATGAGGAGGCGATAGAGGATGAGGAAGCAGAGTAGGAGGAGTTAGGAACAGGAGGCAAACTGAAGCGCACTGCAATCCTCGGTGGTGGAAGGACATGCGCCAAACTGCTGTCTGCCTCAGGCCCAGCCGCCACTGCATTTACCCAGTGTGCTGTTAGAGAGATATAACATCCCTGACCGTGCTTACTGGTCCACGTATCCGTAGTTAGGTGGACCTTGCCACAGATGGCGTTGCGCAGTGCACACCTGATTTTGTCACCCACTTGGTTGAGCAGGGAAGGGATGGCTTGTAGTGGCGGCTGGGCATGACGTACTGTGAGACAGCCACCGCCTTAAGGCTTTTAAAACTCTGCGTCTCCACCAGACGGAATGACAGCATTTCAAAGGCCAAGAATTTTGAAATGCTGGCATTCAAGGCCAGGGATCGCGGGTGGGTAGGGGGGGGTACTTCCTCTTCCGCTCCAGTGTTTGGGAGATAGAAAGCTGAAGGCTTCCACGGGACATTGTGGAGATGGTTGTTGGTGACCCAGGTGGTGGTGTTGCTGGCAGATCCTTTGTTTGCGGGGTGGCAGGTGCCGGTCTCACTACAGAGGTGGATGAAGAGGCCGAGACTGCAGCAGAAGAGGAAGCAGGGGGAGCCAGAGACCTTTCTTGGTTTTTGAGGTGTCTACTCCACTGCAGCTTGTGCTTTGCACTTAGATGCCTGGTCATGCAGGTTGTGCTCAGGTTGAGAAGGTTTATGCCTCGCTTCAGGCTCTGATTGTACAGCTTGCAAACCACTCGTGTCCTGTCATCATCACATTGTCTGAAGAACTGCCACGCTAGGGAACTCCTTTGAGCTGGCTTTGGTGTGCTCGGTCCCTTGCTGTGTTAGGCAGTAGCAGGCATAGTGTCTAGGGCACGGCCGCTCCGCTTTTGCACCCTGCTCCCTCTTCTGCTGTGCTGGTGGCTCTGTGTGACCACCGCCTCTTCCTCCAAACTACTCAGGTCACCTGCATGACGTTCATTCAATGTGGGGTCGAGGACCTCATCGTCCTCCACATCATCTTCCACGCAGTCTTCACCCCTGCAACCCTTGTCGGTCTCCACAATTCGGAATTCCGCAGTAGTTGGCACCTGTGTTTCGTCATCATCCGAGACGTGCTGTGATGGTCCTCCCATGTACTCATCTTGAGACATAAGTGGTTGGGCATTGGAGCACTCAATCTCTTCCACTTCTGGGGCAGGGCTAGGTGGATGGCCCTGGGAAACCATGCTAACAGAGTCATCAAAAAGCAGAAGAGACTGCTGCATTACTTGGGGCTCAGACTGCTTGACTGATTTGCAAGGGGGTGAGGAGAAAGATTGATGGACATCGACTGCAGGTGCCAACTCTGGGTGGGAGACAATGTGAAGGAACTGGAGGCACTGTCAGCAACCCAATCTACTATCGCCTGTACTTGTTCTGGCCTCAACATTTGTAGAGGCGCATTAGGCCCTGCTAAATACTACTGTAAGGTTCTGTCGCCTACTCGCAGCTGATAAAAGTGTTTCACTTGTGCGTGTAGCTGGCACAGATCGACCACATCCTCTCCTTGCCACAGGAGCCCACCGGCAGCACCACGAACCAGCACTAACATGGTGGAGCAGTATGTGTGCACACGCCTAGACGTACTGAATGATGGGTCTGCCCCCTTCTACTTCTGGGTCTCCAAATTGGGCACATGGCCTGAGCCCTTTACGCCCTTTACGCCTTGGAGGTGCTGGCCTGCCCTGCAGCCAGTGTATTATCTGAACATGTATTTAACACGGCTGGGGGCGTTATCACAGACAAGCGCACCCGCCTGTCCAGAGCCAATGTGGAAAAGCTCAGGTTCATTAAAATGAACCAGGCATGGATCCCACAGGACTTGTCCGTACCTTGTGCAGAATAGACATGTATACCGGCCTTACCCAGCCATTGTTGTATTTTTGATCTTTCTTACTCTTTTTGGGGTGTACCCTAATTTAAAAAGAAATAAAATTAAAAACAAAAACCAGTGTTGGCCACCTCAACCTCCTACTTCATATGGGCCTCGTCCTCCTCCTCCACCGTCGCCGCCGCTTCCACCTACTCCGCCATATCCTCCGCCACCTCAACCTCCTACTCTATATATGGGCCTTGTCCTCCTCCTAAATCATTCAAGATGATTTTTTTTATTTTTCTGTTTTTTATGTTATTTTAAGTTATTTCCCTATCCACATTTGTTTGCAGAGCACTTGCCATACTCTTAAGATGAGTTTGCTGCCATTTGCAGCCCTCTAGCCCTTTCCATGTTTGTTTTAGAGGCATTTTAGTGTTCAAGTTCGGGTCTCCATTGACTTCAATGGGGTTCAGGATCGGGCCAAAGTTCGGGTTAAGTCCGGTTCACGAACCCGGACTTTTTTTTCAAGTTCGGTCGAACCAGCCGAACCCAGACATCCAGGTGTTCACCAACCAATACTCCTGTTACATTACATAAAATGGCATATAACGCCCTTGGTAAACATTCCACAGTGATCTCATATAAAATACAGGCCCTAATATCCCTCAGAAGAGATTGACCCTTCTAAGAGAACTGAAAAAGTCTAAACCACATTTCACTTTTTTACATGAAACGCATTTCAAAACGAATCAAATTCCCAAACTCAAGTCCTCTTACTTCCCAGAGGCATACCACTCCACTAACCCTAAGTCCAAAACAAAAGGTGTTAGTCATTAAAAATGCTCACTTCACCATTGAGCAACATATGGAGGAACTAGAGGGCAGATACTTATTTCTCAAAGGCTCCTATGCCGGAACCCCCACAACTTCAGCAAATGTCTATTTCCCCAATAGATCGCACGTCTCCTTTTGTAAAAAAAATAATTCATGAGCTGGTGGGCTTCGTTTTGGGCCATATTATCCTTGGATTAGATTGTGCCCCTAAACCCCTTGCAGGACACCTCATCTGGTAAATCAAGCTTTAAATACAAGACCCTGAAAAGCATCAAGTCAATGCTTTTCCCCAACGGTAGTAGACTCTTGGAGAGCCTTAAATCCAATGGGTAAAGATTTCACGCACTACTCCATCCCCCACAACAGATACTCACATATAGATTGCCTGTTCATTTCTCAAAAAGACCTAACTATTGTCAAAAATGCTTCCATTGGTTCTCAAACCATTTCAGACCATGCACCAATATCCATAACGCTACACTCTCAACCAAAACCAAAAGTCTTCAATTGGAGACTGAATGCATCGCTCATAACAGATCCCTCCTTCCATGCGGTTATAGCTAACCATATAAAAAACAATTTCCATCTCAACACTATTGCTGATGTATCCCCCCTAACATGATGGGAAGCATACAAAGGTGTCATACGTGGCAAATTAATAAAGCTAGAATCACAACCCAAGAAAGCAAGGGAAAAAAGGATTTGGGAACTTTCGAATACCATTGCTAACCTAGAACAAACACACAAAGAATCATTATTTAAACAAATAGCCACATCATTAGCTGAGACTCGCAAAGAGCTTCAACAACTTCTATAAGCCAAAACTAAGCATCTCCTATTCCCACAAAAAGGAATATACTATGAACATGGAGATAAAAGTGGCAAATTTCTAGCAAGAGCTCTGAAAAAAGCTAAAGTCTCAGCTAATATTGCGGGAATTAAAAATAAAAAGGGCAACGTGGAACAGGCCACAGAGGAAATAGCAATACAGGTCCATGATTTCTACTCCAAGAACTTGCCCCCACAACATAAACCCTAAGGACTAGCAGGAGACAGAACTTCTATCATTAATGACTATCTCAGCCAGTCTTCTCCCCACACTTTCCCAGAATGAATTGCTAGCCCTGGAAATCCCTATACTGGAGAAGGAGCTGTTGGCAGCCATAAAGGACCTGAAGCCAAACAAGAGCCCAGGGTGGGATGGTTTTTCCTCACAGTATTATAAGACTTACTCTGACCTATTAAAGATACCTCTTGTCCAAGCGTTAAATTCCCTAACTGACACAGACAAGGTATCAATGACCTTCCTACAAGCTCACATAACTGTGGTACCCAAACCTGGAAAAGATTTAACGGATTGTGCTAGCTACAGGCCTATCTCTTTATGAAATCTAGACCTGAAACTCCTAGCCAAGATACTGGCGGCTGCCTCAGACCACTTTTATCAAACTTGATTACCGCTTTATGCCTGGACGTGAAGCCAAAGATAATGTAATAAAAACATTAAATCTCATACACTATGCCCATTTGCAATAAGTGGAGGGTCTACTCCTTTCCTCTGATGCAGAGAAGGCCTTCAACAGAGTAGCTTGGGAGTTCATGATGGCAACTTTCAGGCATATTGGACTTGCTTCTAACATGTTGGGATGGATAGAAGCTTTATATAAAAACCCTATCGCCAAAATAAAAATAACTAATTTTCAGATCCGGTACTCATAAAAAAATGGCACAAGACAGTGGTGTCCCTTGTCACCACTATTTTTTACTGTATATTGACTCTTGAGCCATTCCAGAGAAGGATCAAGGCAGAACCTTCTATACAAGGTCTGACAGTTGGTGACAGGGCATATAAAGTAGCTTCTTATGCAGACGACCTACTGTTTTTCATAACACATCCACATACGACTATTTCTAACTTGCTGAGAGCTTTTGAAGTCTATGGCTATGTCTCCAACTTTAAAATTAGCTATTCAAAATCAGAGGCCTTAAACGTCACTATACCCACTGAAAAGACCACGTTATTGAAAGCGAACTGCCCCTTTAGTTGGGTCTCAGAGGTTCTGAAGTACTTAGGCATTTGGCTTACCCCCTCTATCAACACTCTGTACGAAAAACATTTGTATACCCTTACAAAAGTCAATACTGTCCGACCTTAACTCATGGAATAAAAATGTTTTTTTCATGGTTGGTTCCAATAGTCATGGTTTCATTACTATTCCCCCCCCAAAACTGCTATATCCGTTTCATGCCCTTCCCAATAAAATACCAAATAGCTTCTTCCACAAATTAAAAACCTTACAAACACAATTTATTTGGGCACACAAACCACCGAAAATATGATTCAAACTTATCACCAGGGAGAAAGAGAAAGGCGGTATGGGCCTCCCAGGTTTTCAGAACTATTATTTTGCAACCCATCTGACCAAAATTAATGATTGGCACTGTCAAAGCTTCAGCAAGGAGTGGGTGCATTTAGAATCTGAGACAATCTCCTCACAAATTGATCACTTTCCCTGGATCCCTTGGCACTCATGCCCATTAGACATGAGAAACCACAGCCTAATAGGAACAACTTTAAGGATATTTCACAAGTTAAGTAAAACCCACCACATCTCCAGTGCCTCTGGCCCACTTACCCCTCTGACAGGGAACCTTGAATTCCCCCCGGTTATCGACGACCAATGGCTGAACAATACTACCAATAACAACCCACTCAAACTCGCCATTTACTTCTTCACCAATGGTGAAATGACACCACTCGCATGAGTTAAACTCAGTGATACAGGTACAACCCGAAATTTTATGACCTATTTGAAGATACATCACTATCTTACAAACCCATTGAGGAGAACCGCTTGCTACAGACCGCTTACCATGTTGGAACAGATCTGTTTAACAGGGAAAAGTACAATGGTGCAACCTCCTTCTCATACTCTCTTTTACAGAAACATGGCCCCAGTGAGCAAGACAAATGCAAGGATAAGTGGGAATCCACACTAAACATTGACATATACAATAAGCAATGGACTAACGCCTGTGTCTTGGCACATAAATGTTCTGTTAGCACTAGATACCAAGAAAATGCATATAAACACCTTACCCAGTGGTATATTATGCCCAACAAGCTTAAAAAATGGTTCCCTTCCCTTCTGCTGGAGATGCGGCCAAATTCCTTGCACGCTTCTTATTTGGTGGCAATGCCCCAAGATATCTGCCTTCTGGGACCAGATACGGGACCTGATACTTAAAATCACTAACACGTCAATAACACTGACACCTGAATGCTGTCTCTTACACATCACAAATCTCTTGCTTCACCAATATAAAAAGTTGATTCTGAGACACCTCCTTAACACAGCCAAATCCCTGATCCCAATACATTGGAAATCATCTTACACCCCATCGATTGGAGAATGCCTTCACAATGTTAACAATATATACAATATGGAGGAATCTATTGCAATAGCATTAGACAGAACCAAGAGATTCCACAAAACTTGGACAGCCTGGTACCTCTTCCGCCATTCAGTGGACTATGACCGGCTGTCCCATAGTGGAACCTTCTTCCTGACTTCATACCTTAGATTCTCTATAGGCCTACTCATTCCTGCACCTTTTGATTTGGTAACGGACTTTACCCATTTTTTATTTTCGCCTACACATCTTTTCTATACCCTACCATGACATACGCCCCTTAGCTCATAACTACAGGATCAATCCAGCCACAGTTTATAACCCCCATCGACTAAACCTATGTTGACCTTCCCTACTTTCTTTCTATCTCCTGAGCAATCTTTCTTCATTTCCCTACTTTATATACCAGAGTGGCATTTGTTTAACAATTTTAGAATAAGAGCATTACACACAGCTCAACTTTTAAAAAATCGGAAATGCACAATATGTTCTGATGATATTTAGATCCCCTTTAAAGTTATTGACTGTATTACTTATGATGATATTACTTGTATATTGCTTTTGTATATGTTCTTCTGTACATTTTATTCTGGTGTTTCTCTTTCTTTTATTACAAATTTAAATTAATCAATGAAATAAACTTGATTGTGATTCCTCTTCCATGGGGCTAAAAAAGAGAAATCTAAGAATGTTTGACTGTAATCTCCCAGTCAGTCCTAAACTGCTATTTTTTTTTTTTTTTTATAATGCCAGAAAAGATTAAGAAAAATGAGCTTAAAGCAACTCTGTCAAATATGATAAACAAAAATGTAGAAACACTTGTAAAAAAAAAAGTGATTTAATACTTACCTTTCTGGCAACCAGTGACTCTGAACAGATGAGACAGCACTGCAACCACTAACAAAGCATTCCAAAGGCCTCAGAACCCAGTGCTCCGCCAAATAGATTGTCCATGGAAATTGAAAATAGATCATGGTAAATATTCAATTGACAATTGACAGCAGCTTATTAGACAGGAATTTTGCTAAATTCCAATAAACTCTGATAAAGTTCTAGCTTACATTTAAAGGACCTTTAAGATATAGGGTATGCATTTAGTCTTCACTTTCTGAAAGTATAACAATTTAGCTTTTTACTATGTTTCCCTGAATACTTTTAATTATTCCTTAAAACAGAGTATCTGGTAATTACTGTTTTGTTACTTATAAACATACAGTTGTCGTCATTTTGATTGTTGTCGACATACTTTGTACTAATGTTCTCTTACAGTTTTATCAGTAACTGAAAATGTAGGAATGTAAATGTTTTTGTACTGTGATTATACAGTAACCTACAGACTCTAAAGGTTCAGTTTTAATTTTCTATGGTTTTGCACCAGTTATTTAGCATAAAATAACTATACTGGAGTAACATTGTTACAGGAAATTCTTATGCATGTTGTTCCTTGCAAGTTTATAATCAAAGTTAAAATTCCTTGCAACACAATGATGTTCCACACATAATTAAATTTATACAGAATAAAAACTTGTTTTTCCTGAGTAATGCCTAGTATAGTCTATTTACCTGTGTTTTAAATCTTTTGTGGTTGTCCACAAATTATATGTTATCTCGTTGCACTCTCTGAGAAATGTTTTGATTACCTAAAACTTTTACAACTATCAGTTATCTTGTTTTTAGATGATGACAATTCTGATAATGTATAAACATAACCTAAACCTATAGATAATATTGGTAGCTCCCAATCTACATTGCTCTGTACTTATCTGACCTTTTAATCCAGCTAGCTAAATATATGTTGTTTCTTTTGCAAATAAAAAGATATGCCAAATAATTAATAGCATGCCAGAAACTATTTCTGACTGGTAAGTGCACTTCAATGGGCAAATGTTGCCAAGTGTTTCTGGGAAAGCTTGGCCTGTAACTGAAACTCAGGTGCATGGCCTAATTTAGGCAAACCTGAAGTTGGACAGAACACCGTTGGACCATATGGCATGCACCAACAT
The DNA here is from genome assembly GCF_965119305.1 of Pelophylax lessonae. Taxonomy (NCBI): domain Eukaryota; kingdom Metazoa; phylum Chordata; class Amphibia; order Anura; family Ranidae; genus Pelophylax; species Pelophylax lessonae. The sequence continues at coordinate 407,272,520 of NC_138771.1, read as the reverse complement.
GTCAATTCAGCACCCTAGGTACACCAAATTTCAGGAAGTCTTAGTATACAAATATAAACCCAGCTTCCCTGATTAACAGCCTGACTGTCAGGGATACCACATGCAGGCATCCAGCAAGGGTGATCAGATCAGTTGGCTGCACCAAGGAATCAGGACCCAGATGGATAAAGATGTAAATAAGTTTATTAAGCAAAATGACACACTCCAATACCAACACCAGTGACCATAAACAAGTAAACAAAATATAAATGATAACAGTACAAAACCCCAATAGAACCTAACAAACTATATACAAAGGGATGGAGCAAACAATAGCAGGACAGGACAGGGACAGGAGACAAGGAAAGCAGGGAGCCAGGTACAGGAAGCAGGATGCAGGGAACAGGACTCAGGATACAGGTTTCAGGATACAGGTTTCAGGATACAGGTTTCAGGATACAGGTTTCAGGATACAGGTTTCAGGATACAGGTTCAGACAGGGACACGGCTAGCAGAGAAAATACTGAAGCACTGAGCCTCAGTGAAGGGCGGGCTTATATTCCCTCAGCAGTCCTCCTCAGGTGCAGCTTAATTAAAAGAACAGTCCAGCTGCTGGGAAACACCCGCTGGTGGGCCCTGGAACTGCGCCCCTCAGTTCCAGGAACAACAGTGCCACCAGCAGGTGACCCATGTAATGACACAGATCCTGACAGTTCCCCCCCTTTAAGGAGCGGCCTCCGGACGCTCCATTGTGCTTCTACCCCAAAAGTCCAAAAAGGTCTCCCCTCCATGTCTGCGGGTCTTCTAGCACTCTCTAGGCCAAAGTCCTTTAACTTGCCGGAAGGCGTGCCACCAGAGTCCAGCAATTGATCATGCGCCCCACCACCAGGGTCTGGAAGCCGTCTTGGCACCCCACAGGTCAAGTTCCTGAAGAGGCGTAACATTAGGGATACACCTGCCCTCATTACAACACATGTCCCAACACTGGGACTGAAGGCAAGCTGGACATCAAGCAGGGGAGCGCCAGCGGCATGCAGGATATCCGGCAGTGGCACACCAGGCTGGGCAACAGACAGTGGCACATCAAACAGGGCGGCAGACCGTGGCTCAGCAGGCACTGGATCAGCAAACACTGGGTCAGCAGGCACCGGAACAGCAAGCACTGGGTCAGCGGGCACTGGAACAGCAAGCACTGGGTCAGCGGGCAAAGGATCAGCAGGCACAGGATCAGCAGACACATGATCAGCAGGCACAGGATCAGCAGGCACAGTAGTGGTCACCAGAACAGCGGGCACGGGATCAGCTGGCACCGGATCAGCGGGCTGAGTAAGAGACACCGGATCAGCAGGCACCGGAACAGCAGGCACTGGGTCAGCGGGCACTGGAACAGCAAGCACTGGGTCAGCAGACTGGGTAGTGGTCACCAGAACAGCGGGCACCAGAACAGCGGGCACTGGATCAGCAGGCTCAGTAGGAGGCACCGGATCAGCGGGCACTGGACCAGCAGGCATTAGAACAGCAGGCACTGGATCAGCAGGCTCAGTAGGAGGCACCGGATCAGTGGGCACTGGATCAGCAGGCTCAGTAGAAGGCACCAGATCAGCGGGCAATGAAACAGCAGGCACTGGATCAGCAGGCTCAGTAGGAGGCACCGGATCAGTGGGCACTGGAACAACAGGCATCAGAACAGCGGGCACTGGATCAGCAGGCTCAGTAGAAGGCACCGGATCAAAGGGCACTGGATCAGCAGGCTCAGTAGGAGGCACTGGATCAGAGGGCACCGGAATAGAAGGCACTGGATCAGCGGGCTCAGTAGGAGGCACCAGATCAGCGGGCACTGGAACAGCAGGCATCAGAACAGTGGGCACTGGATCAGCAGGCTCAGTAGGAGGCACCGGATCAGTGGGCACTGGATCAGCGGGCACTGGAACAACAGGCATCAGAACAGCGAGCACTGGATCAGCAGGCTCAGTAGGAGGCACCGGATCAGTGGGCACTGGATCAACAGGCTCATTAAGAGGCACCAGATCAGCGGACACTGGATCAGCAGGCATCAGAACAGCAGGCACTGAATCAGCAGGCTCAGTCGGAGGCACCAGACAAGCGGGCACTGTAACAGCAGGCATCAGAACAGTGGGCACTGGATCAGCAGGCTCAGTAGGAGGCACCGGATCAGTGGGCACTGGAACAACAGGCGTCAGAACAGCGGGCACTGGATCAGCAGGCTCAGTAGAAGGTACCGGATCAGTGGGCACTGGGTCAGCAGGCTCAGTAGGAGGCACTGGATCAGCGGGCACCGGAACAGCAGGCACTGGATCAGCGGGCTCAGTAGGAGGCACCAGATCAGCGGGCACTGGAACAGCAGGCATCAGAACAGTGGGCACTGGATCAGCAGGCTCAGTAGGAGGCACCGGATCAGTGGGCACTGGATCAGCAGGCACTGGAACAACAGGCATCAGAACAGCGGGCACTGGATCAGCAGACTCAGTAGGAGGCACCGGATCAGTGGGCACTGGATCAACAGGCTCAGTAAGAGGCACCAGATCAGCGGGCACTGGATCAGCAGGCATCAGAACAGCAGGCACTGGATCAACAGGCTCAGTAAGAGGCACCAGATCAGCGGGCACTGGATCAGAAGGCATCAGAACAGCAGGCACTGGATCAGAAGGCTCAGTAGGAGGCACCAGATCAGCGGGCACTGTAACAGCAGGCATCAGAACAGTGGGCACTGGATCAACACGCTCAGTAGGAGGCACCAGATCAGTGGGCACTGGATCAGCGGGCACTGGAACAACAGGCATCAGAACAGCGGGCACTGGATCAGCAGGCTCAGTAGAAGGCAACGGATCAGTGGGCACTGGATCAGCAGGCACTGGAACAACAGGCATCAGAACAGCGGGCACTGGATCAGCAGGCTCAGTAGGAGGCACCGGATCAGTGAGCACTGGATCAACAGGCTCAGTAGGAGGCACCAGATCAGCGGGCACTGGATCAGCAGGCTGGGTAACAGGTATAATTGTATGTGTTGGGAAAAATCTCCTTTTCTTTTTAGGTTTAGATACAGAAATCTTGCTAGTGGTTGCAGGGCTATGAATAGATTGTGAAGTAGATGGAAGCGAAATGGCAGTATTGGGAGATGGTGGAAAAGGAGAGACAGTTACAGAGGAGAATTTCTGAGAGGTTGCCAGAGGCAACAGAGTAGTAGAGGAAGTTTTCACAGAGTTAAATGCAGGAAAAGTGCAACTCGTTAAGCCAGGATATGAACAAGCAGTGGAAAGCAAACCATACCTAACTGCAGCTGTGGTTGCTACGGGTAACGGAGAGGATAAACTTTGAGAAAACTGGTGTCCAGAGGCAGAAGTGGATTGGTGTGAGTTAGCTGATGCTAAATTGGAAAGATCTGACCAGGTTTGCAATAAGGCCTGAACAAAACTCAATTTACAACCCCCTTGTCTGATTAGAGAATATACAGCATTCATGCAATCCAACAGGGCCTCTGGAGAATACACTGAATAATGTTCAATAAAATAGGGTTTATCATCTTCCAAGAGCCACACAAGAGATACCACCTGAGAGACACTAAAAGGAGGAGAATAATCATCACCACCCTTAGGGGTATTAGATAAAGCCAACTCTGCACAGAGCTGAATAAGTGGCTGAATCTCTTTGAACAAAACTCTGCCTTTGTCAACAAACGAGTGGGCCAGACGGATGCATTCCAACAACTGCTCGCTAGTGTAAGTTTTCAAAATTTGGCGACAATATTCCCTGTCTTCTGTTACAAGCAAAGAAAAATAAAAGACCTCCTCTGACTGCATCTTGCAACAACCAGAAAATTCCTAATTCCCAGGTGCAACCGATCTGATCGTTAGTGGCTTCAGTATTCTGTCAGGGATACCACATGCAGGCATCCAGCAAGGGTGATCAGATCAGTTGGCTGCACCAAGGAATCAGGACCCAGATGGATAAAGATGTAAATAAGTTTATTAAGCAAAATGACACACTCCAATACCAACACCAGTGACCATAAACAAGTAAACAAAATATAAATGATAACAGTACAAAACCCCAATAGAACCTAACAAACTATATACAAAGGGATGGAGCAAACAATAGCAGGACAGGACAGGGACAGGAGACAAGGAAAGCAGGGAGCCAGGTACAGGAAGCAGGATGCAGGGAACAGGACTCAGGATACAGGTTTCAGGATACAGGTTTCAGGATACAGGTTTCAGGATACAGGTTTCAGGATACAGGTTTCAGGATACAGGTTCAGACAGGGACACGGCTAGCAGAGAAAATACTGAAGCACTGAGCCTCAGTGAAGGGCGGGCTTATATTCCCTCAGCAGTCCTCCTCAGGTGCAGCTTAATTAAAAGAACAGTCCAGCTGCTGGGAGACACCCGCTGGTGGGCCCTGGAACTGCGCCCCTCAGTTCCAGGAACAACATTGCCACCAGCAGGTGACCCATGTAATGACACAGATCCTGACACTGACCCTGCCAACTGCTACTTACTATCAAGTTTGTGTCATGTACCTGGGTGTCCTTGAACTAGAAGGTTCCTTGTTTCATAGCTTGCAGCCTTACCTGTTGTGCCACAGAGAAGCTCTGGAGTTTTGGCAGTGATTTTTCCAGCCTGATGCTTGCCTTGGACTCACTAGCCCACCTGCTGTCAGCTGCGAACAATGTAAAATTTAACCAGCTGTGAACAATGTACAATTTAACCAGCCTTTAAATAGCAGCACTTCCTTTTACTGAGTGCCCGTTTGTTTTGGAATATCTTCCTGGATGTGCTGCTTGCTCTTTGATAGACTTTTGTGTATGAACTTTTGCCTGTATTCGTGACCCCTCTTCAGCCTGTCGAATCTGTACTTCACCTCCAGCTTGTGTATGACTTCTGCCTGCCTGACCATTCTTTGGCTTTCGTTTGTATACCACTTTGCCCGATCTGTTGCCAGGCCTGATCTCTCTGACTTCATTTTCGCCTGCATCCTCAGCACTCAAGTTCCACTTCGGACTTTACCTAACAGGTACCTAACAGTTTGGCACCTCACTGTAAAAGGAAATCTAACTAGCCAAAAGTCAGTTTTAGAAAATGAGGTGCAGCCAGACTCTCCACCAGGCAAGATGGGTTGATATTTATAAACCAATGTACTTATGGCTCTGAAAGGGACAAAATACCTGCTAATCGAATATATAATAGAGGTGCCTGCTATGTGGTGCCAGTGGTGATGTATTTCTTTTTCTATTCAGGTGTTCATTAAATGTATGTCTGAATAGTCACAACATATAAAAAAAGCCACTGTTACATGAATTGTGTGTTAGACCTTTAAGACATCTTGTAGTAATCTTTTTTACAGCTGACTTGAGTATAATCTGGGCAGATAAAAATATTCTTCAGTGACCATAATGTTATAGGTTCATTAATTGGCGAGTAATAGGCTTGCTGTTTTTTGCATGCCTGGTAATATCAATAAATATTACAGACTTCTCTCAGGCTTTGGTATCTTGCCATGTCACATAAAGGTACACCGTAAATAGTTCCATGCTATGGCATTTGTATATATCTTTTGAAAGATGTAGATGATATTAAAGGTGCACATACAGTGAATCTGGAAAGCATTTACAGTGCTTCACTTTTTCCACATTTTTTTTATGTTACAGCCTTATTCCAAAATGGATTACATTCATTATTATTGTCTTTGCAAATGTTTTAAAAATAAAAAAATGAAAAAAATTACATGTATATACAGTATCTCACAAAAGTCACCCCTCACATTTTTGTAAATATTTTATTATTTCTTTCCATGTGTCAGCACTGAGCCCCGGTTCACACTTATGCGACTGCGGGGTTCGCATGTAATGTCGGAGCGCACTGCTCCTTCATTACATGCGATCGGCTGTGCGGTGCGAGTTTAGCCATACACTTTGTATGGCTAAATTCGCACCGCACCCGCAGCAAACTCGCACAGGGACCCTTTTTGGCAGCCGCATCAGGATCGGATCGCACAGCGGTTCACACTTTTGCGATCCGATCCTGTGCGAACTGCAAGATCGCACTGCGATATGCGATCAAACTGGGGGTGTCGTTAAGATTACATTGACACCCCCAGCGTATCGCATATGGCAGTGTGAACTGCCGGGGGTGCGTGTGCGATGCAGGAACAGGCTGCAGATTCGCAGCCTTCCCGCATCGCATAAGTGTGAACCGGACCTGAAGAAATTACACTTTGCTACATTGTAAAGAAGTGAGTGTAGAGCTTGTATAACAGTTTAAATTTGCTGTCCCCTCAAAATAACTTCACACACAGCCATAAATGTCTAAACCGCTGGCAACAAAAGTGAGTACACTCCTAAGTGAAAATTAGGCCCAACTAGCCATTTCCCTCCCTGGTGTAATGTGACTCGTTAGTGTTACAAGGTCTCAGGTGTGAATGGGGAGCAGGTGTGTTAAATTTGGTGTTATCGCTCTCACTCTCTCATACTGGTCACTGGAAGTTCAACATGGCACCTCATGGCAAAGAACTCTCTGAGGATCTGAAAAAAAGAATTGTTGCTCTACATAAAGATAGCCTAGGCTATAAGAGAATTGCCAAGACCCTGAAACTGAGCTGCAGCACGGTTGGCAAGACCATACAGCAGATTAACAGGACAGGTTCCACTCAGAACAGGCCTCGCCCATGGTCGATCAAAGAAGTTGAGTGCACATGCTCAGCGTCATATCCAGAGGTTGTCTTTGGGAAATAGACATATGAGTGCTGCCAGCATTGCTGCAGAGGTTGAAGGGGTGGGTGGTCAGCCCTGCATGGCTGTCATCCCAGAAGGAAGCCTTTTCTAAAGATGATGCACAAGAAAGCCTGCAAACAGTTTGCTGAAGACAAGCAGACTAAGGACATGGATTACTGGAACAGTAATAAATGTATTTAGTTCAGATGGTGTCACGTGTGTGTGGCAGCAACCAGGTGAAGAGTACAAAGACAAGTGTGTCTTGCCAACAGTCAAGCATGGTGGTGGGAGTGTCATGGTCTGGGGCTGCATGAGTGCTGCCGTCACTGGGGAGCTACAGTTCATTGAGGTAACCATGAATGCCTATATGTACTATGACATACTGAACCAGAGCATGATCTCCTCCCTTCAGAAATTGTACAGCATGGCAGTATTCAAACACGATAACGATCCCAAACTCACCTCCAAGATGACCACTGCCTTGCTAAAGAAGCTAAGGGTAAAGGTAATTGACTGGCCAAGCATGTCTCCAGACGTAAACCCTATTGAGCATCTGTGGGGCATCCTCAAACAGAAGGTGGAGGAGTGTAAGGTATCTAACATCCACCAGCTCCGTGATGTCGTCATGGAGGAGTGGGAGAGGACTTCAGTGGCAACCTGTGAAGCTCTGGTGAACTCTATACGGCAGTGCTGGAAAAAATTGGTGGCCGCACAAAATATTGACACTTTGGGCCCAATTTAGACATTTTAACCTAGGGGTGTACTCATTTTTGTTGCCAGCAGTTTAGATATTAATGGCTGTATGTTGAGTTATTTTGAGGGGACAGCACATTTACACTGTTATACAAGCTGTACACTCACTACTTTACATTGTATCAAAGCGTCATTTCTTCAGTGTTGTCAGATGAAAATATATAATAAAATATTTACAAAAATGTGAGGGGTGTACTCACTTTTGTGAGATACTGTAAGTAATCACAGCGTTTGCCAAGACAGTCAAAATTGAGCTCAGGTGCATCCTGATTCCAGTGATCATCTTTGAGATATTTCTACAACTTGATTGAAGTCCCCTTGTGGTAAACTCAGTTGATTTGACATGATTTGGAAAGCCACACACCTGTCTATATAAGGTCCCATAGTTACCAGGGCTTATCAGAGCTAAAACCAAGCCATGAAGTCCAATGAATTGTCTGTAGACCTCAGAGACAGGATTGTATGGAGACACAGATCTGGGAAAGGGTATAGAAATTTTTTTGCAGCATTGAAGGTCCCAATGAGCATAGTGGCTTCCATCTACCATAAATGGGAGAAGCTTGGAACCACCAGGACTCTTGGTGGAGTGGGCCACCTGGCAAAACTAAGTGTTCAGGAGAGAAGGGCCTTAGTCATGGAGAGGACCAAGAACCCAATGGTCACGCTGACAGAGCTCCAGCTTTTCTCTGTGCAGAGAGGAGAAATTTCTAGAAGAACAACCATCTCAGCAGCACTCCATCAATCAGGCCTTTATGGTAGAGTGGCCAATCATCAGTAAAAGGCACATGGCAGCCTGCCTTGAGTTTGCCAAAAGGCACCCGAAGGATTCTTAGACCATGAGAAACAAAATTCTCTGGTCTGATGAAACAAAGATTGAACTTTTTGGCCTGAATGGCAAGTGTCATGTTCCAAGGAAACCAGGCACCTGGCCAATACCATCCCTACAGTGAAGTATGGCAATGGCAGCATCATGCTGTGGGGATGTTTTTCAGTGGCAGGAACTGGGAGACTAGTCAGGATTGAGGAAAAGATGAATGCAGCAGTGTACAGAGACATGTTTGACTAAAACCTGCTCCAGAGCACTCTGGACCTCAGAATGGGGTGAAGGTTTATCTTCTAACAGGACAATGACCCTAAGCACACAGCCAAGATAACAAAGGTGTGGGTACAGGACAACTCTTTGAATGTCCTTGAGTGGCCCAGCCAGAGCCCAGACTTGAATCCAATTGAATAATATCTTTGAAGAGATCTGAAAATGGCTGTGCACCAACGTTCCCCATCCCATGGAGCTTGAGAGGTCCTGCAAAGAAGAATGGGAGAAAACTGCCAAAAATTAGGTGTGCCATGCTTATAGCATCATACTCAAAAAGACTTGAGGCTGTAATTGGTGCCAAAGGTGCTTTAACAAAGTATTGGGCAAAGGCTGTGAATACTTATGTACATGTGATTTTTTTCATTTTTAATTTTAATAAATTTAAAAAGATTTCAAACTATTTCTTTCACATTGTCATTATGAGATATTGTTTGTAGAATTTTGAGGAAAATAACAAATTTAATCCATTTTGGAATAAAGCTGTAACATGGTAGAATATCTATAGTGTGCTGCAGTATCAAGCCTGAATTATAGTTTTACAAGTTTGTGTGAGTGGAAATAAGAGAGACGGTAATGGGTTGCGAAAGGATTTAATTTCTAATTTTTAGGAGAAATAATAAAATGGACAGATTTACTAACCTTTTACAATACCTGTTTGTCTTGATAGCAGTCAGCATTCTCAGGCACCCACAGACATTGCACCCTGTATGGGCAGCCGGCTGAATGTACCAATTTATTCAATCAAGCAACTTGGGTACAACCAGCATGCCGGGTTTTACCTGCGATTATCGCTATTTACCAGGCTGTAACAGCTTCCAGCCAGGAGAAGACAATGGCCTGGCAAGAGGGATTCTGGCATCAACACTGTCTGTGTTGATGGGGAAAGCAAGCAAATTTATTTCCTGCAAAAGAAAATCACTCTGAGTATAACCAGCCTTAACTAAACATTATGTGTTAGTTTTTTTTTTTATAAACAAAGAAAATAATGAAGCGCCTCCAAATATTGAATATTAGAAACTTAAAGCATGTGCTATCAACACAGCATTCATAATGTGCAAAAAAGCAACAACATTAAAAAAGTATAATAAATGGAATTCAGTGTAAATAAAGTTCACGCAAAAGCGTCCAAAATAGTTGATAAATATCACCACACAGAAACTTCCATCAGCTGAAAAACATCTCCACCACGCGTAAGCAACAGAACTATAATGAACTCACCAACAATAAAGCTGCCAGAGGAAAGCAGCAACATGCGCATTTGTGACAACAGGATCCTTCACATGTGGTCAACCAGCTCCATTCCCACAATGGGGACATCCTGCAGTACCGCTTCTCACCACTGGGGACAGTCAGAAGGTTTGCTTTATACTGTCTGGAAAAAAACACTCACCACATGAAGCCACAAACAGGGGATCACATATAGTGTAGTATATTTATTAAAAAGTATAGATTCCACATAAAAAGTTAAAGGCTTCATCCAAATGCCAGTAAAACAATTGTCATGACAACTAAATAGTGCACTTACATAGAGAGCTGCAAGTTGGAAGCGTGAAAGTGGCTGTGAGACATAAGTGTGTAGCTCCTGCCCAAGGAGCCCCAACCCATTTTCATACTAAAGGGTAAAAAATATTAACACTTTCTCGTACTACAGGTTTTTTATTTTGTTAATTAGAAGGTATGTGATGAATGCACAAAGTCCCAGAACACCACCATATTTGAATGGACATTTCATGATAATTGAATCACTTGTTTTTGACACTGTTGGTGAACTTTGGCCCCGTAGCTGTCTTAGAAAATTTGGGTAGCTATTTTCTATATAAACAATCATAGACTAATTTAAAGGCTCAGAATAAAGTGCAATCACTTAAAGCATTCCACAAGTCGTTATTTATCTGACTTCAGTGAAGTAAAATGACATCACTGTTGGTTAATAATGACTTTTTTTATCTTTCCATGTTTTTTTTTTTTTTTTTTTTTTTGTGAAAGCATATCTGTATTTAAAGTCCAGTTTCAGCTAGACTTTAAATCTTTGTTTTGATTACAGCAGGAAAAGGTTAGACTTTCTGCCAGTTTGTGTCCACTGGGTGGATTTCCCTCACTTTATTTCCCAGAGACTAATATTAAAGTAAAAATAATTTCCATAAATGGGACTTAGGCAGAATTAAAATCTGACAATACCCCCTTATTTTCCCTACACTAATTAAAACTGAAAAGAGTTGTATTTGAATGACACAGTAAAACAACAAAACGGGTAGATATCTACCTAATAGGATTTCTGTTTTCACTGAAAAATCCTTTTTTGGATTTTATTAGGAGATCCAGGAAGCTTACAGGATAAATGAACACTGGCAGGAAAAAACTGTTAGCCAGCACAGGATTACCCTGCCCACAACCAGCTTATCTCAATTTTGTAGCAAGGTAATACCAAAAGCATGAACATAAAAAGAGAAGGGTGGGACTGTATCCCTCGATGAACTCCAAGAAAAGGTAAGTATAAAAATGTCTTATCTTTTGAGGGACATAGGAAGTTTTTACCTTTGGGACATCCAAAAGCAGTCCAAATGAGGGGTGGGCAACACAGCAAACAAATGCTAACAGACACCAGAAAAACAGAAGAAAATCAAGGACTATATGCATCTCTAAGAGCCACCTGAAGCACCCTAAGCAGGCATCAGTTGATGTTGAAATGTATACAAGTTGCATTTAGAGAATGTGAGAACATCTCTACAGGTGACAGCTTTGCACGTATAGGAAACAGTTGCTTGAGGGATGCTGAAAAGTCCAAGAAGCACTTTCAGATCCAGTAAAGTGTATCTTGAAATCAAAGGGTAGAAACAGATACTTGAAACCATAAGCTTTGATAACAGTCTGCCTGAGCCACTTGGAGATGGGGGGTCTATCCGAGATTCATTCTTTCTGAAAGAAGCAGTTGCTGAGAAATAGAATCTCACAGCCCAAAGTCATATCCAAGCAAAAGAAGTATATATCCATTAGGTGAACTGGAGCTGAGTAGAGCGACAAAAGAACAATGCCCAGGTTGGTGAAAGGCATAAATTATCTCTGGCAGAAACAGGTGATGATTACAATTAATACCACCTTGTGTGGGAGAATGGAAAGATTCATGTCTATAATGGTTTCAAATAGTGTTTTCTTAAGTGCAGAAAGGAATAGAGTCAGATCTCAAGGAGTCACTCGGGAATGGACAGGGTGAGCTACATAAGAAACAACCTATGCAAGGGTCTTAACCACTTAAGCCCCGGAAGATTTTACCCCCTTCCTGACCAGGGGGTTTTTTGCGATTTTTTACTGCGTGGTTTTAACGGACAATTTGCGCGGTCGTGCGACGCTGTACCTAAACTAATTTGACGTCCTTTTTTTCCCCACAAACAGAGCTTTCTTTTGGTGGTATTTGATCACCTGTGCAATTTTTACTTTTTTGCGCTATAAACAAAAAAATAGCGTAAATTTTGCAAAAACAACAATATTTTTCACATTTTTTTATATGAAATTCCACAAAAAAATGTAAAAATCAAAATTTTTTAACATTTTTGGCCAATTTGTTTTCTGCTACATATGTTTGGTAAAAAAAATCGCAAAAAGCGTATTTTGATTACTTTGCGCAAAAGTTATTGCGTTTACTAACTAAGGGAAAGATTTCTGTAATTTTTGGTGGTTTTTTTTAACGCGTAATGGCGGCGATCTGCAATTTTTTGCGGTACTGCGACATTGCGGCGGACAGATCAGACCCTTGACTGACATTTTTGACACTTTTGGGGTTACCAGTGACATTACTGCAGTAATCAGTGCTATACATATGCACTGTTACTGCAAAATGACACTGGTAGTGAAGGGGTTAACTTTATTTGAGAGGGAGGGGTGGTGTGTGTCCCTAGGGGTGTGATTCTTACTGTGATTGGCTGTGTCTTGAAGTGTAGGAACAGTGATCAACGGTCCTACATAGTAGAACCGTATGATCACTGTTTCTACACAGGGGAGAATGACAGGCGGCTTGTTTACATCAGCCGCCTGCATTCCTCCCTCTGCACGACGATCGGCGAGTGACCGGCCGACATCGGGTCCGCCGGTCACACGCACGGACTTGCTGGGGAACGAGCCAGGGCGGGAGCTATTGGCTCCCAAGCAAGTGACAGGCTAGTGACGTATATATACGTCACTTTGCCTGGCCGGGGCTGACTGCCGACGTATATAGTAGTGCGGCGGTCGGCAACCGGTTAATGAATGAGAGAGACCAACAGTGTCTCTGAAACTAAATAGAATGGGTAGAAACTTGGCCCTTTAATAGTGCTGAGAGCCAAATTATATGCTGAACCCAGCTGCAGGAAAGAGAGTCCTTTCTTTTTTGAGAGTGGAGAAAAATTTCCACACAAAAACTCCTAGTATGGAAGTCCCAGGACTCACACCAAGTGAAGAAAACCTTCCATGGCCCATATTAAGCTTTGCAGGAAGTAGTTTTCCTAGCTTTTGGCATTGTAGGAATCCTGGGTAAAGATATACTCCTGTATCTCAGAAGTTGAGCAGCAATACCCATCCCGTTGAAACCAACGGTCATGAAGCAGGTAAATTAGTCCTCAAAATTGAAAATCCTGATGATTTAGCAGAGCCCACTGAATGACATCCGGGAGTCTTACCATGTGTAAATGGTGAATTATGTGCGCTAAGCAACGTTGACTTTGAAAAGTGGTGTCAGGCACAGTGGTTTAAATTATTTGACTGTTTTCACCCAAAGGTGAATGCTGACATCCCTATACCTTATAACATAAAACTAAAAAACTGTGTAGGATTTTTAGGCATTCATAATGTGCCTACACATAATCTATAAAACAAGTAGTTTTATTTTATATCAAAAGTAAATGTCTTTTATGTTCATACATATGAGCTAACAAAAAGGTTTATATGTATAAATGTAAGGCTCTCCCAGAGAGATTCAATGCTCCAATGCTTGATTCATTGCAGAGAACAGGGCTCTGGGAGCCATACCATCACTTCCAGGACTCCTTGTTCTTCTTTACATGGAAAATAGTTCCTATGTGAACAAACTATCATTGGCTACAGTCAAATATTTCAAATTTTCACTTATCAGTTCAGAGCACCTGCTACCATTTGTCTACACCCCAGCTGCTATGCTATCAAGCATAGTTGAGTCCCTTAGCCTTGTTTCCATGTCCTATGCATGAAAATATAGGAATTGGGGTACAGAAAAATGGCAGCAGGTGCTCTGGACTGATGAGTCAAAATTTGAAATATTTGGCTTTAGCAGGAGGCAGTTTGTTGGCGTAGGGCTGGAGATTGGCACAATAATAAGTGTCTGCAGGCAACAGTGAAGCATGGTGGATGTTCCTTGCAAGTTTGGGGCTGCATTTCTGCAAACAGAGTTGGAGATTTGGTCAGGATCAATAGTGTTCTAAATATTGAGAAATAAAGGCAGATACTTATCAAAATGCCATATCATCAGGGTGGTGTGTGATTGGCCCCAAATGTATTCTGCCACAGGACAACAACCCTAAATATGCAGCCAATGTCATTAAGAGCTATCCTAAGTATGAAGAACAACAAGGAGTCCTGGAAGTAATGGTTTGGCTCCCACATAGTCCTGATGTCAACATCATCATGTCTCTCTGGGATTACATGAGGAGACAAAAGGATTTGAGGCAGCCTACATCCATAGAAGATCTGTGGTTAGTTCTCCAAGATGTTTGGAACAACCTACCTGCTAAGTTCCTGTGTGCAAGTGTACCTAGAAGAATTGAAGAATTGATGCTGTTTTGATGCCAATGGGTGGTCACACCAAATATTGATTTGATTTTGATTCCTCTTCTGTTCATTTACTTTCCATCTTGTTTATTGATAAAGATAAACTATTAACACGTCTATTTCTGAAAGCATTCTTAATTTACAGGTTTTTTCTAATCTGCCTAAACTTTTGCACAGTACTGTATGTGCTTATTTTCATTTATTTGAATGGCTTATTTTAATTTTGTATTGCAGGTGGCGCTTCTTCTCTCCTCCAGTGGTCAGCATGCTGCCTTCTTGATGTCACCTGGCACACCTCTGCTTCCCATTGTGTAGCTGATGTGCCCCACTCATTGGTACCCCAGTTGGGGGTGAGTGGGTGGCCTTGCTTTGGGATGGCTTTGTAGCCTTTGGGTGGTCCTGTGTAGTCCAAGTCCCATCTCCAGTTCCGACCCCCTTTGTTTGGGCTTGCACACTTTCCTCCTACATGTGGATATTTAGGCTTACACTTTCCCTTCACTGGGATGGTGTCTGGGGCTTCCCTGCAGTTTTTAGGTGCCTATTGCACCAGCACCACCCCCCCCCTTATATTTATCCAATTAACTCTTGCCATTACCACACAGGTGTTCTATATACTACTATTTGTGAGCTAGTTTTGTGCCAATTAAGCCAAATACACCCAGTATGAATAGTAGTGCTTGCCCTGTGTTGTCCTCTTGGCTTTGGGACCCATTTTGGACTGCACACTAATGTAATGGACCAACAGGGTATGTAAACCTTCTCTATGTGCCCACACGCATCTGGTAGGAATGGAAGATTGCACACCTCAAATCAAGGCTAAAAATACATCTTCTTTATTTCCATCAGGTAAAAAATGGACATCAGCACCCAGAGACAGAAAAGTTGCCATATAAAGCATTTCTTGCCTCCAAGCATAGAGGATTATCTGTCAGAGTCCTAAGAGTTAGCTTACTAGCTCACTAATAGTATTGTATAGAAAAACTGAGTGGTAGTCCTGGGACCAACCTTGTTCAATTTATTCATAAACAGCATTGAGGACGGGATCAGTAGTTCTATATCAGTTTTTGCAGATGACACAAAATTGGGCAGGGCAATATCTGCACAGCATAAAGCACATATCCTACAGAATGACCTGGACAAAATAACAGAGTGGGCAATGACATGGCAAATGAGGTTTAATGTGGAGAAGTGTAAGGTTTTGCACTTGGGGACTAAAAACATAAAAGCACAATACAGTTTAGGGGGGGAACCTTTGCGGGAATCAAAAATGCAGAAAGATCTGGGAGTCTTGGTAGAGGATATACTAGGCAATAGCATGCAATGTCAAGCTGCTGCTGCCACAGCCGGCAGAATATTAGCATGCATAAAAAAAGGGATGTTTTCCAGAGATAAAACTATAATCCTTCCACTTTATAAAACTCTGGTCCGACCACATCTGGAGTATTCTGTCCAGTTCTGGTCGCCGGTCCTCAGGAGGCATGTGTTGGAGCTGGAGAGGATCCAGAGAAGGGCAACTAAACTAATTAGGGGATTGGAGGACCTTAATTATGAAGAGCATCTGCAATCGCTTGATTTATTCTCCCTGGAGAAGAGACGCCTGAGAGGGGACATGATAGCAATTTATAAATATCTCAATGGTGATCTCAGCATAGAAAAAATGGTATTCAGTCGAAAGGTTTGCATGAGGACTCGGGGGCATACAATGCGATATGAGGAAAAGCGTTTTGACCTCAGGCAACGTGGGGGGTACTTTACTGTTAGGGCTACAAGATTGTAGAATTCTCTACCACAAGAGAGAAAAACATTCAGGGGTATGAGAGATGATTACGGCCACACACACCTACACAGGTTGAACTGGATGGACTATGGTCTTTATTCAACCTCACCTACTATGTAACTATGTAATGGCAAGAATTAATTGGATAAATATAAGGGGGGGGATGGCGCTGGTGAAATAGGCACCTAAACGCTCACATGTAGGAGGAACACAGGCAAGCCCGAACAAAGGGGGCCAGGACTAAGGGCAGGACCTGGACTACACAGGATCACCCAAAGGCTACAAAGCCATCCCAAAGCAAGGCCACCCACTCACTCCCGACCAGGGTGCCAATGAGCAGGGCACATCAGCTACACAAGGGCAAGCAGTGTCTTTCAAAGTACTAATTTGTAAGCTGCATATGAATTCCAATATATTTCATTTTCTAGATTGGCACTTTATTGCTTGCAGCCTTTTTGATTGATGGCTTTAATATAGGATATATATGTATATTTGGGAGAATATTATGTTACATTAGATTTAAATATACAAATGTATTGCGGATTGGATTTAATATTCTACTTCTTATTACTGTTTAATATACAGTATATACATCTTTCATATGTGCTTGGGGTCCACAGGTACTTGTGATGCTGTTGACTAGGGTATCCTTTGTGGAGACCACACCATGTATTCCTGGAACATTTTTATGGCTTATTTTATGGTTCATTTTTATGGCTGACATGTCACCTTTGCTCCTGAGTTGTACGTAAATGTGTGGTGTTCACAGTATGTGGGTGTAAATATAGTATGTGTACTGTATATTATAAATATGTTATGTATCTCTTGTAGCGTGAACAAAGTGTCTTCTCCTCGATGAAGAATTTTGAAGTGTGTCAGGATTGCAGAAACACAGTGGAGAGCAACAATTTATTTGAATGTAGACTTTGTTCGCCTTTTTTATTTGTATGCTTGTATGTAAGAATGTAACAAAGATTTGAACTTTTGATATACAAAAAAATGACTTGTTTTATAGATTATATGTATGCACAATATGAATGCATAAAAAATCCCACACTTATTTGGTTTTATGTTGTCAGACATGGTGGTTGCAGTGTAAGGTACTAATCTTCTGGAATTTTCATGAGCTACAATCTGTATTGTTCACAGAGAATGGTGTGAAATAAAAATCATCATTCAGCCACCATTGGCTAAAAAACACATTTTCACAGCTGAGAGGAAAATGGCCATAGCTGTTTTAAAATACATACCCTTTACAAAAGTGATAAGCAAGGGAAACTTTAAACATACTGTAAGACAAGAGCATGCACTACAGCACAAGAAACAAATTCAGACTCTATCCCTGTAATCTAAGAACACAAATTGAAAACTGCAGTGGGCACAGAAGCATAATGAATGATTGTAGTGTGTAAAAATGTTGCTTGAACTGGAAAATATAGATTTCTACTGCTAAATGCGTAAAATGAGTACAGTGTTTGGCATACATGACACAAATTCATGGATCCATCCTGTCTATGCAAGGGGGGGTTACAATGGTGTTGGATTTTTTTTGGAACACATTGGTCCTTAAATACCATCATAATAGTCCTTGAATGTCATGTTTTTTGTTGGCTACATGCATCCCTTTGTGGGCACAAATATAATGGACAATAATTGTCCATTAAACCCTTAAGGGAATGGTATGTTCATCCTGTCTTATGGGCTCTCAGTTGCCTTCTGTTTCTACAGACATTAGGGGTACACACTGAGATGCATAATCTTCATCTTAGAAGCATAATTAATAACCATAGTTAGTAGACATGTGTTAGTTCCAGTAAACAGTAATTGGTGTAGGGAAGTTTGTTGTTCAATTATCCTCTAGTGAAAGAAATAAAAGTGTATGAAAAGCCAGAATTTTATGTTTTTGGTTATACATGCATGGCCGAAAACCGAATTAACCAAACTCACTCCTACTGAAAGAAGTCAAATAGGTTGATGTGCCTTGGGTACTTACACATCCATACTGCAGGGGCTGCCTGTATGTGACTATGGAGGGTTTTAGGCAGTGCAGGATGGTTAACAAACAAACAATAACAAGGATTTGAGTGAAGAAAAAGTGTACATCATTGTATAGAGATATTCAGACATGTGTAATAGTTTAGTAAAAGAACTGAAAGTAGATGACATGATTTAATACTTAGTTATGCTGTATCACATTGTCTGTCATCAGAAGAAAATAATATACTAGAAAGTCAACTTTTCTATCTAGTTTATAAATCTGCTCTTTAAAATGATATAGTCATTGTAAGCATTTTGCTTCACAGAGCATAAAGAATTTTAATGAAAGTGATCATGACAGCCAACAAGAACTCACTCGATGTATCATAGAGTATGACTGCATTACACAGGTTTACACAAATTTCGCATTACATTAGAACATTTTTCTAATCCATGCCTTTCAGGAAACATTAGATTACAATAATGTTTTCATTTCATGCTTTCCACTTTCAGAGGGGTTTTATTACATTAACTTAAGGTATAAAATACTCGTAAATGTTAGATCGTTGTAAGACACTGGTTGTAAGAAATATCTGTTAGACTAAATTGGACTGGGGGACTCTGCAAGGTGTGCACACGACCCTGGCCAACTATTCGTGAGCTAAGAATACATTTCCTTGGTTTGAATATTATTGCCCAGTCACTATTATTTCTCTGAGATTTGACCTGCACATAGGGTCAAACATAGGGTGTCTGCATAGTACATGCACACTTGGCTTATACAGGTACATGTGTTTATGCACTGATCATTCTAAAGAACTGTTATACAGTGGTTTGTAATCCTCCAGATGCTAAGAATTCACAGTGGCTCCTGACAGTGAAGCAACCCAAAGTTCCTGTTTAGATCTATGTGTATAACTAATTTTAGTAACGTTTGTATGGAAATAAGAAGAGCCTTGGAAGACTCCTAATCGCCAACATGATTTTCTATATCCAAAACTCTGATGGCACCCACTCGATCAGCAATGCTGAACTCTTCTATAATGAGCAGTAGGGACCCATGAAAATAAAATATAATATATTTTTTTGTGGTATGGCACAAAAATGGGGAAATACAACAGGGTAGAAACAGGAAGTTTTACTAGATTATGTCAATATTCCCATCGCACTTGTTCCTGGAAAAGACTAAGCAGTGGCACATGCTGCAGAAACAACTAGCTGGAGACTGGAAACATTACAGGTCAATGTACATACTTAAAAACCGAATTAACCTGTCTAACAATACCTAAAAACAGGAATGGCGCTTCTTCCCTCCTCCAGAGAGAATGCGTTTACATGCATTTGCAAATGTGTGCTAGCTAAACCCCTGTTTTTAACGCATATTGGTAGACAGGTTAATTTGATTGTTAAGCAGACTGGTAGGTGAGTTGAGCTGAGAATTTTTCTGGTTTTGTTTTGCATGCACAGCCCTTCCATCTGCTCCTTGCTGTGAATGCCAGTTATAGATGGGAGCAGGGGCAATTTTGTTTGTTGTGGATGTATACTGGTGAGGGGCACACTGGATGCCTTTGCTGCCATTGTGCTATGTGCTGGGCGCCCAGGAGGACTGGGCTACCTCCAGGCTCACTTGCCCTCTATCTATCCATTATAATGCATGTGCTTTCATTGTGAAGACTCTCATAAAGAGTTACAACTGCATGTTATACAGGGTGCCGTAAACTGGCCTTGCAACTTACATATGGGTTTGCAAATGTGTGCTAACTAAACACTAGTTTTTAACACATATTGTTAGACAGGTTAATTTGGTTGTTAAGGAGACTGGTTGGTGAGTTGAGCTAAGAATTTTTTTGGTTTTGTTTATTGCATGCACAGCTCTTCCATGTGCTCCTTGGTGTAAAGGCCAGTTATAGATGGGGCAGGGGCTATTTTGTTTGTTGTCAATGTACATATTTGCCAGCGCACCATGGATCATCAAATGTTGCCAAAGAAGTTTTATTGAAGACTGATAACATCACAAAAAAATAGAGCGCAGCGTTTCGGGGCCAGGCAGGACCCCTTCCTCAGGAACATGCATGACGAAGGGGTTCTATGCAACTCAGAAAGGTTGCACTCTATCCTTTGTGTTGTGTTGCGATCATTCTTCAATAAAACTTCTCAGACAACAGTTGATGATCCGTGGCGTGGTGGCATACATGTGCATTCTCTTTATTGGACTTTTTTATACATGGATTATATTTTTGATTACCGCTGCACCCTTTTATAAAATATAAAACTGATGTACATTGACCTGAGGAAGTTTCACCAGGGAAAAAAACAAGGTAGACAAGAATTAAAAAGATTCTCTAACAGTAATGTGAAAAATATGAAAGGTGAGGCTCATAGGACTCTTCAGCAAAGTGATTTTTGTTTTATTCAGAATAAGAGTGCTGTATATAATTCATTAAATGGACACATTGTACTTTAATGACTCCACAATACATTGGCTCTAGTCTAAGAGCCGGTTCACACTACTCTGACTTGTCAGGCGACTTGGTCGCCTGACAAGTATCTCCCAATGCTGTGCAATGGAACCGTTCTAATCAGAGCGGCCCAAGTCGCTCCGACTTAGAAAAAGATCCCTGCACTATTTCTTGGTGAAGTCGGAGCGACTTGCATTGACTTCTATTATGAGAAGTCGTTTGCAAGCCACGATGAAGTCACGCTGCACGGGCGACTTCAAAGTCACCCGAAGTCGGGGCGACTTTGAGTCGGATTAGTGTGAACCGGCTCTAAAGGTTTAAAAGAGATGTGTCTTCAAGCTACGCCTATGTTGAGGAAGAGAAAAATATGATTGATTGATTGATCGGTGAATTTACTGATGTATGTGGGTTACTCTACTCTGCTCATTGCTCTTAGTCCCACTTAACCACTTTAAAACTGGAAGGATTTGACCCCTTCCTGACCAGGCCCTATTTTGCAATTCGGCACTGCGTTACTTTAACAGACAATTGTGCAGTCGTGCGATGCTGTCCCAAAATGAAATGTACTTCCTTTTTTCCCACAAATAGAGCTTTCTTTTGGTGGTATTTGATCATCTGTGCAATTTTTATTTTTTGTGCTATAAACAAAAAAAGAGCGACAATTTTGAGAAAAAAAAAACAATATTTTTCACATTCTGCTATATGACATTCCCATAAAAAAAATTTTTAAATCAAAATATTTTTACATTTTAGGCCAATTTGTTTTCTGCTACATATTTTTGGTAAAAAAAATCGCAATAAGCGTATTTTGATTGGTTTGCGCAAAAGTTATTGCGTCTACTAACAACGGGAAATATTTATGTCATTTTTATTGTTTTTTTTTTTTACTAGTAATGGCGGCTATCTTCAATTATTTGCAGGACTGCGCCATTGTGGCGGACAGATCGGACCCCTAACTGACATTTTGGACACTTTTGGGGGGCACCAGTGACATTACTACAGTAATCAGTGCTAAAAATATGCACTGTTACTGTAATAATGCCATCGGCAGGAAAGGGGTTAACCATCTGGGTGATCGAGGGGTTATATGTGAGCCTAGGGGAGTGATTCTAACTGTGGGGGGCGTGGCTTCTGAAATGACCATAGGGACATGTGATCCGATATAGCAGGATCACATGATCTCTATGATAATCCCAGGTAGAAGAAAGGTCCGCTATGTTTACAACACCTGATCGTCCTTCTCTCTCGAAATCTAAGCCGCCTGACACAGGCACCGGCTTCCCCGCTGACGAGCGGGGGTGGAAGCATGCCGCTGGCAGAACGCGCTCGCCCCCTAGACTCCCAAGAGATTCGCCCAGGAGCAGCTGCCTGCCGCAGTACATCTGCGGCTGGCCAAGCAAAAGTTACAGTAATAGCACAGTTCAGGCATTCTTTTACATTCTTTTTTATGCATGCAATTAATGAAAATGTGATCACGTGGCCCCTTAAAAATAGATAATCATATAAATATGGATCAGTAAAGCGTTAATGTCTAATATAAAGAATTCATACAGTATATTGAAAATAACCAATTGCCTAGATATGTCAAATACTGGTAAATAATGTCCAGTTAATATGTTATAAATGTCTGCAAAGGTCATATGCATTTTAAAAGGTTAGTCTGCCATCTTTATATGCAATATTTAAAGCCAGCTGTTTCAAGTAAGTGTCTTGCCACAGAACAAAGTTCAAAATATATTCCTCCCAAAAAGAAGGTGTGGGAATTCGGGAGATTTTCCTGCAGCCTGCGTACCCACTCTTCAGCCTCATTTTAGTTTCCAAGCTATGATGGCTTCAGTCTTGGCCTATCCAGTCTTAGCCTGTTATAATATTTATAATCAAAGGATGAAAAAAAAAAAATCACATTGAAATTATAGTCCTAGAATCTCCCGAAGCACATATTCTAGTGCAATAATGATTCTCTGTGGGAATCATTAAAATGGTTCAAAAGTATAAATATTTTCTACTTTAACCACTTGAGCTCCGTAAGGTTTTACCCCCCTCCATGACCAGGTCCATTTTTTGCTATTCAGCACTGTGCTACTTAAATTTGTGAGGTCACGCAACACTGTATGCAAATGAAATTTATATAATTTCACACAAAAAAAGCTGCCCTTGGTGGTATTTGATCACCACTTTTTTTTTTTTTCCATATAAATGAAAAAAAATTGAAAAAAATAAAGTTTTATTAGTTTCTGTTATAATAGTTTGCAAACAAATAATTTTTCTTCATAAATTTAAGCCAAAATGTAGTCTGCTACATTTCTCCCAAGTCAGTGTATATTTAGTCTGTATTTAGTCTGTTTTTTTTGAAGTTGTAATTTTTTTTCACATAGAAATACCAGTGCAGTACAGCATTACCATATGATTTGGGCGGCAGTGATGAGGAATACTAACTAGTGAAAAAATGTAAATACAAAAAAAAGTGTATTCAATTTTTAAAACATTTTTTTAACCATTTTTTACATACTTTTATCAGGGTGACATTGTGGTACTCTGCAGAGGGGAGGGGGGGGATTAAGGTTTTTCTTTTTACACTGTTATTGCTGATCACTGTTATAAGCAATAGTTAATAGGGATGATCGAACTTTTGAAAAGTTCGGTTCGACCAGAACACCCGAATTTCCCGAAAGTTCGGCCCGGATTTCAGAACCCCATTGAAATCAATGGGACCCGAACTTCGGTAATCAAAAAACACAATTTTGAAGCCCTAAAACCCAATAAATGCCACTAAAAAGTGCCTAGGGTTCTGGGTCATGCCCCAGGGACTATTAATCACACAAAAAAAAGTTCTTAAAAATTGTTGTTTTGATAGAGAGCCAATTATTAAAAAAATTTTTGAAAAAAAAAAAGAGATTTCTTTGGATTTAGTGTCTGGGGGTCTAAAAAGTGTACCTGTGAAGTTTCAGCTCTGTAGAGTGTCCAGAACCAGAAAAAAAAGATTGTTTGTATTAGAATTGCAGTAGAGCAGGGTAGTGTCTCCACTACTTTTACACCTGGCCGTTTTTGTTTCAGGCGTTTTATTGGGCTTTTTTGTGGACGTCTTTGGAGTCAGGCATGACATCTGAACTTCTGTGTAGGGGTATATAAACACACACACATATATGTATATATACACATACACACATATAGGTGTGAAAGTAGCAGATCCCTATGCCTGCGCTAATAAAATTATTTGCAGGCATAGGGCTCCGCTCCTATCACACCTATATGTGTGTATGTGTACAAATACATATATGTGTGTGTGTGTGTGTGTGTGTGTGTGTGTGTGTATATACCCCTATACAGAAGTTCAGATGTTATGCCTGCCTCCAAAGACGCCTAAAAAATGCCCAAAAAAACGCCTGCAACAACACACCTGGGCGTTTTTGTTGCAGGCGTTTTTTTTGGGCATTTTTTGTGCGTCTTTGGAGGCAGGCATAACATCTGAACTTCTGTATAGGGGTATATACACACACACACATGTATGTATATATACACATACACACAAGTAGCGGAGCCCTATGCCTGCGCTAATGAAATTATTTGCCGAATTCCGAACTTTTTCAGCAAAAAGTTTGGAATTCGGCCGAATTTCGAACAGTCAATGTTCGGGTCGAACCTAATAGTTAACTGTAATGAATGGCTTTCCATTTGTAACAACTTGCTTACTGCTGATATGTAGTGATTGGCTACAGCTAATCACATGGTGCATGGTGCTGTGATAGGCCCAGGTACCATGTGATAGCTGTGGGCCAATCAAAGCATCACAACAGTAAGCAAGCTGTTCCTGAATGAAAGCCATTCATGACAGTTTGCTTACATTATATCATGCAATCACTATGATTGGTATGGGGGTACATTCAGGAAAAAAGGAGCCAAAAGCACAACCAGGGGATCCCAGAAAAGGAGTTTTGAGTCACTCTGTGCCAGTCTATTGCACAGAGCAGATAAGTATATCGTGTTTGTTATTTGTTTATTAAGGAGTAAAACATGAGGAAGTTTTGTATTGGGAAGATTGGGGTTATAGAAGACCCTTGCAGATTATGTTTACTCCTTATATAAATAGAACTCTGTACTGAGTTTTTAGTGTAGTTTACAGAAATGTTCCTACCCCTGTAATTATGCCTACTGGAAGAGGTCTGCGCTCATAGCTCTTTCCTTATGTATGGTCTTGTGACCTGCTACTGGCAAGTCTCTTCTTAGTGTTTCTGCCCATGCTATTGGCTTGCACACAGTCATACTCAATTGTCTGAACAACATATAAACATTTCCTAACCATTTTCTCCTACTTCCTATTAATAGATATTTCAAAAGGTCCTTTTATGGAAAACACAATTTCACAAATTAAATTTGTATACCATTTGCTTGCAGAAAAAAAAATGTAAAACACAAATATGGAAAAGTTTTACAAGATATTGCCCTTAAATGCTCAAAGAGTAAATGCTATTATGGTAGAATCAGTATATATAAGGAGTATTCATGTCTTAGTGTTCACATATGATGTTTCTCCCTCACTTCAATTTTGTAGCATGCACTCATAGGTGAAAGGCTAATTGTTATTTCCATTCCACCATGTTTCTCCATATCATCATTACCATCATCATCATTTGCCCTTCCCTGAAATCTGCTAATTGCTTGTGATTGCAGCAAATTACACAGTAGTTTAGCAAAAAATGAGCTGGTCAGCTAATTGCTTCAGACTGAGATGACCTACAAATTATATTGCTGTGTAGTGCCTGATACCCATCTGAGATTAGAAGATAACAGCCTAGCCTTTAAATCCGAGTCCTTCCCTTTTGCTGTAAAAGCAAAATCCATTTTAATGAAGTCAATTCCCATTGTTTTTCTTGCTGTAGTTTAAACACACGCCAGCTATCATCCTTTTACTGCAAATAAAATCTGGATTTGTAGATTTTTTCTACAATGTTTCTTCAAAGTGGAGAAAACAAATCCTTGCTTTAGTTAAACTACAATCAAAGTTCCATCAGTTGTACAGAATATACATTTACCTATGCCATTGCCAAAGCGTGCAAAGGTGTTTGCAATGTACAGTAACCCAAGCTTAACTATTTAAGAAAAAAAAAGGTAACAGCAAATTGGTTATTAATATCATTATCAATCCTTTCCCTGTAGATAAGACATGTATGGCCAGAGTTACTAAAGGGAAATGAACAGAGACAGTAAGAAATCACTATAAAGATTTTAGGCATAGTTTTGTTGCAGATGCCTGCACATCTAACATGCACAACCATTTAACTTATCTGGTAAGGTATATATTCTTTTTTTTTTTTTTTTTTTTGTAACTTCTCTTTTTAATGGCTCTATATAAATAAAATAACATAACTGTTAGATGGGTAACATCCATATGAACATAGATGTAAAAAAACAAAAAAAAAATACAATGATTAACAGTGGCACAGTATGTGTTTTCAAAGAAAAATAATATAAAGAGAAATATTCCATAGATAATATTAAAGTACATAGGTATACACTGTATATATTCCCTAATATTTTTGAAATGCATTATGAGATCTCAGGAAATATCAAAGTCAATGTGAGAGATTGTCAATATGTATGTAATGTAATGTAGTAAATTAAAAATACCAATACTGTGTACTGCAAACCAGAAGATGTACCTTTCTTCAAATATTGGTTTAAAAATGTCAAATGTGTTATTAAAAAATGACTTTTTTTATTATGAAATTGGATCCTGGGCTAAAATATAGAATATTGAATATTGATACTTAAAAAGTAAAGCGCACACTCTTATAAAATAAGTACAGTATGTGCCCCATTAGAGTGTGCATTGAATACCAAAATGAGCCTGTATTTTTAGCCTTTATTCAGATACTATATGTACCATTAAGAAATTTTGTATTATTATAAAATTATGTGTTTAGTGTGTGCATAAAAAAATTACACAAAAAAAATGTGCTAAAGGAGCAGCTCCGAAAAAACCTGTACACCATGTCATCAGTACAGATAAGATAGTACATGTACAGATATGTATTACTGAAACATGTAGTAGCAAATAGTAGTAGTATGCATATGCACACTGTAATACAGCCACAAAAAAGGTGTGCACCATGGATTTTTAAAGGGTTTTTACTGTCACTTTTTTTATATCAGTGCACACTTTATGATGTATTGTTTCTATAGAAAAAAGTAATTAAACAGTGGCTAAATGATGTAGGATGGGCTTGAAACATTTGAGAAAATCGAATTTTGATTCTGAGTGTACCACCACACACCTGTTGTATGCTCAGACAATAAAGTGTATACTGTTAAGGTAAAACACATTTATTAGTGAATTAATGGTATGTACACGGTCATAGTCACACATACAGTATTTATTTCTGTATCACATGCACAAAGTAAATACTTTGAAAGTGCATTTTAGCTATTCAGCCTGGCTTGTGGGTACACCAGTTCTTAACCATATTCTTTAGCAAATAAGGCAATTATTTAATAAAAAAGTATACAAATAAAAGTACACAAAAATACATTTAAGGACCTTGATTTTTAATAAAATAACACACTGCAGACCATGATTTTCTACAAATCTCAAAATGTGTGATACCTGGCTTGGATCATACAAAATAATACAGAATGGCATCATGTGAAAGTATTGAAGCCTCATAATGCAGATTCCCTTACAAAAAATGTATTCTGTCTGCAATGATAGAGAAACTCCAGTACACCAGTAAATGCAAAATGCGTCAGCAAGAGGATGTGGATGGAATGTCTCTGTCTCTGCTGTTGGAGTTAAGTTTTGTACGGAAAGAATCAGAGGTGTGTAGCTTTACTACTTTCATATTCAGACAGTGTGGGGAAGTGACAGAACCCAGAGGTCGTCATGGAGAGAGAGAGGCACAAGACCGCAAAACAGTTTAAAAAATATGTGAGTGGCTTTTTTTAATGTGAAACGCGAATATACAGTGGATTTTTACTAAGGACTATTTAAAGATTACATAACAATGTATAAACCTGGCTTTTAGATTGGGAGTAGTTGCTTGATGGACTTTATATTGATAATATCTATATTTTATACTTAGTTTTATAATATGAATAATTTTTCAGGGTAGCTGCACATAAACATAAACTTCTTTATTCCTTTTTTTCTGTGCAGATAGGAGCTGGCCCCCTGATGATGTAATTACGATGAAAGACCGAGACGTGGCTTCACAGCACTGAAAGGGAGAGCAAGTGGACAATACAAGGCTTACATTAAAGGATCTAATCCATTGCCATCTGTTCTTTCAGTTGATTTTTTAAAGCGATATATGCTTGTGTCTGATCTTACTACATGTTTTTTTTTTATAAAAAAAACAGTGAGAACTATTTAGGATCTCATTGTTTTTTAATATGTGAATACACACTGAAAGTGTAGGCTTGAACTTATTTCCAATATCCTGCTCAACCTTATTTGCAGTAGTAGCCATTGGGGGACCCTAACCATCGAAGCCTTCCAGGGACTGACACATGCAGTTGAGGTTTTTTCTCTGTCCTATATGGTTTTATATTTGTGATGTTATGTTCTTTTACTTGTCTTTTGTATAATTAATAAAATGTTGAGATTATACTATAGGTGCCTAAAAAGTCCATGTAGCTCTAGTTTCTATCAAAATAAAACCTTGGACAGAGAAGTTGCTGTGGACGTAGTATACTTGGATTTTGCAAAAGTGTTTGACACAGTTCCCCACACACGACTAATGTGTAAGGTAAAGTCTACAGGCTTGCAAAGATCTGTTTGTAAATGGATAAGAAACCAGCTAAAAGACAGAATTCAGAGAGTAGTGGTTAATAATTCTTACTATGAATGGTCTAAGGTTATCAGTGGCGTACCCCAAAGTTCAGTGTTGGGACCCTTACTTTTTAATATGGAAAAGAGAATTCTGATTTGGTGGTTTCTCTGGAGGTTGCCAACATCCCTATTATGAGACTAAAAGAACAGAGATCCCCTGGGGGTGGGACTTTGAGTGGCAAGAACCAGAGCTTGAGTAGATTTGTCAATATTTATTTATACAAATATACAAGTTTCAGATTTCAATGACATACAAATCATATACAGACAAGTTACAAACAATTGTTAAAAACATGTGGTCAAGGTATACGTCACAAAGATAGGAATGGCAGGGATGTCCTGAGAGAGACCAGACGCGTTTCGGTCGGTAACCTTTCTCAGTGGTCCAACAAGAAAAATCTCAGACTTATAGAGACATCCTAAATGTGACGAAGGAAAGGGAAAAGGGGGGGATGGCCACAAAAAAGAAAATATGATAAAAAACGAGACCAGGAAAAGGCCTGTGGCTCGTGGTATCAAAAGACTGCTAGTCATCCATACTCCTGGATCTATATCTCGTTGTGGGGAGAATTTATGTGCCTTTTGTCAGAAGATCGAGAAAATATATTTGAGAGGCAAGGTAAAGATGACTGTAGCAGCGAGAGGAAGAGGCCGCACCTATCCCAGAGGACTCCCGCGAGGATCCCAGAATATCAGCCCACAATGAAAGGCGTAATCAGAATAGTCTCCATCAGTATATCCCTATTAGAGGGTATAGTGTTCAAGTAGGGGAGTATAAGGTCCCGATATAAAAATATCCTGGTATCCCCGCAGGAGGTGTGTAATGGCGGCGCACTAACTTACTTTTTAATATATTTATAAATGATATACTGTAGGGTCTGGGATTAAAAGTACTATTTCAGTCTTTGCAGATGATACCATCAAGCTATGCAGTGGAATAACATCCTTACAGGATGTCTCCAACTTACAAGCTGACGTCAATGCACTGTTTTATTGGGCAACTATGTGGCAAATGAGGTTTAATGTTAAGTTATGTGCTTGGGGGCTAAGAATATGCACGCATCATACATTGTTCATAGTACATATATATTCATATTCATCTGTAATTATTTTCATAGTACATATATATTATTCTGTATATTATGTTCTTAGCACATTTATATTCATCTGTATACTATAGTACATATACATTTTTAAATTACTGTTTATAGTCTATATTATCATTCTATTTAACTATTTAACTATGTAAATCATGTAAAAACTGTATATCCTGCACTTGCTGTTATTGCACTCTGGTTAGACCCAAACTGTGTTTCGTTGCCTTGTACTTGTACATGTGTAATGACAATAAAGTTGAATCTAATCTAATCTAATCTAATCCTAGGGGAAGTACAACTGGGGGAATCAATGGTGGAGAAGGATCTGGGGGTTTTGGTAGATCCTAAGCCTAATAATAGCATGCAATGTCAAGCTGTGGTTTCCAAAGCAAGCAAAGTCCTTTCTTGTATTAAGAGAGGTATAAACTCCAGAGAGAGAGAGAGAGATATCAATTTCCCCCTGTATAAATCATTAGTAAGACCTCATCTGGAATATGCAGTTCAGTTTTGGGCACCAGTTCTCAAAAAGGATATTGGGGGATTGGAGAAAGTGCAGAAAAGAGCAACCAAATTGATAAGAGGCATGTAGGAGCTCAGCTATGAGGATAGTTCAGAGGAACTGAACGTATTATCTCTTGAGAAGAGTAGATTAAGGGGGGATATGATCAACATGTACAAATACATAAGGGGTCCATATAGTGAACTTGGTGTTGAGTTATTCACTTTAAGGTCATCACAGAGGACAAGGGGGCACTCTTTACGTCTAGAAAAGGAGAGATTTAATCTCCAAATATGGAAAGGTTTCTTCACAGTAAGAGCTGTTAAAATGTGGAATAGACTCTCTCCAGAGGTGGTTCTGGCCAGCTCAGTAGATTGCTTTAAAAAAGGCCTGGATTATTTTCTAGATACACATAATATAACTGGATACTAACATTTATAGATAAAGTTGATCCAGGGAATATCTGATTGCCTCTCGGGGGGATCTGGGAGGATTTTTTTTCCACTGCTGGAGCAAATTGTATCATGCTTTGCTGTGTTTTTTTGCCTTTCTCTAGATCAACTGTGAGTATAGGATTATCTATATGGGATTGTATAGTTGTTATTTTGTTTTTTTTTTATTGGTTGAACTAGATGTGTATTTTTTCAACTTGACTAACTATGTAACTACTCCAAAACACTCTCCGTCTGAATCTGCTGCAACTTTTGCAGCCTCAAGTGATTGTAAAGGAAGCCTGACAAGTGATTTGAGAGGCTTCATTTAGAGAACATTAGGTAGAGGAAAGGAATAAGCATGAGTCCACATTTAGTAAGCAACGACTTTAACCTCAATGTGTAAGTCTCCTAACCCCACAATGTCATCTCTAGCAAAATTTTAGAAGAGGAAGATATCTCTTCCATAGCTGCTGGAGCATACGAAACAATGTCCCCTAATCACTCCTATGCTCAGCATCTCAATGCATGCATGTCAAAAGTGCTGGCTTTACAGCTGCTCCCTTTAAAGCTTGTGGAGTCAGCACCCTTTGGTGAGTTCATGGCCTTTGGTGCCTCGCAGTGGCATGTACCCGGCTGCAATTTGTTTGCACAGAAATCCATCCCTGCTCTTCATCAGCATGTGGAGGGTAATGTCTCTATACCATAGGACCATGTACTGTAGTCAGCAGTAGCAGTAGTCAGCAACATGACCACAGATATGTGGTGAATCAAACATGGGCAGGGTAAATTTTCTGGCAGCTGAAAAGGGCACAACTGGCACAAACAACTGCTGAAGTTGGTGGTGTCACCAAACGTTCTGCCCCTTGGTGATAGTCACAGCCCTTGGTGATGGTCACAGCATGAAAAGTCACCTCTACATGCCCTCCCCCTCACATGCCTTGCTGTGCTAAACCTAGAGGTGCAACAGATGTTCTGACTTCCAACATGTCCTGCAGCAGTCCAAAAGTGTGTGTGTGTGTGGCCATTTTAGGTGGTCATAACCCACAAGCGTTTGCCTGAGAAAAAAAAAACAGCATTTAGGCTGGTTATAGAGGGATCAAAAATCATCTGGTTTAACAAGGACCAGGTGAATTTTGATCATCTATGATTTTCCCACTCTTGATAAACTGATCTAGTGATTGGCTTTTCTCCAATGGGAATGCTGGATATTCAATCCGGGTGTGCAGCAATGCTGATCAGTGTATTCTAACAATAGAGGAGTCCCTGCTATCAGAATACAATAGAACAATGGGGAGGATTCCTCCATCCACCTCGCTTTTGTGAATGGGGAAATCCATTTTAATTTTTTTTTGATCAGTCAGAAATGTTGCTGTTATAAAGCCTCTAGGTTGCATTTCCACATAATGTCAAGCTCCCCTCCTATGCCCAATGTGTCTCTGAACTTTACATAGCTGAAAGAAGGAGCAGTGGTAGTGGTAGTGGTAGTGGTAGATACTTTATGCTTTTGAAATTTTGTTTTTAACCACAACAGAAAGATTTGGTTATGTACAGCAGTCACATGCAACACTTCAACACCTATACAACTGATTGCAGTCTATTTAGGGTCCAAAGCTGATGTGCACATGGGCTATTAGGTTTGAAGCTTGGAAGCTGCTTGGAAGCTAAGACTGTACCTTACACTAATAACACCTGTACCTAACACCAATCCAACTCCGAATAACGCTCCTGGCCTGCCTCCATTACCAGCTCCTGCCACCTCTCCTTGCCTCCTGCTGCTACCATTATTAGCTCCTTCCACATTTGCTGGCTTGCCACTATTACTAGCTTCAGCAACCTCTGCTGCCCTGCTACAATTGCCAACTCCTGTCACATCTGCCTGCCTGCCTGCCTGCCACCAATAAAGCTCCTGCATCCTGTACTGTCCTGCTTTTATTACCACCTCTTCTACTTCACCTGACCTGTGGCTGTCACCCTTACCAGTTCCTGCAGCCTCTGCTGGCCTGCTATCATT
Organism: Pelophylax lessonae; assembly: GCF_965119305.1. Classification (NCBI taxonomy): domain Eukaryota; kingdom Metazoa; phylum Chordata; class Amphibia; order Anura; family Ranidae; genus Pelophylax; species Pelophylax lessonae. Next base: position 407,240,117 of record NC_138771.1, on the reverse strand, counting down.
ATCGCCTCCTGCCACCTCTGCTGGCCTGCTACCATTACCAGCTCATGCCCCTATTCTGGCTTCCCACCATTACTACATTTTGGGCTGCCACCATTACCAGTGCCTGCCACCTTTTCTGGGCTGCCACAATTAACTGAATACTAATATTTATAGGTGAATTTCATCCAGGGAATATCGAATTTCCTCTTGGGCAACCAGACTAACTATGTAACTATGCAATTACCAGCTTCTGTCACCTCTTGGGCCTGTAACTATCACCAGCTCATGCCACCTCTCCATTCTAGCCACCATTACCAGCTCCTGCAACCTCTGCTTGCCTACCAACCTTAACAGATCCTGCAGCCTCTCCTGTCCTATTCCAGTGCTACAGCACTGTAAATGAATCACACATAATGTTTCTGCAGCTGGGCCTCAGCGGCAAAATGTCTAATGTTTAGGGAAAATTATGCTCTGTTTCTCCCAGTTTGTGGATTATTCCAGTGCTTTGCCACTTAAAATATTTGAGGCTATTGTCTCTCTGAAGTAATACACTCCAATGTTTGCTTGAGGATAAAAACCACCTCATCTTTACTTCTTACACTGCGGTCTTATCAAGCCGCTTACATATTCCAAATACAATATTTCTGGCTTTTGTCCAATGGCAATATCCAGCTCCCCGTGCCATTTGTTTGATAATTATTTGCCTATTAGCCTTAAAAAATTGCCAGAATTTATTTTCAAGATGAATGCACCCATGGACTTCAATGTGGTTCAGATTTAGGTTAACAATTTCTGATCTTCATGATCAGTTTGATGAATACCTTGCAAACTGAACCTAGACACATTCACTTGTTCCTGCTTGCCAAACCAAGGAATTGGCATACTTGTGATTACCAAGCAGTAATTTTCAATCAAAGAATGTCTATGGCATGTTTTGTGGGAAAATAGAAATAAATAAAAAGTAGAGTCACAGAACACCTTTACAGAATAGCCAGTGAAACTCCCAGTAAATGCTCTGAAAACCCAAAGTTTAGATTGCCTCAGGCTATAGTACATACATATGAAATGAATTTATATCTTTGTATTCTTTAAGCTATGTTGCTCAACAGCTGCTATTAGCTAGTTTTGATAGGATAAAAGTCCCTTGATGCAGGTCAACAAACAGAAACAATGCAGCACAGTAAGTAACAAATATCCATTTTCTACACTCAACAACAAGAAAACTGCTTCAAGCCAAATTCTCCTTAGACCTTCTAAAGCAAAAAAATATGTCAGGGCCTATGCACACTAGGCAGCTGAAAGAATGCCAGGACCATTGTCAGAAAAAGCAGTATAAAAATGCTCATAGTGGCTCCTAATGCACTAAGAGTTTATGCACTGAGAGTTTATGGGCATTTCGTTTTATAAGCATTTTTTTCCAATAAATTTCCCTCTGCTCATTTTTCACTATAACCAATGCACTCTTGAAAACAACAAATGCTCCTAACTGCTGAATTGTTGCTCGTTTTGTGATCGTCTTTTTTATGCCCTAAAGCTCCTCTCAAAAATGCAATTCTGATGGGTTTTTTTCCTGCCTGAAAAGGATTCTCTGCAAATATGCCTGTAAACTCAATAATGTGCACTGACAAATAGACTAACACAGAGCTGCTTACACTGCCCAGTGAGCATGGAGCTAAAGATTGTTTTACTATATACCAGTCTAAAATAGAACATATTAGGAAGTAAAATATCTGCGTAAGAAACAAATTTAAGATACTTTTCAAATTGGGAAAAAAGTGTAAACATAAAAATAACTTCGAGCAACAAATATAAGTAATCCAAAACAGAATAAAAAAACACAGAGAAATATCTGCGCTTGGAATAGGAATGTGTAGGCAGTCAGCACAGTTGGTTAGATTACACACAATGTAATGAATATACAAAAGAAAGGCAGCGCCAATAAAAGATCTATGTGACACAATAACAGTCCATATAAAAAGTTCATATAAAGAGTTAACAAAAAGATCCTCCAAACACCAGTGACTGACAGATGGATAAAATCGTGTCACCCAGCACCACGTGAGTATAAGGTAATCTGCTTACCAGACAGTGTTGACTCTCAAATTATAAAGAAGTCAACACCAGCATGAAGAGACCAGGAAAGATGATATTCCCATAATAGCAGTAAGCTGTCTGTCACGATCAATGGGGATGTAATGGTAATAAATATAGAACCTTCTCACATCCAATCAAAGGCAGGATCACCTCAGAATATCAAACAAACCACAATGATGCAGTATGTCTCAACAAAATGATATTGATTTATATAAAACCATGCACTTAAAAGCAATAAAAATAAAGGAAGCATGTATACAGCAATAAGAATAGGCTATGGCTAATAGCGAGCTTACGTCCCAATGTTCCGACCCGCCCTGCATGTTTCGTCATCCAATGACGTCTTCAGACGCATGGCAGCCGGGCGCTAGCATGCTCTAAATAGCCAACAAACCGGACATGACGCACCAGGAAGTACAGCATCTCCATTATGCGCTGGTGCATCATGTCCGGTTCATTGACTATTTAGAGCGTGCTTGCGTCCAGCTGCCCCCCTTTTGAAGACATCATTGGATGACAAAACACGTAAGACGGGTTGAAACGTTGGGACATAAGCATGCTAACAGTTGCCGCCTATTCTTTTTGCTGTATACACGCTTCCTTTATTTTTATTGCTTGTAAGTGTATAGCTTTATATAAATCAATACCGTTTTGTTGAGACCATACTGCACCATTGTGGTTTGTTTGATATTCTGAGGTGATCCTGCATTTGATTGGATGTGGGAAGGTTCTCTATTTATCACCATTACCTCATTAATTGTGATGGATAGCTTACTGCTATTATGGGGATATCATCTTTCCTTGTATCTTCATGCTGGTGTTGACTTCGCTATAATCTGAGAGTCAACGCTGTTTGGTAAGCAGATTACCTTATACTCACGTGGTGCTGGGTGATATGATATTATCCATTTGTCAATCACTGGTGTGTGGATGATCTTATTTTTCACTCTTTATATGGACTTTTTATATGGACTGTTATTGTGTCACATAGATCTTTTATTGGTGCTGCCTTTCTTTTAGATATTCATTATGTGGTGTGTGATCTAACCAAATGTGCTGGCTGCCTACACATTCCTATTCCAAGCACAGATATTTCTCTGTGCTTTCAGATAGAAGCTAATATTCTCTGACTCCAAAGCCACATACTAGCTTTGTGGCAGTTAAACTGATTTTTTACTACAAGTTCACTTTGTATCAGGTGATTAAAATGGGAGTTCTAATTGCCAGTTGATTACATAATTGGCAACAGGTACAATTGCCCATAATGCATCTGATTCTGATGTTTGCCTATGCAGAGTAAAAGCCCAGTTCCCTATTAGCTTCACCCTACCTCCCCCTTTATGTACCTCCCCTTTGTTCAATGAACTGTTAAGATATCAATTTTGTGTTATAGTAGAGTCTTTTGGTAGGGAACAATTTTTTTTATTTTTATTAAAGTAATTTAAAACAATGGTAAAGAAAGTGAAAAGAGTAAAAGTGACAAACGGTAATAACAGAATAGATTAAACAGAATAAACTAAAGGCTAAACAGAATAGATTAACTATTCACTAATCTCTACAGTTATGCCTCGTACACACGCAACGATTATCGGCCGACCGATCGGCCGTCTTTTGTCCAGTGTTGTTGTGTTGGTTGGAATGTGCCTAGACTGCACACAAATTTTCTCGGCCAACAAAAACCAACTTCAGAAGTGATGTCATGTGCTGGTTTACTTTTCGTGTGTTTTTTCTTCTCTGCGCATGCCCAGTCTTGCTCATCAGATTTTTGTCTGCCGAAATCTGTACTGACTGACGGAAAATCGGCCGTTCTGTTGACGGCCAACAAAAATTTTATAGTCTGCACACCAGATTTGGTTCGGCCAAAAAGTCGGAGTCGGTTGTCGAAAGCATCATACTAACAAGCCGAAAATCGGCCGATCGGACGTTGGCCGAAAATTCACGGCCAACTATCGATGTGTGTGTACGAGGCATCACACAACTATTCAACTACAGGTTGATATAAAAAAAACAACCATAGTTAATGAAGTCATGTATTCATGAAAAAAAAAAAAAAAAAATGTCTAGTTTAATGGAACCAGTGTAAGCACCTGACTCTGTATTTATAGCAGCTTTCTGTGATCTTCTGTATGGGAAGGGATAGCAGAAGGAGCCAATTAAAGCACTATTGCATGCACATGTGGTAAAAGCGAGCATGCAGCAGAGACAGGGCAGCAATCAGAAATTTTGGGGCCCCTTACACAGCTTTAGGCCTGGGCCCCTCTGGGCCTGACCACAAACATTTTGCGGGGCCCGCCTTCTGGCCGTCCCACCGAATCTGCCCACTGGCCATCTAACCGAGTCCTTCAGTGCACCCACTTCTATTTTAACACTCTTACAACTTAATGAATGAAAATGAATCCAATCCATCAAAGAGACATCCCCATATATTCAGCAAAGAGACATCGCAATCCAGTAAGGTGATGGCCTCATATATTCAACAAAGATACATCCCAATCCAACAAAGAGACAGCCTCACATTTTCAGCAAAGAGGCATCCCTTCAGCTGCATCGGCTTACTCTGCATCCTCCATGCTTTAGCAATTGCTAGTTACTACAGCAGCAACAACTCTGTCTTGTTGGTTGGGGCCTGGGTGGCTGGGCCCCTCGTAATGCCTTGGCCCCCTACATGTGTATGGGCTGTCCCCCCCTGATGGCTGCCCTGAGCAGAGAAATTAGAGGGCAGAGAAAGCAGATAGATGAAGTCATCAGTATTCCACTGCTACTTCATTGTCCAATCACAGGCTAAGGATGGAGAGGTGACCACTGACTGAGTGAGCTAGTGAACGGGAGAAGAGTAGTCAATTTAGAGAAGTCAGGACATTGTCCACAAAAACTGTAGGTATGCTAACCGTGGTCACTGCTGCTTACGACTAAAGCGTCTATATTAAAAAAAAAAAAAAAAAAAGATTTTGCAACCAAACAACCACAGCCTGTTCTAACCTCTAATAACTTTTTTTGACTGGAGATCTACTTTACATTTACAAAGTGGAGGAAACTTTCAGAATTTCCACAGTTTTATTTGTTTTGTTGGAAGCTGGCCAGTGCATTTTCACTTAATTAAACATAGTTCTGAAAAATATATAATGACTTTCTAAACATTCTAATTGTCATAAAAATGTCAGTGTACCTTTGGTCAGAGTTCATGCTGTTACAGGCTAGCGAGAATATTTGGGCCACTCAATAACCTTGCACAGGTACAGTGTGTGTTACAGGAGATGTTATATTACTTAAAGGAAATTAAGTTGACTTTATGACTTTGGATTCAGCTCATCCTGCTGACCCAGCAATGAGATACGTCCTATGCATTTCTACTGCTTCTCTAGTCTTTTGGCTTTTTCTTCATGCCCCTTGGGAGCCATCACCTTTTCCAGTCCTGCTGCAATTTCACCCGCCAAAGGCGTCATTCCAGTTCTTTATAAGTCTGAGCATTTGTCCACACAGAGACATGACTCAGAGCTACATGAGCATTCAGGAGCTAGGAGGTTTCAACCAGACAGACCATGAAAAACTGACAGGATAGAGAAAAACTGCTGTGCTATTACAAAGTATAGGAGTTAATAGGCAGTAAACATTAAAGTGGGCCTATGAGAACTTCTGTACCATAGCAAAAAGATGTATTATGTGGTTGATAAAAATTAAATGAGATCTATAGTCAAAAAAGTATTTCTATATAAATAGTTATGATGGATATTTAACCCCAAGGTTTAAAAAGCTGAAAAACCATCTGAAAAGATTGTTGTTTTTCAAATCTAGTAAATAATTAAATATAATTAAGAATATATCCATTATATAAAGGATAAGGTGCTGGCTGGAATGATTGTGGATGACGTGTATATGTCACTGAGGTTTCTCACATACACATGCCCAGGGGCTCCAGGGTTTATGACTGATGTGGAGAAAACAAATTTGTTTTTTTCAGTCTCTGTTTTGGAACCTGGAACCCAGAGACTTTGTGGAGCTTTAAATGGGCTCCATTCATTGGTCCATATCTTACCTGGTAGACAGACCTTATTTTTAGTCTCAGCTGTTCAAAGGCCTTTATATATGGCAGATGTTTTCTTTGCTTAATAAAAGTACAGAATAAGCCTGCTTGAATTGTTCCTGAGTGTTTTTGTCTCATTCATAATTTATTGTCAAATGAGCTTGCCCCCAGACCGAATCTCATTCCTGGTATTAACCATCAATTGATAAAGAAAAAGTAATCCCTTTTTTTGGCTAACTTAATTTATACAAGGTTTTACAACCTTACTCAGGTCCCTTCTTCAACCATTATACAATGATTTTAAATATTTTTTTTAAAATAGAATTGATGCTTCCATGAAACCTTTTTCACATAGAGTCCAGGTTACTTGTTCTATTTCAATTGTACAGGAAGTGTTAAAGCGTTACTCCAGAAACCGGGGCCAGATTTACATCTCAGGAGGCTATAGGCAGAGAATTCTGAAATACCCCCCCCCCCCCCACTGCTGCCGTAACACCAAGTCCCCCTGTATCAACCTCTCCACATACCTTTTCTACCATCCCCAGTACCCACCCCACCCTCTTCATTTACCCCTTATACTACCCTTATACTTACCCCCTCCTCTCCACATACCCCTGCTAATACCCCAATACTCACCCCTCCTCTACACATACCTCTTCCACTACTCCTATACCCACCTCTCCTCTCCACATTCCCCTTATACTACCCCTATACACACCCCTTCCTCTCCACATAACTCTTCTAATACCCCCATACTCGCCCCTCCTCTCCACATACCCCTTCTACTAGCCCTATACCCACCTCTCCTCTCCACATATCCCTTTTACTTCCCCTATACCTACCTCTCTTCAAAGCACTTCTACTGCCCCTATACCCACATCTCCTCTCCACATACCCCTTCTACCACCCCTATACCCACCTCTCCTCTCTTTATACCCCATTTACTGTACCTATACCCACCTCTCCTCTCTTCATACCCCTTCTAATACTCCTAAACCCACCTCTCCTCTCCACATACCCTTCTACTGCCTCTATACTCACCTCTTGCCATACCCCTCTACTACCTTGTATACCCACCTCTCCTTATGCCCTCACTATTGCCCCTATAACCACCTCTCCTCATACCCCTTCACTACACCTATAACCCTCTCTCCTCATAGCCATTCTACTACCCCTATACCCCCATCTCCTCATATCCTTCCTATTGCCCCTATGCCCACATCTCCTCATACCCCTTCCACTACCCCTATACCCACCTCTCCTCATATCCCTTCTACTGCCCTATACCCACCTCTCCACATACCCCTTCTAATACCCTTATACTCACCTCTCCTCATACCCCTTCCACTACCCCTGTACCCACCTCTCCTCATACCCCTTCTACTGCCCCTATACCCACCTCTCCTCTCGTCATACCCCTTTTATGGCCCTTTACTCACCTCCACATACCTATTCTACTGCCCCTATACCCACCTCTCCTTCCACAGTCACCCTCCATAATCTCCCATTGCGCAGACAGTCCTCTTTACTGTTCTCCATTACTCTCTGCTTCTCTACATATTTCTCACACTCAATTTCTCCTTATTATTCATTGCTGGCAGCCCTATGCTCACCCCCCTCACATGTTATGGTCACTGACCACCTCATATCACAGCTGCTATTATGGTGTCTCCTCAACTCCTTCATTCATATACAGTGCCTCAGGACTCTTCCCTCTCACACAGCCCCGTGCTCTCCCTCCCCCTCCTGCCCATCCCTGGTATCCCACCTCCCTCTTTCTCTCACTCTCTCTCCCATTGCTTCCATCGCTGCACAATGCACAACATTTCTTTTATGGCCACTGACCTCACTTCCCCCCCTGAATTGGACAGGGAGCCTTCCAGCGTGTGGGCCGGCTACAATAATCCTCCCTGCATCCTGGAATCACGTGATCTTGATGTGATTGGATGGGCACGCTGACACCAGAGGGGTGACATCAGTGCAGTCAGATTTCACTTCTTACTTGATGGTGTCAGCTCTCTAATGGGCCCCCTGCACTCCCATAGCAATGCCACTGGCAGGCACCCCTCTATAAAGGGTGCCTGTAGGCACATGCCTACAGTCCCTAATGAGAAATCCAGCCCTGCCAAAAACATTGTTTTGTGCATTTGCAAAATCCTTATTAGGGATGAGCAAATCCGCCTGGGTTTGATTCACCAAGCATTCAGCAAACCATGTTTGAAATTTTGGGGAACACAAACTTATAAGCAAATCCCATTGAAGTTTGGGGGATTTTGTTAGTAAGCCAATTTGATGACTAATAGATAAGTCCCCTAAAACCATACATTTTCTGAAAGCATAAGACCAGTAGAATAAAAAGAAGGTGCTACTAATATCTAGGTCCAGTGATAGTTGTGCAAATGTTTATCAAAATGATATTTTTGTTAAAAATCACTAAAATCATTATTAGCTGACACAAAGACAGCAAAACTTACTAAATTTCGCCTAAATTCCTACTAAATACAAAGGATAAAAGTTGAGTTAAAAAAATCTCAAGTATTTGTAGGTGTTAAATTGTTCCTATTTGCAAAACAGTGAAAATCGAAGGTACACAAAACAATTTAGGAGGTTGGCTTTCACCGATGCATTTTGCTAATGCCCAATCACAGTGGCATGTGTGCACTGCACTGGTATACATTATGATAAAATGATGCAAACATACATTTTATTACAACTGTTCAGGCCTTAGTCATACAGCCACAGGGGGCTGTACATCATCAAGAGGAATCTATTTCTGTTCCCAGGAGTCAAAGATGTTTGGGTACACCTGTGGGCAGCATGTGCAAATCAAGGACAGGCCGACAGACACTGTGATTGTACGCAAGTAACTGCACATTCCAGCATTAACATGCATATAGGGATCTATGATCAGCCCAATTTTTATCCAGGATGTGAGATTACAGTACATCCACAGTATCTGTCAGCCTGTCGATGATTGATATAGGCTGCTGCCTGCAGATGTCTGCAAACACCTGTGACTCCTGGGATCATAAATTGGCTCTCTGCATGAACAAGGTCTTGGGGCTCATTCACACAGGCACTGTGTCCTGTACAGTGCTATGAATGGTCTATTTATTCTACTGGAGCCACCTGAAGCTGTGTGCAGACAGTCTATGTGCCTCAATTCACAGGGCACAAGTAGTCCACAGAGAGGTCTTTTCAAAGTTTTGATAATGGCCAACACTTCAGCTATAGAGAGTTACATATCCTTTAAATCCACATGTGATTAATGAATTTCAGGAAAGTTAATAGTTTGAAGGAACAGGGGGGAGAGCCCCCCCCCCCACACACACACACACACACACACACAAACACACATACAACTGTGGATTTTTCTCCCCCCTGGGCCCAACTGTCAAAATCAGTGAACCTATGCATCCCATCAATCACTGATGTCACAGAACTTGTAGTCCATTGCCATGTCCTCAATCCCTCAAACTGGTACCTCTGTATGGACCAGCGGCTGGATTAATGTTCTGAAGTATTCAAAGAATTGCACTCAAAATTCAGTAATCCATGTTTAATGGGCCCCGCTGTCCCACCTAGACTGGCATGACTGGTGTCCTCAGGTGGAGGGCAAAGAGGCCAGTGAAGGTCTGTTCACTGTTCTCCACTAGCTAGTAAGAACCTAAAAGCAATAAGGATTTTGTCACTTCTAGTTTCAGGTGTCACTTTCCCAAGCCGCAGTGGCCATGGAAGAAGAAAAAGGAGCATGATCTGTGCTCCACTTACTTCAGTGAAGGGGAGAGGAGAAAACAGAGGTTTAGTAACATTTTGATATTTTAGTAAACAGCAAAATGCTATCACATAGGGGCTTGTCAGCAATAATATGAAGTGGGAAAAAAGTTTACGAATCAAAGTTACACCCAAGCACTTAGAACAGATAGAACTTTCTTTTTGAGGGATTTAATCACCATTCTTTTTTTTATTTTTGCTATAGAAAGAAAAAAAATACTAAAATTTTTGGAGGAAAAATTTTTTTCCTTGGTTTCTGTTATAAAACCTTGCAAATAAATAACATTCTTCATAAATCTGTGCCAAAAGGTATTCTGCTACATTTTTTTGGGGAAATCAAATTAATTGGTGTATACAGTATTTAGTCTGCGTGAAAGTTATAATATATATTTGAAAATGTATCAATCCTGGTGTAATGACTGCCTATTGAAACTAATTTCTTGAGGCCTTAAAATGCCAGGACAGTACAAACACCCCAGAAATGCTCCCCTTTTGGAAAGTAACCACTCCATGGTATTTAGTAAGTGGCATGGTGTGTTTTTTGAAGTTGTAATTTTTTGTTACAATGTTTTAGAAAATAAAGAAATCAAACAATTATTTTTTTTTTTTTACAAAGTTAACATTTTAACAAGCTATTTCTAACACACAACATAGGCATACTTAAATATGCCTAAGTATAGAGATACTACATATGTGAAACTTTTTCACAGCATATATGCATGAAGGGGCCCAATATCCAAGGAGCACCTTTGAGTCTTTAAGGAGCATAAATTACATGTCTAATTTCCAGACTACGTATCATATTGCTTGAGTTCTTGAAGTGCCAGGACTGGAGAGACACTCACAAAATTACCATTTTTTTTGGGAAATCAAACCATCCAAGGAATATTTGAAAGGCATAATGAGTCTTTTAAAAATGTCATATTTTGCCACAAATTTTTAAAAAATGCAGAAAAGAAAGCAAAAATGTTTTTTTTAAATAAAAGTTGTCAATTAATAAGACATTTCCAAAACACAACAGAAACATGGTCAATAAACAGGGAAGGGTCTGTACAGGTGGCAGGCAGAGGGAACACTGCACTGGTGTGGCAGTGATTAGAAACACTGTTGCTGACTGCACTGATTAGGTGAAACTGGGATTTATGTAGCGGCAATCAGGAACACTGTTTCTGGCTTTTACTGGATTGGTGACACTGGGGGTTAGGGTGGCAACGATCAGGAACATTGTTGCTGACTTACACTGGCCTGGTGACACTGACACTGGTGTGGTGACAATCAGGGACATCATTTCTGGCTTACACTGATCTGGTGACAATACGACTGGTGTGGCAGTGATAATGAACACTGTTGCTGCAATGATTAGAAAAATTGTTGCTGGCTGCACTGGCCTGGAATAGTAGCAATCAGTAACATGGATTCTAAGTACAATGGTCTGACAACACTCTGACTGGTGTGGTGGTGATCGGAGACACTGTGACTGTGACCCAGACATTGACTGGAGTAATGACACTGCTGGAACAGCTAAAGAGCAAAAATGTATAAACCTACAAGACAATTTTATGGTGCAGTTTATTGAGGCCCCCACTAGAAATGATGCTCTGTTGGACCTGATAATCTTAAACCATGCAGAGCTTATTAATAATGTTCATATAAAAAAACATCTGGGTAGCAGTGACCATAATAAAATTTCAGTTAATGTTAGCTATAAGCAAAAAAACACATACAGGAAATACAAAAACACTTAACTTTAAGAGAGCAATTTTCCAAAGATAAGTGCTGCTCTCCAGGATTTAGACTGGGTGGGAATATTGGCATTGATAAGCACAGACCAGAAAAGGGAAATTTTCAAAACTCATTGCAAAGTATATTCCCATGGGTTATACGTTTAAAAGGCTACAAATAAAACCTATGTTGCTTACGGCCAAAGTTAAAAAAGCTATAAATAAAAAGAAAAGAGCTTTTAAAAAATATAAAAATGAAGGAACACTATCATTGTTTAATTGTTACAAAGAATATAACACAATATGTAGAAAGGGAAATCAAGGATGCAAAAATTCAAAATGAACGACAGATTGCAAAAGATAGTAGGACAAACCCCCAAAAATTATTCAAATATATTAATAGTAAAAAGGTTAGGTCTGAGCATGTAGGCCCTTTACAAAACAATCAGGAGTGGGTGACTGGGGACAAAGAGAAGGCAAATTTATTAAATACTTTCTTTATCTCTGTGTATACAAAGGAGCTTGGGAGAGCACAGAGTCATGACCATAATGAGGATGGTATTGACAAAGCCCTAAATGATCCACAATGACTCAAAAGTGATATGGTCCAGAAATATTTTGACAGAATAAGGGTGGATAAAGCACCTGGACCAGATGGCATCCATCCACGCATCCTAAAAGAATTGATGATTTCAAAGCCTTTGTTTCTAATTTTTAGGGCATTGTTAAGGACTGGAATAGTACCACTGGATTGGCGTAGGGCCAATGTGGTGCCTATATTTAAAAAGGGATCAAAGTCTTCGCCAAGTAACTATAGACCTGCTAATTTATCTTCTATAGTCAGGAACATACTGGAGAGTTTAATAAAAGACCACATAGATGAGTTCTTGCTGGAAAAAAAATATTTTAAGCAACAGACAGCATGGATTCATGAAAGACAGAAGTTGTCAAACAAACCTGATTTCTTTTTATGAGGAGGTAAGTAAAATCTTGGACAGAGGGCTGTGGATGTAGTATACTTGGATTTTGCAAAAGCGTTTGACACAGTTCTCCACACACGGCTATTGTGTAAGGTAAAGTCTACTGGCTTGGAAAGATCGGTTTATAAATGGATAGAAAATTGTCTAAAAGATAGAATTCAGAGAGTAGTGGTTAATGATTTTTACTCTGAAAGGTCTAAGGTTATCAGTGGTGTACCCCAAGGTTCAGTGTTGGGACCCTTACTTTTTAATATCTTTATAAATTATATAGGGTCTGGGATTAAAAGTACCATTTTAGTCTTTGCAGATGACACCAAGCTTTGCAGGATTTGCTGGAACTGGAGAGGATCCAAAGAAGAGCAACAAAAATAATTAGGGGAATGGAGGACATCAACTATAAGGAAAGACTACAAGCACCGAACTTATTCTCTCTGGAGAAGAGACGATTGAGGGGGGATATGATATCAATGTACAAATACTGTACTGGGAATGACCCTAGCATAAGGAACAAACATTTCAGAGAAAGGGAATACAATAAGACACGTGGCCACTCACTAAAACTAGAGGAAAAAACGGTTTCACCTTAAAATACATAGGGGTTCTTTACTGTCAGAGCAGTAAGGATGTGGAATTCTCTTCCACAAGCAGTGGTATCAGCAGGGAGCATTGATAGTTTCAAAAAACGATTAGATGGGCACCTTAAAGACCACAACATAAAGGGGTATACAATGTACGGTTAACAGCAAACACACACACACACATCATAGGTTGAACTGGATGGACTGATGTCTTTTTTCAACCTCACAAACTATGTAACTATGTAACTTCTTTACAGGATGTCTCCAACTTACAAGCTGACATTAGTGCACTGTTTCATTGGGCAACTATGTGGCAAATGAGGTTTAATGTTGATAAATGTAAAGTTATGCACTTGGGGGCTAAGAATATGCATGCATCATACATACTAGGCGGAGTAGAACTGGGGGAATCCATAGCGGAGAAGGATCTGGGTGTTCTGGTAGATCATAAGCTTAATAAGCTGCAGTTTTCAAAGCAAGCAAAGTCCTTTCTTGTATTACCAGAGGCATTGACTCCAGAGAGAGAGATATAATTTTCCCCTGTACAAATCATTAGTATGACCTCATCTGGAAAATGCAGTTCAGTTTTGGGAACTAGTTCTTGAAAAGGATATCGGGGAACTGGGAAAGTGCAGAGAAGGGCAACCAAATTGATAAGAGGCATGGAAGAGCTCAGCTATGAGGAAAGATTAGAGGAACTAAATTTACTTTCTCTTGAGAAGAGGAGATTAAGGGGGGATATGATCAACATGTATACATACATATGGGGACCATATCCATATAGTAAACTTGGTGTTGAGTTGTTCACTTTAACCACTTGCGACCGCCGCAAGTACATTTACTGCAGCAGTCAGCCCCTCCTGGGCAAAGCGACGTAGTACTACAGTAGGGGGCGAGCGCGCGGCCGCCGGAGGTGCGCTCCCGCCCCCGCTCGTTCACGGCCATCCCTGCGCGAGTGACCGCGGCTCCGATGTCCGCCGGTCACTCGCGATCTCCCGCAGGAGAGGAAGAAAGGGAGTCGGTTGATGTAAACAAAGCTGTCTGTCATTCTCCCTGGTGTAACAGCAGAGACTATAGGATCCTGCTATGTAGGATCGTATGTCCCTGTGGTTACATCAAAAGCCACGCCCCTTGACAGTTAGAAGCACGCCCCTAGGGACACACTTAACCCCTGGATCTCTAATAAAGTTAACCCCTTCCCTGCCAGTGTCCTTTTTACAGTAACAGTGCATATGTATAGCACTGATTAATGTAGTAATGTCACTGGTACCCCCAAAAGTGTAAAAAATGTCAGTCAGGGTTCCAATCTGTCTGCCGAAATGTTGCAGTCCCGCAAAACAAAAATAGCAGATCGCCACCATTACTAGTTAAAAAAAACAATAAAAATGACAAAACTCTTTCCCTCAGTTAGTAAACGCAATAACTTTTGCGCAAACCAATCAAAATACGCTTATTGCATTTTTTTTTACCAAAAATATGTAGCAGAAAACAAATTGGCCTAAAATGTTAAAAAATTTTGATGCTCTATTTTTGTTTATAGCGCAAAAAATAAAAATCGCACAGGTGATCAAATACAACCAAAAGAAAGCTCTGTTTGTGGGAAAAAAAGGACGTCAATTTCATTTGGGTGCACGACCGCGCAATTTTCCGTTAAAGTCAGGCAGTGCCGAATTGCAAAATAGGCCCTGGTCTTTGAGCAGGAAAATCCTCCGGGGCATAAGTGGTTAAGGTTAACACAAAAGACAAGGGGGCACTCTTTACGTCTAGAGGAAAACAGATTTAGTCTACAAATACAGAAAGGTTTCTTCACCATAAGAGCTGTGAAAATGGGGAATAGACTCCCTCCAGAGGTGGTTCTGGCTAGCTCACTAGATTGCTTTTAAAAAGGCCTGGATTCTTTCCTGCGTGTACTTAACCACTTTACCGCTGCTCACTAGAGCTCTACTGCGGCAAAGTGGTTCATTATCATCTGGTGACGTAGACCTACGTCGCCAGACACTCCCCTTTCTCTGCGGCGCATGCGCGCCGCCGGAGGCTCGCTCCCGCTGTATTCAGTCACAGCGGGAGTTGGGCCAGTGGAGGAGCGGCGGTGATCACCGCCGCTCTCCCCCGATCGTCGGGGAATCGAGTGTGGAGATCCGCCCGCATGTGTAAACAAAGCGGGCGGATCTCCTAAGTGACAGGCAGGGTCAGATTGCAGGGTTCAGCATAGCTGAACCTGCGATCTGTCCCTGTGTCACTCAGTCCCCTCCCCCCACACACGTTAGTAAGCACCAGGCATACATTAACCCCTTGATCACCAATAAAAATTAACCCCTTCCCTGCCAGTGTCATTTTTACAGTAACAGTGCATATTTATAGCACTGATTACTGTAGTAATATCACTGGTACCCCCAAAAGTGTCAAAAATGTCAGTCAAGGGTCCGATCTGTCCGCCGCAATGTCGCAGTCCCGCAAAAAAAATCGCAGATCGCCGTCATTACTCGTTAAAAAAAACCACCAAAAACAACAGAAATCTTTCCCTTAGTTAGTAAACGCAAACCAATCAAGATTCGCTTATTGCGATTTTTTTTACCAAAAATATGTAGCAGAAAACAATTTGGCCTAAAATGATAAAAAATCTAGATTTTTACATTTTTTGGGGGGGAATTTCATATAAAAAAATGTGAAAAATATTGTTATTTTTTCCAAATTGTCGCTCTTTTTTTGTTTATATCGCAAAAAGTAAAAATCGCATAGGTGATCAAATACCACCAAAAAAAAGCTCTGTTTGTGGGAAAAAAGGACGTAAATTTTGTTTGGGTACGGTGTTGCATGACCGCGCAATTGTCAGTTAAAGTCGCACAGTGCCGAATCGCAAAAGTACCCCAGACGTAAGACAGCAACATCCTCCGGTGGTAAAGTGGTTAATATAAGTGGGTACTAATATTCAGTGTTGGGGGTAACTAGTTACAAAGTAACTGATTACAGTAACTACATTACTTTTTTTGGTAACTAAGTAAAGTAACTAGTTACAATACTAATATTGGTAACTACACTACTTTACTAGGCTATTGGAAGTAACTACACTACTTTACTAGGCTATAGGAACGCGCTTTCCTGCGTTACCCAAGCCGTGGGATACAATCGTTATTTCGAAGAATAGAGAGGGATGAAGTTTATGACTTTTTGTTGCACTTTATGTTTTATTCTGTTTTTTTCAGGTTTTTTTCTCATGTTTCCCAAAGCCTGTGTTTATACAATAAACTCTATGCAGAAAGAGTGTCATGTATCTTCTTCTACACGGTCAATTAAGAAAGAGGAAAGTAAAGTAATAAGTAGTGAAGTTACTTTTCAAATGCAGTAACTAGTAAAGTAATCTCATTACAATTTACAGAAGTAACTAGTAACTAGTTAAATTTTTTGAGTAACTACCCCAACACTGCTAATATTTATAGGTAAAGTTGATCCAGGGACAATCTGATTGCCTCTTTGGGGATCAGAAATAATTTTTTTCCCCTGCTGTAGCAAATTGGATCATGCTTTGCTGGGGTTTTTCGCCTTCCTTTGGATCAACTGCGGGTATAGGATTGTGTATATGGGATTGTATGGTTGGGTTTTCATCATTGTTTTTTTTTTTTATCGGTTGAGCCAGATGGACTTGTGTCTTTTTTCAACCTGACTAACTATGTAACTACAGTATGTAGCTGTATTAGGACTTGTTCACACGTGAGGTTGGGTGGTGGTAAAACCTCCCATTTGAGCCACGATTGTACTGCCCCTCAACTGCTGCTTTAGCACTCTACTGCTCTGGGGGGGGGGGGGGTAATGGTTACACAGTCACGATCAATGTGCAAGCAATCAAAATCACTGTTCAAAGGCTTTCATTCATTCAGCCTTTGTTTACTACTATGACAGCTGTTATTGGTTGCAGCAATTACTTAGTCTAATAGTACACAAAGGCTGTATGAATGAAAGCCATTAAATGCTACTACTAAATACTGTTATCGCTGTGATTGGTAAAATAGTACAGTACCAATTTCAGTGACCTTGCATCCCGATCTGTGATCCTCTTGTGATCACAGTTCACACCACTGCTTGCCTCACAGGCACATGCAAGCATCCAGAGTAGGAGGAAGTATGGGTACGTGCTCCCAGAACAGCGCTTGTCCCACACGGCTGTATATGCACAGTAGCTGGGCAGGAAGCCATTAAGTATATTTTTTATTGAAAATATAAATTTCATAAACTGTTGCTCTAATATCATATGGCATAAACAATTGGAATGACCACCATTTTATTCTTCGCAATCTCTGCTTTCAGAGGACCAATTTTGCTCCAAATGGGTTATTATGTATGAAAAATATTCCCAATTAACCTATAATTAGGTGAGTTTATCAGCTTGAACTTGGCTCCCATAGCTGTACTGTAATAGTACCACGTGAAGACCAAGCATTTTCTGGCACTTTGTATTTACAAGTTTAAATCAATATTTTTTGCTTGCAAATGACTTATAACCCCCAAACATTATATATATATAGTTGTGTTAAAAATTATTCAACCCCCAATGAAATTGATTGTTTTGGCCAGTTTGACATTGATTTTGATCATTCAGTCATCCTGCTTACAATTAAATCAAAGAGGCACGTGTAGGTCAGACAAATATAACATAACATTTATAATGAAATAACCCCAAATGTCTTTTCTGCGCTCACATCATTATCAGTTTTATTCAACCCCCAAGTGACATTCAATCTTAGTACTTAGTACAACATCCTTTTACAGTTATAACAGCTTTTAAACGTGAAGCATAGCTTGACACAAGTGTCTTGCAGCGATCCACAGGTATCTTCGCCCATTCGTCATGGGCAAAAGCCTCCAGTTCAGTCACATTCTTAGGCTTGTGCACTGCAACTGCTTTCTTTAAGTCCCACCAGAGGTTCTCAATCGGATTTAAGTCTGGTGACTGTGATGGCCACTCCAAAATGTTCCAGCCTTTAATCTGCAACCATGCTCTAGTGGACTTGGAGGTATGCATGGGATCATTGTCCTGTTGAAAGGTCCAACGTCTCCCAAGCCTCAGGTTTGTGATGGACTGCATCACATTGTCATCCAATATCTCCTGGTACTGAAGAGAATTCATGATATCTTGCACACGCTGAAGCTTCCCTGTACCTGCAGAAGCAAAACAGCCCCAAAGCATGATTAACCCCCCGCCATGCTTCACAGTAGGCAAGGTGTTCTTTTCTTCATAGGCCTTGTTCTTCCTCCTCCAAACATAGCGTTGATCCATGGGCCCAAACAGTTCTAATTTTGTTTCATCAGTCCACAGAACTATCCCAAAACTTCTGTGGTTTGTCCACATGACTTTTGGCATACTGCAGTCGACTCTTCTTATTCTTTGGAGACAGCAAGGGGGTGCGCCTGGGAGTTCTGGCATGGAGGCCTTCATTACGCAGTGTGCGCCCTATTGTCTGAGCAGAAACTTCAGTACCCACATCTGACAAATCTTTTCTCAGTTCCTCAGCAGTCACACGGGGACTTTTCTCCACTCTACGCTTCAGGTAGCGCACAGCAGTTGAAGTCAGCATCTTCTTTCTGCCACGACCAGGTATCGTTTCAACAGTGCCCTTTGCCTTGAATTTGCGAATGATGCTTCCTATGGTGTCTCTTGGTATGTTTAACATCTTTGCAATCTTCTTATAGCCATTGCCCTTCCTGTGAAGAGTAATCACCCCTTCTCTTGTCTTCCTGGACCATTCTCTTGACTTCACCATGTTTGTAACCACACCAGTAAATGTCTAGAAGGAGCTGAGTATCACAGTCATTTTAAAGCTGCCTAATTGGTGCTTATTAGGCTTTATTGCTGCTCCCTGACATCCATAGGTGTTTTCAATACCTGATTGAAAACACTTCAATGAACCTCTGTTCTTCAGAGTGGTAGTCTTTAAGGGTTGAATAATTGTGTCAATGAAGAATTCACAAAATAAACATTTACTACTGTATTACAAAACCAATTGATGTCATTTTAGTTGCATATGGTTCTTTAAGAAGTCCTTGTAGGATTTCATTCTGAATACAATTACAAATGTACACTAAATTCCCTAAAACCCTTTATAGCATTGGGGGTTGAATAATTTTGAACACAACTGTATATATATATATATATATATATTTTAGCAGATTCCCTAGGGAATAAAATGGCAATTGTTTTTAACATATGGTATTTGTACAGCGGTTTTTAAAACCCAATTTTTTTTTTAGAAAAAAAAACACTTTAGTAAAATAACAAAAAATAAAAAACACAGTATATACCCCCCAATGTTTTGCATAATATGAAAGATGATGTTATGCCAAGTAAATAGATACCTAACATGTAACCCTTTAAAATTGCACACGCTTGTGGAATGGCAACAAGCTACGGTATTTCAAAATCTCCACAGGCGATGATTTATACACCTTTACAGATTACCTGTTTCGAGTTACAGAGGAGGTCTAGTGCTAGAATTATTGCTATTTTCTCTAACGTTTTTGGCGATATCTCATATGTGTGGGGCGACCACCGTTTACATATATGTTAGCTTCTGCGTGTAAGCACGGAGGGATGGCGGCACAAAAAAAAAAAAAAAATCTTATTTATTTTATTTTTTATTTCATGTCCCTTTCGTTTTTTTTTTTTTTAAATGTAAACATCCCTTGCATTGGAAATATGCATGACAGTTCCTCTTTATGGAGAGGTCAAAAAAATTCCAAATCTCTCCTTTATTTTTAAATACTAAAAGATCCAAAAAAAAAATGTTGTTTACTTCTGCCCTAGACTGAGTGTGATGTCATGATGTCGCTCCGGTCCTGAACTGCCACAGAGGCAATCAGAGACAATCTAGCCTCTCACTGCCTCTGTGACCAGCCAACCGAGCCATCGGATCATTTCACAGGCGCTTTGGTGGAATTGGTAAGCCCGAGAAATATCGTAGAGGGGCGGGATGGCCCCTCCCGCCACTTTGGAAAGTGAACCAGTGGTTTATGAGCCGCTTGGATCACTTTCATGAGAAAGCCAGCTTCCGGCTGAGAAAACAGGTACCAGGGTTATGACTGACCTTCAGCCATAACTCATGTAAACCACTTACAAACTGTAACGTATATACTGTATACGTATTTCAGTCGGCAAGTGGTTAATAAATTAAAATAGTTGTGAGTAGGAACATATTCAATGCCTTCTAGTTGGAATCCTACTTGTTTGGAATTAAATGCAATGCTTCCATCAGAAAGGGCAGTCTAAAGAAAATTGAATGCTAATCTACTTGGGGCCCTATTTTTCATATGCCTTTTACAATTCTGCCATCAATTTTCTTGTAAACTCCAAGGTAGGGTTCATTGATAATTTTTCTTGTGTTTTTCTGTCTGACAGAAGTCTTTAAGTCTCATCTAATTAACCTTTTTTAATTTGAATTACAAAGTCCCCTTTTCCACCTTGTAAATTATTAACTCTTGTCAGGGCTACCGCACAGGGGCAGCACTTATAACAGTGCGGGCTTAAATTGGCTGTCAGCAGGTAGACACTAGACCTTCCCAGGTCTGACATGCGGCAAGTAGGCTCCTCCCCCATACAAGTGTCCTCATGTGACTTTGTCAGTGGGCTAGTGTCTACCTGCTGTCAGCCGATTTAAGTCCATACTGCTATAAGTGCTGCCCCTGTGAGTACCATATCTATTTGTTATTTAATAAAGCAATCAAACTTCTTTTACCTGAGTTCACCGGGATCTGGA
Organism: Pelophylax lessonae; assembly: GCF_965119305.1. Taxonomy (NCBI): domain Eukaryota; kingdom Metazoa; phylum Chordata; class Amphibia; order Anura; family Ranidae; genus Pelophylax; species Pelophylax lessonae. Next base: position 407,219,225 of record NC_138771.1, on the reverse strand, counting down.
AGCTGATCTGTTGGAGGTTGGAACTTCATAGAGGATGTGTATACCATCTATCCACCACTGAGGCTTATATGACTCTTTATGAGTCTGTGTGTATGGTGAGCTGCTAAATGAGCACTTATCACTGGAGCACTGGAGCAAGTGGAGTGGAGTGGAAACACTAATTCACCATTATTTGAGCACAGTGCTATTCATCCAATTTATTTATTGGTTTCTTTGAACACTATGGACTGAGTTTTGGGGAATATTGTGACACCCCTGCACTATTATTTAATTTCACTAGGACTATTTACATAGAGTGTCATTTATCTATATGTCCTTTATCACTACTTGCATGGTTGTTTTGGATCACCTGTTGAGACTTTATTTAATTGTTATTGATACAATATCATTAATATAATGCCTTAAGATTTATTTCTATTTCACATTTTGTTTGTGGTGTTGTGCTGATTATTATTTCTATAGAATTTTATATATATATATATATATATATATATATATATATATATACAGTGGTGATCGAAAGTTTGGGCACCCCAGGTAAAAATTTGTATTAATGTGCATAAAGAAACCAAGGAAAGATGGAAAAATCTCCAAAAGGTATTAAATTACAGATTAGACATTCTTATATTATGTCAACAAAACTTAGATTTTATTTCCATCATTTACACTTTCAAAATAACAGAAAACAAAAAAATGGCATCTGCAAAAGTTTGGGCACCCTGCAGAGTTAATATCTTGTACTGTCCCCTTTGGCAAGTATCACAGCTTGTAAACGCTTTTTGTAGCCAGCCAAGAGTCTTTCAATTCTTGTTTGAGGTATCTTTACCCATTCTTCCTTACAAAAGTCTTCCAGTTCTTTGAGATTTCTGGGCTGTCTGTCACGCACTGCTCTTTTAAGGTCTATCCATAGATTTTCATTTATGTTGAGGTCAGGAGATTGTGAAGGTCATGGCAAAACCTTCAGTTTACGCCTCTTGATGTAATCCCCCATGGATTTCGAGGTGTGTTTAGGATCATTATCCATTTGTAGAAGCCATCCTCTCTTTAACTTCAGCTTTTTCACAGATGGTATCAAGTCACCATCCAAAATTTACTGAAATTTTATTGAATCCATTTTTCCTTCTACTCGTGAGATGTTCCCTGTGCCACTGGCTGCAATACAACCCCAAAGCATGATTGATTTAACCCCATGCTTACCAGTTGGACAGAGGTTATTTTCATTAAATTCTGTGCCCCTTCTTCTCCAAACGTACCTTTGCTCATTCCGGCCAAAAGGTTAAATTTTAACCTCATCGGTCCACAGAACTTGTTTCCAAAATGCATCAGGCTTGTCTATATGTTCATTTGCAAAGTTCAAACGCTGATTTTTGTGGTGAGGACGTAGAAGAGGTTTTCTTCTGATGACTCTTCCATGAAGACCATATTTATACAAGTATCTCTTTATAGTGGAATAGTGTACCACAACTCCAGTGTCTGCCAGATCTTTCTGGAGGGATCGTGCTGCAAACGTGGGTTTTGAATTGTTTTTCTCTTAATCCTGCGAGCTGTTCTGTCTGATATTTTTCTTGGTCTTCCAGATCTTGCTTTAACTTCCACTGTTCCTGATGACTGCCATTTCTTAATTACATTCCGAACAGAGGATATTGACATCTGAAAATGCTTTGCTATCTTCTTATAGCCTTCTCCAGCTTTGTGAGCGTCAACTATTTTTAGTTTCAGTTTTCTAGACAACTGCTTAGAAGATCCCATGGTGCTGATTGTTGGGGCAAGGTCAGATGAGTCTGGGCATTTAAAACCTTTGAGATTGACATCACCTGGTCTTCCCAGACGATGATTGAGAACAATCTATGACACTGGCAGGTCTCAGCCTTGCAAAGGGGGCAGTGCATGCTATAAATTCTGCAGGGTGCCCAAACTTTTGCAGACACCATTTTTTTGTTTTCTGTAATTTTGAAAGTGTCAATGATGGAAATAAAATCTAACTTTTGTTGACATATTATAAGAATGTCTAATCTGTAATTTGATGCCTTTTGGAGATTTTCCATCTTTCCTTGGCTTCTTTATGCACATTAATACAAATTTTTACCTGGGGTGCCCAAACTTTCGATCACCACTGTATATACTGTATATATATATATATATATATATATATACATTATCTCACAAAAGTGAGTACACCCCTCACATTTTTGTAAATATTTTATTATATCTTTTCATGATAACACTGAAGAGATTACACTTTGGTACAATGTAAAGTAGTGAGTATACAGCTTATATAACAGTTTAAATTTGCTGTCCCCTCGCCTATGAGCCTCTATGGGGCAAGCACGCTCCACCGGAGGCGCGCTCCAAACCCCGCTTGTTCACTAGCATCCCCGTGCGAGTGACCGGCAGTCACTCGCGATCTCTCACTGGAGAGGGAGAAAGGCAGGCGGCTAATGTAAACAAAGCCGCCTGTCATTCTCCCTGGTGTAACTGCAGAGATCATATGATCCTGCTATGTAGGATCGTATGTCTCTGTGGTTACATCACAAGCCAAGCCCCCCCCCCACAGTTAGAATCACGCCCCTAGGGATAAATTTAACCCACTGATCACCAATAAAGTTAACCCCTTCCCTGCCCGTGTCATTTTTACAGTAACATCGCATATTTATAGCACTGATTACTGTAGTAATGTCACTGGTACCCCCAAAAGTGTCTAAAATGTCAGTCAAGGGTCCGATCTGTCCGCCGTAATGTCGTAGTCCCGCAAAAAAAATCGCAGATCGCCGCCATTACTAGTAAAAAAAAAAAAAAATTACATAAATCTTTTACCAAACATATGTAGCAGAAAACAAATTGGCCTAAAATGTTAAAAAATTTTGATTTTTACATTTTTGGGGGGGGGAATTTCATATAAAAAATGTGAAAAATATTGTTATTTTTTCAAAATTGTCGCTATTTTTTTGTTTATTGTGCAAAAAGTAAAAATCGCACAGGTGATCAAATACCACCAAAAGAAAGCTCTGTTTGTGGGGAAAAAAGGACGTCAATTTCATTTGGGTACAGTGCCGCACGACCGTGCAATTGTCTGTTAAAGTCACGCAGTGCCGAATCGCAAAATAGGACCTGGTCTTTGAGCAGGAAAATCCTCCAGGGCTTAAGTGGTTAAGACAAGCAGACTAAGGACATGGATTACTGGAACCATGTCCTATGGTCTGTTGAGACTAAGATAAACTTATTTGGTTCAGATGGTGTCAAGCATGTGTGGCCACAACCAAGTGAGGAGTACAAAGACAAGTGTGTCTTGCCTACAGTCAGGCATGGGGGTGGTGGTGTCATGGTCTAGAGCTGCATGAGTGTTGTTGGCCCTGGGGAGCTACAGTTCATTGAGGGAACATGTATGCCAACATGTACTGTGACATACTGAAGCAGATAATACAAGTATCAGCACTGCTCAAGGTACCAAAATAAATATAAAGTGTCAAGTGTATATCCACAATTGCCAATATATATTCATCAACAATATTAGATAAATTAATAAATAAATATGTGAATATAAATAATTGAATTGATCAAAAATCTGTATAGTATTAAAGTGCTGATAGATGTGCTGACTGACAATCAGAAATAGGTAATCAGTACATAAATAAATAAATAAATAAAAGTTCTTGTGAAAAATATATAGTTCTTGTGAATAAAGTGCTCGTGCTTCAAACTGATTGTGAAGATCACTTCGTGCTCCCCTCTTGTGTCCCCATTCACCGAACAAATGAAGTGCCTTGCGAAAGTATTCGGCCCCCTTGAACTTTTCGACCTTTTGCCACATTTCAGGCTTCAAACATAAAGATATAAAACTGTAATTTTTTGTGAAGAATCAACAAGTGGGACACAATCATGAAGTGGAATGAAATTTATTGGATATTTCAAACTTTTTAACAAATAAAAAACTGAAAAATTGGGCGTGCAAAATTATTCAGCCCCCTTAAGTTAATACTTTGTAGCGCCACCTTTTGCTGTGATTACAGCTGTAAGTCGCTAGGGGTATGTCTCTATCAGTTTTGCACATCAAGAGACTGAAATTTTTGCCCATTCCTCCTTGCAAAACAGCTGGAGCTCAGTGAGGTTGGATGGAGAGCTTTTGTGAACAGCAGTTTCAGTTCTTTCCACAGATTCTTGATTGGATTCAGGTCTGGACTTTGACTTGGCCATATAACATATTCCTGGATATGTTTATTTGTGTACCATTCCATTGTAGATTTTGCTTTATGTTTTGGATCATTGTTTTGTTGGAAGACAAATCTCCTTCCCAGTCTCAGGTCTTTTGCAGACTCTGTCAGGTTTTCTTTCAGAATGGTCCTGTATTTGGCTCCATCCATCTTCCCATTAATTTTACCAATCTTCCCTGTCCCTGCTGAAGAAAAGCAGACCCAAACCGTGATTCTGCCACCACCATTTTTGACAGTGGGGATCGTGTGTTCAGGGTGATGAGCTGTGTTGCTTTTACGCCAAACATAACATTTTGCATTGTTGCCAAAAAGTTTGATTTTGGTTTCATCTGACCAGAGCACCTTCTTCCACATGTTTGGTGTGTCTCCCAGGTGGCTTGTGGCAAACTTTAAACAACACTTTTTATGGATAACTTTAAGAAATGGCTTTCTTCTTGCCACTCTTCCATAAAGGCCAGATTTGTGCAGTATACGACTGATTGTTGTCCTATGTACAGAGTCTCCCACCTCAGCTGTAGATCTCTGCAGTTCATCCAGAGTGACCATGGGCCTCTTGGCTGCATCTCTGATCAGTCTTCTCCTTGTATGAGCTGAAAGTTTAGAGGGACGGCCAGGTCTTCGTAGATTTGTAGTGGTCTGATACTCCTTCCATTTCAATATTATCGCTTGCACAGTGCTCCTTGGGATGTTTAAAGCTTGGGAAACCTTTTTGTATCCAAATCTGGCTTTAAACTTCTCCAAAACAGTATCTCGAACCTGCCTGGTGTGTTCCTTGCTCTTCATGATGCTCTCTGCGCTTTAAACGGACCTCTGAGACTATCACAGTGCAGGTGCATTTATACGGAGACTTGATTACATACAGGTGGATTCTATTTATCATCATTAGTCATTTAGATCAACATTGGATCATTCAGAGATCCTCACTGAACTTCTGGAGAGAGTTTGCTGCACTGAAAGTAAAGGGGCTGAATAATTTTGCACGCCCAATTTTTTTGTTAACAAAGTTTGAAATATCCAATAAATTTCATTCCACTTCATGATTGCTTCCCACTTGTTGTTGATTCTTCACAAAAAATTACAGTTTTATATCTTTATGTTTGAAGCCTGAAATGTTGCAAAAGGTCGCAAAGTTCAAGGGGGCCGAATACTTTCGCAAGGCACTGTATCTCTAAAATATGAGATTTGTAATAAACCTATTTAGGTCAACAGCATATCTCTCCTTTTCAATCCAAATGTTTCAGTTATGTTCAGTTATTTTCTTTGGATATTTTTAAAACTTCCTACAAGAATAATACATCTATCAGTCATTTCTTACACTTAAAGCATTATGATGAAATGTGATCAGTTAATATCAGTTAAAGCACAAGACAGTCCCAACCTTATGTTGTGTCAGTTTGGGGCACCCAATACAGAGATCAACATAACTAAATATTCATTAATGCCAAGCTAGAAAACACAACCCAGGGCAATCAAAACAGAGAAGATTGTAAATGATGCTGCACAATATTATTCAACACAACACTGATATTTTTTAATGTTGGGCAGGATCATTTCTATATGATGGATTAGAATATGTACACTCTCACACACTATCCTAATAAATAGTAAAATAGAAAATGATTGATCTTCAAAGACTTTAAAACACTATGCATATGGTAACTGTTGTAATGCATTTTGATTTGAGTTTGCATTGCATTTCCCCCTAAATCAGCAAAATGCAGGCACTGATAATCTTGCTGTAAGCAACCAATTTTTAAAATAAGAAATTCAAAACCACCAAGGCTAGACATTTTAAATCGTCATACCAGTCAATTAAGTTTCATAATCATTTAGCCTGGATCACAAAACAGGAAGTTTGGTGATAGGATCCAAAAATTACAGCAATTTAAGGTCTTGACACAATGAGGTCAGTTTTAAGTCCCCATTCACTAGGTAAATCTATATTTCCTGCAAGGCAAAATGCTGAGTAATTGGTTTGTTTTGCTTTTAGTAAATACATAAATAATTGTTACATATTTACACCATAAATGACCTAAACACTAACAGCTGAAAATTAAATCTGGAAAATATACAAGCAATAACATAAACCATACACTGGTGGAAAATGTGTCAGAAGGTTGCTAATTTAAACAAAAAAAGGATCAACTTTTTTCATGTTATGATCATTTTCTTCTTGTTGGAATCATATTTGGCCTTTTTTTTGTCAATTAGACTTCTCAACCCTTATTCTAATTCTGTACCTTTTTAACTGTTTCAACTGGTGTTTTTTTTATTGTTGCATGGGATAGAAAAATATAGCAATAACCATGATTTGCTAAAGGAGCAGAGCATGTTCACTTTCTTGGTGAATGAAGTAAAACAAGGTGAAATTCACTTTGCAAAGAATAGTAAAACTATGTGTAAGGAAAAACGTAGAAATGTTTCTTTTTACAAAGTGAATGAGGTGAAGCTGAACTCACTTTCATCATCCAATCATGTACAAGCAAAAACACCTTTTTTTGTTTTGTTTTTCTTGCAATTAATTTGATTCTCTTTGCAAAGCGAACTTTCATTTTGTTTCACCTCATTCGCTAAGATCATTCAAAATTCGCTTGTAAACATGTTCACTTGTAAACATGTGCTATTCCTTCAGTAAACCAACTTCTGTTTATTTATCTTGTGAGTTTTTACAAATAATGGATTTTGGTGCATAAAAGTTTGTATCTAATATTGGTGGTATTATTGGCGTTATATCAACATGATTTTATTACTTGCCATTAAGGCCCCGTTCACATAGGGGCGATCCGACTTCGGGTGGCGACCTCCGAGGTCCCGGTGCGAGCAGCGCGCCGCGTCCTCCGAGCGACCGCCACGGACTTCATAACATTGAAGTCTATGGCGGTCGCCTCCGGGTTGCCCCAAAGAAGCTCCAGGCCCTTTTTCTAAGTTGGAGCGACTTGTGTCGCTCCTATTAGAACGGGTCCGCAGCTTTCCTATGGAAGGCGACCTGTGAGGCAACCAGGTCGCCTCACAGGTCGCCTTAGTGTGAACGGGGGCTAAAACTTTAGGTGGTAAACAAAGTTTTTGTTTATGTGAATGTTAAGAATTTGCTTTTTAGGCATGATTGTCTTGATGGCCGTACACATATATGAAGCCGCACAGTGGTGGACTTTAACCACTTTAGGACCGGAGGATTTTCCTGCTTTACGTCCAGGCCACTTTTTGCAACTTGGCACTGTGCAACTTTAACTGACAATTGCGCGGTCATGCAACATCGTACCCAAACAAAATTTATGCCTTTTTTTCCCACAAACAGAGCTTTCTTTTGGTGGTATTTCATCACCTCTGTGCTTTTCATTTTTTGCGATATTAATAAAAAAAGAGCGACAGTTTAAAAAAAATAAAAATATTTTGACAGTTAAAAAATATCCAATATATTCAATTTTTGTCATATATTTAGGCCAAAATGTATTTAGCTACATGTCTTTGACAAAAAAATTCTCAATGAGTGTATTTTTAACCACTTTAAGACCTGAAGATTTTACCCCATTCCTGACCAGGCCATATTTTGCAATTCGGCACTGCGTTACTTTAACGGACAATTTCTCGGTTGTGCAACGCTGTACCCAAATTAAATTTATGCCCTTTTTTTCCCCACAAATAGAGCTTTCTTTTGGTGGTATTTGATGACCTGTGCAATTTTTACTTTTTGCGCTATAAACAAAAAAACAGCGACAATTTTGGAAAAAATAACAATATTTTTAACATTTTTTTATAAGAAATTCCCCCAAAAAAATGTAAAACTCAAAATTTTTTAACATTTTAGGCCAATTTTTTTTCTGCTACATATGTTTGGTAAAAACATTGGTTTGCACAAAAGTTATCGCGGCTACTAACTACGGGAAATTTATGTCATTCTTATTGTTTTTTTTTTTAACTAGTAATGGCGGCGATCTGCAATTTTTTTTGCAGGACTGCGACATTGCGGCAGAAAGATCGGACCCCTAACTGACATTTTTGACACTTTTGGGGGTACCAGTGACATTACTACAGTAATCAGTGCTATAAATATGCACTGTTACTGTAATAATGACACTGGCAGGGAAGGGGTAACTTTATTGGTGATCAAGGGGTTAAATATATGCCTGGTGCTTACTGACGTGTGTGGGGGGAGGGGACTGTGTGACACAGGCACAGATCGCAGGTTCAGCTATGCTGAATCCTGTAATCTGTCCCTGCCTGTCACATAGGAGATCCGCCCCCTTTGTTTACACAAGCGGGCGGATCTCCTCACTCAATCCCCGACGATCGGGGAAGAGCGGCGGTGATCACTGCCTCTCCTCCCCTGGCCCGACTCCCGCTGTGTCTGAATACAGCGGGAGCGAGCCTCCGGGGGCGTGTGCG